>NC_090380.1:44984256-45600940 GCF_036365525.1 Heterodontus francisci
CTAGCAGCCATTGGCAACTATCTCATTCTTCCCATTTTGGGCAGGCAGCTAGCTGGCAGGATGCAAATGAGGTCCAGGAGTTAAAATTACCCAGGCCTCAAACTAATAATGTTATGTGTGTTTGATGTTCACTTCTCCTATTGCACCCGTGTGAAACCTGCTCCCAGTTAAAATCCACCCTCTATCTTTAAAAATACTCAATATAACATTTCCCTGTATAAAGCTTTTAAAATTTTTCTTCACATAATTTTGAAAAAACAGATCAGAAACTAAAGTGAGATATTCCATCAGTACAACTGACTGAATGGTACTCATGCATTCTGGAATATTAGGTACACAGCACATGCTCAGTATGCACAATTCAAATTCAGCTCAGGGTAAAAGAGTGAGTTGAAATCCAAGCTTTCAGAGAGGCTGAGGGCATCAAATAGAAAATTTAATGGAGTCACAGAGTCTGATTAAAAAATAAAGATATGTATTTACATGGCACCTTTCAGAACCACCAGTCGTCCCAAAGCACTTTACAGCCAATGAAGTATTTTTGAGATGTAGTCACTGTTGTAATGTAGGAAATGCAGCAGCCAATTTGCACACAGCAAGCTCCCACAAACAGCAATGTGATAATGACCAGATAATCCATTTTTGTGACATTGATTGAGAGATAAATGTCAGTCAGGACACCAGGGATCACTTGCCTGCTCTTCTTTGAAATAGTACCATGGGGTCTTTTACGTCCACCTGAGAGGGCAGACAGGGCCTTGGTTTAATATCTCATCTGAAAGATGGTACATCCAACTGTGCAGCATTCCCCCAGTCAGCCTTTATTTCTGTGCTCAAGTCCTGGAGTGGGACTTGAACCCAGAACATTGTGATTCAGAGATGTGAACGCTACCAACTGAGCCATGGCTGACAGTTAAAAGGCACAAAAAAATTCAATGGATAAATGTAATAATGCTACTGTTAAATGCATAACTTTTAGATTTTTAATTTCATTTAAAGCCTTATTTTGGACATTGAAATTCCAGTCCCTAAGAAAAACTAGCAGGTGAATCATTTTCATATGAAACGTTTTCAGAAAATATTTTGAGAAATTTGTGAGGTAAGATCACCCAATATTTGAATCGTGTAATGAGAGTGATAAGGTTATGTAAGTGATTTTCATTATAAACGTTGACATATAGTTGTTTGGTTGTACAGAACTTGAGAATTGCTGAAAATAGAGACATGTTGTCAAAGCTTTTCATCTTGAACTCATCACGACATTACGCAAGAATAACCAATGTAAGGGAAAACAACAACTTATACTGCATAAGAAGAGAGTGCTGATTGGTTGGCAAGTGAACACTGATTGGTAGAGGCATTGTCATGGAGAATGCTTCAGTTTACGGTGACTGACAGTTAACTACAAAGTTTTGTTTGAAATTTAAACCAGGCAGCTTGACTCTCATTCGTCAAGGCATTGCCCTGAGGAATGAACCAGCAAATGGCTGTCACTTATTTTGTTCAGCTGAAACAGGTGCAATGTGTGTACATGTTCTTTCTCTCTGCAAAGAACAGGGCCCTGTGTATTAATATATGTGGCTTCCAGTACGTGCAAATGTGCCACACTGCGAGCCCTACTGAAATTTTAATACACAGGGCCCTGTTCTTTGCACACAGAAAGAATATGTACACACATTGCTCCTGGTTCAGTGGAACAAAATAAGTGACAGCCATTCACTGCTTCATTCCTCAGGGCAATGCCTTGACCAATCAGAGTCAAGCTGCCTGGTTCAAATTTCAAACAAAGCTTGGCAGTTAACTGACAGTCACTGTAAACTGGTGCATTCTCCATGGCAGCGCCTCTACCAATCAGAGTTCACTTGCCAACCAATCAGCACTCTCCTCTCATGCAGCATTGTTGTTGTTTTCCCTTACCTTGGTTATTCTTGCGTTTTGTCTTGATGAGTGCAAGACGAAAAGCTTCGACAACATGTCTCTATTTTCAGCAATTCTCAAATGTTGACATAGGAATTTATAATGAAAAAATGTTGACACCAAAGTGTGAAAAAAGAGTAACATTGACAAGTACGCTTTTTGTAAACAGCAAGTGCAAACATGTATAATTTTTTTTATTCATTCATGGGATGTGGGCATTGCTGGCCAGGCCAGCATTTATTGCCCATCCCTAATTGCCGTTGAGAAGGTGGTGGTGAGCTGCCTTCTTGAACTGCTGCAGTCCATGTGGGGTAGGTACACACACAGTGCTGTTAGGATGGAAGTTCCAGGATTTTGACCCAGTGACAGTGAAGGAACAGTGATATAGTTCCAATTCAGGATGGTGTGTGGCTTGGAGGAGAACCTGTAGGCGGTGGTGTTCCCATGCATTTGCTGCCCTTGTCCTTCTAGGAGATAGAGGTCGCGGGTTTGGAAGGTGCTGTCTAAGGAGCTTTGGTACGTTGCTGCAATGCGTCTTGTAGATGGTACACACTGCTGCCACTGTGCATTGGTGGTGGAGGGAGTGAATCTTTGTGGATGGGGCGCCAATCAAGTGGGTTGCTTTGTCGTGGATGGTGTCGAGCTTCTTGAGTGTTGTTGGTGCTGCACCCATCCAGGCAAGTGGAGAGTATTCCGTCACACTCCTGACTAGTGCCTTGTAGATGGTGGATAGGCTTTGGGGAGTCAGGAGGTGTGTTACTTGCCGCAGGATTCCTAGCCTCTGACCAGCTCTTGTAGCCACGGTATTTATATGGTTACTCCAGTTCAGTTTCTGGTCAATGGTAACCCCCAGGATGTTATTAGTGGGGGATTCAGCGATCGTAATGCCATTGAATGTCAAGGGAAGATGGTTAGATTCTCTCTTGTTGGAGATGGTCATTGCCTGGCACTTGTGTGGCGTTATTTACTTGCCACTTATCAGCCCAAGCCTGGATATTGTCCAGGTCTTGCTGCATTTCTACACAGACTGCTTCAGTGTCTGAGGAGTCGCTGAACAATATGCAATCATCAGCGAACATCCCCACTTCTGACCTTATGACTGAAGGAAGGTCATTGATGAAGCAGCTGAAGATTGTTGGGCCTAGGACACTACCCTGAGGTGATGTCCTGGAGCTCAGATGATTGACCTCCAACAACCACAACCATTTTCCTTTTCACTAGGTATGCCTCCAACCAGTGGAGAGTTTTCCCCCTGATTCCCATAGACTCCAGTTTTGCTAGGGCTTCTTGATGCCACACTCGGTCAAATGCTGCCTTGATGTCAAGGGCAGTCACTCTCACCTCACCTCTTGAGTTCAGCTCTTTTGTCCATGTTTGAACCAAGGCTGTAATGAGGTCAGGAGCTGAGTGGCCCTGGCGGAACCCAAACTGAGTGTCAAGAGCAGGTTATTGCTAAGTAAGTACCGCTTGATAGCACTGTCGATGACACATTCCATCATCTTACTCATGATTGAGAGTAGGCTGATGGGGCGGTAATTGGCTGGGTTGGACTTGTCCTGCTTTTTGTGCACAGGACATACCTGGGCAATTTTCCACATTGCAGGGTAGATGCCAGTGTTGTAGCTGTACTGGAACAGCTTGGCTAGGGGTGTGGCAAGTTCTGGAGCACAGGTCTTCAGTACTATTGCTCATAGCCTTTGCAGTATCCAGTGCCTTCTGTCGTTTCTTGATATCACGCGGAGTGAATCGAATTGGCTGAAGACTGGCATCTGTGTTGCTGGGGACCTCAGGAGGAGACTAAATGGATCATCCACTCGGTACTTCTGGCTGAAGATTGTTGCAAATGCTTCAGCCTTATATTGACAGATTTGCAATTTTGTTGTACGCAGAAAGTGAAGGAAATTGTAACCTCACCACACAGACCCCAACTGCTTTTTTCCTGTTGCACGGGATAAATATTTTGCAACTAATAGTATTCATAATATAGCGCCATCAACTATATAGGAATTTTGGGGGCTAAATATGATAGCACCATAAATGGACGTGAGGACCATGATGTACGATTCACCTACACCTGTTGATTGTGATGCAGGCAGCATGCCAACTCCATGTTGCCTGCTCATTTCAATACTTTCAGTATCCTACTAGTGCTGATCATGTTTGTTGGTTGGATGCATCAGCAGAGAACATGAGTGGCTAGTACCATTTATATTTATATTTATCCCCTCTTAAAGGGGAGGTGCATTGTGGCTGGAGCAGGTGCTGGAAGTCATGCAGGAAGTAACTCTAACTTGGGAAACAGTGAAGAATGATACAATATGGGAGAGAGTGGGCTCCAACGTATTTGGATGCTGCACTGGAGGTCTTGGTGGGAGAGGTAAAAAGGAGTGATGTCCTGTACCTACAGAGGCCAGGAGGCCCTCCAAACACATGTTGAGAAGGCAGTGGGAGCAGATAGCCATGGAGGTCAATGCCAAGAGACAGAACAGTTGCAGGAAAAGGTTCTAGGAATTTTCCCTCATGTGTAGTAACTCGAGCAATGGCTAAACAAGTTCCATTGCGGGAGGTAAAATTGTCACCATCAGATAATTGAATATCTGAAACTTTCGTTGGGGATTTGGATAATCCAAAGGAAATGTTTAATACATTGCCTCTGATCAGGGCTTAGCAAGCTGATCCAAAGTTAAATGAAGTGGCACAATCAGCGCTAACAGAAACTGAGGCAAAAGGAGTTCCAGAAGGCTATTATATTAAAAATGGGATTCTGATGAGGAAATGGAGATCTCATTACAGACCTGTGGACGAAGAATGGACGGTGGTTCATCAGATAGTGGTACTGCCAAAGTATCGCCAGGAAATACTAAGGATAGAGCATGAAATTCCTATAGCGGGACTTGTCGGGATCCGGAAAACCCAATCACCGATAAGTCAACATTTTTACTGGCCAGGTCTTTCCAAGGATGTGGTGCAGTTTTGTAAAATGTACCATACATGCCAGATTGTGGGAAAATCGCAACCTGCCATAAAACCAGCACCTCTAATTCCATCCCACTTTTAGGGGAACCATTTAGTAGGGTGTTGGTAGACTGTGTAGGACCCTTAACGAAAATAAAGGTGAGACACCAATATATACTCACTATCATGGATATGGCTGTGCAGTTCCCAGAGGCCATTCCCTTGAGAACAATTTCTGGTAAGATAGTGGTAGGGCAGTTAGTGGTAGACAAAAAAAGGAAAGAAGGTACCAGCCCTTCGTTTTGCAAGCTGGAATGTCAGAACTATGTGTCCTGGCCTGTCGGAAGACCTTACACAAATCATCGACTCTCGGAAGACCTCCATCATTAACAACGATCTCAGTAGACTCAATGTGAACATTGCAGCGCTTCAAGAGACACGCCTCCCTGCGAGCGGATCACTAAGAGAGCAAGACTACACCTTCTACTGGCAGGGTAGGTATCCTGAAGTACCAAGACAGCATGATAGAACCATCTACAAATGGCTCGGAATGCATACTGTCCATCCGACTGCTCACCGCCTCTGGTCCAGTACACCTACTCAGCATCTATGCTCCAACACTGTTCCCCACCTGAAGTTAAAGACCAGTTCTACGAGGAACTCCATGATATCATTAGTAGCATTCCTAATACCGAACATTTGTTCCTGCTGGGGGACTTTAACACCAGGGTTGGGGCCGACCATGACTCACGGCCCTCCTGCCTTGGGCACTATGGCAATGGAAGGATGAATGAGACTGGACAGAGACTGCTTGAGTTGTGTACCTATCACAACCTTTGCATCACCAGCTCATTCTTTCATACTAAACCCTGTCACCAAGTTTCATGGAGACACCCAAGATCACGTCATTGGCACCAGCTGGACCTCATCGTCACAAGGTGAGCCTCTATAAACAGTGTCCAAATCACATGCAGCTTCCACAGTGCAGACTGCGACACCGACCACTCCCTGGTATGCAGCAAAGTTAGATTCAAACCAAAGAAGCTACATCACTCCAAGTAGAAGGGCCACCAGCACACCAACACTAACAGAATTTCTTATCCACAGCTGTTCCATAAGTCCCCTTATTCAGTAACTATGTTCCTTAGTTTGAAATTCCCCTACCAGCGGAAGCATATTCTCAACATCTACCCTGTCAAGCCCCCTTAAAATCTTATATGTTTCAATAAGATCACCTCTCATTCTTCTAAACTCCAATGAATAAAGGCCTAACCTGTTTAGCCATTTTTGATAAGACAACCCCTTCATCCCAGGAATCAGCCTAGTGAACCTTTTCTGAACTGCCTCCAATGCTAGTATATCCTTCCTTAAATATGGGGACCAAAACCGTACGCAGTACTCCAGGTGTGGCCTCACCAACACCCTGTACAGTTGTAACAAGACTTCCCTATTTTTAAACTCTAACCCCCTAGCAATAAAGGCCAAAATTCCATTTGCCTTCCTAATTACTTGCTTCACCTGCATGCTAACTTTTTGTGTTTCATGTGCAAGAACACCCAGACTGCAACTGTAAGGCCAAGTACAAAAAATACTGTGAGTGTAGAGGTTGTGAATGATACATGAGAGTTGTAGGGAATTCTCGTTGAAAGGAAAAGTAACTCCTTATCCCTTATGTGAGGCAGGCAAACCTATAGTTATACTTAGGGATACAGGAGCCACCCAAGCTCTTTTGCTGGGGAAAGGCATAACATTTTGACCAGAGAGTGCACAGAATGCTAAGGTTTTAGTGAATGGTATTGGCGGAGAGAATATGCCTGTATCTTTGTATCGCGTGCACCTCTGGAAAGGTAACTGTAGGAGTTGTCCATAGCTTGCCAGTAGATGGAGTTGACCTATTCCTGGGGAATGATTTGGGTGGAGTGAAAGTAGTAGCTTCGCCAGTAGTTATGGAAAACCAAGTGAAATTAAAAAGCCAGAACAATTACAGGAAAAGGTTCCAGGAATTTTTCCTTCCTGTGTAGTAACCCGAGCAATGGCTGAACAAGTTCCATTGTCAGAGGTAAAATGGCACCACAGCCAGACAGCTGAATATCTGAAACTTTCTTTGGGGATTAAGTAATCCAAATGAAATTTTTAATAAATCTTCTCTGATCACAGCTCACCAAGCTGATCCAAAGTTGAAGAAAGTGGCACAATCAGCTCTAACTGAAGCTGAGGCAAAAGGAGTTCCAGAAGGCTATTATATTGAAAATGGGATTCTGATGAGGAAGTGGAGACCTCCTCACAGACCTCCGGACAAAGACTGGTTGTTCGTCAGATAGTGGTACCGCCAAAGTATCGCCGGGAACTATTAAGGTTAGTGCGTGGGATTCCTCTAGCGGGACATATGGAGATCCGGAAGTCCAAGGCACATATAAGTCAACATTATTACTGGCCAAGTCTTTTCAAGGATGTGGTGCAGTTTTGTAAAACGTGCCATACATGCCAGATTGTTGGAAAACCATAACCTGCCATAAAATCGGCACCTCCAATTCCCATACCAGTTACAGGGGACCCATTTATTAGAGTGTTGGTAGACTGTGTCGGACCCTTGCCAAAAACAAAAGCAGGACACCAATATATACTCACTATCATGGATATGGCCATTTGGTTCCCAGAGGCCATTCCCTTGAGAACAATCTCTGCTAAGGTAGTGATAAAGAATTTAACCCAGTTCTTCACTAGATCTGGATTACTGATTGAGGTTCAGTCGTATCAAGGTTCCAATTTCATGTCTAAAATTTTTCAGGAAGTATAACACAGTTAAAGTCTTCAGCATACCACCCACACACACAGGGAGATTTAGAAAGGCATCATCAGATCCTCAAAACAATGATTAGGCATACTCTCATGAATATCCCCATGATTGGGATAAAGGACCAGAATTTCTTTTGTTCGCCACTAGGGATTCACTAATGAATCTACAGGCTTTAGTCCTTTTGAATTAGTTTATGGACATGAGATCAGATAGCCTCTAAAACTAATCAAAGAAAGATATTTGGGACATAGGGATGAATCCTCTGTGCTAGATTATGTATCTGCTCCTGGAACAGTTCACGAGAGCCTACAAAGTGACTCAGGAACACCTTAAAGCTTCCCAAACAACCATGAAAAACTGGCAGACAAGCATGCTAAGACCTGAGCATTTCGGCCAGGGGATGAAGTGTTGGTTTTGTTGCCTATATAAGGTGAACTATTAAAAGCATGGTTCAGTGGTCCGTATAAAGTGGTCAAGAGAATTGGTGAAATAAATTATTTGTTTGACACCCCAGATCAACGGAAAAAGAATCGGCTGTATCATATCAATATGCTAAAACAATAATATCGCTGGGAGGAGATAAGCCAGCACAGGTATGTCAGGTAGCAGGGACAGTGAAAATGAAAGGTTTGTGAGGATGAGGCAGGAGCAGGCCTAGACAATTCTCAATTTGAACCTCCTACTATCCGGTTAGCTTATACTGAATTGCTAGGGAGATTGGACACTATGCTTTCATATTTAGATGCAAACCAATGAGAAGACCTACCAAAGCTACTCACAGCATTTAAAAGAGTCTGTAGGGATAAGCCAGGTTGTACAACCTTAGCCACACATGACATAGATATAGAGAAATCTGTTCCTATAAAACAACATCCTTACTGCTTACGCCCAGAGAAACAGGCCCAAGTAAAAGTGAAATCCAATATATGCTGGAGAACCACCTAATCGAACCCATCAAAGCAGCTGGTGTTCACCAGTAGCATTAGTGCCTAAACTTGATAGTTCAATTAGACTCTGTATAAATTATAGAAAAGTTAATGCAATAACAAAGACAGACTCCTACCCAATTCTTCACCTGGAACAACTGGGGTGCTTTTTTTGGAAGGTTGCAGTCAGCTGATTTGGTGATAATCTTCGTTGAAAATTTAAAAATAAAAATGCCGGACTATTCCGATGGAGTTTACTGTTACAAGCTTATCACTTGGAGATTATCCACATTGCGAGTAAAAATAATGTTATTGCAGATGCTTTATTGAAAATCTAACTTTGTCAAGTTATTTGAATGAAGAGAGTGAATGAGTATGAGTGTGAAAATGTGCTTTTTATTTTTCCCACAATTTGTAATGAAACGTATTTAAAATGGAATTCCATTCCTCTGAGGGTGCAGCTGTTATGAAAGTGACTCTGTTTTGTTAATTTTTTAAAAGGATTTTATCGTTAAGCTAAATAAATGTTGGATCATTTTTTTAACCGAGAGGACTGAGGGAGCCAGATTGGCAACAGTGTTACTGTTTGTCACATGGCTGTTATTAGGCTTCAAGCAGAAGCCTTGACAGCAGGGACAGAAAAGTCACAAGAGCTTCTTTGATTGGACAAGCCCAGTTGTAAAAGAAAATATCTGGGTGAAAAGAAAAACTACAAGTTTTACCTACTGGAGGAAGAGACCAGATTCTTGTGGAATGCTTTTTAAAAGTCAAGTGCTGCTGAAGTGTCAAAAAAGGACAGAAGAAGGAGAGAATTCCAAGGAGGAACAGAAGACTACAATCAAGCTCGCTTTCTCGCACTTCCCTAAAAGACTCGCTGAAGTTCACTGTGAATTCGTCTTGTTTCCTATATTTCAAGAAGGTCTGGTAAATTACTTTTCAATGCCGCCTGAAGAGAGCTAATTCTGGAAGATTCTAAAGATTCTGTTGATGCGTGTTTGGAGATTGGACAGTATGCCAATTTGATGCAGCGTGTCTCATCTGCTATTTTTCAGGGGTAGCAAGTGTGTGTTTTTGTCTGTAATAGAGCTCTGATCTAAAAATCCTTTTTTAAAATTCTTTCGGTTAACCGTGTATATGTGTGGCCTGAATTTTAATTGTGCGCTGTGCTTCGTGGTGGCGCACTTTGAGCTCGGCGGCATGCCTGCATTCAGTGGCTGCCACCAAGCCCCTGTGATATTATGCAGAGGGGCTCATTAGCATCACTGCAATGCGCTGCGCCCCCCATATTACTTGGGGAGAGGTGGGGCATCTGGCACAGTGAGGAACCTTTTGACAGCTGTGCAGCAGGTGCTGTGCCCTTATTTAAAGGGCCCCAGCACCTGATTCCTGACAGCTGTCAAAGAAATACTTACCTCACTGTTGAAGAGTGGGGCTGCTGTCAATCTGGCAGCAAAGTGCTGGAGAAACTCAGCAGGTCAGGCAGCATCTGTGGAGAGAGAAGCAGAGTTAACTTGACCAAGTTCACAGACCTAAAAGTTAACTCTTCTCTCGCCACAGATGCTGCCTGACCTACTGAGTTTCCCCGGCACTTTCTGCTTTGCTGCCACATACTTACCCTGCTGTGTCCCAGTGTCCTGTGAAGTTGCGATCCTCTTCTTCCACTCAAGTGTTACATTGCTTCTTGTAGGCGTACCGCACCTGGGTGAATAAACTTAATATTGCACATTCCAGGACGTGAGACTTAAATGTACCATAAAAGGAAAATACACAACAAAAATAATACCATAATTGAAGAATATGTACATACTATGGGCTTCTAATCATCTGACTGTGAAAAGCCTCAGAATAATATGCATTTAGAATCTGTATTTATTTCTGTGCTAACTGTTATGTGAAAAGACATGTAAATGCAATTCAATGATCTTTGTAAAAAAACAAGAAAATATGTTCATCCTCTAGCTGCATTGCCAACTAGAAATATTACACCAACAACTATGATTAGCTGCTGCAGAAGCAAAGTGTTCGTGAACATGTGTCGATGTGTAACAGTTGAAAAACCACGACAACAGCACAGATTTCCTCACTAGTCGTGCACTGGTTTCAAACATGTGCAAGACAAACCTTACAGCCAGAAGTTAGAGCATTGAAAGGACCACACCAAAAGCCGAGGATGGCAGAGAAGCACTTTAGGTTGGCCTCACAGTTCAGCGAAGCCTCACTGTACACTCTACTCCACGCTGTGCGGGCAAGGCGGGAGGTCCTTTCACCAGCGGTGGTAGGAAGAGGTCCTCACGTCTGAACAAGGCAGCCTGGCTGGAGATGGCAGAGGGGTGAGTAGCCGTGGGGCCATCTGGCGCCAAAGGGTCCAATGTCGGAAGGCGATGAACGAGCACTGCCCCAGCTAGCTGGAGCCCTCTAGGCCTCGTGCACACAGGGTATGACCGCCAAAGTCATCCACAGCCAAAGGGCAATCATATCAGCAGCCTTCCTACAGTCAGGCTGCTCATTCAGAAGTGGCATTGCATAGGAGCTTCTGCAAGCATTTCCAAAAAGCATCGTGACACAAATGGGTCTGCATGGGTGATACAACAGTGTAGAAAGGCTGAAAACAAAATCGTCTTCACTAACATGTGCCTTGCTTTTAATGTGTGAATGAAGTGTGCCACCATGCACCAATCATGGCTCCTCCCATTACCTCATTGGCATTTCAGAACTGCCAATGTATGGAATAACATCATTGCCATGCCAGTATTATTCATGTGCGTCTCCACGGATGCAGTAACAAGGACAATGGCGCAGTCTGCTGCTGCCAGAAATGGTGGACGCAAAGATGTTGCATATGCAGACTGCTGCACAACAGGTGAATGAGGGTGCTGTGTGGCTTGCAGACCCCAGAGTGGTTCCTATAGTGTGGAGAACCTTCGATCAATGAGGCACTGCCGTGCATCCCTAGCTCACTGCTCACCCTGCATGCAGTTCCTGGATGCTCTCTGTCTTTCGATGTGCCTTTCCTGCTGTAAGTCCTCATCATCCTCATCATCTGAGGATGAGCCCTGCTCATGTCTCTCCTCATCCTGCAAGGCCTCCCCACTATCGTGTGTGTAGTTGTGCAGAGCACAGCAAACAGCAATGATACGAGCTACCCTTTCCGGCTCGTACTGTAGGGCACCACCCGATCTATCCAGGCAGTGGAATCACATTTTCAACATGCCGATCACCTACTCAATGGTGGCTGTTGTAGCTCTGAGGCTGGTGTTGTATCTCTATTCTGCAGCAGTGGTGGGGTGTCTCATTGGTGTCTGGAGCCATGTATGCAAGGGGTAGCCCTTGTCTCCAAGAAACCTCCCCTTCATCTGAGCCATTTCAGTGAACAGCAATGGCAGCTGGGACTGGCACAGGATAAAGGCATCATGGCAGCTGCCTGGAAAGTGGGCACAGATTTGCATGAATCGTTTCCGGTGATCACATATGAGCTGCACATTGATTGAGTGGAAGCCCTTACAGTTTACATATTCAGCTAGTCACCTGGCGGGAGCCTTGATGGCCACATGGGTGGAATCTATGACCCCTTGCACCTGTGGGAATCCCGGAATGGAGCCGAAACCGGTGGCTCTGTGGGCCTGGTTTCCAGGGTCCGTCATGAAACAGATATAGTCACCTCCAAAACAGGGCATTGGTGACCTCTCTGATGCAGCGGTGCACTGCTGACTGCGTGACCCCACAAAGGTGGGCCCCTGAAATGATGCAGCGGCATAAAAATTGAGAGCCGCTGTCACTTTGAGGGCCACAGGCATAGGATGTCCACCAAAGCCCCTGGCTGCAGGTCATCATTCAGCAGGTCACAGAGATCTGTCACCGCCTCTCTCGACATCTGGAGTCACCTCTGACACTGGTGCTCTGACATCTGCAGGTATGTCATGCGGGACCTGTAAATGCACGGCGATCTGTAGTGGTGAGCTCTCCTTGGGTGCTACTGCTCACAACCGGGAGCCTCTATGTGGACTGCAACTGCCTGTTGGTTTTACCTGTTGGACATATGGATCCTCTCAAGAAGCGCATCAATGAATCGAGGGTGAACCATCCCCATCTTCAAGTTGCAATACAACTCGGTTCCTTCAATTCTTCAAAGGTTCCTGACAGGGCAGAGATTGATGTTGAGTGGTACATCAGGTGCTTTCATGCAGCAGCTATGTGGCATTGCCGTCATAGCTCCCACTAAGAGTGGCATTGCATGACCACATAAAGATTGTACAAGCTGTATCTATTGGCCCACTAGACATATAAGCTTCACATGCCTACCGTCTCTGGCACTCTCCCCACATATGGGGTGACTCAAGTGCCATTGCTCCTTCACTGACAGAGGCAATCAATGGTACACAGCTGCCAACCATTCCGGAGGGCGGAATCGCAGTGGCTCCCTACACGTTTGCAGAGTGAAATCCCTGATTATCCCCCGTCCCTTCCAGTATGCAAAGTGAGACCCCTGAATATCTGGACTTACCTTCGCTGGTGAAAACATGCCTCTGATGACCATTCGGGTTTTCTGTTCATGAACGAGATGGCACGTGTCGGCTGCCCGTTCAGTGTAAAATGCGGAAGTGTGCATCGAGAGGCAGCAGGCTGCATAATCTGCAGAGGTAAATACCGCTTTGAATATGGTAATTGGGGTGTTGCTGCCGAACGGCGAGGGGGGGCACAGCAAGGTCCCCCGGCACTGGTAATATGCGGCGGGCCCATCTCGACGTTGCGGGTCGAGGCGGGCCTCTCCCTGCAGAATTTTACCGGCCCTCGCGTCGCGATCGGTGGCGTCGAGAGGCTGGTAAAATTCAGCCCTGTATGCGTGAGTGTGAAGGGACTAAGGTAAACGGGACTTTTAAAAATTTAATTTTGTATTTTAAAAAAACTTGATCTATGTGATATTGTTTTTCCTTCATTACCAATTAAGACTTATTTTACAATAAACTGTTAATTTTGTTGTTGAGTAAAGAAACCTGGTTAGTGTGTTCTATTCTGGGGAAAATAGTATATCCGGTTGACTGTGTCAGTAAGTGGGAAAATTTAAAGAATATGTTGTGACCAGTGGAGAAGTGGGACTGAATTAACAGTGCATCCTCCCGCCTCGGTTGTAACAACAAGCATGCTAGGACCTGAACAGTTCAACCAGAGGATGAAGTGTTAGTATTACTGCCTTTACAGGGTGAACCATTGAAAGTATGGTTCAGTGGTCCATATAAAGTGGTCAAGAAAATTGGTAAGGCAACTTATTTGATTGACAACCCAGATTGCCGGAAAAATAATTGGCTGTGTCCTATCATTATGATAAAACAATATTATCGCTGGAAGGGGGAATCAGCAAGCATAGGTATGTCAGGTAGTAGGGACAGTGAAGGATGATAGGGATAGTGAGGATGAGGCAGAAGGAGGCCTAGACAATTCTCAAATTGAACCACCTACTATCCGGTTAGCTAATACTGAATTTCTAGGGAGATTGGACACTATGCTTTCATAGTTAGATGCAAACCAATGAGAAGACCTAACACGGCCAATCACAGCATTTAAAAGAGTCTTAAAAAAGTTTCTTACAAAAACACTGCAAGATAAAGAAATATCAGCCTTTGTCACACCGGATGGTATTTTCCAATGCTGAGTGATGCCGCTCAGACCAAAAAATGCCCCAGCAACCTTTCAGAGACTAATGAACCAAGTGGTAGCCAGTGTTCCTAACTGTGTAGTTTACCTTGATGATGTGCTGGTGTACAGTGACAATTGGAAGGACCACTAGGAACAACATGTAGCTCTGTTTAGAAAATTACAATCAGCTGACTTAGTAATAAAAATTACCAAAAGTGAATTTGCGAAAGCGAGAGTGACCTCCCTTGGGCATATAGTAGGGCAAGGACAAGTGTTGCCAAGAACCACGTAAGTACAAGCATTGGTGGTGTTCCCTACCCCTAAGACTAAGCGAGAAATCATGAGGTTTTTGGGGATGTGTGGTTTCTATCGAAAATTTGTACCAAATTTCAGTACCATAGCTGCTCAACTGACAGATTTGCTACAGAAAAAGTAAACCAAGGTAGTCCGGTCAGGGGAGTGCCAAGCATCTTTTGAGAGGCTGAAAGCCATTTTGATTCATGAATGTTGGCTGCTCCAAAGATCACTAAGCCCTTCAAGGTAGCAATTGATGCTAGTCACCTGGGGGTCACTGCAGTCCTGTTACAAGACAATGAATCAGGGATAGAAAGGCCAGCGTGAAACTTTTTCAAAAAGCTAAATTGACACCAAAAAGATAACCAACAGTGGAAAAAGAAACCCTAGGTTTATTATTCGCTCTTAATCATTTTGAAGTCTATGTCCGCCACGACTACAGAGAGACACTGGTATATATTGATCATAATCCCCTAGCCTTTGTGGAAAAATTTAAAAACCAGAATGCCAGACTATTCCAATTGAGTTTGCTATTACAACCTTATCACTTAAAGATTATTTACATTGCGGGCAAAAATAATGTTATTGCAGATGCTTTATTGAGAATATAAAGTTGTTCGAGTTAGCTGAATGAAAAGAGGTTACAGAGCAGAATTGTATCAACTACAAGAAAAGAGTGAATAAGTATGAGTGTGAAAATGTGTTTTAAAATTTTTTATCTTCTATTTTTCCCATGCTATGTCATGAAATGCATTTAAAAATGATGTTTCATTCCTCCAAGGGTGGCGGTGATATGAAAGTGATTCCATTCTTGTTAAAATATTTTTTTGAGGAATTCATAGTCAAACTGAAGAAATTTTAGAAGAATTTTTTTCAAGAGGGTCATCAAGAGGACACTGAAAGAACTGGTTAGGCAGCAATGTTTACTGGTTGTCACATGACACAAGTTGAAAAGAGAATGAAAACCCTGGTAACTGTGGAAGATGTGAGCAAAGAAGTGTCAGTCATGCGCCCCTTGATAGGACAGAACCCCAGCTCAGCCCTGCCTATTCCATCTCTTTATAAAGCCTGCAGAAGGAGAGAATTCCCAAGAAAGAAGACCACAACCCAGCTCAGCTTTCCAGCACCTCTCTGAAAGACCCTGAAAAGTCCATTCTGTTAACTCATCTTGTCTCCTGTCTTTCAAGAAAAGCCTGCTAAATTAATTCTCAACGCCACCTGCAAAGAACTGTTCTAAAACATCCCAGTGACCCATCTACGTGTACTCGGAGGCTAGACTGTATGCCAGTTTTGGAACACAACCTATCTCATTTGCTGTGTTTTTCAAGAATGAGCAAGTATTCAGCCCAAGTGTATTTTTGTCTGTAACAGAGCTCTGAACAAAAATCCTTTTTATTTTTCTGGGTAATCAGTGTATGTATGTGTGTGTGAGTGACTGTGAGGGGCTAAGGTAAAAAGGGAACTTTAAAATTTCAATCTGTGTGTTCATGCTTTACCTCATTACTGGTTAAGACTTGTTTTATAATAAACTGATAATTTTGTTGTTTATTAAAGAAACCTGGTTTGTGTGTTTTATTCTGGGAAAAATAGGGCTGGATTTTACCAGCCCCTCAAAGCCAAGGGTCGCGGCAGGGAGGCCCCTAAAATGCTAGTGGGAGCGGCTTGTCATGACCCAGGAGACCGAGCAGGCCCCAGCGGATATTAGCGGTGGCGGTGAGGCCTCGGTGCTGCACCCCCCCCCACCACTTGGCGGTGGGGCTTTCATTAAAATATTTAAATATGGGTAATAAGCATGCAAATGAACTTACCTGCCGCCTCCTGTCTGTCCCACGCTGATTATATGGCCGCTGGCCACAACTCGCACGCCTTCGGAACTCTGTACAGAGCTCCGAGGCGAGACACTGTTGGGGAGGGGGTGATGAGTCAAATTATCAGGGCTGGGGGGGGGGGGGGGCGGGGAGGAAGCGGTTAAGAACTTTTTCATTGGGTGTGGGGATGGTGGGTAGGGGTTTAGGGTCAAAGGGAATAAAGTTCGGGGGGAGAGATCGTTACTGATAACTAATATTTTTGGGGTGATAGGCTAAAAAACTAACCATTTATGCATTGCGGGGGGGGGCGGGGGAGGGGATGGGAGAGGGGATTGTAGGTGTGGACAAATCTTTATTTAAATTTTGATAGAACCAGCACCTTTAAAAATTTAAATTTGTCCTGAAGGGCTGGAAGCCCTTTAAAAATGGCACCGGCGCCTGTGCTTTGTCGTCGGGGATGCGGCGCCCACCCCCTCGACGTCATCAGGGGCGGCCGCTCCGCCCCCTCCATTTAAATGAGACCCCGTGCGTAATTTCGCAGGGGCTCTGCGGCGGCGCTTCCGCGTCAGAAGGCTGCCGACTTCACAGCACGCCGCCAGGGAGTGTGGCGCGCTGATAAAGTTCAGCCCATAATGTATATGATTGACTGTATTGGTAAGTGGGAAATTTTAAATATATGTTATGACCCGTGGAGAAGTGGAACTAGAATAAACAGTGCACTCCTCCCGCCTCAGTCGTAACATACTCAAGAAGTGTCACCTGGACAACAGTGGGAGAACAGCAAGAAGACAGTGATGATAACAAACATCATCACTTGAATTCACACTCACAGCCACGAGCTCAGATATTGGCACTGCATTTAATTTAGAGGATAGCATAGAGGTGGGATTTGCATGTGGTGAAATGCCAGGCAAAGGTGGACTGCAGTGAGGGCAGGGGGCAAGGATAGCAAAGGTGTCAGCTCACTGCAGGGTGAGGCTACTTATGAGTTCTGTTGCAGAGTATGCAGATGAGCACTTTGATGGAGCAGCCTACAGAAGAAGGTTGTTGGATATTCACAATGAAATGCTTGGTGCATTGGCAAGCATACCAGAAAACTTGAGGTCAGTGCCAAGCAGCATGGAGAAGTCCAGCACCAACTTGGCACAAGGCTTTGTACAGATATTGGAGCCCATCCTTTCCAATATGGAAGTGGTGGCCAACTTGGTTTGCCTATTTGTGAACCCAACCATGATGCAGTGTCTGATGGCCGATGTCACAGCCTTCATTGCAGCACAAGCAGAAACCACCCTAAGTCTGAGTGCTGCAGTGGAAACTCAGATTGCTCTCATGAAAGGTCAGCTTGCTGCACACGAGCTCAGACTGCTGCCATCATAGCTATGAATTACAGTGGGCAAATGGGTTCAGCATGTCACAGGAGGCCAGTAATCTGTCCTCCAATACATTACATAGATTGCTGAGACACTGCCCCAGTCGAGTGGCAATGGCTCCATGAAGCACGCACCTGCAGTCCTCTTTCAGGAAGATGGTACTCATCGTCTCATTCCTTATACTCTGCCAGTGCTCTTGCTGTTGCCTGTCAGCCAGCCAGCCCAGACTGCTACTGCTAATGCTGAGATGGTGAAGTCTGCAGCCGTGTTTTCTAAACCCAGAGATGCTCAAGGTTATCCTTCAAGGCCATCTGCTGTCTCCCTCACTGAAAGTCAGCAGCTTTCCACCAGCCATGTTGCAGCACAGCATAGAAGCACTAGAACAGGCAAAGGCACAGGGAAGACAGGTACTAATCAGTGGTACAGGGTGATTAGTTGACTTTTATATGCAATGTGACATGATTTCATTTATAAATTTGGTTTGGAATGTTAATTTAGTGGCAGCTTTTATTTTTGCTATGTGACCTACTGGACAATGTGATGTTCAGTGAAGGAGGGAAGAGAATATGTGGGGCTGTTGGTGGAGGGGAATTGAGTTGAGGTCACCAGTATTGCACTTGAATTAATTCTTCATGTACGGCCCGACCATTAAGGGGTTGTCTGGGTTGTCTCCTCTTTTCGTCTTCCTCCTCCTCCTTCTCCTGAAGTGCTCACTTTATAGCTGGTGGCAAGGGCTGTTCCCTCATGATGGCGAGATTCTGCACTATGAAGCAGACCACCACAAATATTGACAATCTCTGCCAAGTATTGCAGGGTTCCTTCAGAGTGGTCCAGGCAGTGGAAGCGTTGTTTCAGCACAGCATTAGTCTGCTCTGTCACATTGCCTGTGGCAGCATAGCTTTCATTGTGTGCATGCTGTGCACATGTATATGGGTTGCACACTGGAGTCATGAGCTGTGTGGTCAGCCCTTGTCACCAAGTAGGCACCCTCTGGTTTGTTGTGGTGGCTCAAATGCAGACGGCACTGTAGACTGCTGCAGAATGAAGACATCGTGACTGTTGTCAGGATACTGTGCTTATTGGTGTTATGATGGTGCTTCTATATTTTTTGTTAAGTTTTTTTTAAGGACTCATATATTTTAGAATTATGGACATTGTTTTATTTGGGAAAACTGAAAAGGATTCCATGGATTTTTTTTTACTGGGATCATTGAAAGGACACCGAGAGGTCTTGTTTGGAAACATCTGTCTTTTGATAAATACCCAGCAGGGGCCTTTTGACTTGGGGGAGATGTTTACAGAGAATTGACAGGTCAAGATTTATAGGGGTCAGGAGGCTTGAATCTTGAGATATTGTTTTTGGTTTCGCTTTGGACAGTGAGTTGGGGTGTGAACTGTTTTGAAGGCAGTTGGAGAAAACCAGTCAAGAGAGCAGTCACCATCAGCACCCTCTTCCATAGCTCTTAGAAGTGAGTGTAAGAAATAGAGAAATTGATGCTGCATTCCTCTTGAAAGGCCTGCCATAAACCCCTGTTGCTGCATTTCTCCTGGAAAGCCTGCCAAACTGATCCTCAACATCACCTGAAAAGAACTATTCTAGGAAGACCCCAGTGACAGCCGTCTACGCATATTTGGGACGTGAGACCAAAAATGAACAACTGACAGCTTTCCATGTCTTCTTTTTCCTTCAAAAATTAGCATGCATTTGGCCAATGTATTCTTTTTCATCTTTTTTTGTAATAGACCTCTGCAGAGAGAATTTCTCAATTTTTTTCAGTGTGTGTTTGAGTTTGTGTGTGGGGAATTTAAAAAGGGGAACTTCCATATTTCAATCTGTGTGTTAATGCTTTGTTTCATTACTGGTTAATTCTTATTTTCTAATAAACTGATAATTTTGTTGTTTATTAAAGAAACCTGGTTGGTGTATTTTACTCTGGGATAAAGAGTAGAGTATATAATTAACTGCATCGATAACTGGGTCAACATTTAAATATATGTTGTGACCTGTGGAGAAGTGGAACTAGAAAAGACAGTGCACTCCTCCCACCTCGGTCGAAACAATAGTCACACACCAGCTGGACGTTGAGGGAGCGAAATCCATTTCAGTTCTGGTATAGGGCTGACATGTTGACATGAGGCATCCGCAAAGTGACACCCATGCACTCAATGGCACCCTGCACCAGGGGGAAGCCTGCAATCCTTGTGAAGCTGCATGCTCATTTTGCCTGCTTCTCTCTGGCAGGAGAGAATGAAATGTGATTAGTCCTGGTTGAATACAGAACTGTAGTGATCTGGCCTTAAGCAACAGTGGACAACAAAAACCTGGGTCAAAAACCTAGAATTCCCTTCCTAACAGCACTGAGGGTATACCTATACCAGGTGGACTGCAACAATTCAAGAAGGCCATCATCTTCTCAAGGGCAATTAGGGATAGGCAGCAAAAATTGGCCTTGCCATCAAGGCTCACATCCCGTGAAAGAATTAAAAAAAAACTAAGAGATAGTGCAATAGCCCCAGCTCCAGCTTGGAAGGAGTCAGACACATAAAAGTTAATTTATAAGTAAAAGTGCATACTTCCAGCTGCCATTCGCCGCACAATAACTCACTGACCAATATGGTGTCTGGCTCCATTTACCACAAAAGTGTTCGTGCACACCACAGTCACCATTTTGGAGCTCTAAGGGCACTCATCGTGTGACAAATGGGCACAAACGATCCCAACTTCTTGCCCTTGGTCTTCTCTGTTTTACTATCTGCAACTCTTGCTTGACTGACATATACACTGCAGCTATTTTCATCTCTTCAAAATTTCCTTGCTGTGTTGCCAGTTTCCCCTATTACAGGAAGTGGTGTAAGCCAACACGTGATCTAGCAGTTGGAGGAGTGTTAGTCAACAGTCAGCACATGTATTTCAGAGCTCTCCTTTAAGTCTGTTATTTTGTAATAAAGAATCCTTCATTCAACTTACCATGCAGCTTCAGATTGTTTGTTATGTTTGTGTTGAAAAATTGATAACACAACATGAACCAAACTGTTCACAACCTTGGTACCATATTTGACTTAGAGATGAGCTACCGACCACATATCCATGTCGTCATTAAGACCACCTACTTCTACTTCCATGACATTGGCTGACTCCACTCCTGCCTCAGCTCACCTACTGCTAAAACCCTCACCCATTTGTTACCTCTAGACTTAACTATTCCAGCGCACTCCGGGCCGGCCTCCCACATTCTACCCTCTGTAAACTCGATATCATCCGAAACCCTGCTGTCTGGGTCCTTACTCAGGCCAAGTCTCATTCACTCATCACCTCTATGCTCGCTGACCTGCATTGGCTCCTGGTTAAGCAATGCTTCGATTTGAAAATTCTTATCCTTGTTTTCAAATCCCTGCCTGCTCTTGCTGTTCCCGATCCCTGTAGTATCCTCTGGCCCCACAACTTTCCGAGATATCTGTGCTCCTCTTGAGTATCCCCAATTTTAATTGCTTCGGCACTAGTGGTCAGGCCAGCAGCTGTCAAGGCACTAATCTCTGGAATTCCCTCCCTAAACCTCTCCACCTTTCTACCTCATTTTCCTCCTTTAAGACACTCCTTAAAACCTACCTTTTTGACCACGTTTTTTGCCGTCTGCCCTAATATTGCCTTATGTGGCTCTTTTTAAAATTATATTTTATAATGCTCCTGTGAAGTCCCTAGGGATATATCATTATGTTAAAGGTTCTATATAAATACAAGTTATTGTAATTTTTAAATAGTGCAAAAGTTCGCAGGACCTCAATTTTCATTGGACTTTATTTGCACTTGACATTCTTTGATCTTCTGCGTTGGTTTGGCCGAGGTCAGGTGACTTGTGCTGAAAAAAAAACAGTGCAGCCTTGCAAAACGCCTGGTCAGATGGTGTTAATTTCAGCATTAGCAGAGGAGATCTATGCTTTGTAAAGTTTCTTCAGCTTAAGAGAATGCCAGCTCACAACATATCCAGTTCTATTTGGGATGCAGATAAAACCTGTCCACAAGGCATGATGATATACTACTAGTTGATCTCCTGGTACTAGCCACGCCAGATGCTATTTTGGTGAGGATATAGCGCACATGCAGGGAGTATCTGCCAGAAGCACATAGAATAGGCAGATAGTGGCGTCAATCTGCGTGTAATACTGATTTTACACCAGCCTTAAGATGTTTTCTATGTTAAAGGTGCTGTATAAATGCAACTTGCTGTTATTTAAATACTATTTTCTCTGAAAATTCCTTCTATCTGTATCTTCAAAATGCTGTACTCTTATCTTCTATGGACTTTAATATGACATTTCATAAACTTCTGGTTAGTTCAAATTCTTCACAAAAGAAGACTTCAAAAAATGAGGGAGTGAAGTTCCATGTGAGCAAATTGGCCTCCTTCTGTGCCGTAAATTTTCTGTTTCGAACAAGACCATCAACCTTTGACCTCTGACCCTCTATGAAGAAGCTGCAGCAGATGATGCTACGGATCAGCAGAGGATAGTGCCTGCGCTTATACTAAATTTCTCCTGCTACTTTTTCTCTACACTCACTCATTCAATGCTGCCGAAGGATGTACCGGCCAAGAATTGCATGTCATTTATCCAACGGAAAGCTACATCTGAAGAGTTGTCATCTAGATACCGCTGCAACATACATTTCTCTTCCCTTTTTCTAAGTGCTTCACCTGAAACAGATTTGGGGGGGCACGATCCTTCCACCTCAAAAGACATACTGTCCCTCGCACTAGCAGTGCAAAGTACCAGTGCAGGTATATCCACCTTGGGAACTTTGCAGAATGAGTTTGAGGAGAGTGCACTGGGTGATGCACAGAGCTCAAGTAGACAGGTGGTGGCAGCAGCAGCGTGCTGGTCAGAGGGCTGGAGCTTTTAGTAGCTTGTCCTTGCCACAGATGCATTTCCTGTTTTTGTTTCAGATTTACAATATTTTTTCCTCTCACATTTCTAATTGAATTAACCAACAGGGATATATTTTGGGTAGCTCAACAAGTCTATTTTCTTTTCATATCTGTAATTGGAGAAAGTGAATATTAAAATGAGAGAAACTCAATCACCTTGGCAAAGGTCAAGTGGCTCATTTCCAATTGAAGCTTCAATTTACTTTTTATCACATGTTGTAACTTTCCGTCAAATCAATTACATTACACAAAGTGCAGAAAATTGTGCATCTACAGTTGACCAGTAATAGCAGCTTACCAATCCCACTCCTACTGGGAAATCAGATTGTAGATTTATATAAAACCATAGTGGCATAAAGGGAGTCACATGAAATTGCAAACAGGGCACGGCCTGCACTGCAGACGAAATGGATGTTATTACATGACCCTGGAATGTCAACCTTTGGTAATGTAAAGGTACAAAATGGATTTTCATTTTACTTCTCCCAGCCCACCCCCCCGAATGTTTTGATCCTAGACTGGCAGCATGACTACATGAGGGATTAATTAGTTTGTTAAGGGAGTAAAATTAAATCCAAAAGAAATTTTAAAAACAGGCAGAGAACAGGAGTGAAAAAAATTGAGCAAAAGAAAGGACAATAGATGGAGCAGGAATTTCTAGGTTCGGGGCAAGATAGTTTTATGTGCTTCACATGCACATTGTAATACAATTCACAAACATTGCAGTAAAATGGTATTCAAACGTCTTAATTAGCTTTATTAGCCCCAAATTATAACAATTTAATTGAAACTATTTCAAAATAATAAAAGTTTTTCTTTCAATTCTAAATCCATGCAAGTTAAGTCCAGAGAAATTCAAGCCAATTCCTGTAGCTCAGAGGCAGTGGTAAATCTCACTTAGGTCTATAAGGATGGTTGGTGTATGTGTGGAAGAATCAGTGTGTTTTGTGATGGCATTCCTCACATTGGGGTTTTACTCTACCTGATTTACTCCCCTGTCTTGGGAATACTCAACATTGATTCTGAGTGTCCAAAGTGAATGAACCTTTTATTTCCCATACTTAGGGCAAGAAATTGAACTCAATAGCGTTAAGAGTGCCCTTAGAGTTCCAAAATGGCAACTGTGGCGCATGTACATACTTTTGGGGCAAGTCCCACCAATTGTGCCAGATACCATATTGGTGACGGTGTTAGCGTGCACAGTGAATGTCTGCCAGAAGTATACAGAGCAGGCAGATCATGACATCAATCAGTGTGCATTGCTGATTTGATGCCAGTGCTGCAATTTTGGAGTTCAATGCTTCAGTTAATGCCTTCTCTTAAACTTGCACAGCTGAACATGCATTCAGCAGCAGGGGGGGGACTCCCCACCAGAGCTATTTAAAGGGATCATCAACAGCTTAAAGGTTTGTTGCTGGTTATGGCTGTTGCTTAGATTCTATAAGCATTTGATGTTTTCTGTGGTTGCTTAATTTGCAAAAGTCTGCAAGGAGTGGTATGTAAACACTCAAGGAGTTGTTGCTGACTTCAAGGCATCTGCACAAATCAGTTGTACCCAGACATGGGTGCACTAGTAAGCCTTTCCCTTGGAAGACAGCGTGTCCATAAGGAAGGCCATTGACCTGCTCTATTCAAAGAGAGTAAACTGCATTACATTCTCTCCTCCCAGAGACCAGCAGACGGAGAGAGCACGTGCTTTGCTCGAATTGCAGGTTGCAATACGGTGCAGGATGCCATTAACTGAACATACATTGTTTGGTGAGCGTTACATGTCAACTCTGCCCTATACCAGAACCAAAAGGGATTCTGCTCCTTCAATGCCAGCTGGTGGGTGATCATTGGCAACAAATTATGCAGGTCAATGCTCAGTATCTTGGCAGCAATCAGGATGCTTTCATTCTGCAACAGTCCACTGTACCAGCTGCATTTGAATCACCACAGCAAACCGAAGGTTTGCTACTGGGTGACAAGGGCTATATGCTGTCCATGCTGGGGTTCTGATGAAAGGTCACTGACCTGAAATGTTAACTCTGCTTCTCTCTCTCCACAGATGCTGCCTGACCTGCTGAGTATTTCCAGAACTTTCTGTTTTTATTTCAGATTTCCAGCATCCGCAGCATTTTGCTTTTATTATTATATGCTGTCCACATGGCTGATGACTCCAGTCCACAACCCTCACACGTGTGGGCGGCATGCATATAATTAAACTCATACTGCCACATTCATTGAGATAAAACATAGAAACATAGGAAATAGGAGCTCTCTCCATTCGGCCCATCAAGCCTGCTCCGCCATTCAAGCAGATCATGGCTGATCATCTACCTCTACTACATTTTCCCCCGCTATCCCCATATCCCTTGATGTCCACATCCGTTGATGTCATTAGTATCCAGAAATCTATTGATTCCTGTCTTGAACATGCTCAATGACTGAGCTTCCACCATCCTCTAGGGTAGAGAATTCCAAAGATTCAATGCCCTCTAAGTGAAGAAATTCCTCCTCATCTCAGTCTTAAATAGCCTGCCCCTTATTCTGAGACTGTGTCCCCTGGGTCTAGACTCACCAGCCAGAGGAAACATCCTATCCACATCTAACCTGTCATGCCCTTTAAGAATTTTGTAAGTTTCAATGAGATCACCTCTTATTCTTCAAACTCTGGAGAATACAGGCCCAGTTTCATCAATCTCTCCTTCTAAGACAATCCCAGCATCCCAGGAATTAGTCTGGTGAACCTCCATTGCACTCCCTCTATGGCAAGTATATCCTTCCTTAAATAAAGAGACCAAAGTAGACACAATACTCCAGGTGCGGTCTCACTAAGGCTCTAGAGCAACCATTGGCATGTTGAAACAACATTTCTGCATCCTGGACCACTCTGGAGGAGTCCTGAAGTACCCAGCAGAGTGGATGTCAATATTTTTTGTTGATGGAATGTGGGTGTTGCTGTCTGGGCCAGCATTTGTTGCCCATCCCTAATGCCCTTGAGAAGGTGGTGGTAATCTGCCTTCTTGACCTGCAGCAGTCCTTGGGGTGTAGGTACACCCACAGTGTTGTTAGAAAGGGAGCTCCAAGATTTTGACCCAGTGACAGTGAAGGAACAGCGATATATTCCAAGTCAAGATAGTGTGCGGCTTGGAGGGGAACCTGTGGGTGGTGGTGTTCCCATGCATCTGCTACCCTTGCCCTTCTAGGTGGTAGAGGTCATGGCTTTGGAAGGTGCTGTCTAAGGAGCCTTGGTGAGTTGCTACAGTGCATCTTGTAGATGGTACATGCTGCTGCCACTGTGCATCGGTAGTGAAGGGAGTGAATTTTGAAGGTGGTGCATGGAGTGCCAATCAAGTGGGCTGCTTTGTCCAGGATTGTGTCGAGCTTTTTGAGTGTTGCTGGGGCTGCACCCATCCAGGCAAGTGGAGAGTATTCCATCACACTCCCGAATTTGTGGTGGTCTGCTGCATATTGGTCAATCTTGATATCATGAGGGGACAGTCCTTGCCACCAGCTACACAATGAGCAGCTGAGGAACAGGAGGAGGAAGAGAAGCAACAGCAAGGGAGGAAGAAACCTAGACAGTCCCTTTCTGAGTGCGATACCAGTAACAGCAACCCCAATTCCCCATTCACCAACAATTCCTGGTGATGTCCAGTGGAGGAGACTGCAGATGGCTTGGAGGACAACATCCAGCAACTCTAGCCTTAGCAGTCCGGCTGCAGATGGTACCATGCTGACTTAGGCAGCAGCAGTCTGGACTGGTTGGCTGGCAGGCCCAAAAGGGCACTGGTGGAATGGCAGAGGTGGGAGGACAAATGCTGCTTTCCTGAGAAAGGACAACAGGTTCGTGCTTATGGAACCTCTGCCACTGCCACTCAATTGGGGGCAGCACCTCAGCAATCCGCGTAATGTATTGGTGATCAGATTGCTTGTCTGCACATTTTAATCCACAGCCATGATGGCAGCAGTCTGATCTTGTATGACATGAGTCTAAGCTTCCACTGCGAGTGAGATGTTGGATGGAAGTCGGTTGTGCTGAATTGGAAGCTGCAACATCAGCCATCAGATGCTGCATTATGTTTTTCCTTACAAGTGCATGAATGAAGTTGACCACCGATTCCACACTGGATGGGATGGGCTCCAAAGCTCTGTGCAAAGCCCAATATAAAGTTGGCGCAGATTCCTCCATGCTTGATCTTGAACACAGGCTTTCTGGCAGGCCTGCCAATGCACCAAGTACCTCGTTGTGTGTACTCATCAGCCTTCTTCCGTATCCTGCCATATTGAAGATCTTATCTGAGTCCTCTGCACTAGAACTCATGTGCGACCTCACTCTACGGCAAGTTAGCAACTGCGCTATCCTTGCCCCCTGCCCTGGCTTCAGCCTACACTTACCTGGTCTCTCAGCAAATGTAGGTCCCACCTCTATGCTGTGCTTGTAAATCAGAAAAGAGTATGGGATGAAGGGAAAATGGGATGTGAGAAGGAAGATTAAATATAAGGATAACGTCATCTTCACTAGTTTCAACCACGCCTCTGGCCACAGCCTCAGCAATGGCCAGCACAATAATGACCAGCACCATCTCCTCCATGGGGGTTAGGATATGCAGGCCAACCTGTCCACCTCTGGTTAGCTCTTGCTGCTTCTGATTATGTGCCGCCTTGTCCTGCAAGAGAGGGGGAAGTGTATCAGTGAATGTCATTCAATCTGTTTGGATGATGTGGCTGGCATGGTTGAACAGCTGGCAGTGTATGCATGCTGTGAGGTGTGGGTGTGGGACATGTAGAAGTGCTAAGTGCATGAGGGTGTTGTGGAGCTTAGGAATTTTAGCTATGAGGCCTGATTGATATAGACTGTTGGTAGGTGAGTGGTGGGGATATGGTGAATTGAGTAGTGTCTGAGACTACTGGTGCAATTGGTAGGAAATGGCATTTGCAGATGCATTCACTGACCTTAACCATTCCTGTGAGGTCTTGCAGCATTGCATCCAGGTCCTCAGGGATTTAGTCCTTATCCTTCATGGCTATCTGTTCATACTGCCTTCTGAGTATGTGTCTGGAGGGGCTCCTGTGCATATAGACGTCTCTTCTTCTTTCCACCTCCTCCACCAAGGCCTTCAGTGCAGCATCCAAAAACCCTGGAGCTCTTGCTCCCATGTTGTACTATTCTTCAATATTTCCCCAGTCAGATTCACTTCCTGCATGACTGCCAGCAACTACTCCAGCCACAATGGATCTCCCTTTAAGAGTAGGAGGCCTGCTTTAACTGATACTAGCTACTCACAATATTGGACCTGCTGACATGTCTACCCAATCAACAGTGTCGGTAACACTGGCTGGGCACTGAAATCATTCAAATCAGCAGGCAGCATGAATAAAAGCAAAATACTGCGGATGCTGGAAATCTGAAATAAAAACAAGAAATGCTGGAACCACTCAGCAGGTCTGGCAGCATCTGTGGAAAGAGAAGCAGAGTTAACGTTTCGGGTCAGTGACACTTCTTCGGAACTAGCAAATATTAGAAATGTCAAAGGTTATAAGCAAGTGAGGCGGGGGTGGGGCAAGAGATAACAAAGGAAGTGTAGATTGGACAAGGCCACGTAGCTGATCAAAAGGTCATGGAGCAAAAGCAAACAATATGTTAATAGTGTGTTGAAAGACAAAGCATTAGTGCAGAAAGGGTGTTAACGGACTGAAGATTGAACAGCAGCAAGTACAAACATGAAAAAAAAACAGTGGGTAAGCAAACTGAACAAACTAAGATGAAATGAAATAAACAAAAACAAAAATTGTAAAAAAGAAAAAAAAACTAAAAATAAAAGTAAAATGGGGGGCCTGTCATGCTCTGAAATTATTGAACTCAATGTTCAGTCCGGCAGGCTGTAGTGTGCCTAATCGGTAAATGAGATGCTGTTCCTCGAGCTTGCGTTGATGTTCACTGGAACACTGCAGCAAGCCCAGGATAGAGATGTGAGCATGAGAGCAGGGGGGAGTGCAGCATGAAGTTGGCATACTACCTGCAGTGCAATAAACGGACGTGGGTAATGGTGCATCACGATCCCTGCACCTGTTTTTGGGGGCTATTGAATTTAGCTTTCTTAAACATCCTTCAGCATGCAACAAAGATGAGAAGCGAAATTTTATTTCTGACGGCCAGATTGTGTGGCAAGGAAAGATTTGAATTATGGTGGTGCAACTGAGGTCAAGTGAACAGGAAGAGTTTTTGGAGAAACAACATTAAATTAAGAAATTAAATTTGAATAATACTGTAAAAAATATAGATACAAAGTGGTTCTGTGATGAAAGATACACAACTTAAATTTATAAAACAGTTGAATAAACTGTATCACTTGGTAATTCTCCACACATTTTCTGATTTTTACACAATGCATTGTATAGAATTGGAAATTTTAGTTTAAGTCATCAGAAAGTACACAAATAACTTAATTTCCTTCAATTTTAACTTAAGGAAAAGATGGCTCATCTTCCTGAATCTCCTAGTCACTTCTCTTTACCATGCTCGTCTTTTGATGTGATCATGTTTTATTTATTGTACTTACAAATAGTGCTGCAGTGAAACTTGTATCCTGCTTATTGCTAGTTTACTACATCACTGTTTACAAAGCACAACTTAATAACTCAAAAAATGATAAGACATTCAGTGCAATTTAAATTTCAAACGACCTTGGCTGAAAATCTGTGCAATGCAGTCAGTTTGACTATTAAACAATTATCTGCCAAGGATGTTTACATCTCCTTTTGAAAGGGGAATTCCACCCTATTCCAAAATAAATGGGAAGAAACTATTTAGTCAATTTGGAGGCCCTCCGTCTAGCGAAGAACATGTGCACTGAAGATTTGACTCTCAATCAGTCTAACTACAATTTAATGATTACATTTTATCATCATTACCTAGTATGCTTGCCAATGGATTGGCATTCCTTTTTTGATCATTCAACAGATTATGAACTTACTCAAAGTAAGACCAATTTAGAAATAATTTGTTTTCCTCAGTTCTGTTCCCCTCCCATTTTTCTGATAACTTTTATCAACTGTTAAACATAGTACACATTCGGAATTCTTTGAGCCAGTTCCTACTTGTGTGCACTATTTTCCTATATTTATCTAATGTTTTGTCAATAGTCAAATAACACTTAACATATTTTTTGCAAATGGAGTTTTATTCAGTCTCTTTGCTTACTCCTTGAACTCACTAAGCAATATTTTCTTTTAAAAATACAAGGGAAGATAAATTAAATTCCAGAATATTTCTCTTTATCATTATGTTGTCCCTTCTGTATTTATTTTAAAATTTTGTAAAAATGTTATTTTTCATTTTCACATTACTGACTAATAACATTTGGAATTTTTCGAAGAAGCCATTTACTTAATTAAAATCCTGATATATCTTTTGCCATTTGCTAATTTGTGAAAAAATTTAGTTGAGAGGTTTTGCTAATTTAAATGCCTGCATATCCTCAGGTAAAGGTACTTTTAATGAAAAAGTAGACTGTTTCTTTAAAAAAAAACTGACATTTTATTTCTCTTCTGGATTTTCACATTTTAAACATAATTCACAGCAGTTCTAATGAGCTTTAGTCCTCCATATAACCCACCACAATAAACTTCAGACAGTTCTTCCATATCCATAGACCACATTACATTTATTTAATGAAATCTTGCTTTTTGTGCTTGCTTGTAGGGTGTGGCATGAAAGTGTTTGTGAGGCAAAAAATTCTTGATTGGCTTAAATATCATCTTAAAATAGCAATGAATCAGAAAGCAGTCTTAAGCTTGCTGATTGGGTCAAATAATCCATTAATTTAAGACTAATCAAAACCATTAAAACACAGCCAAACAACCAAACCATTGAATTCTTCATTCAACCACCCCTCCATCTTCCCCCTCAGCCAGCCTATCATTGATGCAACAACCATGATGTTTCTCCATCCAGCCAAAAATATATTGCTAAAATTAACAAATTAATTCCGTAAAAAACACTTCAATTCAACCATTTTATCTTGTAATGCACATCTTTCAACAGTTAAAACAACTTTGGCCCATCTCTCTGAGGGTTTCTGGGTTTAGCTTCTGCTTGTTCCCCAATTACAAGATGCTTGAACTAAACTTTCCTACACATGTATGTTATGTGACTGCAAAGAGCAGTACAGTCTAGAAGGGATCACATTATACTGCATCACATACTTAATTTTCACAAATATACAAACATTTGCTGGAAGGTAAACACACATATTGAGATGGAATGGGTATTATTTTTATTCTACAAAAGCTATATATTTCATGTTGCTTAAAATAAAAAGTAGATTATTTTGTCAACCATTTTTACTAAAATACTGAAGACTTTAGAACCTCAAGATTTCTCCTCCAAGTGATACAATATGTATCAGGATAAAAGCTATAGTCTTACAGCCAAATTGAAGTCAATGGGAATCAAGGGGAAAACTCTTCACTGGTTGGAGTCGTATCTAGCACAAAGGAAGAGAATTGTGTTTGTTGGGGGTCAATCATCTTTGCCCCAGGACATTGCTGCAGGTGTTTCTCAAGATACTGTCCTAGACACAACCATATTCAGCTGCTGCATCAATTACCTTTCCTCCATCATAAGATCAGAAGGGGGGATGTTAGCTGATGATTATATGATGCTCAGTACCATTCGCAACTCCTCAGATACTGAAGCAGTCCGTGTCCAGATGCAGCAAGAGCTAGACAACATTCAAGCTTGGGCTGATAAGTGGCAAGTAACATTCACGACACACAAGTGCCAGGCAATGATGATCTCCAATAAGACAGAATCTAACCATCTCCTTTTGGCGTTCAATGGCATTACCATCCTGAATCCCCCACTATCAACATCCTGGGGGTTACCATTGACCAGAAACTAAACTGCAGCAGTCACATAAAAACTGTGACTACAAGAGCAGGTCAGAGACTGGGAATTCTGTGGCGAGTAACACACCTCCTGCCTCCCCAGCGCCTGTCCATTACCTACAATGCACAAGTCAGGAGTGTGATGGAATATTCTCCACATGCCTGGATGGGTACGGCTCTAACAACATTCAGAAAGCTTGATACCATCCAGTATGAAGCAGCCCGCTTGATTAGCACCAGATCCACCACCTTAAATATTCAATTACTCCACCAATGCACAGTGGCAGCAGTGTGTACATCTACAAGATGCACTGCAGCAACTCACCACACCTCCTTTGACAACACCTTCCAAACCCTTCCACCTAGAAGAACAAGGGCAGCAGACACATGGGAACACCACCACCTGCAAGTTCCCCTCCAAGTCACACACCATCCCAACTTGGAAATATATCACCCTTCCTTCACTGTCGCTCCCTCCTTAACAGCACTGTGGGTGTACCTGCACCAGATGGACTGCAGCGGTTCAAGAAGGCAGCTCACCACTGCCTGCTCAAGGGCAAGTAGGTATGGGCAACAAATGCTGGCTTTGCCAGCGACATCCACATACATGAAGGAATAAAAAAAAATTTAGCTGGTTGGCTACCAATCTCTTTAGTTAGATGAGAAGGAAAGGAACCTTTTGAATACATCTTAATGTTAACTGCAAAAAGTGAATAAAAGATGCCTGAGAGAGGCTGGCACATGTTTAATCACCATAAAGTCATAAGTGACTGAAATTAACAAATTAATTCTGGACAAACACATAATTCACACATAGGAACCATAGGAACAGAAGTAGGCCATTCAGCCCATCGAGCCTGCCCCACCATTCAATATAATCATGGCTGATCATCCACTTCAATGCCTTTTTCCCACATTATCTTCATATCCCCTTATGTCATTTGTATTTAGAAATCTGTCAATCTCTGCTTTAAACATACTCAATGACCGAGCTTCCACAGCCCTCTGGGGTAGAGAATTTCAAAGATTCACAACCCTCTGAGTAAAGAAATTTCTCCTCATCTCTGTTCTAAGTGGCATCCCCCTTATTTTGAAATTATGTCCCCTGGTTCTAGACTCCCCAACCAGGGGAAACATCTTAGCTGCATCTACCCTGTGTATCCCTTTAAGTATTTTGCAGATTTCAATGAGATCACCTCTCATTTTTCGAAACTCCAGAGAATACAGGCCCAGTTTCCTCAATCTCTCTTCATTGGACAGTCCCACCATCCAGGGAACAAGTCTGGTGAACCTTTGTTGCACTCCTTCTATGGCAATAATATCCTTCCTCAGGTAAGGGGACCGAAACAGTGCGGTCTAACCAAGGTTCTATACAATTGAAGCAAGACTTCACTACTCCTGTACTCAAAACCTCTTGCGATAAAGGCTAACATACCATTAGCCTTCTTAATTGCTTGCTGCACCTGCATGGTAGCTTTCAGTGACTTATTGACAAGGACACCCAAGTCCCTTTGTACATCCCATGTTCTAATGCACACCATCCAATAACACTGGCATCCACGCAATAAGGTGGAAAATTGCTGAGGTATGTCCTGTCCACAAAAAGCAGGACAAATCCAATCTGGCCAAATACTGCCCCCATCAGCGTACACTCAATCATCAGCAAAATAATGGAAGGTGCCATTGATAGCAATATCAAGCGACACTTATGCATCAAAAACGTCCTCACTCATGCTCAGTTTGGGTTCGGCCAGGGCCACTCAGCTCCAGATCTGAGAGCTGAATTCCAGAGGTGAGGTGAGAGTGATTGTCCTTGACATCAAGGCAGCATTTGATTGAATATGGCATCAAAGAGCCCTAGCAAAATTGAAGTCAATAGGGAATCAGGGAGAAAGCTCTCCACAGATTGGAGTCATACCTAGCACAAAGGAAGATAGTTGTTTTTGTTGGAGGCCAATCATCTCAGCCCCAGAACATCGCTGAAGGAGTTTCTCAGGTTCTTCAGCTGCTTCATCAATGACCTTCCCTCCATCATAAGGTCAGAAGTGGGATGTTCGCTGATGGTTGCACAACGTTCAGTATCATTCACGACTCCTCACATACAGATATTCCTCAGTCTGTGCCTGCATGCAGCAAGACCTGGACAACATTCAGGCTTGAGCTGATAAATGGCAAGTAACATTTGTGCCACATAAGTGCCAGGCAATGACCATCTCCAACAAGAAAGAATCTAATCATCTCCCCTTGATGTTTAATGGGATTACCATCACTGAATCTCCCACCAGCCGTATAAATACATTGGCTACAGAAGCAGTCCAGAGGCTGGGAATTCTGCGGTGAGTAACCCACCTCCTGACTCCCCAAAGCTTATCCACAAGGCACAAGTCAGAAGTGTGATGGAATACTCTCCACTTACCTAGATCATTGCAGCTTCAACAACATTCAAGAAGTTCGACACCACCCAAGACAAAGCAGTCTGCTTGATGGGCCTCATCCACATCATCAGCTCACAATGGCAGCAGTGTGTACCATTTACAAGATGCACTGCAGCAACTAGCCAAGGCTCCTTCAACAGCACTTTCCAAACCTGCGACCTCTACTAGAACAACAAGGGCAACAGATGGTTGGGAACGCCACCACCTTCAAGTTCCCCTTCAAGTCATACACCATCCTGACTTGGAACCATATTGCCATTCCTTCACTGTTGCTGGGTCAAAATCCTGGAACTGCCTTCCTAACAACCCTGTGGGCATATCGACATGACATAGACTGCAGCAGGTCAAGAATGCAACTCACCACCATCTGCTCAAGGGCAATTAGGGATGGGCAATAAATGCTGGCCTTGCCAGTGAGGCTCACATCCCAAGAATTAATACAAAAACACAAACTTGGCACCAGGACTCCATCTGCCCTTACTCACGTGAACAACTCCACTTCACTAGTTCTCCTTCTTGTGGACTATTTTTTGTCCACCTTTAACGTTTTTGTCAGTGATAACTGTTTCTTATTACAAACTTCTTTAATCAAAGAAGTTTCGTTGCATTTTGACAGATAAATGAAGAGTTTCTTAGGCTGGGCGAGTCTGATAATTGACAACGTTATAGTGATGAAGCAAAATTAACTAAGCAACAGGAGTTCAGAATCAAAACCATAATTTGAACTGAAATAGACTGTATGAAAGTTGCAACTTGAGCTAAAGCTATTATATAGCAATAATATAACTAAATATTTGCTTTGAGATTATAATTTAAATATTGAGGAAATACAACAATGGGAAGAATGTCCATAACTCAAGTAGTAAATAAATGACCTGAACCAGATCAAAGTGAAAGGAATCTAGATTATTAATTACTCTCAAACATCAGTAAAGTGATGGAAGGTGTCATCAACAGTGCCAACAAGCGGCACTTGCTGAGCAATAACCTTCTCAGTGATGCTCAGTTTGGGTTCTGCCAGGGCCACTCAGCTCCTGACCTCATTACAGCCTTGGTTCAAACAGGACAAAAGAGCTGAACTCAAGAGGTGAGGTGAGCATGACTGCCCTTGACATCAAGGCAGCATTTGACCTAGTATGGCATCAAGGAGCCCTAGCAAAACTGAGGTCAATGGGAATCAGAGGGAAATCTCTCCGCTGGCTAGAGTCATACCTAGTGAAAAGGAAAATGGTTGTGGTCGTTGGAGGTCAATCATCTGAGCTCCAGGACATCACTGCAGGAGTTCCTCAGGGTAGTGTCCTAGGCCCAACCATCTTCAGCTGCTTCATCAATGACCTTCCTTCAATCATAAGGTCAGAAGTGGGGATGTTCGCTGACGATTGCACAATGTTCAGCACCATTCGTGACTCCTCAGATACTAAAGCAGTCCATGTAGAAAGGCAGCAAGACCTGGACAATATCCAGGCTTGGGCTGATAAGTGGCAAGTAACATTCGTGCCACACAAGTCCCAGGCAATGAACATCTCCAACAAAAGAGAATCTAACCATCTCCCCTTGACATTCAATGGCATTACCATCACTGAATCCCCGACTATCAACATCCTAGGGGCTACCATTGACCAGAAACTGAACTGGAGTAGCCACATAAATTCCGTGGCTACAAGAGCAGGTCAGAGGCTAGGAATCCTGAGGCGAGTAACTCACCTCCTGACTCCCCAAAGCCTATCCACCATCTACAAGGCACAAGTCAGGAGTGTGATGGAATACTCTCCACTTGCCTGGATGGGTACAGTTCCAACAATACTCAAGAAGCTTGACACCATCCTGGACAAAGCAGCCCGCTTTATTGGCACCCCATCCACTAACATTCACTCCGTCCACCACCAACGCACAGTGGCAGCAGTGTGTACCATCTACAAGATGCACTGCAGCAATGCACCAAGGATCCTTAGACAGCACCTTCTAAACCCATGACCTCTACCAACTAGAAGGACAAGGACAGCAAATGCATGGGAACACCACCACCTGCCAGTTTCCCTCCAAGTCACACACCATCCTGACTTGGAACTACATCACCATTCCTTCACTGTCGCTGGGTCAAAATCCTGGAACTCCCTTCCTAACAGCACTGTGGGTGTACCTACCCCAAATGGACTGCAGCGGTTCAGGAAGGCAGCCCACCACCACCTTCGCAAGGGCAATTAGGGATGGGCAATAAATGCTGGCATAACCAGTGACGCCCACATCCCATGAATGAATAAAAAAAAATGAAAATCATATATTCCAGAACTGGAATTAAAATGAAACACAATTTAAACTACAACATAAACAATAAAGTCAGATCTTATATAGCTTTTCTTGTGGGTACTCCTAGCTCGAACCTGGCTTATGTTGGCTATGACCTTGTAGGACCTCAGAAAAAGACTTGCATTTATATTACATTGAACCTACTGCACGGAAATAGGCCATTCAGTCCATTTAGTCTATGCCGACATTTATGCTCCAAATGAGCCTCTTCCCACTCTACTTCAACTCATCTATCAGCGTACCCTTCTATTCCTTTCTCCCTCACGTGCCTATGAAAAGGTTTAGTATGATTGGCAGGCGTGGGTCGAGAAGGCCTCCTGGTGCCTCCCACTCCATTTTACGCCAACGCCAACGCCCCCATCCTGCTCGTCGGGGTAGCGTAAAATTACCGCCATAATTTTCAAGGCCTTCATCACGTCACCCCACAGCCTTCTCTTTTCTAGAGAAAAGAGCCACAGTCTGTTCAGCCTTTTCTGTTTAGTAAATCTTCTCAGTTCTGGTATTATCCTTGTGAAGCAAGATAACTTCTTCCTTGACCTCAGGACGGCAGCAGTCCATTATGACCGATGAAGCACTTTTGATGACTAATCTTAATCATTTAGTGAAGAAACATAGCAGCCAAATTGCACAAAGCAAGGTGCCAGAAACGGCAACGTGATAATAACCAGATAATTTATACTGCACTGGAGTGTTAGCCCAGATTACGGGATCAAGTGGGACTTTGAACCTACAATCTTCTGACTTAGAAACAGGCAATTTAGCCCCTTGAGTCTGTTCCATCATTCAATGAGATCATGGCTGATCTGTGACTTAACTCCATATACCCGCCTTTGCCCCATATCCCTTAATATCTTTGGTTAATAAAAATCTATCAATTCCAGAAACAAAATTAACAATTGATCTATCTATTGTTGTTTGTGCAAGAGAGTTCCAAACTTTTACCATCCTTTGTGTGTAGAAGTATTTCCTAACTCCTGAAAGGCCCGCCTCTAAAACTTTAGACAATATCCAATCCTAGATTTTTCAACCAGAAGAAATATTTTCTCTCTATCTGCCCTCAGTTTCCCATACTATCTTGAAAACTTTGTTCAAATCATTCCTGAGCCTTCTAAATTCCAGTGAATACAACCTTAGTTTGTGTAATCTATCCCTCAGAGTTCAGCTATCATTCTGGTAAATTTACGTTCCAAGGTCAATATATTCTTCTGAAGATATGGTGCCCAGAACTACACTCAGTTATCCTGGTGTGGTCTAACTAGGACTTTGTCTAGCTGTAGCATAACTCCTACCCCTTTGCATTCTAGTCCTTCAGATATAAATGCCAGTATTCCATTAGCCTTTTATTATTATTATTTTCGGTATCAGCCTGTGACATTTTAATGATCTATATACTTGGACCCCACTTGGAGGTGAGAGTGCTACCATTGAGCTATGGCTGACAGCAACATGTAATTGAAGGAAAAGAACAAGATGGGGCCAGGAGTGGAGGGGGGCACAGTTAAATCACCAAGAAATACCATGAAAAATCACCAATGTTGTATTGCATTGTGGGTTATGTTGACATTCTACCAAACAACCAGTGATTTACCAATGAATGTTCCATATTAAAATAAAGTGATTGAAAGATGAACCAATGATCTCAAATCACGAAGAAGCAAATTACTGTTTCATGTTTCCACATTTACTTACTTCTGTGAAGGTGTTGACACTTGCAGGGACATGGTTCCACAGTCGCTGATCTCCTTGGACCATTGTTCTTCATGTGTGTGCCTAGTCAGTGAGTGCAAGACAATTGACAACTTAACTTCAGGGAGGGGGTGGGGCATCACATTTACACCTGATTCCCGTCCTCACCCAAGGTCAGTGTAAGTGATATTTCAGTGGAGCTCATTTATGAGAACTATTTTCTCCCCAACGTGAAGCCAACCTCAACACACCTACTGGCAACCTGGCTGAGATCAGCTAACTCAACAAAGACTGGGGATTTTCTTTTTATTCATTCATGGGATATGAGCATCGCAGGCAAGGCCAGCATTTGTTGCCCATCCCTAATTGCCCTGGAAAAGATGTTGATGAGCCAGCCACCTCTTGAAACACAGCAATCATGTGGTGTAGGTACACCCACAGTGCTGTTAGGGAGGAAGTTTCAGTTTTTTGACCCAGTGACAGTAAAGGAACAGCGATATAATTCCAAATTGGGATCGTTTGTGGCTTGGCAGGAAGCTTGTAGATGGTGGTGTTTCCCTGTGTCTGCTGCCCTTGTCCTTCTAGGTGGTAGATGTGGCTGGTTTGGAAGGTGTTGTCGAAGGAGGCTTGGTGAGTTGCTGCACTGCATCTTGTAGATGGTACACATTGCTGCCACTTTGTGGTGGTTATGGGGGGAAGTGAATATTTAATGTGGTATATGGGGTGCTAATCAAGCAGACTGCTTTTTCCTGGATGGTGTCCAGCTTCGGGTGTTGTTGGAGCTGCACTCATCCAGGCAAGTGGAGAGTATTCTGTCACACTACTGTCTTGTGCCTTGTAGACGGTGGACAGGCTTTGGGAAGTCAGGTGAGTTACTTGCAGCAGAATTTACAGCCTTTGACCTGCTTTTGTGGCCTCAGCATTTATATCGTTGGTCCAGTTAAGTTTCTGGTCAATGGCAAGCTCCACGATGTTGATGGTAGGGTATTCAGCGATGTTAGTGCCATTGAACAGCAAGAGGAGATGATGAGATTCTTTCTTGTGGAAGATGGTTATTGCCTGGCACTTGTGTGGCACAAATGCTACTTGCCACTTATCAGCTCACACCTGAGCATTGTCCAGGTCTTGCTGTATGTGCACATGGACTGAGGAGCATCTTTATCTGAGGAGTCATGAATTGTACTGAACACTGTGCAATCAGGAGCAGACATCCCCACTTCTGACCTTATGACGGAGGGAAGGTCATTGATGAAGCAGCTGAAGGACTGGAAGAACTCCTTCAGTGAGGCTGTCCTGAGGCTGAGATGATTGGCCTCCAACAGCCATCTTCCTTTGCGCTAGGTATGACTCCAACCAGTGGTGAGCTTTTCCCCTGATTCCCCATTGACATCAATTTTGCCAGGGCTCCTTGATTCCACGCTTGGTCAAATGCTGCCTTATTGTCAAGGGCAATCACTTTCACCCCACCTCTGGAATTCAACTCTTTTGTCCAGTTTGGACCAAGGCTGTAATGAGACATGGAGCTGAGTGGCCCTGGCAGAACCTAAACTGAGCATTAGAGAGCAGGTAAGTGCCGTTTGATAACACTGTCAACAATTTCATCACTTTGCTGATGATTAAGAGCAGACTGATAGGGCAGTAATTGGCCAGATTGGATTTGTCCTGCCTTTTGTGGAGAGAACATACCTGGGCAATTTTTCACATTGTTGGGTAGATGTCAGTGTTGTAGCTGTACTGGAACAGCTTGGCTAGGGGCGTGGCTGGTTCTGGAGCACAAGTTTTCAGACTACAGCCAGGATGTTGTCAGGGCCCCATAGCCTTTGTTGTATCCAATGCCTTAAGCCATTTCCTGATATCATGTGGACTGAATCAGATTGGCTGCTATCTATAATGCAGGGGACCTCAGGGGAGGAGGCCCAGATAATCATCCAAATGGCACTTCTGGCTGAAGATGGCTCCCCCATCACGAGGATGGGGATGTTTGTGAAGCCTCCTCTTCTGGTTAGTTATTTAATTGTCCACCATCATTCACGAGTGGATGTGGCAGGTCTGAAGAGCTTTGATTTGATCCATTGGTTGTGTCATAGAGAGATACAGCACCGAAACAGGCCCTTCAGTCCACTGAGTCCGTGCCGACCATCAACCACCCATTTATACTAATCCTATATTAATCCCATTTTTCCCTCTCACACCCCCACCTTCCCTCAATTCTCCTACCACCTACCGACACGAGGGGCAATTTATTTTTACAATGGCCAATTTACCTATCAACCTGCAAGTCTTTGGTATGTGGGAGGAAACCCACGCGGTCACAGGGAGAACTTGCAAACTCCGCACAGGCAGTACCCAGAATCGAACCCGGGTCGCTGGAGCTGCAAGGCTGCAGTGCTCGCCACTGCGCCCCTTTGCTTCATCACATGCTACTTCTGCTGTTTAGCATGCACGTGTTGTAGCTTTACCTGGTTGGCACCTCATTTTATGGTATGCCTGGTGCTTCTCTATTTTTTTATTTATTTATTTAGAGATACAGCACTGAAACAGGCCCTTCGGCCCACCGAGTCTGTGCCGACCATCAACCACCCATTTATACTAATCCTACATTAATTCCATATCCCTACCACATCCCCACCTGTCCCTATATTTCCCGACCACCTACCTATATTAGGGGCAATTTATAATGGCCAATTTACCTATCAACCTGCAAGTCTTTGGCATGTGGGACGAAACCGGAGCACCCGGAGAAAACCCACGCAGACACAGGGAGAACTTGCAAAATCCACACAGGCAGTACCCAGAATTGAACCTGGGTCGCTGGAGCTGTGAGGCTGCGGTGCTAACCACTGCACCACTGGCATACTCTCCAAAACTCCTCATTGAACCAGGGTTGACCCTGTGGCTTGACGGCAATGGTAGAGTGAAGGATATGCAAGGCCATGAGGTTACAGACTGTCGTCAAATACAATTCTATTGCTGCTGATGATTCACAGTGCCTCATCGATGCCCAGTTTTGAACTGTCAGATCGGTTCTAAATCTATCCCATTTAGCATGGTGGTAATGCCACACAACTCAGTGGAGGGTATCCTCAGCATATACACAGGACATCATCTCTATAAGGACTGTACGGTTGTCACTCCCACCAATACTGTCGTGAGCAGATGCATCTGCAACAGGTGATGGTGAGGTCAAGTAGGTTTTTCCTTCTTGGTTCTCTCACCATTTGCTGCAGGCCCAGTCTGGCAGTTATGCCCTTCAGGATCAGCCAACTTGGTCAGTAGTGATGCTATCAAGCCATCTTGGTGATGGACATTGAACCGACTTACTGTTTATTTACCCAAGCCATTAGGGAAAAGTTCTCTTCCTTTTCAGTTGCGTGTACATAATTCTAACTCAGTACTAAATGCCTACTGTATCAGACAGCTGTACGAATTGCACAAACAGACACAAACTTATTTCACATGCACCAAACATTTAGAACATACAGCAAATACCTATTTCATTAGAATCATCGAATGATCAACACAGAATGCAGCTATTCAGTCCATTGTACTTGTGTACAAAAATTGGCAAATCTATAAGAGAGCCAGAAGAGGTAACATATTAAAAGAACTGGTCTAATAATGTAGAGGCTCTTGTTAAAAAGGACCCATTTCAATCCGGCCTGTAAACAAGATTTTGTGCCTAGCACTGGGTGATGCTGCATTTTGGAGAAGTTCAACTGACATTATAGTTTATTCCTTGAGGCACTCTGCTTTTTGTTATGAAAATACTTCCATTTTAAAAAATATTATTTGAGAACCCATGGGGAGGTGGTAGCGTAGTGGTATTGTCACTGGACTAGTAACCCAGAGCCAGGGTATTGCTCTGGGGACATGGGTTCGAATCCCACCACGGCAGGGGGTGGAATTTGAATTCAATTCATAAATCTGGAATTTAAAAAGCTAGTCTAATGATGGCCATGAAAGCATTGTCGATTGTTGTAAAAACCCATCTGGTTCACTAATATTATTTAGGGAAGGAAATCTGCTGTCCTTACCTGGTCTGGCCTACATGTGATTCCAGACCCACAGCAATGCCCTCTGAAATGGCCTAGCAAGCCACTCAACTTACCTAACCGGTATGAAGTCAGTAAGGAATGAAACCGGATGGACCACCGAGCATCGACCCAGGCACCGGAAACAACAAAAGCAAATCCAGCCCTGTCGACCCTGCAAAGTCCTCATTACTAACATCTGGGGGCTTGTGCCACAGTTGGGAGAGCTGTCCCACAGACTAGTCAAGCAACAGCCTCACATAGTCATACGCACGGAATCATTTAATGTACCAGACACCACCATCACCAGCTACGTCCTGTCCCACTGGCAGGACAGACCCAGAAGAATTGGCTGCACAATGGTATACAGTAGGGAGGGAGTTGCCCTGGGAGTCCTCAACATCGACTCCGGACCTCATGAAGTCTCATGGCATCAGGTTAAATATGGGCAAGGTAACCTCCGACTGATTACCACCTACCGCCCTCCCTCAGCTGATGACTCAGTACTCCTTCATGTTGAACACTACTTGGAGGAAGCACTGAGGGTGGCAAGGGCACAAAATGGACTCTGGGTGGGGGACTTCAATGTCCATCACCATGAGTGGCTCGGTAGCACCACTACTGACCATGCTGGCCGAGTCCTAAAGGACATGGCTGCTAGACTGGGTCTACGGCAGGTGGTGGGGGAACCAACACGAGGGAAGAACATACTCGACCTCGTCCTCACCAAGCTGCCTGCCGCGGATGCATCTGTCCATGACAGTATTGGTAGGAGTGACCACCGCACAGTCCTTGTGGAGACGAAGTCCCGCCTTCACATTGAGGATACCGTCCATCGTGTTGTGTGGCACTATCACCGTACTGAATGGGATAGATTTCGAACGGATCTAGCAATGAAAAACTGGGCATCCATGAGGCGCTGTGGGCCATCAGCAGCAGCAGAATTGTACTCAACCACAATCTGTAACCTCATGGCCCGGCATATCCTCCACTCTACCATTACCATCAAGCCAGGCGACCAACCCTGGTTCAATGAAGAGTGCAGGAGGGCATGCCAGGAGCAGCACCAGGCATACCTCAAAATGAGGTGTCAACCTGGTGAAGCTACAACCCAGGACTATTTGCATGCCAAACTGCGTTAGCAGCATGCGATAGACAGAGCTAAGCGATCCCATAACCAACGGATCAGATCTAAGCTCTGCAGTCCTGCCACATCCAGCCGTGAATGGTGGTGGACAATTAAACAACTAACTGGAGGAGGTGGCTCCACAAATATCCCCATCCTCAATGATGGGGGAGCCCAGCACATCAGTGCGACAGATAAGGCTGAAGCATTTGCAACAATCTTCAGCCAGAAGTGCCGAGTTGATGATCCATCTCGGCCTACTCCTGAAGTCCCCAGCATCACAGATGCCAAACTTCTGCCAATTCGATTCACTCCACGTGATATCAAGAAATGACTGAAGGCACTGGATACTGCAAAAGCCATGGGCCCTGACAATATTCCGGCAATAGTACTGAACACCTGTGCTCCAGAACTTGCCGCGCCCCTAGCCAAGCTGTTCCAGTACAGCTACAACACTGGCATCTACCCTGCAATGTGGAAAATTGCCCAGGTATGTCCTGTACACAAAAAGCAGGACAAATCCAACCCGGCCAACTACCACCCCATTAGCCTACTCTCAATCATCAGTAAAGTGATGGAAGGTGTCATCAACAGTGCCATCAAGCGGCACTTGCTTAGCAACAACCTGCTCAGTGATGCTCAGTTTGGGTTCCGCCAGGGCCACTCAGCTCCTGACCTTATTACAGCCTTGGTTGAAACATGGACAAAAGAGCTGAACTCAAGAGGTGAGGTGAGAGTGACTGCCCTTGACATCAAGGCAGCATTTGACCGAGTATGGCATCAAGGAGCCCTAGCAAAACTGAGGTCAATGGGAATCAGGAGGAAAACCCTCCGCTGGCTGGAGTCATACCTAGCGCAAAGGAAGATGGTTGTGGTTGTTGGAGGTCAATCATCTGAGCTCCAGGACATCACTGCAGGAGTACCTCAGGGTAGTGTCCTAGGCCCAACCATCTTCAGCTGCTTCATCAATGACCTACCTTCAATCATAAGGTCAGAAGTGGGGATGTTCACTGATGATTGCACGATGTTCAGCACCATTCGTGACTCCTCAAATACTGAAGCAGTCCATGTAGAAAGGCAGCAAGACCTGGACAATATCCAGGCTTGGGCTGATAAGTGGTAAGTAACATTAGTGCCACACAAGTGCCAGGCAATGAACATCTCCAACAAAAGAGAATCTAATCATCTCCCCTTGACAGTCAACGGCATTACCATCGCTGAATCCCCCACTATCAACATCCTAGAGGCTACCATTGACCGAAAACTGAACTGGAGTAGCCATATAAATACCGTGGCTACAAGAGCAGGTCAGAGGCTAGGAATCCTGAGGCGAGTAACTCACCTCCTGACTCCCCAAAGCCTGTCCACAATCTACAAGGCACGTCAGGAGTGTGATGGAATACTCTCCACTTGCCTGGATGGGTGCAGCTCCAACAACACTCAAGCTCGACACCATCCAGGACAAAGCAGCCCGCTTGATTGGCACCCCATCTACAAACATTCACTCCCTCCACCACCGACGCACAGCGGCAGCAGTGTGTACCATCTACAAGATGCACTGCAGCAATGCACCAAGGCTCCTTCGACAGCACCTTCCAAACCCGCGACCTCTACCAACTAGAAGGACAAGGGCAGCAAATACATGGGAACACCACCACCTGCAAGTGCCCCTCCAAGTCACACACCACCCTGACTTGGAACTATATCGCCGTTCCTTCACTGTCGCTGGGTCAAAATCCTGGAACTCCCTTCCTAACAGCACTGTGGGTGTACCTACCCCACATGGACTGCAGCGGTTCAAGAAGGCAGCTCACCACCACCTTCTCAAGGGCAATTAGGGATGGGCAATAAATGCTGGCCTGGCCAGTGACGCCCACATCCCGTGAATGAATATAAAAAAAAAATACCCTCCATCTTGCGTGGCACTACCACTGTGCTAAATTTCGAACAGATCTAGCAATGAAAAACTGGGCATCCATGCGGTGCTGTGGGCGATCAGCAGCAAAATTGTACTCAACCACAATCTGTAACCTCATGGCCTGGCACATCCCCCACTCTACCATTACCATCAAGTCAGGAAACCAACCCTGGTTCAATGAAGAATGCAGGAGGGCATGCCAGGAGCAGCACCCGGCATACCAGGAGCAGCACCCGGCATACCTCAAAACGAAGTGTCAACCTGGTGAAGCTACAACCCAAGACTACTTGTGTGCCAAACTGCGTAAGCAGCGTGCAATAGACAGAACTAAGCAATTCCATAACCAATGGATCAGATCTAAACTCTGCAGTCCGACCACGTCCAGCCGTGAATGCTGGCGAACAATTAAACAACTAACTGGAGGTGGCTCCACAAGTAACCCCATCCTCAATGATGGGGCAGCCCTGCACATCAGTGCAAAAGATAAGGCTAAAGCATTTGCAATCACCTTCAGCCAGAAGTGCCGAGTTGATGATCCATTGCAGCTTCCTCCTGAATTCCCCAGCATCACAGATGCCAGTCTTCAACCAACTTGATTCACTATATGCGATATCAAGAAATGACTGAAGGCACTGGATACTGCAAAGGCTATGGGCCTTGACAACCTTCCGGCAACAGTATTGAAGATCTGTGCTCCAGAACTTGCTATGCCCCTAGCCAAGCTGTTCCAGTACAGCTACAACACTGACATCTACCAGGCCATGTGGCAAATTGCCCAGGTATGTCCTGTGCACAAAAAGCAAGACAAGTCCAACCCAGCCAATTACCACCCCATCAGCCTACTCTTAATCATCAGTAAAGCGATGGAAGGTGTCATCGACAGTGCTATCAAGCGGCACTTGCTTAGCGATAACCTGTTCAGTGACGCTGAATTTGTGTTTCGCCAGGGCCACTCACCTCCTGACCTCATTACAGCCTTGGTTCAAACGTAGACAAAAGAGCTGAACTCCAGAGGTGAGGTGAGAGTGACTGCCCTTGACATCAAGGCAGCATTTGACCGAATATGGCATCAAGGAGCCCTAGCAAAACTGGAGCCAATGGGAATCAGGGGAAAAACTCTCCGCTGGTTGGAGTCATACAAGCAAAAGGAATATGGTTGTGGTTGTTGGAGGTCAATCATCTGAGCTCCAGGACATCACTGCAGGAGTACCTCAGGGTAGTGTCCTAGGCCCAACCATCTTCAGCTGCTTCATCAATGACCTACCTTCAATCATAAGGTCAGAAGTGGGGATGTTTGCTGATGATTGCACAATGTTCAGCACCATTCACGACTCTTCAGATACTGAAGCAGTCCTTGTAGAAATGCCGCAAGACCTGGACAATATCCAGGCTTGGGCTGATAAGCGGGAAGTAACATTCGCGCCACACAAGTGCCGGGTAATGACCATGTGCAACGGGACAGAATGTAACCATCTCCCCTTGACATTCAATGGCATTACCATCGCTGAATCCCCCACTAACAGCATCCTGGGGGCTTACCATTGACCAGAAACTGAACTGGAGTAGTCATGTAAATACCATGGTTGTAAGAGCAGATCAGAGGCGAGTAACCCAGCCTAGTGAACACTGCAGGCATGAATGGGAAGGCGGTGCGACTCTAGGGTGCTGAGTCTGGGGACAGCGCGATACTGGCTGTGAGAGCTCTTTCTTCCACCCATGAGGCAGAGGGTGGCACTGGGCACCAAGGAAAGCTCAGCAGAAGGGGACATGCTACAAGAGCACTGGTTCATTGATGACGTGTACCTTTGAGAATGTGGGCATCACTCCTGACTCCCCGAAGCCTGTCCACCATCTACAGGTTTCGAGAGGATTTGAGGAAAAAAAAATTTCACCCAGAGGATGGTTGGAACCTGGAACGCACTGCCTGAAGAGGTGGTACAGGCAGGAACCCTCACAACATTTAAGAAGTTGTTAGATGAGCACTTGAAATGCCATAGCATACAAGGCTACGGGCCAAGGGCTGGAAAATGGGCTTAGAATAGTTAGGTGCTTGATGGCCAGCACAGACACGAAGGGCGTGTTTCTGTGCTATATAACTCTATGACTTCGACTCTGCAAGACACAAGTCAAGAGTGTGATGGAATATTCTCCATTTGCCTGGATGGGTGCAGCTCCAAAAACACTTAAGAAGCTCAACACCATCCAAGACAAAGCAGCCCACTAGATTGTTTGTAGATGGGGTGCCATTCACTCCCTCCACCACCTACACACAGTGGCAGCAGTGTGTACCATCTACAAAATGCACTGCAGCAGCGCACAGAGGTTCCTTAGACAGCACCTTCCAAACCCGTGGCCTCTACCACCTCGATGGACAATGGCAGAAGAGGCATGGGAACACCACCACCTGCAAGTTCCCCTCCAAGTCACACACCATCCTGACTTGGAACTATATCCCCATTCCTTCACTGTCGCTGGGTCAAAATCCTGGAACTCCCCTCCTAACAGCACTGTGGGTGCACCTACCAAACATGGACTGCCGCAGTTCAAGACAGCTCAGTGCCACCTTCTCAAGGGCAATTAGGAATGGGCAATAAATGCTGGCCTAGCCAGCAATGACCACATCCCATGAATGAATAAAAATAAATTGTGGAAATTGATTCATTTGAAAGACTGAAGAGATTCCATAGATGCTGGACTTTATTTTTATTTCAGAATAAAAAAAACAAAGTATATAATTGGCCATATTGATAACTGGGTAAAACATTTATATATATGCCGTGACCTGTGGAGAAGTGGAACTAAAGAAAGACAGTGCACCCCTCCAGCCTCAGTCGTAACATTTCCATCTTAACAGGGGACTGCAAAAACATCAAGTACAGCATTGGAAGAAAAGTATTGTTGCAGGATAGTTTATTTTGCAACCCATTACGGACAATGCTAATAATGGGTGTTAAATAAATACTGTATGTGAAAATAGTTTGTTCAATCTTTATTAAATTAAGCATAGAAATTACTGCAAGATCATTCCCAAATGGAAATAAACTGCTAAAACGTTTATTTTAATTGAAGTGTAATGTATAGATTAGTCATTAATGTATGGGAAATGAGAACACTTGCTAGATTTCCAGTTCCTTGCTGAGAAATAAAAATTGGTATCAAATATTTTCTGTTCACCAGAATGGAGAAGTGCTACTTATTTTCTACATTGCATATAGCTGCAAGCATAGAAGTGCCCTACATGGTCACAATATTATTTATCTAGTTTGGTGGGGGGCCATGGTGGTGAATTGGAAGAGGGAAAGGGAAAGCATCAACAGGAAGGATAAATGTATTGAACTACATCAGTCAAGGACAGAAAGCACTGCATTTGCAGATGGACATTTTAAATTGGTCATCTAAACTGACACTTCAACGCAATACTTCTGAGCAATGTTCTCTTCTATGCACTAGGTATAGTTAAATCAAACATTTATAAGCTCTTTTAGAGACACAAATGCTAAACTTTATCCATTGATTGTACATTTGTTTTAAAAAAAAATAAATCCAGCTGTTAATCTGAAATGCTTTGTTTCATTCCTCAATGTAGCAACTAGTATAAATACCACATGGTATAACACAATTAAGACACCATATGGAATAACTTTTAAAACATGTTTATTTTTTGTTGCATTTTGTAATAAAACAGAAAAGCCTCTTCTACTCAGGAATACTTTATAAAAGGTTATAGAATTAGTCTTGCATTATAAAATTAAGGCATTAAATATTTTTATCTTGTGCTTCCTTCATGTATTACAAAGCTTTTTTGTTAATTAGCGCATATCACTGAAAAATATCCAAGGTTTAGAATTGCTACATTTAAAAGTATAATTTATTTCCTTCAAATTCACTTTACAGTGAAGAAATTAGCAATACATCAGTACTTCTGATTACTTGGCATGATAAATTTGAACTCACAGTTGTATTACTCAGAAGATCCGTATGCTTTAGTGCACATTAATATTGAATCAGAACTTAATACCCAATATAGTAATGTATACACTTATTCTTGAAGCTCTGTCATTCCTCCCAAACTTCATTTCAATAAGATATAAATAAGCCAGGCTACTGATGGTGGTAATTCTATCAAATAAAATGGAGATTGAGGAGCATGTATGAGAGTTGACTGCAATGGCATCAGTATTCAGTTAAAATAGTATTAGTGGCATATTGACAACTATGTTTTCCTCCTCATCCCCCTCTAGAAAGACATCAATTAAGTTCTATGATTAATTGGAACCTCAAAACAGAAGACAACTTTTCATTAAAAAAAGTACTGTACAAATGTCACCTTTTCAGCATGGCATCTACAGCTAATCAACTGTTTTTCTAGGTTACTATGTATTGCAATAAAATGCACGCAAGACTAAAGTTGTTTTCTAGTGAAGGAAAACACAATAATCGTCCTACACTGTTTTACTATTTGCATGGGGGTTTAAAAAAAAAGCACAGCAGCATCAGGTAATAGGCTTTCCAACTGGGACAGTTATTTTTTTTACTGCATTTGAAGCTCGGCCCCAAACAATTGTATCCTTGGTTTCTTGTGCTACTGAATGTTATAATTTGTGAGGACACTTAAATTGCCTACAAGGTTTTAGTTTATACAAATACTGAAGGAAATTTATACATGAATCACATCCATGTGCAATTTTAATTGCTGCTTCCTGAGACATTCAACAATAATGGCACTTTTTGTTGCGTATTACTGCACACCATCTACACTTTATGAAAATTTTCACTAATATATACAACATACATAAACATCACCTTAATATATATCCAAGATATTTAATTCATTCCCATGCTTACACTAGCTTTCCAAACTTTGTACGTCTGAATAAATCTCAAAAATACATTGTTCTTTTGTGCCAAAAGTGTACACTATTATTTGCCACATCCAATCAATACACACAATTTTTTGCAAATAGGAATTAAAATGTACATGTATTTTTGTTGAACCTGAGGAATATTGAATATGGATACTTGAATACTGTGTGTTTCAAATCATCCAGTCAGAACATTAGCTATTGAGAACCAACCAATATAAAATCAGCTTCACTTTTTCCAAATTATATTTGACATGAGCTTAGAACACCTTTCTACTTTCCATATTTAAAATGACAAATCAGACTGAATTTATTTCCATTATGCTTAGGGGACTTCCTTAGTTTTTGTGGTAGTGCAGGGGAAAGGGAAACGAAACTAAATTCTTGATCAAGGAGGTCCAATTCTTTAACTATTCATGGTGTAGTTTATAAAGCAATTAACAGCATTTAGGAGTTTTCTATAACACTCACTCATTCATGTTTAACAAAGTTTGTGAAATACTACATTTATGGTGCAGCACAGCAGTTTGTCCAATTCAATTGTACAAGAAACTGTATGGCACTGTATATCCACTATTGAATAAAGATAAAAAGCTATAAGAGGCAGACAAGAAAAATACAGAGCCAGAAGATACAACAAAACTGGTTAGATGTGCTGTCAATTGCTTATATAAAAAAAAAAGAGTTTCTTGTGTATATTCTACAAAATTCAAGTGGTAAAGTCAATCCTTAAAACCTGATCCTTCCCCCACAGATCAAGGTCAAGTTGGGTTGTGTAATTTTCTTTGGGAGGGGTGAAAGGAGGGACAGATATATTTCATAGACCCAATTTAGCACACTAGAACTTTTCTTGTGTAACGCAAATCCTAATGTTTACTCTGAAATACAGCAACACGGAGGACCAGTTCATTAGCTATTACCAATCTGAAAATCTCCATGCTACTGACAATCTAGAGGCATCAGTGTAATGGACCAATTTTGCAGAACTGAAAGGATCCTACTTCTTATGGCAGTGTTTCCAGTTGATCTTTAGCCGTACATGAATGATTAATAAAGTAGAAACAAAATAGCAAAGGTTAGATTCTATCTTTGTGGTACAAATCATGTTTAAAGAAAAAACTGACAAGTCAATTAGTTTTTAAACAATCATATTCTTTTGGTCGGTTCCCAAAAGTGTGACTTAAAAATAAGAATCAATAATATTAGGGGCAGGAAGATTAGAGGGGATTCAAGGAAAGATTTTTTCACCCAGAGGGTGGTTGGAATCTGGAACACACTGCCTGAAGGGATGGTAGAGGCAGGTCCCCTCACAACATTTAAGTATTTAGATGAGCACTTGAAACGCCATGGCATACAAGGCTATGGGCCAAGAGCTAGAAAATGAGATTAGAATAAATAGGTGCTTGATGGCCAGCATGGACACGATGGGCCAAAGGGCCTGTTTTTGTGCTGTAAGACTATGACTTTAATTCACCAGACTAGCACTTGTATCAATCAGAAACATATTAAATAGAAAAAAGTAAATGTAATGTTTGTGTTTGCAGACTATTTCATGTTATTCTGGTTATCTGCCAGATTTTACTAATTCCAAACTTCTCTAACTAGGTGCCTTTTCCTCGAATTTATCAAATTGCAATTTTTAATGTCTATTTCAGTTTGGTAATGAAACTTCACTGTTAAACCGCTGTTACACATCACTAAAAGAAAAGCTGGCTACTTGTAATATAATGAAAGTGTGAAATTGAATATCTTAATATTTAATGATGCAATTTAAAAAAATCCTGTTCATCTAGCATTATTGGCAACGTCAGGGGCATTTTTAGCTACATTTGAGGTCACAATTTCTTCATACTTTGGAGGATCTTCACTGTGTTGTGCATCACTATTAATTCTTATATTATCCACCTGCCCAGTAGCCTCATCGTAGGTTGGGGGTAGATCTGAATTTAAGCGTACAGATGGTACAGGGAGTCCATTCCCATTGGAGTAATCAGTAGTCATTGCTTCTGGTTGCTGTGCACGTAATCTATCAAATGGACTGACAGGATGCTCGTTGTAACCAAACACAACCACTGATAAGTTTCTGGTGGGTTGGTTTGCCTGGTCCTGTGACTGCACATAAGCATTCTGCCTGCGATTTGCCTTTCTCACCTGGCACCTCCAGATAGCAAAGAGTATAATAATAATCATGAGTAGTCCTGCCATTAGAGGAGCTACAAGATAAACTGATTCCATATTGACACCAGAGTCATTTCCTTGATCCTCATTTTGTTCCTTTATGTAATTTGTCCAGAATTCATTCTGAAAACAAAAACAAATTGTTATTAACCTGATTTACACCAATTTTTAACATTACTCAGCACAAATAATCTTTCTGCACTGCATTGTAATATAAAATCTACACACATTATTAAAAATACAACTTGAACTAAGTTATTTTAATCAAATGCCAATTGTTCAAGATTGAGTTTATAATGAGAAGGAAAAGTGATGCAAATTTATAATAATTTGCAGGAGTTTTTTTTTGCCAGAAGACAGGAATGCAATTAAACAGCAAGTGTTTCCTGTATTTCAGACAAAACTTTCAACTAAACCAACTTTCCCCAATAGCTAGCTGCAAAGAGCCCTTCAGCAGAGTTTGGAACAGGCTTCATATGTTGAAAACGCGGTACAAGGACAGAAAACAATGGAGGTATTTGACACAGAGGGCTATGGCCAGGATGAAGCAAGACTCTGACATCAACAAATTAGAGATTGATTGGTAAAGGACCCGGGATTCAATTTTTTTTGATTACGATGCTGAACAGCTGTGTACACTTGTTCTAAAAAAAACTGTGAAATGTAACTAAGTCAATAAGGACTTTTTGTACTTTGAAGGACTGGGAGAAATTTCTGAACAACTGAAAAATACATTAACAGAATACATTTTCTGAAGGGAAGGAGGAGCAAAGGGAGAGAAGGGAACAGGAAAGCAATAAAGGACAGAGGGCAGCCTGAAAAATCCTTGGAAGGTTGTTGCCCCTCAGATAAAAAAACATTGCGTTTAGATACAGTGATTGAAGAAATTAGGTAGTTATACAGGGAATAACCCCATTGCTGAGAGTTATATCAATGGTAAGGCTCAATTTAAACATTTTATGAAAATCAGAGATCATTTAAATATTGAAATATAAACAAAACTACTAGGTCAGTGGTATATAAAATACAAAACCTGGCAAACTTTACTCTTATGCTCTCACTGTTTAACCCCGAGTTTAAATTACTAGCTTCAAAAGTTACACCAGGATATTTTAAACTTGCTGCATTGGTGTTGGCAGCAGCTTGATTCAGTTTTGGTTAACATTTCTGTGCCACCGGAGGTAATCATTGGAGACATTAAAAAGGCCAAAAGAACGCTACATTGCTATACAACATTAATGGATAAATAATAAATTATTGATTGCTAGAATGTTTTGTAGCAGATAAAATAAAAAAAAAACTAGGATCCACATAAAAATTGTGTAAAACCAAAATCAGGGAGAGCTTTATCCCACCTGCAGTTCTCGGCAGGTTACCAAAATTAAAGAGGGAGTGCCAACTTGAACTGAGGAGAGAGAAACATGCCACAGTAAGTGGAGGTGGGGCAGGGGAAGGGAGGGGAAGAGAGGGAAATAGCATCTGTATGTATTTGCTGGGTTGTAGGAGGAGAACATGCTTCTGAAGGGGTTGGGGCATTGGATTCAGAGATGAGAACTGGGGTTTGATGTCTCAAGTGACTGTTGAAGAATTTATGGGGGAAACAGACGTTACCCTTGGTCAAATGTCACTTTGATTTTCCTTTTGCTAAGATTAAAACTTAATCAATGCTGAAGGAAAATTGGTCAAATTAACCAGCATAATTCTTAGTATAATTTTTTCCATTGAAGCATTTTCTGGACCAACTAGAAATGCAAGTCCATTATGTTTTTGGAACATCTATATTTCCCCTTTTATATAGTTTCATATACTGATTATTTTTATTCCCTACATTAGAAGTGAAGGAATGTTGGAAATACTTACAGCTTAAACCAATGTAATTACTGTGTCACATTTCATGGTGCCTAACTGATAAATCTGAAGAATGGCCCCAATTATAAAGGAGTCAGCTTTTTTTTTAAAAAAAAAAGAGCTGTTAGTCATCTTTAGCTATCTTTCTAGGTTGACATATAAATGAAGGCCTGATCACCAGCCCGACCACCCCCTCCACAACCCCCACCCAAAAAGCCACCCCTGCTCTGTAACTCCTCATGGCAGAGATTTGGGGTAGAACCTTGAATAAATAGAGCCCCATACAGCAGCAAGTCTGGTAGCAGGTTAGGAACCTTTCTGAAACAGGCTTTGCTGTGTCTCTGACTCAGCCACAGCAGTAGCATCCTGCTTCCAGGTTTCCTAACCAATCCCACAGTTTGGGCGTGATGATGACCCATACTCTGTCAATGAAGGCTCTCTATTTAAAAAAAAACGACCCCAGCAGGGGTCAGAATGGCCACAGGAAAGCTTGTTTGTGAAGGATACGGACGGAAAAAACAGAGAAGGAAGGTTCTCTCTCTCTTCCCTGGAGATGGTGAGAGGCAGAAGGGAAGTCCTCTTTTCTGTGGATGGGAGGAATAGGCCAGTCACCTAAATGAAACAGGAATGGCTGGAATTAGTGGAGGCTGTGAGCAGCTGGAGTATGGTGCCGAGGACCTGGATTCCATGTCAGAAAATGTTTAATGATTGCATTAGGTCTGGCAAGGAGAGTGTCATACCACTTTTGGGTACATACTCTCTGGCTTCTCTAGCATTCTCCTACACAGCACTCCTTTGACTGACATCTTGCAGTTCCAAACATTCCTTTCTCTCCAGGCATCTCCTCAAACTTCCATCAGCAACTCACACTCAGCCTATTGCCCTTTTGCACCCATTCCTCACAGCCATCTGCCTCAAATGCCTTCACTCCATTTCTCTCACATAATTCTCTGCCTTCTCATTACAGAACAGAGCACCCAAATAGAGGGAGAAGCAGAGAACGGCATCCATAGCCATTCTGTCCACATTAGAGGACGATGCCTTGGAGAGCAGCAGGATGGCACACACACTATATGCACTGAAGAAATGGGTGTGGCCCAGAAACCTGGTGTCAGTATTAGATAGGTGCCACTAGTGTCACCAGCAACTGAAATGATGCGAATGTGTAGTGCTAAGTTTGTATCCTTTCTCAATGTCAACTAACTCATTTTGTCTCCTGCAGGCCTTTCACAGGTGACAGAGGAGCTGATTAGGGACAAGGCCAAGAATTCCTCAAAGGAGGGCAGGCACTCTGAGGATGCACTGTCACATGACTCGTGTACCCTCCAACAGCAGGGATACTGGAGGAGAGAGATAGTTAGGTTGTGATATTGAGAAGCGTACATCACAAGTGAGCAGGAGTAGGTGCTGGAGACAGGGACAGCATTGGACAATCCCTGTTGGAGGGTGCAGGACACTCCAAGCTCTGTTCAGATGGACATAGATGCTGAGTCTTGGGGGTCATCCACAAAAAGGGAAATTGTGGACGGGCAATGGGAAATGTGTGTGTGCTTTTGCGAACATTTTCACAAGCAGTGTGCACTTTTAAAGAAAGATTAGAGGAGTCAATCTCTTGCAGAAGTGCCATGTTCTCTTGGGCATTTGCTCTGATGTCCACCTCCATGGAAACAGTGCTGCCTACATTGGATAATTAGATGCATGCTGGCCCAAACCAATGGCCTGAAAACTCTGGCTGCCACTTTACACTAGATGAAACAAAGCCTCGCCTTAGTGGCTCAATGCCTTACTGACCTACAGCCAAGTGCTCTCTAGGTCTTGGCTAGTGGGAAGTGCAGGTGGACCATGAGAGGGAAGGTAGAGAAAGGGAACATGGTATTGGGATGCTTGTCAAGGTTCTCCCACCCCTCCGACAGAGCCGCACAAATTGCCTCCTGCCCGGATGGTCAAGTTTACCCCTGCACAGGTGAGAGTCTTTGGCAGGGCCTTCATAGGCTTCAAAACCCAGAGTACATCTGCCACAGGCATCTCATCTGTCAAAACAGGGAAACAAGCAGCCTGCCTCCACCATCTACAAGTAAAGAAGTGAATGAGAAAGGTTTATTAGTTGCACAAAGGGATTCACATTGAAATAAACAAACATAATGCCAAAAGAAACACTTTATTTGAACTCATCATTGTCCTGGCCTCTACTTTTTTGCCTGGGACAGTAGCTTTTAGTTGAATGGTATAACAACTTTTATGAGGTGGTAAAGGCATTGGCGGATTAAAGTATGCCTGATGAGACTATCACGGGCTTCTCTGGCAAGCAGGTTTGTGGCTGCAAACACCATGGCCACATGTGACTCCTCCTCCTTGGATAGAGATTGTTCTGCACCTCACTCTTTTGGCACTGTGATATTGTGAAGGGTGCAGAAGGCCACAGCCATTCTGGAGACCCTTAATAGGGCATACTGAAGGGTGCCTCCAGATCTGTTGAGGTACCTGAAGTACATCTCGAGCAACTCAATGGTTTGTTTTATTATTGTTCTTGTGGTCATGTGGCTCCTGTTGTATTTCTCCTCTCATTCACTGTTAGGGTTCCTTACAGGAGTCAGCAACCAGATCATCAGGAGGGTAGCCCTGGTCTCGCAGGAACCAGCCTCTAAAGCTGCAGGGAGGAAAACTGTGGGAGATGTGACTGCCACAGGATGATGATTCATGGCAGTTCCCTGCCTATCTTGTGCCAACAGACATGACCACCTTCCAGCGGTCACAAACTAACCAGACATTGAGGGAGTGGAATTACTTGTGATTGGTGAAGACTCCTGGCTGATCTGGGGGCACCTTGATTGGCAGGTGTATGCAATAAAGCCCCGCACCAGAGAACCCAGCTACTGCAGCAAAGCCAACAGCTCAGAGTTTGACGAGCCTCATCTGGGGCAAAGTGCACATTAAGTGGTAGCCTTCAAAGTCAAGGCATCAGCGACCTGAGAGGTGCACTTATGGGCAGCAGAAGAGAAATCACCAGCAGATCCCTGGAAGGAGCCGGAGGCAAAGAAATTCAGGGTTGTGGTGACCTTGACAGCCACTGGCAATGAGTGCCCACCTAGTCCTCTCGGAAGGAGGTCTGTTTCCAGGAAGCTACAGATGTCAGCAATGACCTGCCATGAAAGCCTGAGCCTCTTGAGACACTCTTGCTGTTATATTGAGGAAGCTCATGCTGTCTGCATATCCTATGCTGGGGGTATAGCCTCCTTCGAGTTGCAGCTCTCTACCACCCCCTCAGTCTAATGGAGGGGCATGTGGCTGCACAGAAGGCGACTTCTGTTGGCGTTGATGCGGCTCCTGGTGTTGCCGCCCCTGCTGCCTAGGAGTTCCAGGCTACAGCTGCATAAGTTATTCCCATGCTGCAGTGAAGACAGACTGCAAGGAAATTGAGATGAGGTGTTACCTCCAAGGCACTTGAAAGTACTTCCAAAAAGTTGGAAATGACTCTTAAAGTATGAAATTCAAGCACTCAGAATTAATCCTGCAAGTGCAAGCCTTCCATTGAGACTGACTAGAAGCTTTGCGAGTTTACACTTTATCGGCTTCCCAGCACATCAGTTTCATTATTCAATGAGTCCCTGCTGTGCTCTTGCTCCACGGACCCTAGCCAGATCCACAAAGCTCAGGAAACCCATGCGCTGGCAGTTAAACCCAGAATGCTAGGTTAAATTCACAGATAATTGCCTCATGGCATATTGAAATTACTTACCCAACAGCTCCACAGGGATTATCGTTGAGCAATTAATGGTCACAATTAGCTTCTGCAGGAGTCAGTGCAAACATGGATAACAAATCTGACCGAGGAAAATCCAAGCCCATTTACTAACAGTGCGATGCCCAGTATAACCTGGCAGCCAAGATCCTGGAGGTAACTGTACTAGAAGTTTCAGCAGTTCATTCACACCACAGCCTCTCCCTACGCTTATATAAAAGCAAAATACCGCAGATGAGGGAAATCTGCTTTTGGCTAGGGCTTTCATTATTGTGTCATTTAACACCCTCTCTGCACTAAGGCTTTATCTTTCACCACATTATTAACAGTCTTTGCCTTATGACTCTTTGTCAGTTATTCTCCGTGACCCTATGTCCTATTGTTACAACCAGGAGAGAAAGAGGTCTAGGGTTCCCTTTCAGCCTTCCCCTGGTCTTACTGTAATGGGGTTTTACTTTTAAACACTGTTTTTAGCTCCTGCCTTGGTGAATCCTTGTTCACTGCTTTCCAATTCTAAGGCAAAGAAACCAGCACAAACAGGCTTTCTTAGATTTAAAGACAGACTGAAATTTATTAAACTTAAACTCTAATTCGGTTGACACCTACGGATGCACGATGCGCCCACACTAGCATGCATATGCGATACACACATGCAAATAGAGACAGAAAAAAAAAGAAAAAATAAAGTGGAAAGGTTTGAGGCAATATCTGAAGAGTTGTTGTTACGGTTCTTTGAGCTCACTGTAGAGTCCTTTTGTAGGTAGATCTTGCTTTTTGTTGGGGCCCAGTATTCTTAAACCTTGTTCACTGTAGGAGACTTTTCTCTCTTGGGGTTTGTGTCATCAGTGAGTTTTGGAGTTCCGTGAGAAAGAGATGGTAGCAGACAGACAGGAGAGGTGGTCTGCTTCAGTCCAGGAGCATTCTGATTTCTGCAGGCTCAGTTCAAACTATACAATTCAGCAAAAACCCAAACTGCCAAGCAAGTTAGTCGCGTGATTAACTGGTTTGACCACATCTGTTTGTGGATTGTATTGGAGCAGGGGATAGCTCATTTGTTCCAAACACGGTCTGTTAATATGCAAAAATGTCTTTCCAGCCCAGGGCCTGGCAACCCCTTATCACAGGCCTTCTCTTAATCCCAGTAACAATTTGAAATTTAACGTCCATGTGGTGAAATTAATGTGCCTTATTCTTGACAGGTGGGGGCCTGCATGACATCCATCAACACCGTCCCTTTTGTTCTCTTTTGCCCCACCTCCACTTTATTTGCTTAAAACCCATTACATTTCTAACCTTTGCCACTTCTGATGAAAGGTCACTGACCTGAAATGTTAACTCTCCATCTCTCTCCACAGATGCTGCCAGATCTGAATATTTTCCAGCACTTGGTTTTTACGCCCCCTACTCTTTCACAATGCTCTTTTCTCATCCAATTCACTGGGGAGGTGGTGGCATAGTGGTAACGTCACTGGACTAGTAATTCAGAGGCCCAGGCTAATTTCTTGGACATGAGTTCAAACCCCACCATGGCATGCTGGTAGAATTTAAATTCAATTAATAAACTCAATTAATAAATAAATCTGGAATTAAAAGCTAGTCTCAGCAATGCCATGAAACTATCACGATTGTTGTAAAAACCCATCTGGTTCACGAATGTCCTTGAGGGAAGGAAATCTTCCATCCTTACCTGGTCTGGCCTACATGTGACTCCAGATCCACAGCATTGTGGTTGATTCTTAACTGCCCTCTGAAATGGCCTAGCAAGCCTCTCAGTTGTCAAGGGCAATTAGGGATGGGCAACAGATTCTGACCTTGCCAGCAATGCCCACATCCCACGAAAAAAAAAAAATCCCTGCCTCTTGCGAACCCGCTTTAAACCCAGAAGTGGACAAAATCATGTCGAGTTCCCAGCCAGATGTCACTTTTCAGGGCTTTAAGCACCATCCCTCCACCCCCCCTCCCCCCTCCACGCATCCATCCTGCCTCCCCTTGGCTGTTAAAATTCTGTTCCTGGAGCTGGTTCAAGTAATGAAAAAAACTCTTCATTCTGTGCCAATACAGTGCTTACAGAGAGGGATTTTAAAATTATGAAGACAGTGGAGGATGCTTTATACTGAAAGCAATCCAGCTCTCCATTTCCCACCCCTTCTCTATAAACTTCTCAGTATAGTATCTGCAACTTTGAAACAACAAAAAAAGCCATTTAGCCCATCAAAACTAGTTTCCCTAGCTTTCAATTTCAATTCGGTTTATTCCATGCATTGCGGGTGAAGTGAATGTGTCAGCGAATAGGTGAAGACTGGGATGATCTGTCGAAGTAAACCATTTGAGGCTTCACCATTTAACAAACTGACACAGATAATAGAACTGCTGGAACACGGGGACGGTGAACAGAACACGAGCACAAGATATTGTCAATGAATTGGATGAGAAAAGAGCACTGAGAAAGAGTGGGGGTAGGTGGAGGCGGAGGCTGTGGTGTGAATGAACTGCTGAAACTTCCAGTACAGTTATCTCCAGGATCTTGGCTGCCAGGTTACACTGGGAACTGCACTGCTAGTAAATGGGCTTGCATTTTCCTGGGTCAGATTTGTTATCCATATTTGCACTGACTCCTGCAGAACCTAATGGTGACCACTGATTGCTCCATGACATCTAGTGTCATGCAAGCTGCCTCCCGTCTGTCACTCACTCGGGATTCATTAGTTTCAAGTACCTTTAAAACTCAAAAAGTACCTACATGACTGTGACTTCTGAATTTTGAAAAGAAAAATTTGAAAAAGGTACTAAGTGAATTTCTCAAGAAATGAAACAAACATGATGGACTGAATGGTCATCATTCGTGCTTCGAAGATAACCTTGCAAGCCAGTGTGTAACAGATGGGCAGCCTTACTAGACCAACATTCGGATATCTACCAGTGCTCTTTCAGTGCTGAAGCTGGGTGGTTTTAGCTGATTAAGCTCCAGTATTTCCCTTGTGCACACTTGGGTGGAATTCTCCAAAATGTAACATCTACAAAGCTCAGAACTCAAGCACAGGTTGCTGAGTTGGGTATGTTCCTATGGAGAAGTGGATGCTCTTTATAGGAGGCAAGCAGAAACTATGTGGACTGCTCAGTAGCTTGATTTGGAGATTCTTAAGCACACAAATGGTTCCTGTGATTGTATCAATTTGTCCACCTATCTGTGTTCACTGGCGCCATGGGTGGAGCTGCCGAGTAAAAGTGAAACGAAGACAGCTAGAAGCGTCTACAGAACACACAGCTTGACTCTTGACCAAGCACACACACTGGCTGCTCTGGAAGACATGTACTGAAATCCTGCAAGAACTTTTGTAGTTAAGTGCTCTAAATAAGTCAGTTGGTTATATAACACAAGTGTGATATCTGCATTGCTCTGTGATTAAATCGGATATCAAAATTAAATCCAGTAACCCGGGGGAAACATAACAGTTCCCATTGTAAGATTTAGAACTGTACTTATTTTATCTTTGACCAGACAATAAATTCAGACAAGGAGGCACTTGATGTGGTGATGATCTGTCAGGACTCAGCTAAACTAATGACACAATTATTCCTCACGTCACTCAACTGGTCATCTTACATTTTAACACCTCCCTTTACTTTAATCTAATCCTTACCTCTTCTGTCAGTCCCTTTCTTCATTATCATTTCCGTAATAAACTCTATGACTTTGCTCCGCCTGGTTCCCATGCTTATTGGTCTCTCTTCCCAAGTCCAGTAGGAACCTATGCATCATCCCAGAAACACTCACTGCTCTAAGCAGGAGAAGATTTTATAGTGCCACTTCTCTCTTTTTCAGGTAATGAATTAGCAAATTAATCTCATAACAATAGCCCTGTCTGAACACTAGAACTCTGGTAACTCGAAACATATACATTGTAATTCACCATTACTCTCATTTCACTTCCAATTTCCATGTGTAAGCGTTTTGGGGGGGGGGGGGGGGGGGTAGTTGATCTAAAACGTATTAACTTCACAACCTTGAAATATCTTATTCAAAACTTGTAAAAGGTTACCCAACAAATCAAACTGCAACTAAAGTTAAAGGATACTCTTTCCCAAACTACTCATTTGACCTGCTGACTGCCAAACTGGTGATTTTACCCTACTGAACGAGGGACTTGCTCACTTTGACAATAGGTTTTAAAACATAAATAGGTGGGACATTGGCAAAAAGTTAAAGTGAAATCCATTTCATTATGCATACATAAACTAGTCAATATAAATAAATGAGTGAGGGTAATTTTGCATTTAAAAAACAAGTCTGCAGCACTTTTGACCCAGGATCGCAAATTTAAATTCAGTCTTCATAAGTGGAGGGATATCAATGCTGGAAGTTGGAATATGTTCTTGCATTTTATACCCAAGACCAGTATTAAGCGCTCCCAGGATTGCAATAACATACTGTTATGACCAGGTGAGAAAGAGGTCTAGGGTTCCTTTTGTAGGTGGTTCTTGCTTTTCGTTGGGGCCCAGTATTCTTCTTAAACGTTGTTCACTGTAGGAGACTTTTCTCTCTTGGGGTTCACGTGTCTCCAGTGGGTTTTTGGAGTTCCATGAGAAAGAGATGGGAGCAGACAGAACAGGCAGGAGAGGAGGTCTGCTTTCTGCCAGTTCAAACACTGTCTCTACAATTTAAAACTCCCCAAGTTGGCCAGCAGGGTAGTCAAGTGACTGGTCTAACCATTTCTGGCTTTGTGTATTGGGTGGGTCAGGAAATGGTCCTTTGTCTAAAAATACTGTCTGTTAATATGCAACAATGTCTTTCCAGCCAGGGGCCTCGCAACCCCTTGTATCAGGCCTGCTCTTCCCAGCAAGAATTTGAAATTTTATGTCCAAGTGGCAAAATTAATATGCATCATTCTTGGCAGCTGGGGGCCTGCATGACAATACTTTAAATTCCCAAGATGCATTAGCATCTACTTTTCTCTTCCCATATCAATCATTATGGTCCCAGACCAGATTATAGAATCATACAGCACAGCCAGCCATTTGCCACATCGTGTCTGTGCAACACTTTCAAAGAGCTACCATTAGTCCCACTTCCCTGCTTTGCCCCCTTAACCCTGCAAATTTTATCCCCTTCAAAATATTTATCCAATTCTCTTTTGAAAGATATTATTGGAACTACTTCCACCAGTGCATTCCAGATCATAATTCACCTGTGTAAATAGTTTTTCTTTTTCCTCCTCTGGTTATTATGGGTAGTTCTGAGCCTTGGACCCACGCAAGAACTCATCACAGCTTACACATTGCTGAAAATCTGCATCATCTGCAGTAAAAGGCAATGCATCAGCCCACCTATCACCCAGCAGAGCCCCAGTAAATTTCAACTCACTGTCTTTTCATCATTTTCAAAAGCTTCTCTCGCTTCTTCATAAGTACAAACTTCTTTTCGGCATTCACGTTCTATGTTGCCTTGTTGCAATTCTTCCAAGAAGGTATTTTTTCTTCGAAACCTTCTCAGAACTGAGTTGGCTTCACCATCTGTCAGGAACACTGTAAAAACATTAAGCATTTACAGCTTGTGCAAGTTTTTTTTTTTTTAAAGTTATTTTATGCATTTAACATGTTAAAATGAAGCACAAATTCATTGAAATTTTCCACATCAAAAATGTTAGATGTTGCTCCAAATTTTAATTTGTTGGTTTCTCTGGCAGCAACTTTTAATACTTATAAATGAATCACATGAGAAACTCCATATCAAACAGTTTACTTGCCTGCCTACCTGGCCCCAGCTTTACCAAATTACACTTACCCCTCTTGGTGGGCACCCTGTCATGAGGCACCCTCTTCCCGCTGCAGTGGCCTCAGCAGCATCCACTGCTAGTAGTGGCTCTGCTGAGCTGCAGGCTCTCTGATTGGACGAGCAACTCTTGGCGACAGACCAGGTACTTAATTTGATGGTGACCAATTAAGAGGCTGCCATTGGAGCTGCCACCAGCATCATGCCATCCTGGGTTCCGCCACTGGCCAAAGCAGGGTTGGCTCCCATTTTTGGCCCAGGTGGTGAGACTTCACTGTTAGCCACAAAATTCAGCCCATAGACACTTTTCAGGGCTCCTACTATAGGGACCCCATTCCTTTGAAGAAACTGGTCTGGTTCAATCGTTGCAAGCAGATCTCTATACGAGGTGTAGAAGCTATGGACCAGGATCTCTCACTGATAAACGTCTAATACTACGAAGTAATTATGTTTAGAAAACCTCCTGTGGTATTGTCGCTATGCTTTTGAGGTGTGGAAGTAGGGGAAAAGAGCACATCTCTGGCAAAAGGGTTTTGAAATAAAACTAAGAATTGTGGCCAGACACAATGAAACAGTTTAATGAGTGTTTTTAAGATTGACTTCTGGAAAATAGTATTTCCCTCACCCACTGGAGCTAGATAAATAACACTACTGAATAATTAACTATATATAAACAATAGTTTTCATTCCGTACAATCAGAAAAGTGCTGCAATCTCACATGCTGATTGACACATTTGTACATAAATTTTATATGCACATATACATGCATCACAGTGAGCCAGATTCACACAAAAAGTTCTTGTGTTACGACAGAGGCGGAAGGTGTGCACTGTTAATTCAGTCCCACTTCTCCACGAGTCACAGCAGATCAATAAAATCTCCCACCAACCACATACTCTATTTATTCCACCCCCCCAACCCAGAATAAAGCACACCAACCAGGTTTCTTTAAAACATTAACTATTTATTTATTAATAAACTAAGACTTCAACAATGAGAAATCTACATACAAAAAGATTTTTTAGTGTATGTCTGTGATGGGTAGGTGTTCAAGGCAATTTGTCTGCAACAGGCTTCACATAGGTCTTTCAGCAGTGGTGTAGCTACAGGTCTGCTTAGGTCTTAACAGCAGCATAGCAGAAGTTTTCTTCAGATTTCAGGATCTCCCAAAACACAGGATGCAACAGGAACTACTCAATGCAGAGATTCTTTAGAGACAGGCGGCAATAGGAATCTGCTACCTCTAGCATACAGGTGTCTCTTCTCTAGAAATGCAGTCTTCCTCTACAGAGAGGGTCTTTCTCACTCTCTCCAGGCAGGTCACAGCCAAATTTCAAATGCCTGTTCTTTGTCCAATTCTTTTTTTAAAAAAAAAAAAGTGCCCAAAGCTCTGAGATGCAGAATCGCAAAAGGTTAGTATGCAGGTACGGCACGTAATTAGGAAAGTTAATAGAATGTAATTGTTTATCGTGAAGGGAATTGAATGCAAAAGTAGGGAGGTTATGCTTCAGTTATAAAGGGCATTGGTGAGACCACATTTGGAGTACTGTGTACAGTATTGGTTTCCTTATTAAAGGATGTAAATGCATTGGAGGCAAGGTTTATTATACTAATACCTGGAATGGGCAGGCTGTCTTCTGAGAAAAGATTGGACAGGCTTGTATCTGCTGGAATTTAAAAGAGTAAGAGGCGACTTGATTGAAACACACAAGATCCGGAGGGGTCTTGACAAGGTGGATGTGGAAAGGATATTTCCCCTTGTGGGAGAATCTAGAACTAGAGATCACTGTTTAAAAATAAGGGGTCGCCCATTTAAGACGGAGATGAGGAGAAATTTTTTCTCTGAGGGTTGAGTGTCTTTGAAATTCTCTTCCTCAGAAGGTGGTGGAAGCAGAGTCTTTGAATATTTTTGAGGCAGAGGTAGATAGATTCTTAATAAGCAAGGGGGTGGAAGGTTATCGGGGGTAGGTGGAAATGTGGAGTAATCAGTTCAGCCATGAACTGATTGAATGGCAGAGTGGCCTACTCCTGCTCCTAATTCATATGAACATATGAATGTGAAAGAAAGAAAAACCTTCCTGAGCTGATCACATGAACAGAGTCTCCCCTGTCAAAGCATTGCATTGGAGATCAAAACCCTTGCTGTTCCCTTGAAATTGCCTGCCTTCCAGTTCCTTTGTACAGATTCAACATACAAAAATGCCAACTATTTGCAGGTCAATGTCCACTGAGCAAAAATCTTTTTCAGGTTTTTTTTTCTAAACCCCCCCCCCCCCCCCCACAGAATTCTAAGTTCTCAGTATAAAAAAATCCTTGTTTCATTTAGTCAAGGGCGAAGGTGTATCATTTTTGAATACATTTCATGGCAATGTAAAAAAAAAGATGTTGAAAACATTTTATTGCACTCATGCCCCCATTCACTATTTGTGGTTAACACAATTTTGCTTTGTACCATTTTTACTTATATAACTCTACAAAGTTAAATTTGCGACAAAACATCTGCGATAACATTGTTCTTTCCCAAAATGTGTACAGTCTTTAAGTGATAAGGCTGTAGCAAACTCCAAGGAATATGCTGGCATTTTGGATTTTAAATTTTTCAACAAAAGTTAATGGTTTATGGTCAGAAGACATCAGTGCTTCTCTGCAGTCATGGCAGACATATCCTTCAAAAATATTTATGAGCCAACAGACTTAACATTTCTCTTTCCCACGGTGGAATACTTTTTTGGGTGGCAATTCAGCTATTTTGAAAAAAGTATCCTCCTATGCCCAATTAGTCATCTTGTAATAGGACTGCACCGACCCCTAGGTCACGAGCATCAAATCGCTACTTTGAAAGGCTTAGTATATATAATCTGGAGCAGCCTACACTGGTTCATGACTCAAAATTGCCTTTAGCTTTTCAAAAGATGCCTGGCACACTGCTGACCACACTACCTCGGTTTTCTTTTTCTATAGCAATTCGGTTAGTGGAGCAGCTACAGCACTGAAATTTGGCACAAACTTTCTGTAGAAACCACATGATTTCATGCGTCGTCATTGGGATTGGGAACTCCACCAACGCTTGTACTTCTGCCATTCTTGACAATGCTTGTCCTTGCCCTACTATATGCCCAAGGTAGGTCACTCTTGCTTTTTGCCAGAGTTACCACTAAATCAGCTGCTTGTAAATTTTTAAAACAGAGTGTTCCTGCCAAGTGTTACAGTATGTTTGCACATCAAGATACACTACACAGTTGGGAACACTGGGTACCACTTGATTCATTCGACTCTGAAAGTTTACTGGGGCATTTTGCCTGAATGGCATCACGCAGCACTGGTAAGGACCATCTGGTGATACAAAAGCTGATATTTCTTTAGGAACTTTAACAAGTCTATTTTTGTAAGAAATATGACACAGCCCACTGTCAATACAGTCTTCCAAGCGAGGAATTGGGTAGGAGTCTGCCTATGTTACCATCTTGACTTTTCTGTAATCTATGCAAAGTCTGGCTGACCCATCATGGTTAGGCAATAATACTATTGGTGAACTCCAGCTGCTTTGACTAGGTTCAATTAAGTTGTTTTCCAGCATGTATTGGATTTCTGCTTCGGCCTGTTTTTCTGGACTTATTTGGCAAGGATACTGTTTTATAGCAACGGATTCCCCTACATCCACATTATGTGTGGCTGAGGTTGTAGGCTTATCCCTACAGACTATTTTAAATGTGGTGAGTAGCCTTGTTGGCCTTCTCATTCTTCTGCATCTAAATATGAAAGCAGTGAACAATCTCCCAAGCCAATGTGTATTAGCTAACCAGATAGTAGGAGCTTCAATTTGAGAATTGCCGAGGCCTCCTTCTGCCTCATCCTCATTACCCCTTTCATTCTTAACTGTCCCCATTGCCTGACATACCTGTACTTTTTTTTTTTTATAAATTCATTCATGGGATGTGGGCGTCTTCGGTTAGGCCAGCATTTATTGCCCATCTCTAATTACCCTTGAGAAGGTGGTGGTGAGCTGCCTTCTTGAACCGCTGCAGTCCATGTGAGGTAGGTACACCCACAGTGTTGTTAGGAGGGGAGTTCCAGGATTTTGACCCAGCGACAGTGAAGGAATGACAATACGGTTCCAAGTCAGGATGGTGTGTGGCTTGGAGGGGAACTTGCAGGTGGTGGTGTTCCCATGCATTTGCCGTCCTTGCCCTTCTAGTTGGTAGAGGTCGCAGGTTTGGAAGGTGCTGTCTAAGGACCCTTGGTGTGTTTCTGCAGTGCATCTTGTAGATGGTACACACTCCTGCCACTGTGCGTCGGTGGTGGACGGAGTGAATGTTCGTAGATGGGGTGCCAATCAAGCGGGCTGCTTTGTCCTGGATGGTGTTGAGCTTCTCGAGTGTTGTTGGAGCTGCACCCATGCAGACAAGTGGAGAGTATTCCATCACACTCCTGACTTGTGCCTTGTAGATGGTGGATAGGCTTTGGGGAGTCAGGAGGTGAGTTATTCGCCACAGGATTCCTAGTCTCTGACCTGCTCTTGTAGCCACAGTATTTATATGGCTACTCCAGTTCAGTTTCTGGTCAATGGTAGCCCTAGGATGTTGATAGTGGGGGATTCAGTGATGGTAATGCCATTGAATGTCAAGGAGATGGTTAGATTCTCTCTTGTTGGAGATGGTCATTGTCTGGCACTTGTGTGGCGCGAATGTTACTTTCCACTTATCAACCCAAGCCTGGATATTGTCCAGGTCTTGCTGCATTTCTACATGGACTGCTTCAGTACCTGAGGAGTCACGAATTCTGAACATTGCGCAGTGAACATCCCCACTTCTGACCTTATGATTGAAGGAAGGTCATTGATGAAGCAGTTGAAGATGGTTGGGACGAGGACACTATGCTGAGGAACTCCTGCAGTGATGTCCTGGAGCTCAGATGATTGATCTCCAACGACCACAACCATCTTCCTTTGCACTAGGTATGACTCCAACCAACGGAGAGTTTTCCCCGATTCCCATTGACTCCAGTTTTGCTAGGGCTCCTTGATGCCATACTTGGTCAAATGCTGGCTTGGTGTCAAGGGCAGTCACTCTCACCTCACGTTCAGCTGTTTTGTCCATGTTTGAACCAAGGCTGTGATGAGGTCAGGAGTGGAGTGGCCCTGGCCGAACCCAAACTGAGGACGTTATTGCTAAGCGAGTGCTGCTTGATGGCATTGTTGATTACACCTTCCATCACTTTACTGACGATTTGAGAGTAGACTGATGGGACAGTAATTGGCCAGGTTGGACTTGTCTTGCTTTTTGTGTACGGGACATACCTGGGCAATTTTCCACATTGCCAGGTAGATGCCAGTGTTGTAGCTATCCTGGAACAGCTTGGTTAGGGGCACGGCAAGTTCTGGAGCACAGTTCTTGATATCACGCGGAGTGAATCGAATTGGCTGAAGTCTGGCATCTGTAATGCTGGGGGCTTCAGGAGCAGGCAGAGATGGATCAAAAACTCAGCATTTCTGGCTGAAGATTGTTGCAAATGCTTCTGCCTTATCTTTCGTACTGATGTGCTGGGCTCCCCCCCCAATCATTGAGGATGGGGATATTTGTGGAGCCACCTCCTCCAGTTACATAGGAACATAGGAAGAGGAGGAGGCCATTCAGCCCCTCAAGCCTGTCCCGCCATTCAATGAGATCATAGCTGATCCACAGCCTAACTCCATTTACTTGCCTTTGGCCCATATCCCTTAATATCTTTGCTCAACAGAAATCTATATCTCAGATTTAAAATTAACAACTGTTCTAGCTTCAACTGCTGTTTGTGGGAGAGAGTTCCAAACCTCTACCACCCTTTGCGTGAAGAAGTGCTTGCCAACATCTCTCCTGAATGGTCTGGCCCTAATTTTTAGACTATGCCCCCTAGTTTTAGAATCTCCAACCAGTGGAAATAGTTTATCTTTATCTCGCCTGTCTTTTCCTGTTAATATCTTGAAGACTTCGATCAGATCACCCCATAACCTTCTAAATTCTCACAAAAACAGGCCTAATTTGTGTAATCTCTCCTTGTAACTTAACCCCAGTAGTCTAGGCGTCATTCTTGTAAACCTACGTTACACTCCCTCCAAGGCCAATATATTGTTCCTAAGATGTGGTGCCCAGAACTGCTCACAGTACTCCAAGTGGGGTCTAATCAGGGTTTTGTACAGCTGCCGCATAACCTCTGTCTTTATACTCTAGTCCTCTGGATATAAAGGATAGCATTCCATGAGCCTTTTTGATTATTTTCTTCACTTGCTCGTGGCATTTTAAAGATCTATGCACCTGAACCCCCAAATCTCTTTGGACATCCACTGTACTTAACCTCTTCCCATTTAGAAAGTACCCTGCTCTATCCTTTTTTGGTCCAAAATGGATAACCTCACACTGGCCACATAGAAATCCATCTGCCACAATTTTGCCCACTCACCGAGTCTGTCAATATCTCCTTGCAATTTTATGCTATCATCTAGACTGTCTACAATGCCGCCTAACTTTGTATCATCAGCAAATTTGGATAGATGACTTACTATGCCATCATCCAAGTCGTTAATGAATAACGTGAATGATTGAGGCCCCAACAGAGATCCCTGCAGGGCACCACTAGTTACATCCTGCCAATCGGAGTACTTACCCATTATCCCCACTCTGTCGCCTCAACCAACTTTCTAACCATGTCAATAATTTGCCCTCAACTCCATGGGCTTCTACCTTAGCTAACAGTTTCTTATTTGGGACTTTATCAAATGCCTTCTGAAAGTCCATATAAGTAACATCCATAGACATTCCCCTGTCCACTACCTTAGTCACCGCTTCCAAAAATTCAATGAGATTTGTCAGGCATGACCTTCCCGTCATGAATCCATGCTGGCTGTCCCTGATTAACTGACATTTTTCTAGGTGTTCAGTCACTCTATCCTTGATTATAGACTCCAGCAACTGACCCACCACAGATGTCAGGCTAACTGGTCTGTAATTTCCTTGGCTCCCCCTTTCACCCTAAAAAGTGGAGTGACATGTGCAACTTTCCAATCCAGAAGGACCACTCCTGAATCTAGGGAACTCTGAAAGACTAGAGTTAGGGCATCTACAATGTGCTCCCCTACTTCCTTTAACACCCTCGGATGGAAACAGTCAGGTCCTGGGGATTTCTCACTCTTTAGTTCCATTAATTTCCTTGTTACTGATGTTTTACTTACGTTAATTGTATTTAGTCCCTGTCCCCTATTTTTTGGGACTTTCAGCAAGTTATCCTTCTTTTCAACTGTAGATACTGAGGTAAAGTAATTGTTCGACATGTCTGCCATTTCCCCATTATCAATGACAATATCTCCAGTTTCAGCTTTTAGTGGGCCTACATTGCTCTTGACCACCCGCTTTCCCTTTATGTAACTATAAGATTTCTTCTTATTGATTGATGTCCCTTGCAAGTTTCCTTTCATAATCCCTTTTAGTAGCTCCTATAAGCTGCTTTGTGACCCTTTGCTGGTCTTTGTATCGATCCCATTCGGCCGGATCTGTGCTGCGTTTTGCATTTTTGTAAGCCCTTTCTTTTTGTTTTATGCTATCCCTAATCTCTTTAGTTGTCCATGGCTGTTTTTTCTGTGAAGTGGAGCTTTTTCCTCGCAGGGATATCTAGTTCAGTCCTTACACTCTGCGCATTTGTATACAGAACTCTTATTTGGGCTATATCCCCTAACCTGTCCCTCAGCACTGATGCTTTATTTGCCTATTCATTATTTCTCTCTTCTGGTTTAACCGGTATACTTCCTGCAGTTTTGCCAGTACCTGAAATTCCTGAAGTAGGGTTCCTGACTGTTTCTTTACTCTCTGCCCTGTTACTTGTTTTTGAAACTGTATTGACTTCCCCTGGCCTCCCCTCCACCCCCCACTATTTACTAGTTTAAAGTCCTTGTGACCACCTTATTTATCCTTTCTGCTAGGACACTGGTCCCAGATCAGTTCAGGTGGAGCCCGTCCCAACGGTACAGTTCCCTCCTGCCCCAATACTGATGCCAGTGCCCCATGAAATGGAACCCCTCTTTCCCACACCACTCCTTTAGCCACATGTTTACTTCCCTAATTTTCTTATCCCTATGCCAATTTGCACATGGTTCGGGTAATAATCCAGAGATTATAACCCTTGAGGACATGTTTTTTCATTTTGTTCCTAGTTCCTGATAATCCTCAAACTGTTCCTCTTGCCTAGTCTTGCCTATGTTGTTTGTCCCAACGTGGACCACAACAACTGGATCCTCCCCCTCCAATATCCTTTCAGGTCGGTTCGAGCTGTCCCTCACCCTGGCACCGGGTAGGCAACATACCATGTGGGACTCTCGGTCCTGCTTACAAATGATGCTATCAGTACCTCGAATGATGGAATCTCCTACCACTACCACTTTTCTTTATGCTTCCCCTGCTTGAATGGCCTCCTGTACCACGGTGCAGTGGTCAGTTTGCTCATCCTCCCAGCAGTCCTTTTCCTCATCCACAGAGGGCTAAGGCTCCTCCATTGCGGAATTCAGGATCCCTCTACCTGCCTCACTTGCAGTCACACCCTCCTATCCCTGACCACTGGCCGAAGGGATACTTAATCTACAGGGCGTGACTGCCTTAAGCACAGTGTCCAGGAACCTCGCCCCCTCCCTGATGTGTTGCAGTGTCTGAAGCTCGGACTCCAGCCCATCAACCGAGCCGAAGTTCTTAGAGCTGCAAGCACTTGCTGCTTATGTGGTCACTGTGGCTCACAATGGGATCTACCAGCTCCCAAATCATGCAGCTATGGCACATCGCCTGCCCTGCCATCTCTACTTTACTTTAGTTAATTAGTTTTTCAATTTTAGTGCAGATTCCCTACTAGTTTTCCTGTGATGTCACTTTTTTCAGACTTTTCTCAGTTTCAGATGGAATACTGAAGCAATGAAAGCAGCTCCGCCCCACCAGGTCCGCTCTACCTCTGCTCCCCGGTCCACCGCTGGATGGGGCAGGACTACACAGCTTAGATCTGATCTGTTGGTTATGGGATTGCTTAGCTCTGTCTATTGCATGCTGCTTACGCAGTTTGGCACACTAGTCCTCTGTTGTAGCTTCACCAGGTTGACACCTCATTGAGGTAAGCCTGGTGCTGCTCCTGGCATGCCCTCCTGCACTCTACGTTGAACCAAGGTTGGTCTCCTGGCTTGAAGGTAATGGTAGAGTGGGGGATATGCCAGGCCATGAGGTTTTAGATTGTGGTTGAGTACAATTCTGCTGCTGCCGATGGCCCACAGTGCCTCATGGATGCCCAGTTTTGAATTGCTTAATCTGTTCGAAATCTATCCCATTTAGCACGGTGATAGTGCCACACAACACAAAAGGGGGTATCCTCGATGTGAAGGCAGGACTTAGTTTCCACAAGGACTTTGTGGTGGTTACTCCTACCAATACTGTCATGGACAGAAGCATCTGCGGCAGCCAGATTGGTGAGGACGAGGTCAAGCATGTTTTTCCCTCACCACCTGCCACAGACCCAGTCTAGCAGCTATGTCCTTTAGGACTCGGCCAGCATGGTCAGTAGTGGTGCTACCGAGCCACTCTTGGTGACGGACATTGAAGTCCTCCACCCAGAATACATTCTGCGCCCTTGCCACCCTCAGTGCTTCCTCCAAGTGGTGTTCAACATGGAGGAGTACTGATTCATCAGCAGGAGGTCTGTCTGTCCATGTTTGACCTGATGCCATGGGACTTCATGGGGTCAGGAGTTGATGTTGAGGACTCCCTGGGCAACTCCCTCCCTACTGTACAACCTCTGCTGGGTCTGTCCTGCCAGTGGGACAGTGATTGCAGTGTGTGGGATATTGCCTGTAAGGTATGATTCCGTGAGTATGACTATGTCAGGCTGTTGCTCGACTAGTCTGTGGGACAGCTCTCCCAACTTTGGCACAAGCCCCCAGATGTTAGTTCGGAGGGCTGGGTTTGCCGTTGTCATTTCCGTTGCCTTGGTCAATGCCGGGTGGTCTGCCCGGTTTCATTCCTTTTTATTGACTTTGTGACGGTTAGATACAACTGACTGGCTTGCGAGGCCATTTCGGAGGGCATCTAAGAGTCAACCACATTGCTGTGGATCTGGAGTCACATGTAGGCCAGACCAGGTAAGGACAGCAGATTTCCTTCCCTAAAGGACATTAGTGAACCAGATGGGTTTTTACAACAATCGACAATGGCCATCATTAGACTAGCTTTTAATTCCAGATTTATTAATTGAATTCAAATTCCACCTTCTGCTGTGGTGGGATTCGAACCAGTGTCCCCAGAGAAATTCCCTAGGTCTCTGGGTTACTAGTCCAGTGACAATACCACTATGCCACTGCCTCTCTGACTTGCTTATCCTTTTCCCTGTGATAATATTGCTTTAACATATTGATATGACAGCTAATTCTTTTTTTTTGATGATTTGGGGTGTCAAATAATTTAACTTACCAATTCTTTTGACCACTTTTTACAGACCACTGAACTGTGCTTTTAATGGTTCACCCTGTAAAAGGTAAAAATACTAACACTTGATCCCCTGGTTGAATGTTTGGGTCTTTGCGTTCTTGTCTGCCCATTTTTCATAGTGGTTTAGGATGCTTTAAAAAGGTGTTCCTCAGCCACATTGCAAGCTTTCATGAGCCTTTCCCAGAATACGGATACATGGTCCAGTACAGAAGATTCATCCCTCTGCTCTACGAACCTGCCTTTGATTAGTTTTACGAGGACCTCTTATCTCATGTCCATAAACCAATTCAAAAAGACTAAAAGCTGTAGACTCATTCGGTGAATCTCTAGTGCCAAATAAAAGAAAGTCTAGCCCTTTATCCCAATCATGGGGATACTCGCAACGATATGCCCTAATCATTGTTTTGAGAGTTTGATGGTATGTTTCTAAAGCTCCCTGTTAAAGGCCTGCTCAGGTCAGGAAAAAAAAACCCCCGACCCGAACCTAACAGAACCACATCAGACCAGAGCCTGACCCAGCCAGAGTCCTTCCATTTTTCTCCGCACCTGACCTGACCCCAACCCAACCATAGTGCACTCACTATACTTACCACTTTTGGAAGGAAGCTGCAGCATGAGCGCGACGATGTCATAGAGACTCTCACTGCACAGACTCAGTCTCCCTCCTTAACATCACGGAATCCCAGCTCAGGTAGGCTTTTCAACTTCTGACACTTACTAAACTCAACTTCCCTTTTCCTCCCAGCAGAGCAAACATTAATACTATGTGCGTCCGACCTGGACCCGACCAGATCCCAAAAGCGCGACCCGATCCCGACACGTCGTCGGGTCTGGGTCGGGTAGCAGGCCTTTACTCCGTGTCTGTAGGTGATATGTTGAAGATTTTAACTGTCTGATAACCAAATTATCCATGACTTCTTGAAATATCTTAGACATAAAATTAGAACCTTATTCGGATTGAACTTCAAGTGGTAATCCATATCTCAAAGAATTGCGCTAACTTCTCTACTGCTGAAGTGGTAGTAATTGTCTTTTGTTTTCAGCAAGGGTCCTATGCAGTCTAATAACACCCAACAAAATGGTTCCTCAATGACTGGTATGGGAATTAGAGGTGTCGGTTTTATGACATGTTGCGGATTTCCCACCATCTGGCATGTATGCATGTCCTATAGAACAGTACCACATCTTTTGTAAGGCCCGGCCAGTAATAATGTTGACTTATAGGATTTGGTTTTCCGGATCCCCATGCATCCTGCCATAGGAATGTCATGTCCTAACCTTAAATATCACTGAGAATTTTTAGGTGGCACCGCTACCTGTCGAATAACCATCCAGTCTTTGTTCACAGGTCTATGAGGCAGTCTGCATTTCCTCATCAGAGCCCCGTCTTCAACACAATAGCCTTCTGAAACTCCTTTTGCCTCAGCTTTTGTCAGAGCTGACTGTGCTATTCTGTATAATCCTGGCTCAGCTTGTTGTGCTGTAATTAAAGATTTGTTAAACATCTCATTTGAATTATCTAAATCCCCAAGGAAAGTTTCAGATATTCGGCTATCTGTCTACGGTGACAATAGAACTTGTTTAGCCATTGCTCATGTTAGTACACATGAAGCAAATATTCTTGGAACTTGTTCCTGTAATTGTTGTGTTTCTTTAACTTCACTTGGTTTCTCTGTGACTATGGGAGAAACTGATACTTTTGCTCCAGCCAAATCATTCCCTAGCAGGAGGTCAATTTCATCTACTGGCAAACTGTGGACAACTCCTACAGTTACCGTTCCAGACATTAGGCCACACTCTTGGTGCACTTGATACAAAGGTATGGGTATATACTCTCCGCCAATACCATATGCTAAAACTTTAGCATTCAGTGTGCTCTCTGGTGGTAATGTTATACCTTTCCCCAGCAAAATAGTTTGGGTTGCTCCTGTATCCCCAAGGATAGCGATAGGTTTGCCTGCCTCACTTGAGGGATATGGAGTTACTTTTTCTTTCGACAAGAATTCCCTATAACTTTCAGGTATCTTATTCACAACCCCTACACTCATATTGGTTTTTGTATCTGGTTTTATAATGGTCAAATCCACAGCTTGATCTGCTGTACTCTCAGTCAGAGCCCCTTTTTCTATAGTAGCTTTGTGTACACCAAGTCCCATGGATTTACCTCGCAACTTCCAGCATTCTGACGAAGATGTCTCACCTTGCGACAACCCCATGTTGGCGTGTGGACCTCACTACTACCCTCAGCACCTTCCTTTATGGCGGTGGTGGGGGAGGGGGGGGGTAAATCCTGGGCTTTCCCAGCAGTCCCCTCTTTTCGCTGGCTACTTGCCTTCTTTTCGCTCTCCCACCTTCTACCCTGCTCGGGTTTGTGGGGGTGACGGACAAAAGGGCTTAGGCTTATTCACAAGCTCAAAATCAGGTGATTTCCACTGCTTGTCTGGCTTTTGAAACCTTCTGGTCCTCTACATGAGTTCTCACTACTGGAGGGACTGAATTTTTAAACTCTTCCAAGAGAATCAATTCTCTTAGGTTCTCATATGTGGCTTCTATCGTTACTGCCTGTATACAATGATCAAAATTAATTGGCTTTACTGTCTCAAATTCTACAGAAGTCTGTCCAGCCAAGCGCTGGAGGTTTAGTTTAGTTTAGAGATACAGCACTGAAACAGGCCCTTCGGCCCACCGAGTCTTTGCCGACCATCAACCACCCATTTATACTAATCCTACACATTCCTACTACATCCCCACCTGTCCCTCTAGTTCCCTACCACCTACCTATACTAGGGGCAATTTTATAATGGCCAATTAACCTATCAACCTGCAAGTCTTTGGCATGTGGGAGGAAACCGGAGCACCCGGAGGAAACCCACGCAGACACAGGGAGAACTTGCAAACTCCACAGGCAGTACCCAGAATCGAACCCGGGTCCTTGGAGCTGTGAGGCTGCGGTGCTAACCACTGCGCCACTGTGCCGCCCACAGGTTCCGAAACTTCTGTCGGTAAGCTTCAGGGATTAACTTATACGCAGCTAGAATAGCCTTTTTTCCATCTCAATCTGCAGAAGCCTCTTCAGAGAGCATGGCATGAACTTCATGTGCTCTGCCCATCAACCTGCTTTGCATAAGTAGTGCCCAGCTTTCCTTTGGCCAGTCATCTATTGGTTATCTTTTCAAAAGAAAATAAAAATGCCTCCATGTCCTTTTCCCTCAAACTTAGGGAGATCTTGTATAAATTTAAATAGCTTTTCACTGGATTCAGATTCTTCCTGAGCAGAACTTTCCCTGGAGTCGAGACCAACCCTTAGTCTTAGTTCCATCTCAATTTGCACGCACTCTCTCTTTTTCCAATTCAAGTTTACTTATTGATATTTCTTTTTCCTGTTGAAGCTCAAGTTACCTCATCTGTAACTTAAATTTAGCTAATTCCACTGCATCACTCTCTGACCCATCATCTTCCATTTTCAAATGTTGAGCAATTAGTCAATTATCTATGCTTTTTTTGTACCCGATTTCAATTCTAACCCCAATTGTGCTGCCAAATCTTTCAATTTAACCTTAAAGTTTTCAAGTCACTGAGGGACACATTCTCCTTTCCCAGAAAAGCTGCAGCAACTGCTAATGCCATTCCGATGGTATGAACTTCACTCTATTACACAAGAAACCTGGTTCTTTTATTTTCCTCTTTCAATTATTATTACGCTGTTTACAATTATCAGCATTGGATTGGATCCCAATAAGACCCCCTCCCCCAATTAATATGTTACGACTGAGGCAGGAGCAGTGCAATGTTAATTCAGTCCCACTTCTCCATGGGCCACAGCATATCAATGAAATCTCCCACCAACTGAAAAACAGCTGATTACATACTCTATTTGTCCCCCAGAATAAAGTGCACCAACCAGGTTTCGTTAACAAAATTATTTAATAAACTAAGGCTTAAACAATGAGATTTAAAAAATCTTTTCGTATATAGATTTAAAGCTCCTTATTCTTCCTAGCCCTCCTGTACAAACACAGGCATCCAAAAAACCGGTTAACTGGGTGTTTTGACAGGTGGGAAAAGGTGTCTAAGGGTTTTTCCTCAGCATTCACCTGGTCTTATTGCAACAGGGTTTAATTTTAAACAAACTGTTTTGAGCTCCTCTTTGCTGAATCCTTGTTCACTGCTTTCCAATTATAAGACAAAGTAATGAGCACAACAGGCCTTAAGTTTAAAGATAAGTGAAATTTATTAAAACTTAAACTCTAATTCGGTTAACGCCTATGGATACACGCTGCGCCCATGCTAGCATGCATACACGATACACACATGCAAATAGAGACAGAAAAGGGGAGAGGTTTGACGCAATATCAGAAGAGTTTCTTGTTACTGTGATTCAAGCTCACCGTCATCCTTTTGTAGGTAGTTCCCTGTGAACAATTATTGTTTTTCAGTTTGGTTTTTAAAATGAAAGTAAGCATAGATGCTTTTATTATGCCCTTCATGTCTCTTGGATCTAAGCTCACTTGCTGAATTTGAAAAAGAAAATCATGCGATAATTTGTGGAACTTATCCTAACACTAAAAAAAAAAAAATTCAGCTTGTTGTTAAATTATTATAAATGAAATTTAAAGCCCAATCCTTCACTTGTTCTGGCTTGAAAAAAGTTAGAGAGCCATATTAACGTATACTAGGAAATTTTAACACATTCAGACAGGCACAGTGGTTAGCACTGCAGCCTCAACTCCAGTGACCCGGGTTCAGTTCTGGGTACTGCCTGTGTGGAGTTTGCAAGTTCTCCCTGTGACCGCGTGGGTTTCCACCGGGTGCTCCGGTTTCCTCCCACAGCCAAAGACTTGCGGGTTGATAGGTAAATTGGCCCTAGCGTAGGTAGATGGTCGGGAATATGGGATTATTGTAGGATTAGTATAATGGGTGGTTGTTGGTCGGCACAGACTCGGTGGGCCGAAGGGCCTGTTTCAATGCTGTATCTCAAAACAAAAGGCAGCAAAATAGGAATTACAAGAACAATTAAAGTTAACTCCTTTCAGCTGACTGGGCAATAGCACTAAAGAAAAATATCAAATTGAAGCATAGACTCAAAAAAAGGAGACTTTAAGTGACTATGCTATTTAAAAAATTATTAATATGATGTGAAATCTATAATGGGGTAGTGTTTCTGCTTAGTTGTGCTGGCCTTTTTGGCACCTAAAAGTGACATAAACTCATGTAAAAGATCATAGAACTTTAAACGTAAATTAAATTTCTGTGTTGGTTTAAACACATCACACTAGAAGTCAGCCCCACTCACAAAATGGGCCACAGCCGGAAAATAAATCAATCACAGTTGGGAGTTCCTGCTAATTGCAGGCCTTAGAGTGGCTCAAAATTTTTAGGTGATTCTTATTAGTGTCCTTGCACTCATAAGTATATTTTTAAAGGTTGTGAAGGTAATTAAAATATTACAAAAGGAACTGAGCATTGTACTGCAATGTAACTAGCAAATGGCTTTGCTTATATTTTAAGTCATTTAAAAATCAGGTTACTCACAGGTGGTGAATTGAGTGATTAAAATGCTTACTTTTTGTGATAACCCATTTTCAGCTGCATTAAACCAAATTGCACCTCGTTACCTCTCAAATGTGTTGGGCTGGATTTTGCGGTCAGCAGCAAAGCAAAGGCGCTCGCTGCTGACCACGGATCAAGTCTCGAGAGATCTAGTGATCTCTCTGGTGAGAATTTCACCTTTATCACTGTGCAGTGGAACTGCAACTGATTGCAGCATTCTTTACTGGGGATTCTCAGTGTGGAACTGCAGTGATGTCATCGTGCTGTTGAAGCAGCCAGTCACATTAATTTATTTTCACAAAAACATTTCTAAAAATGTTTTTTTTCCCCCACGTAGAACCTGTGTTGAAACTGAGCGACAGACCGCAATTGCAGGATTTCCGCACTAAACCCAATATCCTGAAGTTGCAGTCAGATTCAGACAGGTAATGATGGCAAACACCAACAGCATGCCATTAACAAACACCCCCCCCACAAAATCCGACCCAAAAAAATTATTTTTATAATTACACTGCCCGGTAGTGCTGGCTCATGGCAGGTTTTGCATTCTGAGATACGCAAATAAGTCTTCAGAAAAATACTTCACAAAACAGGCACAATTTGTATCCAGATCGCTGACTTCACCAGAACTGGAAACTCTACCCCAACATTTTTAACGTTTCGCACTGTTATTCTTTATGTAGACGGTACGCACTGCTGCCACTGTGCGATGGTGGTAAAGGGAGTGAATGTTTGTAGATGGGGTGCCAATCAAGCAGGCTGCTTTGTCCTGGATGGTGTCGAGCTTCTTGAGTGTTGTTGGAGCTGTACCCATGCAGGCAAGTGGAGAGTATTCCATCACACTCCTGACTTGTGCCTTGTAGATTGTGGACAGGCTTTGGGGAGTCAGGAGGTGAGTTACTCGCCTCAGGATTTCTAGCCTCTGACCTGCTCTTGTAGCCACAGTATTTATATGGCTACTCCAGTTCAGTTTCTGGTCAATTGTAACCCCTAGGATGTTGATAGTGGGGGATTCAACGATGGTAATGCCGTTGAATGTCAAGGGGAGATGGTTAGATTCTCTCTTGTTGGAGATGGTCATTGCCTGGCACTTGTGTGGCGTGAATGTTACTTGCCACTTAACAGCCCAAGCCTGGACATTGTCCAAGTCTTGCTGCATTTCTACACGGACTGCTTCATTATCTGAGGAGTCGTGAATGGTGCTGAACATTGTGCAATCATCAGCAAACATCCCCGCTTCTGACCTTATGATTGAAGGAAGGTCATTGATGAAGCAGCTGAAGATGATTGGGCCTAGGACACTATGCTGAGGAACTCCTGCAGTGATGTCCTGGAGCTCAGATGATTGACCTCCAACAACCACAACCATCGTCCTTTGCACTCGGTATGACTCCAGCCAGCGGAAGGTTTTTCCCGATTCCCATTGACCTCAATTTTGCTAGGGCTCCTTGATGCCAAACTCGGTCAAATGCCGCTTTGATGTCAAGGGCAGTCACGCTCACCTCACCTCGAGTTCAGCTCTTTTGTCCATGTTTGAACCAAGGCTGTAATGAGGTCAGGAGCTGAATGGCCCTGGAGGAACCCAAACTGAGCGTTACTGAGCAGGTTATTGCTCAGCAAGTGCCGCTTGATGGCACTGTTGATGACACCTTCCATCATTTGCATGTGTGTATTGCGCATGCATGCTAGTGTGGGGTGTGGCCTGTATCCGTAGGCGTTAACTGAATTAGAGTTTAAGTTTTATTAAATTTCACTTTTCTTCTTTAAACCTGAGAAAACCTGGTTGTGCTCATTTCTGTGCCTTATAATTGGCAAGTGGTGAAGAAGGATTCACCAGGGGTAGAGCGTATTTAAAAATTAAATCCTGTTACAATAAGACCAGGTGAAGGCTGAAAGAGACCCCTAGACACCTTTCTCACCTGGTTGAAACATAGGTTTTTCACAGCAATAACCGACTTTAAAAACGAACGGGCAAGTTCAAAGTTTCACACCACTGATAACTGCTCATTAATAGTTCAGCATCCTACCCACTTTAAATAAATTACTGCAGTCTATTATAGTTTCATTGGGATTGTATTGTGTTTATCTTGTGTACACTGCTAGACATCTGAAACATCTGACAAATCCATCTACTCCCTAGAAAGTAGCACTTCAACACAAGGATTTAATTCAGTGGGGGAAAAATAAAAAGAACCTTCAAACCACAAGTAAGAAAAGCTTTACTTTTTCTGGTGTGGATCTCTCTTCCTTTTTGCTATATTAGATATTCACATTTTAATGACCTTTTTGTCCAATTGAGCAGCTTAGAGATCATTCAACCCATTACCCTATGAATGCAGTTTCTGTTGTTTCTCCCACCTAATTTTGTCCCCTGCAACGCCTTAAAGATCTTACCTTTAGTTCTAATGAAGCGTTATAGCCAAATATTTTGTCTTTACCAAATGGGAGACTTGCTGTGTATTTCTAGTATTCTTTTGCGTTTCAGAGGACAAGATTTTTTTTTTCCCCCTCTTGCCCACTTTAAGACTCCAGTTACCCTTAAGTGGATTGGAAGAATGGAGGGTTAGGAAAATAAAAAGTAGGTGTGTCAGAACAGATATGTGGAATTCGAAGGCCTGCAACTTGCATACTGAGCTTGGAACTGCAACATGCTTGAGTCCTGACAAAGCCTGCCAAGTTTTTATTGCAAGTGCTGCTGTTAAGTATACATTAATTAAACCAACACTTAAATTGGTGACATCTAACCTTGGAATGTTCTGATTTGAGAAGTAACATTATAAGAACACATACATTTACCTCTCCTCCAATAATGCTACTAATTAATAATGCACTTTCAGATTATTAGGGGATGGAAGATAAGCCTAGGAAGAGATTATAAATTTTCCTGGATGCACATCGAATTGTGTGCACACAGAAGTGCAAGGGTTCAAATGACTCATACTACAGGCTGCTGTGGCATATTTAGATGCTCAGGAATGTTGAGCATTGCATAAAAAAAGGTGACAACTTCCTGTTGTGATGCAACCAATCTCCACTTTAGGCTATAGTAATGGGGCTGGGAATAGAAGGAGTCACTTGTTGCCTTCATAAGGAACTATTCAGATGGATATAGTTACAAAAGAAATAAAGAGCTAAAGTGAAACCATCATAAATTCCATGGTAACCTGTCTGGTAGCATTTCAAGAAGTCACAGCAAGATTCAATATTAAAATCCACAATAAAAGCCTGATCACACACACACATTTACAAACCTTTACAACTTGAAAGTGCTCTTAATCAATGTTGTCCCACTCTAATTTTAAAGAAATCTATATTTAAACACGAAGCCTACCGTAAATGTGAATTGGATTACGAGTGCCCAAAGGGTACACAATCTCCAAACAGGATGCTTCCTACCAAACAATTTACACATTTCAATGTGTGTCCTTAATTTCCAAATAAGGAGTAAAATGTAAATCCGCTATTTAATTGATTCAATGAAGGATTCTGCTAATACTTTCCATGTCCCTATTTCCATAAGCAGAAGGAAAGCCTTGTGGAATACTTCCTGTTTAGATTCTATATGACTTTATAGGATGGGAAAGTAATCTGAAGACTTCTCTGTTTGAGGTTTTAAAAAATGTGATTTTTCTTACTGCATGGAGACCCTTGATTCAGCCCCACTTTTCTGCTATACTTCTTTTGGTGACATCCAATGAAGAAATATCTCCATTTAAAATTAGTGACTTTAAACCAGCTAACCACCTGGTTCTGAGGGGCTGGCTTTTAAGGTCTTTTGTCAGTAAGAAACTCAATTTCTGTACAAATGTCAAATTTCTAGTGAGTCTTATTATTTTACTCCTATAGAAATGAAGATACTTTAACAAAAAAAAAAACTCCCTCGACTTTGCTTTCCTTTAACACCAATCACGAAGAGTTTGCAAAGTGCAGGCAGTATTTTTCGCGTTGCTCCATAATCTTTCAACTTTACACAATATTCCAGAATTATTTATGGATGGATTAAAACATTTTCTTCCCAATTTTCTAAATAAGTGTCAAGAAGCTGAACTGGAGTACTGTAATTTATTTATTGCTGAAGAAACTAACTCGGACATGAGAGATTGTGAAGCTGTAAATCAAAACTTGGGCCATGCAAGCAATTAAGTCTATTACAGTAAGTTCAAGAGAAAAAATAGCTATAGAACAGGAGGATTATTTTGTTTCCTTTGTAGGCTGACCATAACATAGCTTTTTCCACCCAGTCAAACCCATGTTGTGGTGGGGCAAAAAAAAAAAAGATATTTCAACTTGCTGACCATGTATGTGTTGTCTTTACTTCTGTATATACACAAAACAAGTAAAATATATTTCATGTGACCAAAAATCATTTCTATACTCAATAAAATTGGAAACTTGCTATTATGTAAATTGAATTACAATTTAGGATAAACTGTTTGACAATACCAAAAATTCAGCAGAAATTTAATTCAGTAAATGATTCAGTACTTACCACCCTGCATGTTTCCTTTTTGGAATAAAACTTCAGAAAGTCTGAAAGCAGAAAAAGGTACGTAAGCATAGCTGTACTTGTGTACAAATAAAACTCCACTATACAGTTTGGAATTAAAATGAGGAAGGACTTGTTTGAGTAGTTTCTACAAATATTGGAGGAATTGATAGTGGTCAAAGTACTGCAAGTTGACAAGGTCCTCCTCTGCCCCTCCCTCACCTCACTGCGGCTGAAACCATCAGCTACGCCATCGTAGCTGGTCTAATATGCACTCTCCCTTCATTATTAGCAGGGCATTCAGTCATCTGGAACAGCCTCCCTAATTCACTTAGTATTATGTGAAATTTTCCTTAAGATGTGTCCCTGGAATGGCTCCCTTGGCCACCTCCTACTGATAACTTTTAAGTAGCAAAATGTCACAAAGTACAAGTTGTTCTCATTTACTAACATCTGGAGTACATTTTCCGTACCCATAGAACCACAGAAAAATTACAGGACAGAAGGAGGCCATTCAACCCATCGTGTCTGCACCAGCCAGGAAAAATAGCCGTTCAATCTAATCCCACCTTCCAGCACCTAGTCCATAGCCTTGCAGGTTACAGCACTTCAGGTGTATGTCCAGGTACCTTTTAAAAGTGTTGATATTCACTGCCAGGCAGAAACTTCCAGACAACCATCACCCTCTGGTTAGAACAGAAACAACTGAGGAGCATGCGATCAATCACACAGACAACCCCAATGTATTGTTCTGGAAGAATTGCGCAATATTGTACAATGATTTCATCAAATTAAATTTTCTATTTGGAGAATTAGATTTATTCCTCACAAGTGTAAAAATTAAACTATAGCCACGTACTCCTTTTTTAAAAATAACTATATATTGTAAACTAACTTTAAAATAAAAACCAAAGCTATACATTTTATATGCCCTTAAGAAATAAATTTTCGTTGAGGTAGGCAGTTTCCTTTACCCATGAAATTATTCAAAAGTTAATTTTGAAACTCAAGGAAGAGAACTTAGATCATACATAATAAGGCACAGTCAACTTAGTTAGATTGCTAAGCAGATTGCCTTTTTTTAAAAAAATGGGAGGTACTTTATTCTCGTTTGAGAATTCCTGTATTTTTTTTTTAAATTTACTTTTTTACTCTTAAATTTAGTCCAGCTCACTTGGCCATATCTCCCTACTCAATGAATGAAAGCCAAATTGATGTGTAAACTAAGGAATGGAGTTAAGACTGCAGTTGGACAGGATTCCACAGCAGTAGGTGGTGCCCAAATTCAAAATGTCAGTCTCAATAGAAGTGTTACAAGTCTGACTGTTCTGCAACTGGAAGATACCATAGTGGTTAGAAAGTAGAATTCACTACAAGTAGTTGAGGTGACTGGCATAGATGTATTTAAAGGGAAGCTAGGTAAACACACGAGAGAGAAAGGAATAGAAGAACATGTTAATGGAGTTAGATGAAAAAGAATGGGAGGAGGCTAGTATAGCATAAACACTGGCATGGACCAGTTGCTGAAAATACTATAACAAAAATCACAAAATAAAATTATTATACTGTTTGGATTGTCAATTGAGGCATAGCTCCAAGAACAAAGTTAAAGAAATTTTGCATTAGGATGTTTAAAACAACTGCTTGATAAAAATTGACATTTAAAGAAAAACTTCCTAGGTGACATCTTATTGAATACCTTTTGTTACATAAACTATTGCCATTTCGCATTTTTAAAAACTTAGTGCAAGTACCAGCACATGTTTATCACATGCACACAATTTGCTATTTGGCCTAACTTTGAAGAAATCAAACGGCCGTGGACAAGGTGGGAATGGGAGGGGGTATAGTGGAAGGTAAGAAATTTTTTGTTTCAAATATTTTGGATGAAGGCACTTGGAAATTAAATATTTTTCTGCCGCACAAACCAAGTGTCAGCATCAGGCATTCCCATGTCTGCTGTGGAAGTTGGGTCCAAATTACGCACCACCTTATCATGTTAAGAAATCACAAAGCATTTCACAAGTAATGAATTAATACAAGTAGAATCACTTGTAATATAGGCAAACCAGCAGCCAATCTGCACACAGCAAGGTCCCATAAACAGCAAATGAGGAGAATTAACAATTAATCTGTTTATTTGTAATACTTGTTCAGAAAAAGATGTTGGGTGGATCCCCAACAGCAAAGGTCCCTGCACTTCTTCACAGGATCTTTTATGTCTACTTCAACAAGTTTTGGTTTAACATCTTGTTCGAAAGACCTCTTATAACAAAGCACTCCCTCACTATTGCACTAAAGTTAATAGAATCCTGGTCTCTTCCAGTTGTCATGGAAGTGTAGTTTTTTTTCTCCTCTGATTAAAACTAAGGGGGATTATGTGCCTTTAAAAGAGAGAGAGACTTTTGGATTCCCTGCGCACAGTATGCCAGCAGCAAGCCTGTTTCCAAGGCAACAGCAGGAGAGAGAGAGAGGACCATTTGCTGTAATGTATTAGTTACCCGTGTGTATATATAAAGACTAGCTGAAACCAGTCTGTTCTGGAAACCAGTGAAGCATGCTCACTGAAGGAAGGATCCCTCTCTCCAAGCAGAAGGATCTACTTTGGTCTACAGCTGTGTATTGCCTAAAGAGGGAAAAATCCTGGAAAAGTACATTTGCATTGTTGGAGAGAAGCTTCTACTGAAAGACTGCCAATTTAAAAATCCAAATAGACCTGTTACTCCTTTTTGAAAGAACTGTGTGGTGCCTGTTCCAAGTGAACACCTATCCATGAAAGACTGTCCGTTGAATTCACCCAGAGACTTAGAGTGGCATCTGACTGTTTGGCTCTGGGACACCTCACCGAATTGGGAATACAATCTACAAAGACTTACAACCTAGGTGATTTATTTATTCCGAACAACTCTAATTTTATTGAAACCGGTTAACTGTTGGTTTTTGAATGCATGTGTGTGTGCATGAAGGGTAGGATAAATAAGAAGTTATAAAAAGGTCTTTAGACATAGATTTATCTCCATATTGTTTAAGATTTAGTTTATTAATAAATAGTTAATGTTATTGTTTAAAGATACCCGGTTTGGTCTGTTTTATTCGGGGTGGGGGGGGGGGGGGGGCTTAATAAAGTGTTTAATTTGGAAAATTTCCAGTAGGTGGGAAAACTTTAATAATATACTACAACCTGTTGAGTAATGGGACTGAATTGACAGTGCATTCCTCCTGCCTCAGTCGTAACACAGTCCAATAAGAGACTAATTCAGTTCATCTGGCCAGCCTTAGTATTAGGGGATTTTTCAACTTTCAATCCAAATTGGTTTTGAGTACTACCTCTTTATTGATACTAATTACTTTCAGTTCCTCACTTTTACAAGTTCCCAGTATTCCTGGGAGATGTTCTGTGTCTGTCTTCATGGAGGGAGGAAGACAAAGTAATCGTATCATTTGTACACAGACATAGCTGAAATGTACCAGTCACCAGCATGCTAATTTCTCTGAAGAGCCTAAAATAAATTAGTGAATATTTTACAAATACTTGTGCAGGAGGGCATTTTAGTGTTTACTAATAGGCAAAAAGCCAGTTGGCTCACAGTTTGGCAATTTACAAAAAGAAAAAGTCTGATGACAATTAAAAACTAAAGTACATTGATAAACGTGATTGGAGGATGTTTTTTTCCTCAACCTAATCTTTGGAATAAGAAATCACAAATGACGAACACTTGTTAGTTCATAAAAAAAGTACATGAAATTGAACCAATGAATAACTTATCCACACAGCTAGAAAGAATCTAAATCAGTACTCTGTCGCATTTTCTAATTTACTGTAATTTCAAATAATTTTTAAAAACCTGAATATTCTGCATACGATAAATTTTTATGTACTCATCTTTTTAAAAACACATGAAGGCATGTGAAAAAAGAGCATTTCATATAGTTGGGGGAGTCTGATATCTACACCGGTATCAATACGTTAAAAAAAAATTAAACACTAGCAGCCCCTCTTGGCATACATGGCAACAACAACTTGCCTTTAATGAAGAAAATCATCAGATAAATATTGACATCAAACCAAAGAGGAAGCTACCAAGCGTAACTAAAAACTTGGTCAAAGCGGTAGGTTTTAGGGAAGATCTTAAAAGGAGAATGGAGGCAAAAAGGTTAAAGAAGGGGAGAATTCCAGAGCTTAGTGCCAAGGCGTCTGAAAGTTGCGCTGCCAATGGTGGGGCGATGAGAGTGTCGTGGAAACATGTTCACTAGCTCAGTTCAGAGGCCAGTTCGAGGAATACGGGGTTCTCAGAGGGTTGTAAGTCTCAGAGATGAGACAGGTTGAGGCCAGGAAGGGATTTGAACAGGAGGATGGGAATTTGAAATTGGGAAACACTGCAGGACTAAAATCCAATGTAGGCCAGCAAGCAAACGGGCAAGCATGACTAAGATATGTGCAGCAGGTTTGTGTGAACTGGAAGTTTATGGAGGGTAGAAGATGGGAGGCCAGCTAGGTGAACACAAGAATAGAATCATAGAGTCATAGAAAGTTTAAGGTACAGAAAGAGGCCACTTGGCCCATTGTGTCTGTGCCGGCTGAAAAACGATCCAACCATTCTAATCCCACCTTCCAGCATTTGCAGATTACAGCACTCCTTTTGAATGAGTTGAGGGTTTCTGCCTCAACTTCCCTTTCAGGCAGTGAGCTCCAGACCCCCACCACCCTCTGGGTGGGAAGAGTTTTCCTCATCTCCCCTCTAATTCTTCTACCAATCACTTTAAATCTATGCCCCCTCGTCACTGACCTCTCCACTAAGGTAAATAGGCCTTTCACCTCCACTCTATCCAGGCCTCTCAAACTTTTGTACATTTCAATCAGATCGCCTCTCAACCTTCTCTGTTCCAAAGAGAACAGCAGCAGTCTATCCAATCTTTCCTCATAGCTGCTGCATTTTTCCAGTCCTGGCAACATTCTCGTAAATCTCCTCTGTACCCTCTCTAGTGCAACTACATCCTTTCTGCAATGAGGTGACCAGAACTGCACATAGTAACTCATTGGTTAGGCCACAACTTGAGTATACAATTCCAACATAACCTCCCTGCTCTTACATTCTATAACTTTACTAGTAAAGGAAAGGATTCCATATGCCTTCTTAACCACCTTATTGACCAGCCCTGCTACCTTCTGGGATCTGTGGACATTCACTCCAAGGTCCCTCACTTCCTCTACACTTCTCAGTATTTTCCCATTAATCGTGTATTCCTTTGCCTTATTTGATCTCCCCAAATACATCACCTCACTTCTCCGGGTTGAATTCCATTTGCCACTTTTCTGCTCATCAGACCAGACCATCAATATCTTCCTGCAGCCTACAGCTATTCTCCTCGCTATCTAACACATGGTCAATCTTTGTACCATCTGCAAACTACTTGATCATGCTCCCTACATTTACATCCAAATCATTAATATGTATGACAAAAAGCAGGGACCCAGTACTGAGCCCTGTGGAATGCCTCTGGAAACAGCCCTCCAGTCACAAGAACACCCGCCAACAATTACCCTTTGTTTCCTGCCACTGAGCCAATTTTGTATCCACCTTGCTGCATTTCCCTGGATCGCATGGGATTTTTTTTTTTCAAACCAGTCTGCCATGTGGAACCTTGTCAAAAGTCACCTAAAATCCATGTAGATCACATCAACTGCACTATCCTCATCCATCTTCCTTGTTACTTCTTCAAAAAATTCAATCAAGTTGGTCAAAGAAGATCTTCCCTTAACAAATCCATGCTGACTATCCTTGATTAACCTGTGCCTTTCTAAGTGACAGTTTATCCTGTCTCAGACTAGATTATATAATTTTCCCACAACTGTGGTTAGACTGACTGGCCTGTAATTATTCAGTCTATCCCTCGCTCCCTTTTTAAAAGGAAGATACAACGTTACCAGTTCTCCAATCCTCTGGCACTACACCTGTATCCAGTGAGGACTGGAAAATGATGGTCAGATCTCCTGCCATTTCCTCTCTTGCTTCCTTTAACAGCCTGGGGTGTGTTTCATCCAGCCGTGGTGACTCATCAACTTTCAAGGATGCTGATCCCATTAATACTTCCTCCCTATGTTTATCACATCCAATACTTCACACCCCTCTTCCTTAATTACAATACCTGCATTGTCCCCCTCTTTCGTGAAGTGGGACACAATGCATTCATTAAGAACAATACCAACATCTTCCGCTCCTACACATTGGTTACCTTTTTGGTCTTTTATGGGCCCTAATCTCTCTTTAGTTATTCTCTTACTCAAATGTATTGATAAAACATCTTGGGTTCACCTTGATTTTGCTTGCCAATATTCTTTCATGCCCTCTCTTTTCTTTCCCAATTTCTTTTTTGATTTCACTTTCTATTCGTCCCTCGGCTTTCTGTAGTAGAGTTCTCGGTGTTGGACATAAGCTTTCCTTTTCTGCCTTATCTCACCGTGTAAGTTCCTTGACATCCATGGAGCTCTAGATTTGGCTCTCACCCTTTTTCTTTGTGGGAACATGTTTACTCTGAACCCCTTGAACCTCCCCTTTGAATGCCTCCCACTGCTCTGATACTGATTGACCTTCAAGTAGCTGTTTCCAGTCCACTTTCGCTAAATCACTCCTCAGTTTAGTAACATTGGCCTTACCCCAACTGAAAACTCTAATTCCTGTTCTATCTCTGTCCTTTTCCATAATTATGTTAAAACAGACTGAATTATGATCACTACCACCAAAATGCTCTCCCACTGCCACTCCTTCCACCTACCCATCTTAATTTCTTAAAATGAAGTCTAAAACTGCATTCTCTCTGGTTGGTCTTGCTTCATATTGGCCAAAAAAGTTCTCCTGAATGCACCTCAAGAATTCTGTTCCCTCAATTCCTTTCACGCTAAAACTATCCCAGTTAATATTGGGGTAGTTAAAATCCCCTTCTCTTACTGCCCGATTGTTCTTTCACTACTCACTCAGAGATTTGCCTAAACATCTGCTCTTCTATCTCCCTCTGACTCTTTGGGGGTCTATAGTACACTCCCAGCAGTGTCATTGCCCCTTTGTTGTTCCTTTTCTCAATCAATATGGCCGCATTTGATGAACCTTCCGACATACCATCCCTCCTCACAGCTGTAATAGTTTCCTTAACCAAAATTGCCACTGCCTCTCCTTTCTTATCCCCCTCCCTATTGCATCTGAAAACCCTGTAACCAGGAACATTGAGCTGCCATTCTTGTCCCTCCTTAAGCCTTTCTGTAATAGCTATATCATACTGCCATGTGTCTACCTGTGCCCTCAGCTCATCTGCTTTGTTAAACTCCTTCATTGAAATAGATACCCTTGAGCACTGCCAAACTCTATTTTCTAACCTTTGTTTCCTCTGTCTTCCAGACTCATCCATTAATTTTCTGCCTTCCATTTTCATTTCTGATTTTGTCCCAACTGCGTCCATCCTCAAGTCCCTATTCCCCCTACCAAACTAGTTTAAATCCTCCCCAACAGCACTAGCAAAATGTCCCACAAGAAATGGATGTCTGAAGGTGAAAAAGGCATGGATGAGGTTTTCTGCAATAGATGGGCTGAGGTATGTTCAGAGACATGCTATTTTACAAGTTGGAAATAGGCCACTTTTGTGATGGAGACAACATGCGGACCGAAATATTAGTTCAGAATCAAATAGGATGCCAAGGCTGCAAATAGTGCCTTCAACCCAAGGCAGAGCCTGTGAAGGGGGATGGAACACGTGACAAGGATATGTAGTTTGTGTCAGGAACGCAAGTCAATGACTTAGGTTTTCTCAAATGTTTAACTAGAGGAACTGTGGCTTATCTAGGCTAATGACACAGAAGGAGTAAAAGGGATTGAGAAAACTAGTGGTGAGGTACAGTTGGGTAGCTTCAGCATACATGTGGAACCTGATGCTATGTTTTTGGATGATGTTAAGGAGCAGCATGTAGATTATTATTAGTCCTTTCTATTTCTAGATTGAAAGAAAAATACTGCAATGCTAAAATTCTGTTTCATGCATTTTCTGTTTTTATTTCAATCAGCAAGTCTGGCAACATCTATGTGAAAGAAACAGAGTTAACGATTCAGGTTGATGACCTTTCATCAGAACTGGAAAACAAAAGTTAAGATGTCTCATTTTACTCTTCTCTCTTCCTCCAAATAAAAGGGTAAAAGGTACAGGAGCAGGAAGAGAGGCAATGTCAAAAATGCTTTGTCTACAATTGGACAGGTTAAGAGTTGGTTCAAACAAAGACAATCCCTCTCAATTGGGCAATTGAGTTTTGGAGGAAGATAGTGTTGTCTACAGTGTCAAAAGGTTGCAGAATGGTCAAGAAGGATAAAATGGGTTAGTACATTATAGTCATAAATCAGAGGAGGTCATTAGGTAGTTGCAGGCAGGGAACCTAGAGTTGACAGAAAGACGGGCACAGGTTTGGAAGGCAACAGAACATTTAAAAGGACTTGAGAGGAAAGTGTGGTTGGAAAACGAGGCAGTAGTTTTCAATGACAGAAGGGTTGATGGTGGGGTTTTTGAGGCGATGCTGATGACTATAGTTCTGAAATGGAGGGAGCACTGTACAAGCAAAACCATTTACAATGTCACATTCCTGACCTCCGTTTACTGTTGGGAGAGACAGCAAGTTAAACACTTCCTCTTTGGAAGAACAAAACCAAACGTAGACTGGTTGATCTATCCCAGATCTACAACAGCTGTTTGAAGAACAAAACTGGCAAAGATCTGAGAAAAAGCTTATAACAAATGCTCCGTGGCACAGTAGAGAAAAAAAGTGTACATGCCTCTTATTCAAAGTCAAAGCAAAATTCAACAGAAAAACCAACTTGTGTTGTGCCTTTAAATGGAGCAAAGTAAACTGTCCCAAAGCACTGACGGCATGGTGAGCTGAGGGGGAGGGTGGAATGAAATGATTACATCAGTTATCAGGCTCAGTCATAGCAATCAAGATAAAATAGCTTTCCAACACTCACTGCTTAGGTCTCATGTAATTACTTGAACATAGTATTGAATAGCTGCTGCCCCTGTACTATATACACCCTACCTAACACTATATCTCAAACTTTGGAAGGAAAGTACACACTCAATAGAATACCATCCCAGATTATGTTTATAAATTACTCAAACTTCACTTTAATAGGGCATATCGCTAACCTCACCTTCAGCAATAATACATGCTCTTGGTACATTTCGCTAAAAAGAGAAGTATGACCAAAAAACCAATACACGGAACCTAGCATTTAACAACACATGAAGCGTCGATGTTTTCGCTAGTGTTTTAAACCGCCCAACTGCCTAACCCCAGCTGGAGACAAAGGAGTTTATTAAAGAAAGGATGTTCTTGCATTGATTCAACTCACATGATCGACACAGCATTACTCGGCAACAGTACAAACAATCAGAATGAAGGGAACATTCGGCACCATCAACTGCAATTTAGTTCACTTTTTCATGTAAACAACTTTTATATTAAATTACAGGTATAGAAACAAAAAAAATCTTCGGCCTACGGTACGAAATATACTCCAAAATACAGTACAGGAAACTTACCGCAGTTTATTTCTCCTCCCGCTCAGCTCCCACCTCCTTCAAAAGTTTCAATCAGCGATCCAGCAAGCGCATGCGCACATCCCAACACTCCACTTTGTCATAGCACGATCTTTAAATGGCCAATGTCCACTGACTGGAAAGGCAAAATCCTTAAAGGAGCAGGATCTCAATCCTGCTCTGTTGTTTTTACAAATGTAACTCATTTTGATATATGTCACGCTGATAAGCACAACTACGTTTTCTTATAAGGAGGGGTTTGGGATCTGTTTTATTCTTTTTGATTATAGATCTCACTCCTAACATTAGGCACTAAAGACGTTTCATACATATAAGTAAGAGTATGATGTAATCAGATTTTTGACTATTTCTGTGATTTTCTTTTGCAAACTCGGGAATGTCCTTGCTGGGCACCAGAAAACTGCAATAATAAAAACAGAAAGTGCTGGAAATACAGGTCCGGCAGCATCTGTGATGGGAGAAGCAGAGTTAATGTTTCAGGTCAGTGACCTTTCATCAGAACTGGAACCAGAAAAGTACACCTCCCTAAATTTAAAGAGGCAAAATCTGGACTGAACACAACAACAACTGGGGATGCAATCAATAATGACAAACATAACCAATACTGTAAAATCAAAAATAACATTTTGGCAATATATAGATGTAAGAGTGAGAAAAAATATAATGAGGCCCATGTCAAGACAGGAAGTGCAATACAAACTAGCATCAGTCTTCCAAAACATTGTCATTTGCTGTGTATAGGAAAAGGGTTGAAGAGAGGCTTGCTGGTTGCAATAAAGAAGGGACGATGATGACAACAAGGAGGAAGATTCTTCTTCACAACAGCACAAAGAGAATGCACAAAGAGGTGGATATGGAACAGGACAGTCAGCAGCCAGGGAAAGAAAGACACAACTTATAGCGCAAGGGTTTCAAAGAATATAAGTTGATGCACCAAATAAAGTCACATTACCCATTCTTTCCCCCATACCCTCACAAAGTTCCTCACTGTCCCTCTAAATGACTCTCCATCAAGACCACCAGAACTATTCGTGGCCGGCTATATGAGTTGAAAAACTGAGATGTGACTAAGAATCATAGAATGGTTACAGGACAAAAGGAGGCCATTTGGCCTGTCATATCTGTACTAGCTCTCTGAAGGAGCAATTCACCTAGTGCCACTCCCCGCCTTCTCACATAGCCCTGCACATTCTTCCTTTTCAGATACTTTACAAATAGAGGCATAGAGTACAAAAGCAAAGAAGTTATGATGAACCTTTCTGAATCTCTGGTTCTGCCTCAGCTGGAGTATTGTGTCCAATTCTGGGCACTGCACTATAGGAAGGATGTGAAGACTTTAGAAAGGGTGCAAAAAAGATTTATGAGAATGGTTCCAGGAATGAGGGACTTCAGTTATGTGGATGGATTGGAGAAGCTGGGGTTGTTATCTTCAAGAGAAGGTTGAGAGGAGATTTGATAGAAATGTTCAAAAGCATGAGGGGTCTAGACAGAGTTTATAGAGAGTAACTGTTCTCATTGGCATAAGTGCTGAGAACCAAAGGACACCGATTTAAGATGATTGGCAAAAGAAGAAACAGCAACATGAGGAAAAACCATTTTCATACAGCGAGTGGTTAGGATTTGGCATGCACGACCCGAGAGTGTGGTGGAGGCAGATAAAATTGGGGCTTTCAAAAGGGAATTGGATAATTATATGAACAGAAAATATTTGCAGGACTGCGAGGAAAAGGCGGGGAAATGGGATGAGCCAAATTGCTCTTGCAGAGAGCCAGCACGGACATGACGGGCCAACTGGCCTCCTTCTGTGCTGTAACCATTCTATGATTCTATTATTCTATAAGGAGTTGAGTGAAGCCTCTATCATTGGTACAGGATGTGAACTGGGTGGGAGCAGTGCCTTTTCTTAACTTGACATTCATTAAATCTTTTCCTGTAGCATGGCAGTGCTTTGCATGACGGAGGTTACATTGACAGCTTCAGCAACCTTCCTTGATACTGCGCCACCCTCTAATGATGCTTCTTGCCCTCAGTGTCTAATAGTTAATCCCTATTAGTCCTTACTTTAGCCAGCAAAATCTCAATGGAAGTATCAGATAATCTGCTGACTACATCAGGGCGCTGTTGAGGCCACACCTGGAGTAGTGTGTGCAGTTTTTGGTCTCCTTACCTAAGGAAGAACATACTTGCCCTAGAGGTAGTGCAACAACCATTCATTAGATTGGTTTCTGGGATGTGGGGATTGTCCTATGAGGAGAGATTGAGTAGACTCGGCCTATATTCCCTGGGGTTTGGAAGAATGAGAGGCGATCTAATTGAAACATAACAAATTCTTAATGGTTTGACAGGGTGATGCTGAGAAAATATTTCCCCTGGTTGGGCAATTGAGAACACGGGAGTCACAGTCTTAGAATAAGGGGATGGCCATTTAGGACTGAGATGAGGAGAACTTTCTTCACTCAAAGGATTGTAAATCTTTAAAATTCTTTATCCCAGAGAGTCGTGGATGCTCGGTCATTGAGTAGATTCAAGACAGAGGTGGATACATTTTGGTGTATAGGAAATTAAGGGATATGCGGATAGTGCTGAAAGGTGGAGTTCTGCCAGGAGTTCTAAAGTAGATCAGCCATGATCTTCAAACAAAACCAGCTATACCTTCACAAATGCTATTTCACATTCTTCGCTTTCACATAAATACATTTAAATTCGGCGTCTGTACATTCCAAGCTTCTCAATTCCGAAAAGGACGGAAATAAAAATAATTGACTATTCATAGATCCCCTTCTTCCAAAGACATCTAAAATACCATTTAGCGTTGTGCTCGAGATGTTCCGGGCGCGTGAAATAATTTTATTTCAGTTTTACGAATTTGTGGTCGAAGTACAAATTGCTTACTTTACTCAACTGTTGCTAGGTAACGGCGAATGCTTAGAGCCTGTGTTCCTTGGAAACGGTTTGTTGGGAACCAGGCAAAGGCAGCATTGCTGGAGAGGACAGGGAAGGGATATGTGAACCAAGCGGCCACAGAGATGGATATCGCAGGTGTGAGGCTTTCACATTCAAAAGTAACATTTATTGGTACTGAACCGGGAGAAATACACCGTGCTACAGTCACCTTGCAAAATATCAGCAGCATCTCCAAAATGATTCTCATTCACCAACCAAAGCACAAGGTAAGCCCGCTCTCCCGACCTAGAGCTGTTGGTGATGGTAAACTTTTTATATATTGTTACGACCAGATGAGAAACGTGTCTAGGGGTCTTCGGCTGTCTTTTCCTGGTCTTATTGTAACAGGGTTTTATTTTAAATACACTGTGTTTTAAGCTCCCCCTTGGCGAATCCTTGTTCACAACTTTCCAATTATAAGGCAAAGAAAAGAGCACAAACAGACTTTCTGTGGTTTAAAGAGAAAGATTAAATTTATTAAACCTTAAACTTAAACTCTAATATGATTAACGCCTATGGATATATGATGCGCCCCCACTAGCATGCACACGCCATACACACATGCAAATAGTGACAGAAAAGAGCAGAAGAAAAGATAAGTAAAAGAGTTTGAGGCAATATCTTGTCACTGTTTCTTGAGCTCGCTGTAGTCCTTGATTGAAGATATGGTCTTGCGTTTCATTGGGGCCCAGTATTCTTCGTAAACCTTGTTGACATAGGAGATTTTTCTCTCTCTGAGTTTACTTATCTTCACAAGATTCAGTTCTGTGGGAAAGAGATGGAGGCAGGCAGACAGGAGAGGAGGTAATTCTTGCTTCAGTTCCAAGAGAGAGCTTCACTCCATGAGCACATGGCTTTGTCTCAGTTCAAATCCTGTTTTCTCCAAATTAAAACTCTCAGTTCAAAACTCTGCAACAGCCAGTTAGTCATGTGACTAAAACTGGTCCGACCACTTCTGTGTATTGGGGAAGCAACTGCTGGGTCCTCATTGTTTCAACATTGTCTGGAACGATGCAAATGTTCTTCCTGTCAGGGCTTGTGATTTTAAGTTTTTGTTCATGTGAAATAATCTGTGCCTCAGTCTTGGCAGGTGGGGGGTTTGCCTGAAAATATACAACAGGTGAATGTGATGTAGGCATTGCAAAGCATCTGCTGTGGGCTATGTGAGTCTGCCAGACAGACAAGAAGGTCAAGGCAAGTAGTGCAGGAGGCCCCAGAGGGTATTCTACTTTCTAACCGGTATTCAGTTCTGAGGGTTCCTCTGGAGAGTGCAGTGAGAGTCATCAGTCATCACCAGAGCATCATGCGTGGATCAGCTGTGCAGGGATAGAGGAGAAAGAACAAGAGAGCAACAGTGATAGGGGATTCTAGTTACGGGAACAGATCGACGTTTCTGTGGTTGCAGATGTCATTCTAGGATGGTATTTTGCCACCTTGGTGCAAGGGACATAGGTATCACTGAGGGGCTACAGGGCATTCTGGAGGGAAAGGGTGCACAGCCAGAGGTCGTGGTCTACATTGATACCAATGATATAAGAAGAAATAGGGATGAGGTCCTGCAGGCTGAGTTTAGGGAGTTAGGAACGAGATTAGCAAGCAGGATCTCAAAAGTAGTAATCTTCGGATTACTCCCAAGGCCACGTGCTAGTGAGTATAGAAATAGAAAAATACACCAGATGAATGTGTGGCTGGAGAGATGGTGCAGGAGGGAGGGCTTCAGATTTTTGGGGCATTGGGACCGGTTCTGGGGAAGGTGGGACCTGTACAAACTAGACGGTCTGTACCTGAACAGGACTGGGACAAGTATCCTTGTAGGAAGGTTTGCTAGTGCTGTTGGGGATGGTTTAAATTAGCTTGGCAGGGGGATGGGAACCTTAGAAAGGACAATTTCAGGGCAGGGAACAGGGAGCAGCAAAATAGGTGAGTGACTCTGAAAGACAGAAGAAGCAAAGGTTTAAAGGTCTGCAGCAGAGGAATTTGGCAGTATTAAAGGGTATTTATTTAAATGCCATGAGTATAGTAAATAGAGCCGATGAGCTGAGGGCACAGATAGACACATGGCAACATGATATCGTTGCTACAACAGAAACTTGGTCTAAGAAGAGGCAAGAATGGCAGCTCAACATCCCTGGATGTCAAGTTTTTAGGTGGGATAGAGAAGGAGATAAAAAAAGGAGGGGGTGTAGCATTATTAGTTAAGGAATCAATAACAGTTTTGAGGAGGGATGATATGCTAAATGAATCATCAAATGAGGCCATATGGGTGGAGCTCAGAAATAAAAAGGGGCAGCCACACTACGAGGAGTGTACTATAGACCCCCAAATAGTGAAAGGGAGGTAGAAGAACAAATATATAGGCAAATTTCTGAGTGCAAAAACTCCAGGGCTCTAATAGTTGGGGATTTCAACTACCCCAATATTAAAGGGGTACAAACAGTGTGAAGGGCACAGAGGGGACAAAATTCTTGAACGTAACAACGTAACAGCATGGAACAAGCCCAACAAGAGGGGGCACAATTCTAGATTTAGTCTTCAGTAACAGTGGGTGACCATTTTGGAGATAGTGACCATAATACAGTCGGTTTTAGCATAATCGTGGAAAAGGACAAAGATAAAACAGGAGTAAAAGTCTAAATTGGGGTAAGGCAAATTTTATGAAACTTAGAGGTGACCTGGCGAAAGTAGACTGCATACAGCTACTTGAAGGAAAATCAGTGGCAAACCAGTGGGAGGCATTCAAAAGCGAGATACTACAGGCACAGTGCAAGCATGCCCCCACTAAGACAAAGTCAAAGTAACCCAGAGACCCAGGGTATTTCTCTGGGGACATGGGTTCGAATCCCACCACAGCAGAAGGTGGAATTTGAATTTAATTAATAAATCTGGAATTAAAAAGCTAGTCGAATGATGGCCATGAAACCATTGTCGATTGTTGTAAAAACCCATCTGGTTCACGAATGTCCTTTAGGGAAGGAAATCTGCTGTCCTTACCTGGTCTGGCCTACATGTAACTCCAGACCCACAGCAATGTGGTTAACTCTTACATGCCTTCTGAAATGACCTAGCAAGCCACTCAGTTGAACGTAACCACTACGAAGCCAATAAAAAGGAATGAAACCGGACGGACCACCCGGCATCGACCTAGGCACCGGAAACGACAACGGCAAACCCAGCCCTGTCGACCCTGCAAAGTCCCCCTTACTAACATCTGGGGGCTTGTGCCAAAGTTGGGAGAACTGTCCCACAGACTAGTCAAGCAACAGCCTGACATAGTCATACTCACAGAATCATACCTTACAGACAATGTCCCAGACACTGTCATCACCATCCCCTGGCAAGTCCTGTCCCACCGGCAGGACAGACCCAGCAGAGGTGGCGGGACAGTGGTCGACAGTAGGGAGGGAGTTGCCCTGGGAGTCCTCAACATCGACTCCGGACCCCATGAAGTCTCATGGCATCAGGTCAAACATGGGCAAGGTAACCTCCGACTGATTACCACCTACCGCCCTCCCTTAGCTGATGACTCAGTACTCCTCCATGTTGAACAGCACTTGGAGGAAGCACTGAGGGTGGCAAGGGCACAAAATGTACTCTGGGTGGGGGACTTCAATGTCCATCACCAAGAGTGGCTCGGTAGCACCACTACTGACCGAGCTGGCCGAGTACTAAAGGATATAGCTGCTAGACTGGGTCTGCGGCAGGTGGTGGGGGAACCAACACGAGTGAAAAACATACTTGACCTCGTGGTCACCAATCCGCCTGCCGCAGATGCTTCTGTCCATGACTGTATTGGTAGGAGTGACCACCGCACAGTCCTTGTGGAGACGACGTCCCGCCTTCACATTGAGGATACCGTTCGTCGTGTTGTGTGGCACTATCACCGTGCTAAATGGGATAGATTTCGAACAGATCTAGCAATGGAAAACTGGGCATCAGTGAGGCGCTGTGGGCCATCAGCAGAGGCAGAATTGTACTCAACCACAATCTGTAACCTCATGGCCCGGCATATCCTCCACTCTACCATTACCATCAAGCCAGGAGACCAACCCTGGTACAATGAAGAGTGCAGGAGGGCATGCCAGGAGCAGCAACAGGCATACCTCAAAATGAGGTGTCAACCTGGTGAAGCTACAACCCAGGACTACTTGCATGCCAAACTGCGTAAGCAGCATGCGATAGACAGAGCTAAGCGATCCCATAACCAACGGATCATATCTAAGCTGTGCAGTCCTGCCACATCCAGCCGTGAAAAGTGGTGGACAATTAAACAACTAACTGGAGGAGGTGGCTCCACAAATATCCCCATCCTCAATGATGGGGGAGCCCAGCACATTAGTGCGAAAGATAAGGCTGAAGCATTTGCAACAATCTTCAGCCAGAAGTGCCGAGTTGATGATCCATCTCGGCCTCCTCCTGATGTCCCCAACATCACAGATGCCAGACTTCAGCCAATTCGACTCACTCCGTGTGACATCAAGAAACGACTGAAGGCACTGGATACTGCAAAAGCTATGGGTCCTGACAATATTCCGGCAATAGTACTGAAGACCTGTGCTCCAGAACTTGCCGCGCCCCTAGCCAAGCTGTTCCAGTACAGCTACAACACTGGCATCTACCCAGCAATGTGGAAAATTGCCCAGGTATGTCCTGTACACAAAAAGCAGGACAAGTCCAACCCGGCCAATTACCGCCCCATCAGCCTACTCTCAATCATCAGTAAAGTGATGGAAGGCGTCATCAACAGTGCCATCAAGCGGCACTTGCTTAGCAATAACCTGCTCAGTGACGCTCAGTTTGGGTTCTGCCAGGGCCACTCAGCTCCTGACCTCATTACAGCCTTGGTTCAAACATGGACAAAAGGGCTGAACTCAAGAGGTGAGGTGAGAGTGACTGCCCCTGACATCAAGGCAGCATTTGACCGAGTGTGGCATCAAGGAGCCCTAGCAAAACTAAGGTCAATGGGAATCAGGAGGAAAACCCTCCGCTGGCTGGAGTCATACCTAGCGCAAAGGAAGATGGTTGTGGTTGTTGGAGGTCAATCATCTGAGCTCCAGGACATCACTGCAGGGCTTCCTCAGGGTAGTGTCCTAGGCCCAACCATCTTCAGCTGCTTCATCAATGACCTTCCTTCAATCACAAGGTCAGAAGTGGGGATGTTCACTGATGATTGCACGATGTTCAGCACCATTCGGGACTCCTCAGTTACTGAAGCAGTCCTTGTAGAAATGCAACAAGACCTGGACAATATCCAGGCTTGGGCTGATAAGTGGCAAGTAACATTCGCGCCACACAAGTGCCAGGCAATGACCATCTCCAACAAGAGAGAATGTAACCATCTCACCTTGACATTCAACGGCATTACCATCGCTGAATCCCCCACTATCAACATCCTAGGGGCTACCATTGACCAGAAACTGAACTGGAGTAGCCAAATAAATACCGTGGCTACAAGAGCAGGTCAGAGGCTAGGAATCCTGAGGTGAGTAACTCACCTCCTGACTCCCCAAAGCCTGTCCATCATCTGCAAGGCACAAGTCAGGAATGTGATGGAATACTCTCCACTTGCCTGGATGGGTACAGCTCCAACAACACTCAAGAAGCTCGACACCATCCAGGACAAAGCAGCCCGCTTGATTGGCACACCATCTACAAACATTCACTCTGTCCACCACCGACGCACAGTGGCAGCAGTGTGTACCATCTACAAAATGCACTGCAGCAATGCACCAAGGCTCCTCAGACAGCACCTTCCAAACCCGCGACCTCTACCAACTAGAAGGACAAGGGCAGCTAATACATGGGAACACCACCACCTGCAAGTTCCCCTCCAAGTCACACACCATCCTGACTTGGAACTATTTTGCCGTTCCTTCACTGTCGCTGGTTCAAAATCCTGGAACTCCCTTCCTAACAGCACTGTGGGTATACCTACCCCAAATGGACTGCAGCGGTTCAAGACGGCAGCCCACCACCACCTTCTTAAGGGCAATTAAGGATGGGCAATAAATGCTGGCCTGGCCAGCATTGCCCACATCCTATGAATGAATTAAAAAAAAAAGGGTGGTATTGCCAAATCTAGAGCCCCTTGGATATCTAGAAGCTTACAGGGTAAGTTAAAGCAGAAGAAGAAAGCTTATGACGATTACAAAAATCTTAATACTTTAGAAAGCCTAGAGGAGTTTAGAAAGTGTAGGGGTGAAGTAAAAAAGGAAATTGGAAAAGCGAAGAGAGGACATGAAAAATTATTGGCAGCTAAAATCAAGGAAAACCCAAAGATGTTTTCTCAGTACATTCAGAGCAAGAGGATAACTAAGGAAAGGGTAGGGCCTATCAGAGACGTGCAAAGGAACTTATACGTGGATGCAGAAGATGTGGGCAGGGTTCTTAATGAGTTTTTTGTTTCTGTCTTCACAAAGAAGAGGGTTGATGTAGACATTGTAGTTAAAGAGGAGGAGTGTGAAATATTAGATACGATAAGCATAATGAGAGAGGAAGTACCAGAGGGTCTGACATCCTTAAAAGTGGATAAATCGCCAGGGCCGGATGGATTGCATCCCAGGTTATTAAAGGAAGTCAGGGAGGAAATAGCAGATGCGCTGAGGATCATCTTCAAGTCCTCACTAGATACAGGAGAGGTACCAGACGATTGGAGGTCTGCAAACATTGTACCATTGTTTAAAAAGGGTACGAGGGATAGGCCAAATAATTATGGGCCAGTCAGTCTGATCTCGGTGGTGGGTAAATTGTTAGAATCTATTCTGAGGGACGGGATAAACTGCTACTTAGAAAGGCACGGATTAATCAGGGATAGTCAGCATGGATTTGTTAAGGGAAGGTCATGTTTTACTCACTTAATTGAGTTTTTTGAGGAAGTAACAAGAAGGATTGATGAGGGTAGTGCAGTGGATGTGACCTACATGGACTTTAGTAAGGCATTTGACAAGGTCCCACATGGTAGACTGGTCAGTAAAATGAAAGCCAGGGCAATGTAGCAGGTTGGATCCAGAATTGGCTCAGGAACAGGAAACAAAGGGTAGTAGTCGACGGATGTTTTGTGAATGGAAAGCTGCTTCCAGTGGCATTCCACAGGGCTCAGTGTTGGGTCCCTTGCTGTTTGTGGTATATATTAATGATTTGGACTTAAATGTGGGAGGCCTGATTGAGAAATTTGCTGATGACACAAAAATTGGCCGTGTAGTTGACAGTGAAGAGGATAGCTGTAGACTCCAGAATGATATCAATGGTTTGGTTGAGTGGGTGGAAAAGTGGCAAATGGAATTCAATCCAGAAAAGTGGGAGGTAATGCATTTGGGGAGGGCAAATAAAGTGAGGGAATACACAATAAACGGGAGGATATTGAGAGGGGTGGAAGAAGTGAGAGACCTTGGAGTGTCCCTGAAAGTGGCAGGACAGGTAGATAGAGTGGTGAAGAAGGCATATGGAATGCTTTCCTTTATTGGCTGAGGTATAGAATTCAAAAGCAGGGATGTAATGCTGGAACTGTATAAAACACTGGTTAGGCCACACTTGGAGTGTTGCATACAGTTCTGGTCACCACATTACAGAAAGGACATAATTGCTCTGGAGAGAGTGCAGAGGAGATTTGCAAGAATGTTGCCAGGGCTTGAAAATTGCAGCTATGAGGAAAGATTGGATAGGCTAGGGTTGTTTTCCTTAGAAAAGAGGGAGGTTGAGGGATGTCTTAATAGAGGGGTACAAAATTATGAGGGGCCTAGATAGATTAGCCAGGAAGGACCTGTTTCCCCTAGTGGAGAGGTCAATTACCAGGGAGCACAGATTTAAGGTGATTGGTAGAAGGATTAGAGGGAACATGAGGAAAAACTTGTTCATCCAGAGGGTGGTGTGTGTCTGGAATTCACTGCCATGAATGGTGGTGGAGGCAGAAACCCTCAATTCTTTTAAAAGGTACCTGGACATACTCCTGAAGTGCTGTAACCTGCAAGGCTATGGACCTTGTGCTGGAAGGTGGGATTAGACTGGGCGGCTAGTTTTTTTTTCCGGCCGGCATGGACACGACAGGCTGAATGGCCTCCTTCAGTGCCGTAATTTTTCTATGGTTCTATGTTTCCATATCTGTGCTCTCATTTTCTTGGGAGTATTCCTCCCATCTCTGCTGAATTCCTGAAGTGGCCTAACACAGGAATGCTCCATCAAATTGTGATTCACAGGTCCAGGACGGATGCAATCTAAGGCGAGGAATGGTGGGGTCCCTCTGGCTGCCTGTTTCTCTCCTGTGACCTTGTTATCTGCTCTGGTAGCTCCAGAGATTTTTTTTTTGTGTGTGAATCTGGATTTCCAGTTTGATTTTGAGGTTTCATTGTAATGAGGCAGGTTACTGTAGCAGAGCTGAATAGATGGGTATGCATGGTCGATGAGGTCCAGTAGAGAATAATCGTGCATATGATGCTTGGAGAACGTTTGTTGGCATGATGTATTCAGCAATGCTTGTATTGGGATGACATTTAATAAAATTGTTGTTCACTAGACATTGCTAATTTGTCTTTTTTGCTGCTGCTCCAGTGTATTGTACAGCTTTTTAGCCTCAAACACATTGTCATCATCCTCTTCATGGATGGCCTGACCCTTGTTTTCTATGGTGACCCCTCTTCAGTTGGCAAAATTGTGCAGTATGTAGCATACCACTTTCATTTTGAACCCCTTTAGAGGGCTGTACAATAGCACACTGGCAAACCTGTTCAATCAGCAGAATCTTTACCTCAATAGACCTGTGGTATGTTCTGTCTGTATCCTGTGGAAACATGTGCCTTATTGACTTCAGCCATGGTTCCAGACTGGCATCATGAGCTATGGATCAAGAGTGCATCCATGCCCCTGAAATAAATCTTTGACAAGGTACCACATGGAAAATTACTGGAGAAAGTTAAGGGGTCTGGCATTAGAGTGAGGGTAGCACACTTGATTCAAAAATGGTTAGAAGGGAGGAAACAGAATAGGAATTAAGCGAGTTTTTCAGAGCAGTTGGAAGTGGTTATTGGTGTCATTCAGGGATCTGTTCTGTGGCCACTTCTGTTCACCATGTATATCAAAGATTTATGGTAAAATAGAGTACAATAGGAAGTATGGTTAATTCTTAGAAATACTAAAGGAAGCTGTAAAAAGATATTAAAAAGAGGTGAAGAGGGGAAAATGGGCTAAAAATGGCAGATGGAATTCAATGTATATGTGAAGTGATGCATTTTGGTATAAAAAAAATTTTTCTCACTGGAAGTAGGCTAGGTTTTGTGCTAAAGCATAAGGATTTGAAGGTTTCATGAGGTAAAAATATCATTTAAATTCTAGGTTTTATGACAAGATATTGAATAGAAAAGCCAAGAGGTAATGATGAGTGTATAGAACTTCAGTTAGAGTATTATATGCAAAATTCACATCCACCTTATGGGAAGTATAGTGAGACTCTGGATGGGGGTATAATGCAGATTCACTGTGATGCTATCTTGTATGAGGAAATAGAAAAAAGATTTGGAAAATTTTGGACTATTTCATTAGAACAACAGAGATTAAGGGGTGATAGGACTGAAATATTTAATATTGTGAAAGGATGAGACAGGGTAGCTAGTAGCAAACTATTTTCAGTAGCTACAGGGTCTAGAAAGGGGGGCCAAGAATACAAGATTTTTTGTAAGAGATTTAGAGAGAGAGAAAGAGAAACTTCTTTACTCAGATTTATGAGGCTGTAAAATTCACTTCCGGGATTAGTGTTTGAGGCATAAACTATGACAACATTCAAGATTAGATTGGATAAGTGGCAGAAGTAAAAGAGAATGATGGGATATTTGAGCAGGGTGGATAAATGTGTTTAGGACTTTTTGCTTGCATGAAAAGTAAACAACATCACAGATTGTTTAGTTTGAAGGGTGTGTTTTGGCAAATAACTTCTATGTATTTCTGTAATTCTTGTCTCGATATGCTATTCAATAATAATAGTAGTGTAAACTTGTATAGGATGAATATTTTGTGGCAGCCTCCAGGCTGCTTGGCATCCACTTGCATGATGTGGTGTGGATGGCCAAGTACAACCTGTGCATTCATTGAATAGAATCCTTTCCTGTACTTAAAACGATTGCATTCGTGGATGGAGCCCAAATAGTCACATGGGCTGCATCAGTGAGGCCCTACACTTTTAGGAACTCAGTCACCCTCTCTTGGTGCTGGCAATTATCAGTTGTAAAAGTTATTTACCTTGACAAACAAGGTATACTGATCTGTCACCTGAGGCAGCTGGAAAAGAAGCAGTTGCATGGAAGCTCAAGATAGTAGTGATAGCTATGGAAGAGGCATCACAGTTCCAGACAAAGGTTGCAGGTTGGGCTGCAGGAGATGGCAAAGTTCTGAGGCTGGTAATGCATCGACAAATCTTCTTGAATATGCTTAAGCAACTGTGGTGGAATCTGTAGACTTGCCTCCTTAAGTAAAGGTAGCTTGGCTAGGTGTTTAAGATAATTACAGCACAGGAACAGGCCCTTCGGCCCTCCAAGGGCCGAAACCAAAGATGGTTTGGCAGACTGAATTGCTTGAATTCAATACAGTAAAATTTGTCTCCCCCTTTACAGTTATTCAGGATCATTGCGAAGAATAATGGAAAAAAAATTGCACCGGGAGTACAGATTGCAGCAATTATAGAATATTCCACAGATAAAAGAGAAGATGCAAAAGATGAATGCATTATAACCATAAATAATGATGTTATTCACATCCCACTGTTTGCGTATGTATTATTTAATAATTCATTTCATTAATTTAGAAATAGCATACACTGTGTAGAGTTGATAATGCATAACAACTGAGATAGGATTATCAAAGAACATTAATACTGTTTATTGTTTGAGGTCCAGAAGAGACGTCATCAGTAAAATGTCATGTACCAATTCGTCAATTCCATTGGAAATTAAGAGAGTGTTGAGACACAAAAATGAAGTCTAGAGATTGTATTTGTCCAATATTGGAATTTTTATTATCCTTTTCCTGGAAAAGCAGGATTGCTTAATTTACCGCAATTATATGTATCATAAGTATACAATGAATGCTATTAAATTGTCAGATGAAGATTTATAAAGCAACCTGGAATCAATGGAAAGGAAATCAGGAGAAGTGCATAACAGGCAACAAATTTTTTACTGCCAGTTTCTGCAACCACCAGAGTTGATAATTATCCCAAGGTACTGGGATTTCTGGAGTGGTGTTGAGCTACAACAGTTCTGACTCAGAGACACGAGTGCTACCACTGTGCCAAAGTTGGCTGCTTTCTATGTTGTGATCCCAATGGACACAAACAATCTTATCATATAGATTCACTACAGACAACAACAACTTGCAATTATATAGGGCCGCTAACATAATAAAACTTCCCAAGGTGCCTCACAGGAGCATTATGAAACAAAATTTGGCATCAAGTCACATAAAGAGATAATAGGGCAGATGAGGAGGAAAGAAGTAGAGAGGCAGAGAGTTTTTAATAAATCCCTGCTAAAATTATAATATGAACTTCACTGAAAATATTTTCTCACAAAATCAAATTAATTACCTTATGGATATAGTTGTATCATGTTGAAAAGAGCAACATAAATATTGTTAATGTTTACTTTTTCTTTATTAGATTCACACTATTGTCACACACCACCATATTTCTTGTTCCACAAAGAGTGCAGAGCAATCTTGGTCAGGGATGCTTTTGCAGCTTGTGTTATTTCTGCTCCGTTACAAGCCAACAGGAAGTATTTTTGTAGAGAATTGAGGGTTTTTGCCAGATTTTCTATTGTCACATCAATTTCTTTGAGTTGGAGCACTTCGTTTGTAGAGTGCTTCATCTAGATGACTGGTTATTAATATGAGGCTGTGTGAGAGTGATGTCACTTTGTGTGGCTTGGTGTGAATAGAATAACTACTTCAGCTACTTTCTACCATTTTTTAGGATTCATTGGATTGCTGATATTAGAATTAATTGGCTGGATCACACTGTTTTTTTGTCTTCTTGTGCAGGTTTGTTTCTGCTTGTGATCTTAGTATTGATCCAGAAGTTGATTTTGGAACTGTGGTAGCCAACAGTAAAGTTATTTCGAAGGAATTAAATGTTCTGAATGATGGATCTCTCCCAGGTAAGTATTCTTCAACAATAACTTGCCAAAAACAAAACTCTTATGTATTTTGTGCTTATTTATAGTATTTTCTATTTGAAAGTTGAACATTTACAAGTTGAAAAAACAAGACCTCCATAATATTACCACAACAAATGTCATAATCAGTTTACTAAATGTTAAAATAAACAGGGTATAATGGGTAAGTTAGAATGATAATAAAAAACCCGAAGAATTCAAATAACATTATAAACTATAAGAATGAAATATCTTCTTTGGCCTCCTTATCTCGACAGACAATGGGTAAGCGCCTGGAGGTGGTCAGTGGTGTGTGGAGCAGCGCCTGGATTGGCTATAAAGGCCAATTCTAGAGTGACAGGCTCTTCCACAGGTGCAGCAGAAAAATTTGTTTGTCGGGGCTGTTACACAGTTGGCTCTCCCCTTGCGCTTTTGTCTTTTTTCCTGCCAACTGCTAAGTCTCTTCGACTCGCCACACTTTAGCCCCGCCTTTATGGATGCCCGCCAGCTCTGGCGAACGCTGGCAACTGACTCCCACGACTTGTGATCAATGTCACAGGACTTCATGTCGCATTTGCAGATGTCTTTAAAGCGGAGACATGGACGGCCGGTGGGTCTGATACCAGTGGCGAGCTCGCTGTACAATGTGTCTTTGGGGATCCTGCCATCTTCCATGCGGCTCACGTGGCCAAGCCATCTCAAGCGCCGCTGACTCAGTAGTGTGTATAAGCTGGGGATGTTGGCCGCCTCGAGGACTTCTGTGTTGGAGATACGGTCTTGCCACCTGATGCCAAGTATTCTCCGGAGGCAGTGAAGATGGAATGAATTGAGACGTCGCTCTTGGCTGACATACGTTGTCCAGGCCTCGCTGCCATAGAGCAAGGTACTGAGGACACAGGCTTGATACATTCAGACTTTTGTGTTCCGTGTCAGTGCGCCATTTTCCCACACTCTCTTGGCCAGTCTGGACATAGCAGTGGAAGCCTTTCCCATGCGCTTGTTGATTTCTGCATCTAGAGACAGGTTACTGGTGATTGTTGAGCCTAGGTAGGTGAACTCTTGAACCACTTCCAGAGCGTGGTCGCCAATATTGATGGATGGAGCATTTCTGACGTCCTGCCCCATGATGTTCGTTTTCTTGAGGCTGATGGTTAGGCCAAATTCATTGCAGACAGCCGCAAACCTGTCGATGAGACTCTGCAGACACTCTTCAGTGTGAGATGTTAAAGCAGCATCGTCAGCAAAGAGGAGTTCCCTGATGAGGACTTTCCGTACTTTGGACTTTGCTCTTAGACGGGCAAGGTTGAACAACCTGCCCCCTGATCTTGTGTGGAGGAACATTCCTTCTTCAGAAGACTTGAACGCATGTGAAAGCAGCAGGGAGAAGAAAATCCCAAAAAGTGTGGGTGCGAGAACACAGCCCTGTTTCACGCCATTCAGGATAGGAAAGGGGTCTGATGAGGTGCCGCCATGTTGAATTGTGCCTTTCATATTGTCATGGAATGAGGTGATGATACTTAGTAGCTTTGGTGGACATCCAATCTTTTCTAGTAGTCTGAAGAGACCACGTCTGCTGATGAGGTCAAAGGCTTTGGTGAGATCAATGAAAGCAATGTAGAGGGGCATCTGTTGTTCGCGGCATTTCTCCTGTATCTGATGAAGGGAGAACAGCATGTCAACGGTCGATCTCTCTGCACGAAAGCCACACTGTGCCTCAGGGTAGACGCGCTCGGCCAGCTTCTGGAGCCTGTTTAGAGCAACTCGAGCAAAGACTTTCCCCACTATGCTGAGCAGGGAGATTCCACGGTAGTTGTTGCAGTCACCGCGGTCACCTTTGTTTTTATAGAGGGTGATGATATTGGCATCGCGCATGTCCTGAGGTACTGCTCCCTCGTCCCAGCACAGGCATAGCAGTTCAAGTAGTGCTGAAAGTATAGCAGGCTTGGCACTCTTGATTATTTCAGGGGTAATGCTGTCCTTCCCAGGGGCTTTTCTGCTGGCTAGAGAATCAGTGGCATCACTGAGTTCCGATTTTGTTGGCTGTAAGTCCAGCTCATCCTAAGATAAAATTATTTTCATTGCACTCACTACCATTCAACTTTTCATATTTACATTATATATATGACTCATTCGTAGCAAAACTAAATTTGTAAATATGTAGCCAGATTATGGGAACTTGATCTAGTGGGTTCCTGGGGAAGTGACACTACTGAATACATCATAATTGGAAAAAAACTGATGTAAGTGTTATTTAATAAAAATACTAAAAGAAGGATCAAGAATGGTTTTTATTCTTCGTGTTATAGAGATGATCAAATTGTAGTTGAAATCAAGGAACATGCAAATTGAGATAAATCTTCCCATTTAAAAACTATTCAAGGTGATAAATATACTTTTACCTGCACAAATTGAATAAACTTCAGGCAAAGTAAAAGGGACATGGTGTGGATATTTCAGCACACACCAGAAGTGTCATGATTACTATTTAACTGCCACAGAACATTTTTTTTGAAGTCATATTAAGACTAATTTTTGATGGTACAGTCACTCAGCTACCTTAGTAATAGAACCATAGAAATGTCATTCTAACTTGTATTCCTGCATGCACACTCTGCTCCTCCACCACTTAGCTTCTTGTTCACTCGTCCCTGCATTCCATCATGAATGGCTGCTCATTCACAACAACAACAATCAATGATATTTATATAGCACCTTTAATGTAATAAAAAGTGCTACAGGGCTTCACAGAGCATTATAAAACAAGATCTGACACCATGCCACATCAGGAGATAGGTCAGGTGAGGTAGATTTTAAGAAGTGTCTTAAAGAAGAAAAGCGAGGTAGAGAGGCAGAGAGGTGTATGGAGGATATTGCAGAGCTTAGGGCCCGGGCAACTGAAGGCAAATACTACACATACTACATTTCTACTTTCAAGAGCCTTCTTCCCAGTTTTGCCCACTGTAACACCTTGCCAACTTTGAAAAACTTCAAACCTTCTCTTTGATTGTGCCTCAGGTCATTCACCAATTTTCCCTTTGCTTCTCTGATTTGGCATCCTCTCTTGTGCTCTCCTTAAGGCTATAGACTCTGAATTGTCTTCCTGCATAGAGGAACTCTATAGAAATGCAATTTGCCGTTGTCGGTGCTATGAATTATTTATTTTTATTTTTATTTAGAGATACAGTACTGAAACAGGCCCTTCGGCCCACCAAGTCTGTGCTGACCATCAACCACCCATTTTATACTAATCCTACACTAATCCCATATTCCTATCACATCCCCACCTGTCCCTATATTTCCCTACCACCTACCTATACAAGGGGTAATTTATAATGGCCAATTTACCTATCAACCTGCAAGTCTTTGGCATGTGGGAGGAAACTGGAGCACCCGGAGGAAACCCACGCAGACACAGGGAGAACTTGCAAACTCCACACAGGCAGTACCCAGAATTGAACCCGGGTCGCTGGAGCTGTGAGGCCACGGTGCTAACCACTGCGCCACTGTGCCGCCCTCTAAGAATTCTCAAAAACAATGAGGGAAATTTTAACCTGGGGGAGTGTGTGGATTGGGTGCGGGTGGAGGGTTAAAGTCAACAAGAATGCTAGTGCTTCGGGAAGCAGGATCCGACACGTCGACTTTGGCATTTAACTGGAATGCATTAGGCTGCTAGCACACAACCCCCTGGGGAGAGACTGGCTGCCTATTAGCATATATTAATCACTCAGTTGAAGTGATATTTCAACTGACTTTGAAATTTTTGGTGCATCCATGGCTTTTCTGTGCTTCTTGAAATTTGCCAGTGAAGGCAAGATGAGAATACAGCAGCAATTGAGGGGGCTGAATCAATCTCATGGAATTTCTTTAATACTGTGTACTCACAGGTGCTTTTTTACCTGCAGGAAAATGCTTGTTCACAGTAGTTTTGCTAAGAGGTTACTTTGTACACTTAGGAAATTTTTGTCAAACACATCGGGATGAGTAGTGCCATGGCTACCTTAGATTGGAGCTGAGATGAGAACCAATATGACTGTCAACAGCAGCAGTACTAGCCTGCTGGTCAGAGACCTGTAGCTGGACATAAGAGAGGGGACCCGACAGGTGTGACAGAGGGGTGCAGCTCTCAGGAAGCACTACCTGCGACACAGCGTGTCGAGGCTGAGTTGCCATGACATATCTGAACAGTAGTGTCTGAGAAGGCTCAGGTTGTAGCTGTAGTGGAACAGCTTGGCTAGGAGTGCAGCTAGTTCTGGAGCACATGTTTAGCACTACAGCTGGGATGTTGTCGCGGCCCATTGTCTTTGCTGTATCCAGTGTGCTCGACTATTTCTTGATATCATGTGGAGTGAATGTAATTGGCTGAACACTGGCATCTGTGTTGCTCAGGACCTCGGGCAGAGGCTGAGGTGGATTATGCATTTGGCACTACTGGCTGAAGGTGGTTGCAAACACTTCAGCCTTGTCTTTTATTCTGATAGGCTGCGCTCCACCATCATAAAGAGTGGAAATGTTTGTGGAACCTCCTCCTTCCATTAGTTGTTAAATTTTCACCACCATTCACAACTGGCTATGGCAGGACTGCAGACCTTTGATCTGGTCCATTGGTTGTGCGATCACTTAGCTCTGTCTCTGGCATGCCGATTATGCTGTTCAGGGTGTTATAACTTCACCAGGTTGGCATTCTTAGGTATGCCTAGTGCTGCTTCTGGCTTGTTCTCATTGAAGCAGGTTGGTCCCCTAGCTTGATGGTAATGCTGGAGTGAGGGATATGCCGGACCTTGAAGTTACAGATTGTTTTGGAGTACAATTCTGCTACTACTGATGATCCCCAGCTACTCATGGATTCCCAGTTTTGAGCTGCTAGATCTGTACTGAATCTATCCCATTTAGTACAGTGGTATTGTTACATAACATGATGGAAGGTATCCTCAGTTTGAAGATGGGACTTTGTCTCCACAAGGGCTGTGCGGTGGTCACTCCTACCAATACTGTCAAGAACAGATACATCTGCGATGGGTAGATTGGTGAAGATGAAGTCAAGAAGGTTCTTCCCTCTTGTTGGTTCGCTCACCACTTGCTGCAGGCCCAGTCTGGCAGATATGTCCTTCAGAACTCACCCAGCTTGACTAGTAGTGGTGCTACTGAGCCACTCTTGGTGAAAAACATTGAAGTCCCCCCGCCGAGAGTACATCTGTGCCCTTGCTACCCTCAGTGCTTCTTCAAGATGGTGTTCAACATGGAGGAGTACTGATTCATCAGTTGAGGGAGAGCAGTAGGTGGTAATCAGCAGTGAGAGTTCAGGCTAGTAGATGGGTGGCCATCCGGAAGAGTAGGAAGAGGCAGAAAGTGCAGGAGTCTTCAGGGTGTGAACCACTGTTAATCTGGTACTCAGCTTTGGAGACTGCTGGGTGTGACACCGCCTTGAAGGAGTGCAGTCCAATGGCAAGGGATTGCACAGAAGGGAACAGCAAAGAGAAGCAATTCAGTCGTTATAGGAGATTCCATAGTTAGGGGGATAGGCAGGCAATTCTGTAACCATCATTGTGAGTCCCGCTTGGTGTGTTGCCTCTGATGCCAGGGTAAAGGACATCACAGAGAAGGTGCAGGATATTCTGCAGGGGGAAGGAAGTGAACCAGAAGTTGTGTTACACATCGGACAGAGAGAGAGCAGATATTGAGGTCCTACGGTCAGATTTTCAGGAGCTGGGGACGAATTTAAAAATAGGACCTCGAACATTGTAATCTCTGGGTTGGCGAGAGTAGAATTGGGAAAGTAGTGAGGATCAGTGCACAAAGGAGTGAGAGTGTTCGATAGTACTAGAGATGGAAGTAGTACCATAGTAGATAGGAGCAGACTGAGAAGGGCTATGAGGAATACGAAGACACGTTTTCACTGCATGTATGTAAACGCTCAAAGTGTGGTGAATAAAATTGGTGAGTTACAAGTACAAATAGTCGTGTGGGAATATGATGTCATGGCATTAACTGAAACGTGGCTTAAAAATGGTGAGCTAAAAACAAAATACTGCAGATGCTGGAAATCTGAAATAAAACAGAAAGTGCTGAAAATACTCAGCAGGTCAGGCAGCATCTGTTGTGATGAAAGGTTACAGATCTGAAACGTTAACTCTGCTTTTCTCACCACAGATGCTGCCTGAGTATTTCCAGCACTTCCTGTTTTTATTAAAAATGGTGAGGATTGGGTGCTTAATGTTCAAGGTTACAAAGTGTTCAGAAAAGATAGGGAAGGGGAAAAGGGAGGCTGGGTGGCAGTACTGATTAAGGAAGCCATTGTCGTGTTGGAAACAGAGAATGTCCTTGAGGGGGGCAAAGACAGAATCCATTTGGTTAAAGTTGAGAAACAAAAAGGAGATGATCATGCTACTGGGATATTCTATTGGCTGCCAAATAGTGAGAGAGATAGAGGAGCAAATCTGCAGGGAAATCACAGAGATCTTCAAAACTGTAGATTGGTGATATTGGGGGACTTTAATTACCAAAATATTGATTTGGATAATATTAGAGTAAAGGGAAAAGAGGGGGAGGAATTTCTGAAATGAGTTCAGGAGAACTTCCTTGACCAGTATGTTCTTGGTCCAACTATGAACATACATATGAACATACGAATTAAGAGCAGGAGTAGGCCAGGAGGAGGAGGCTTTGCTGGATCTGGCTCTGGGAAAGAAGGCGGGCCAAGTGGACTGAGTGTCTGTGGGGGGACACTTGAGTAAGAGTGATCATTGAATCATAAAGTTTAGGTTAGCAATGGCAAAGAGCAAGGAACAATCTAAAATAGAACTTTTAAATTGCAAGAGGGCTTTCTTCAATGGGATGAGAGGGGATTAGCCAGGGTAAAATGGAACCAAAGATTGACAGGAAACACTGTAAGGGAACAACAGGTGAACTTTAAGGAGATGATGTTTCAGGTACAGGCTAGGTACATTCCAACAAGGGCGAATGGAAAGGAAACCAAAGCCAGGGCTCCTTGAATGAAAAGGGAGATAGAGAATATGATGAAACAAAAAAGATGGTGCATGATGCATGTCAGGTGAAATCTTCAAGTGAGGACCAGGCCAAATGCAATATGTTGAGGGGGGAAGTGAAGAGGAAAATACATCTGACAAAGGGAGAAACATTAAAGGGCACCCAAAAATCTTCCACCAGCATGTAAATAGTAAGTGAATAGTAAGAGGTGGTACGGGGCCTATTAGGGACAAAGTGGGTGATATATGCTTAGAGGCACAGGGCAAGGCTAGAATGCTTAATGGGTGCTTTGTATCAATGTTTACTAAGGAAGAGGATGCTGACAAAATATCAGTAAGAAGCAGTGATGGTAGAGGTAATGGATGAGGTGAAAATTGATAGGCAGGATGTACTGGAAAGCTTGGCTATGCTTAGAGTGGATAAGTCACCTGGTCTGGATGGCTTGCATCCAGGTTGCTAGAAGAAGTGGGAGTGGAAACAGTGGAAGGGCTTGCCATAATCTTCCAGTGTTCCCTAGATATGGGAGAGTGGCACAGGATTAGAGAAAGGATATAAGGACATTCCCAATAACAACAGACTGGTCAGTTTAACATCTATGGTGGGTAAGGTTTTAGAAACAACGATCAGGGAAAAAAATCAACAGGCACTTAGAGAGGTTTCAGTTAATTAGGGAGAGCCAGCATGAATTTGTAAAAGGTAGATCATGCTTGACTAATCTAATTGTTTTTTTTTTGATGAAGTGACAGAGAAGGTTGTTGAAGGGATGGTGTCCATATGGATTTTAAGAAAACTTTTGACAAAGTACCACATAAAAGGCTGGTTAACAAAATTGAGGCTCAAGGAATAGGAGGGTCAGTGTCCAATTGGATAAAATTTTGTCTTAAGGACAGAAAACCGCAAATTGTGGTAAATGGTTGTTTTTCAGACTGGAAGATGGTATACAGTGGTGCTCCCCAAGGTTCAGTGCTGTGACCACTGGTTTTTTGATATATATAACTGACTTGGATACTGGAATACTGAGAAAAATTTCAAAATTTGCTAATGATACCAAACTTGGAGGTGTGGCAGACAGTGAGGATGATACCAATCAACTGCAACAGGACATAGATAGACTAGCAGAATGGGCAGAAAAGTGGCTGATGGAATTTAATACGGAGAAATGTAAGGTGGTGCATTTTGGCAAAAGGGATAAAGAGAGGAAATATGTACTAAATGGTACAGTTCTACAGAGTGTACAGGGGCAGAGGGCCCTGGTGGTTCATGTCCATAGATCTTTGAAGGTGGCAGAACATATTGAGAGAGCAGTTAGCACAGCATATAGGATCTTGCGCTTCATAAGTAGAGTATTGAATACAAAAGCAGGGAGGTTATGCTGAACCTTTATAAAGCTCTGGTTTGTCCACTACTATATATTGAGTCCAGTTTTGGTCACCACACTTTAGGAAGAATATGAAGATCCTTGAGAGAGTGCAGAGGAGATTTACCAGAATGCTTCCAGGGATGAGGGATTTTAGCAACAAGGTTAGGTTGGAGAAACTGGGGTTGTTCTCCTTGGAGCAAAGGAGATTGAGGAGAGATTTGATAAAGGTGTACAAGATTCTGACAGGTTTGGATAGGGTAGACAAAGAAGAGCTTTTCCCATTAGCTGATGGTACAAGAACTAGGGGACACAGTTTGAAGGTTTTGGGCAAAAGATGCAGGGGGAACATGAGGAAGAACTTTTTTTATGCAGTGCGTTGTAATGACCTGGATTTTGCTGCCTACAAGGGTGGTGGAAGCGGAGACGATGAATGATTTCAAAGGAAATTGGATGGGCACTTGAGGGAAATAAACATACTGGGCTACTGGATAGAGCTGGGGAATGGGACTGATTAATTGCTTTGCAGAGAGATAGTATGGACTCAATGGGCCAAATGGCTTCCTTCTGTGCTGTTATGATTCTATGACCCTGAACAAAGAGGTGTCTCTACAGCACGACAAGGTGGCCTCCTCCTGCCACCCTCTGGGAAGAGGACCTCCCTCCTCTCCCTCATGGCCTCCAACTATAGGTCCAGATCGGCATTGATGAAGCAAGGTGCTGACCTGCCCCGGGTGCCAGGCTTCCAGCTCTCCTGTGACATCTCACTTCCCTCTGGTGAAGTGGAAGGCTTTAGCAGCCTCAGTGGTGTCTAAATCAAGTACCACACCCATCTGACCTACCTCCATTCCCACCCTCACTGGGTCTAAGTGGACAGGAAACCCACCTCTATATCAATTAAGGGCTCACTCTCGTGAAAATCTGAACTTTAATCACTTTCCCACTGAAGGTGCATTTCTGACCCAAAACAGATGTGGCTCCTGTTTCCTGCCTCCATGGCGAAAATTCAGCCCTATGTTTTTGCCTTGAACTGATCGTTGTTACTTTGCAAGACTCTTGGAGCTTGCACACTGGCATGAAACTAAATTTGTGAAGTTATGCAACGTCTGCGCAGCTTGCCATTTGACTGTTCTAACCCTATCGGGATCCTCCACAAGTGGTGGTTGCATCATTTGCATCCTGCAATATTTCAGTAAAGTTCTGTGCCTCATGTTTACTCAGATACCATAAACATTCTTTATGCTAGCGTAGTGATACAAAAAACAGACCTTCATGAGAATTAACTGATGAATCCACAGCTCTGTATGGTACGTTATAAAACCATGATCTGGGCATAAATTTACATTGCAATCAGGGTGCTTTATGCATGTTTGTTTGCACTGCCTAAGTAGATACTCTGAGCAAACAGTGCTGTTAAAGGGAAATACCATTCAGTATGTCTCTTACAGGTATTGAATTGATGGAAACTTACATGCTAAGCAGGTCTATCAATAAATTAACGAAGTACAATCAGAAATTGAACAATGAATTGGCGATGGGTTTTACATGAGCGGACTGACTCCCCCGAAAGAGTGCATGATTCTTCAGGATTTTCAAGTGTTATGTCCGCGGTTTATTCTGGAACATTCTTTTTTTTGTTACAATAAGAGGAAAGGCTTTAATTGCTACCAGTATGCTTGCTCCCTTCAGGGGGCCAGTTTAATTAACGATATTCAAGCAGAATATCTATCATTGTGGAAAAAGAAGGAAACTGATAATTCAGCGCTATGGAATCATTCGCAGGGGCGATCAAGAAATCTCCCGATTTCCCATATGGCCAGTCTGCTCCTGCTGTAAATGACATAAATAAAATGAAGAAAAATGCACCCATACCCCAAGAACTAAGGGAAGAGTTCTTTCCCCCCACCCCATAGACACCACCGATGGGGGATATCAGTATTTTTGCTGGTTCTGGAGCATGAAGGGAAGTAACACAGGAAGTATAAAAGGGAGTTGCGTAATTCGGCCAATGTACCAGTCACCTGGATGCTGCAGGTTCTTTGTTGCTGCACATTTGGAAAGTAGCTGCTAATTCAAAATTTCACTCTCCCTTTAAAGGCACTTTCGAATATGGGTTCAGATAAATTATCTTCCCTGCACAGTTCAGCATAAGTTTCTCAGGAGAGGATTTTAACAAAGCCTTAATGAAGGCTAATAGGTCAAGACAATATTCATTTAAATTCATGCAAAGTACATTTAAAACATGTATTACAAAGAATTTTTTCATTTAGAAGGTGATAAATATTTGGAATAACCCTCCAGATAAGGTAGCAGATTCAAGGACATTATAGTCGACTGTTATGGTCAGGTGAGGATGTCTCAGACTCCCCTTTCGCCTGTTCTCTGGTTTGACTGCAACAGGGTTTATCCTCTTTTTTTAACCCAGTGATCGAACTTACCATCTCAGTGAGCGCTTGCTCCTTTTTCTGTAATGTAATTGCAAAAGGACCAATCAGACAGGTTTTCTTGAGTTTAAACAAGATGTAAGTTTATTGCTCTTAACACTCTAAACTGGTTAAAACTACTAAAATGCACTACGCATTCACGCCCACATTCACACGAGAGTCACACACAAGCAAAAATTACAGAGAAAAAACAGATTTGGTGTTTGGAGTCCAGTCCAGAATAAACAGAATATAAAAACAGTTTTAAATCTCAAGTCCTCAGCTGAATTTGTATTCCTGAAGTCCTCGTTGGGCCACGTGCACGGTTGTGGGCTTGCTTCTCCTAGGGCTCCTGAAGGCAGAAGAGGGGGTTGTCCCCCGATTGTTGGCTGTGGAGGACTGTCGGCTTGAGGGGCTTTTTTTAATTGCAGCTGGGACTTCTGATATTTACTGGAGAGACAGAGAAAGACCTGCTTCATTAATGGCTTTACAGTTACTCCTGTCTGTTTTCTGTGTGACAAAGATTACAGTCTCTCCAGAGCTGCACAGGCAGTCATGACATCATCAAGCCCCTTTGTGGTTTTAATAAGGTCTTTCTAGAATCTTCTCTGAGATTTTACGCGCTATACCTCAAGTGATCCAGTCACACTTGGTGGGGGGTTGGCTCTTTCAAAGTCGATGGGTCGTCATGCAGGCCCATGGCCCCACCTGCCAAGAATGAAGCATATTAATTTTGCCACATGGACATTAAATTTTAAATTGTTGCTGGGCAGAAGAGAAGGCCTGTTACAAGGGATTGCCAGGCCCCTGGCTAGAAAGACATTTTTGTATATAAACAGACAGCGTTTGGGAACACAGGAGCTATCCCCTTCTCCAATACAATTTACAAACAGACGTTGTCAAACCAGTTAGTTACATGACTAATCTGCTTGACAGTCTGTTTTTTTTCCTGAATTGTACAGTTTTGAACGGCAGAAGGCAGAATGCTCCTGGACTGAAGCAGACCTCCTCTCCTGCCTGTTCTGTCTGCTCCCATCTCTTTCTCACGGAACTCCAAAAACCCACTGGAGACACATGAACCCCAAGAGAGAAAAGTCTCCTCTAGTGAACAAGGTTTAAGAATAATACTGGGCCCCAATGAAAAGCAAGATCTACCTACAATCAAGAACTCTACAGTGAGTTCAAAGACCCTGAACAAAAACTCTTCAGATATTGCCTCAAACTTTTCCACTTTATTTCTTCTGCTCTTTTCTGTCTGTATTTGCATGTTGTCATGGTCCTGTAGCTTTTGTTTCAGGAATATGCATTTTGCCTTTAAGGCTTGCAAGGGATCAGTATTGCTTTAAGAGCTGGCAAGCCTTAGGAGTCATAGGAAGGTGCATTTTCATTGCCTTAGAAACAGCCATATGGAGACTGCGATTCAAAGGGTGCATTCTCATTACCATAGATATAGCCAATGGGAGTGAACCTGATGCAATACATTTGTTACAATTCAGCTTGAACTGGCTTTTAGTGGGACAGTTTGTCCTAACAGAACACACAGACAGAAGACAAAGACAGCTGTGGTGTTCAGACACCTGAAAAAGAGCTCTCAACCATTTAAACTGAAGGAATAGGTTTTTAGTCTGTTTAATTATTATCTCTCAAAATCCTAAAATATCAAGTCAAGACAGAGATCTCCGGTAATTTAAAATGAAGGAAGGAAAGTTAGGCTGTGACAATTTTTTATCCCTCAAAAACTCTAAAGTCAGTTTGATTCCATTGAAAGAGTTTGCAAGACGTTAATTATTGAAATCCACTGGCGAAGGAAAGCAACATTCTGTGAGGACTTCAAGCAACAAAGATCCTGTGAGGACTTCGAGCAACATCGTGTGAGGAGTTCATGCAACATTAGACTGTAAATTTGCAAGGACTCTAATTTTTTCTATTTTAAATGTTGTTTATATCTTCATAGTGTTTAAGAATTTAGTTCTTCTAATTAAAGAGTTAATGTGTTGATTTAAAGACACCTGGTTTAGTTAGCCTCATTCGGGGGTTAACAGATGGTACAATTTGGCTGGGTCTTTCTTTAATTTGGAAAATTTTTAAATGATATGTTAGGCGATCTGTGGAGCGACGGGATTGAATTATCAGTGTGTCTCTCCCACCACAATCAGAATCGTATATTTTGATTGGTGGCTTTGACAGGAGCGGTCGGTTGTAACAGTATGTGTATTGCGTATTCATGCTTGCGTGGGCGCGTTGTGTATCCATAGGCATCAACTGTATTAGAGTTTAATAAATTTCAGTTTTCTTCTTTAAACCTGAGAAAACCTGTTGTGCTGGTTTCTTTGCCATATAATTGGAAAGCAGTGAACATGGATTCACCAAGGGGGAGCTAAAAACAGTGTGCTTAAAAAATAAAACCCTGTTACAGTAAGACCAGGTAAAGGCTGAAAGGGAACCCGAGACCTCTTTCTCACCTGGTCGTCACAGGGTGTAGATGGCCCTTGACGACCCTACTGATAAGGTCATTCCAGATAATTTAATCACCGAGAGCATACCATTGCACTAGCTAGGTTGAGTCAGTCGTGTCGTCTCTGGTCTGCAGCGGCCATCTTGGCTGCCAGTTTACTTTTAGAAAAAAGTTGCTTGTAAGAATTTCCAGTAAAGGTCTAAGGGAAAGTTCCAACTGATGAAATTAATATTTCCCATTTGGCATCTAGGGTTTTCATGACACTACACTTAATTTCAATTTTCATAATTTAAATTATCCGATAATTCAGATTTCTTTTCGGCAAATTCCTATTTTACTGTGTTAATTATATTGGTTACTTCAAATTAGTAGATTCTTTTTAACACAGATACAACTTTGAATTATCAGTAGATTTAAGTAGTTCATAATGCAGTTGGAAGTTATGTTGGGATCATTACAATAGTAGAAGAGTACTTGATGTGTCCATAGTCTTTTTGCATTTTTAATTGTCCCCACGGTTCTTATATTCCTCTATTGGCATTCTCTCTATCCTCTTTTATCTTAATAGAATTTCCACATCTTCATTGCTAAAGCAGTCCCCAAAAGTCTGTCTTCCATTTCATTCAAAAAATTCTGTTCACATCCCAGCTCTTCATTACTCTAGAAAGCTCGTTTATCCAAGATTTGCTGAATGTTGCCATATATGGCGGGCTTCTTCTATCACCTCTCTTATACTCCTGGCCAAGATATGTAAGATAAAATGTGGGGTCTCAATGTTGATGCCTAAATTACCAAGTTGGAAATTCTTGTCCATGGCAATCTTGTGTCTTTCTTTACAGTATTTTATTAATACTACTATGGACAATGCTCCTTTGAATTTTCCATTCTTGTAACTTGCAAAATGTCACCCAACATGTTCTTTTCCCTCCCCATATCCCAATTGTTTTGCAATCAAAACTCATTGTCGACTCTGACTGATTTTTTTCCGAATACCTTAAAACTGTTAAACTCATTACCTCTTCAGTGTTGCTTTTTTCCTCCAAATTTCAGACTTTTGAAATCCGAGCTTAGCATCAACTAATTATACCTTTTTTTTTCTTTCTCTTTTCAACCATGATGGTATCCTGTATTACAGGTCTTAGCTCTTCACATTGGTTTCTCCATAAATAAGAAAACCCCAATCCTTCTTTGAGCTCTCCACTTCCACGTCTCAAAGTAGGATTGAAATCCACTTTGAAATTCAGCAGCATTGCCTGCTGGATAATTAAAATATGGTGTTCTATGAATTTGATGCAGGAAGCTACAAGAAACTCATGGTCTTCTTTTCTCCCGTAGGCCAGTTTCTAATTGTGGATAAAGGCAATCTGCCTTTTATGACTGTTACACCCAGGAATGGAATTGTTTTGCCTAACACACAGCAATCGGTCAAAGTTGAATTATGTACTGTCCGGCCAATGGTCCTCGATGAAACGTTCCTGTAAGTTTCTATAATTGTAGTTAATCAAGTGCTTTTAAACATTGATTCATGAGCTACTGATTGTAATTCTTCTGAACATTTCTCTAATGCATTATTTTGAGTCCAGTTTTTGCAGAATAGAAAAAGATCAGAAAAGGAAGAAAATTCTAGCTTCTAAAGGCAGAATTAGAATTTCATAGAGTCATAGAGTTACACAGCACAGAAATAGGCTCTTCGGCCCATTGTGTCTGTGTCGGCCATCAAGCAGCTATCTATTCTAATCCCATTTTCCAGCACTTGGCCCATAGCCTTGTATGCTAAGGTGTTTCAAGTGCTTATCTAAATACTTCTTAAATGTTGTGAGGGTTCCTGCCTCTACCACCCCTTCAGGCAGTGTGTTCCAGATTGCAACCACCCTCTGGGTGAAAAATCTTTTTCTCAAATCCTCTCTAAACTTCCTGCCCCTTACCTTAAATCTATGCCCCCGGTTATTAACACCTCTGCTAAGGGAAAAAGTTTCTTCCTATCTACCCTATTTATGCCCCTCATAATTTTGTATACCTCAATCATGTCCCCCTTCAGCCTTCTCTGCTCTAAGGAAAACAATCCCAGCCTATTCAGTCTCTCTTCATAGCTGAAATGCTCCAGCCCAGGCAACATCCTGGTGAATCTTCACTGCACCCTCTCCAGTGCAATCACATTCTTCCTACAGTGCGGTAACCAGAACTGTACACATTACACCAGCTGTGGCCTAACTAGCTTTTTATACAGCTCCATCATAACCTCCCTGCGCTTATATTCTATGCCTCGGCTAATAAAGGCAAGTATCCCAAATGCCTTCCTAACCAACTTACCTACCTGTGCTGTTGCCTTCAGTGATCTATGGACAAGTAAACCAAGGTCCCTCTGACCCTCTGTGCTTTCTAGGGTCCTACCATCCATTGTATATTCCATTGCCTTGTTAGTCCTCCCAAAATGCATCACCTCACACTTCTCAGGATTAAATTCCATTTGCTACAGCTCTGCCCATCTTACCACCCAATCTATATGGTCCTGTAATCTAAAGCTTTCCTCCTCACTGTTTATGACACCACCAATTTTTGTGTCATCTGCGAACTTACTGATCATACTCCTATATTCACGTCTAAATCATTAATGTACATTACAAACAGCAAGGACCCCAGCACCGATCCCTGCGGTACACCACTGGTCACAGGCTTCCACTCGCAAAAACGACCCTCGACCATCACCCTCTGCCTCCTGCCACTAAGCCAATTTTGGATCCAATTTGCCAAATTGCCCTGGATCCCATGGGCTCTTATCTTCTTAACCAATCTCCCATGCAGGACCTTATCAAAAGCCCTACTGAAGTCCATGTAGACTACATCAACTGCTTTACCTTTATCTACACATCTAGTCAGCGCCTCAAAGAATTCAGTCAAGTCAGTTAGACACGATCTCCCCCTGACAAAGCCATGCTGACTATCCCTGATTAATTCCTGCCTTTCCAAGTGGAGATTAATCCTGTCCCTCAGACTTTTTTCCAATAGTTTCCCTACCACTGATGTTAGACTCACTGGCCTGTAATTACCTGGTTTATCCTTGCTACCCTTTAATAATGGCACCACATTCGCTGTCCTCCAGTCCTCTGGCACCTCTCCTGTGGCCAGAGAGGATTTGAAAATTTGTATCAGAGTCCCTGCTATCTCCTTCCTTGCCTCACATAACAGCTATGGGATACATCTCATCTGGGCCTGGTGATTTATCCACTTTTAAGCCCACTAAAACAGCTAATACTTCCTCCCTTTCAATGCTAATTTGTTCAAGTATATCACAATCCCCCTCCCTGATCTCTACACCTACATCGCCCTTCTCTGTAGTGAACACAGATGAAAAGTAATCATTTAAAAACTCATCTATGTCCTCTGGCTCCCCACACAGATTGCCACTTTGGTCCCTAATGGGCCCTACTCTTTCCCTGGTTATCCTTTTGTCCTTAATATATTTATAAAACGCCTTGGGATTTTCCTTTATCTTGCCCACCTGTGTTTTCTCATGTCCCCTCTCCTAATTACTTTTTTAAGTACCCCCCACCCCCCACACTTCCTATACTCCTCTAGGTCCACCGCTGTTTGCAGCCCGCTGAATCTGTCATAAGCCTCCTTTTTTTTCCTTATCCAATCCTCTATATCCCTTGACATCCAGGGTTCCCTGGACTTGTTGGTCCTACCCTTCACCTTTCTGGGAACATGTTGGCCCTGAACTCTCACTATTTCCTTTTGGAATGACTCCCACTGGTCTGATATAGACTTTCCTACAAATAGCTGCTCTCAGTCCACTTTGGCCAGATCCTGTTTTATCGTATTGAAATCGGCCTTCCCCCAAATTCTATACTTTTATTTCAGGTCCCTGTTTGTCCTTTTCCATAACTACCTTAAATCTTAGCGTTATGGTCACTATCCCTGAAATGTTCCCCCACTGACAATTCTATCACTTGTCCGGCTTCATTCCCTAGGATTTGGTCCAGTACTGCCCCTTCTCTTGTAGGACTTTCTACGTGCTTGCTCAAAAAGCTCTCCTGTATGCACTTTAAGAATTCTGTCCCCTTCAAGCCTTTTGCACTAAGACTATATCCCAGTTAATATTGGGGAAGTTGAAATCCCCTTCTATTATTACCCTATTACTTTTACAGCTCTCTAAGATTTGCCTACATATCTGCTCCTCTATCTGTCCCTGACTGTTTGGAGGCCTGGAGTACACTCCCAGCCAAGTGATTGCCCCCTTTTTGTTTTTAAGTTCTACCCATATGGCCTCATTTGAGGAACCTTCTAAGATATCATCCCTCCTTACTGCAGTAATTGACTCCTTGATCAACAGTGCAATGCCCTCCCCTTTTACACCCTCCCCGACACGCCTGAAGATTCTATACCCTGGAATCTTGAGCTGTCAGTCCTGCCATGTCTCTGTGATAGCAATAATATCATATTCCCATGTGTTAATCAATGCCCTCAATTCATCTGCCTTACTTGTAAGACTCCTTGCATTAAAATAGATGCAATCCAGCCTTGCAGTATTCGCTTGTGCCTTAACAGGTCTATATTTGCTCTGCCTTCCAGACTGACTTAGTTTCTCTTCTATATTTGACTGTGAATCACCCCCTACTGTACCTCCATTCTGTATCCCATCCCCCTCCCAGCACAGCACTAGCAAACCTCCCAGCAAGGATGTTGGTCCTGATCCGGTTCAGATGCAACCCGACCAACTTGTACAGGTCCCACTTTTGCCAGAAACAGACCCAGTGATCCAGGAAACTAAAGCCCTCCCTCCTGCACCATCTCTTCAGCCACGCATTCATCTGCTCTATCCTCCTATTCCTATACTCACTAGCATGTGGCACAAGGAGTAATCCAGAAATTTGAGTACCTGCATTTTGATCTGCTACCTAGCTCTCTAAATTCTTGTTGCAAGACATCATCCCGCTTTCTACCTATGTTGTTGGTACCAATGTGTACCACGACCTCTGACAGTTCACCCTCCCCCTTCAGAATGTCCTGCAGCCGCTCCGTATTTCAATTTCAATTCTACATTATAACTTATGTAACACTATTCTTAGTATATGCAAATAAGGGGCCTAACGCTTACTTCAGGACCCCACAGAAAATTGATCTGTACTGAGGGAGTCAAAACAAATGGTCAGGAAAAATCGACCTTATATATTCTCTGCATAAAAATCAAGGTAAGTACTTGCCACCATTTCCATCCGAATTGCAACTGTTCCTGGTCCTGAGATCCGCAACCTCTGACTTCCAGCCCTGACCCCGCCTCTGATCTCTTTTTTTCCCTCACCCACTACCCCTCCTGCCAACAATTGCTCCCCTCCGTGCCTCCCTCCTCTGCCCCTGTTGCCTTCCTGAACCACCTAATCCTCACTGACCACCACAATCCTAACCCCCGAAGACATGACAATTCCCTGTGGGCCACTGTACTAGATATGTGTAATTTTCCTGCGTAGATTGGTCGGGTACTCAAGAATGGGTGCTTCCAGATTTTCCCAATGTGTCATCATGGAAGCCTCATTTACAATTTAGAGCTGTGTTCCTAAAATACAGGTGTTACATCTATCTTATTTGCATATTTTATTTTGGACACTCATATTGTCTGTGAACACTGTAGCCCTGATTTTAAATAAAAACAAAGTGCTGGAAATACTTAGCAGGTCAGACAGCATCTGTGGAGAGAGAAGCAGAGTTAACATTTCAGTCTGTGACCTTTCATCAGAACAACAGATGAAAGGTCACAGACCAGAAACGTTAACTCTGCTTCTCTTTCCACAGATGCTGCCTGACCTGCTGAGCATTTCCAGCTCTTTCTGTTTTTATTTCAGATTTCCAGCATCTGCAGTATTTTGCTTTTATTTTAGCCCTGATTTTAACTTGGGGCAGGAGGCAGGCAGGTGAGGGTCAAGGTGACCTCAGCAGTATGAAGCCAGGGTGATTTTAACCCCTAAGCTTCATTTGTACAGCCTCCTACCTGAAATCAGTAGAAAGCAGCAGCTGGTCTGCAGTCAGGAGCACAATGTCAAGTGGTAGGAAGTTGTTGTCGGGACCAAAAGATTAAAATAGTAGTCTGGCCCCAATGATGCCATTAGAGCCCCATCTGCATATTTAAACAAGGACCCAGCAGGTTTCTGGCATGTGTCCCTTCTGTCTATTCACAGGAGCATGTTCGGTGTCGGACATCAGAGGAAGAGTTCCAAGGTTGATATATAACTGCCTTGTCAACTATTTTCTGATGAGTGATCAGGGGGTTAAAATTGCTCCAAGAGTTCTAAAACTCCTTACTGCTGCTTTCAATTCTTTACAGTACAGTAAATTGAAAATGTAATCCAAATTTTGGATTACACGCTCATCCTTCACATTTACACTGATGAATAAAATACATCTTTTGTAGCATGGTGCCTTGCTTCACTAGCAACATCAACAGTAATGCTGATACGAGTAATTAAAATTTGGCTTCAAAGAGCAGGTGGCTTTATGACTAGCCACAAATCTATTGAAAAAATGACTGAGCTACATTTCAAAAGTATGCAAACATTAATTTAAACGCAGTGCAATATTTTGGAGCAAAATTCTTAACTTCCGTTTATTGAAAACTTGGACATTTTTGAATTGCTGGCCAGTCACAGACATTTGTAGTCGCTTGTGCAGCCCAAACTATTTTATCTGACGTTTTCTTTTTTTGCAGGGTTGGGGGGTGCAGGGGGAGGAAGGGTTGGAGGGAGTGTTGGAGATAAAAAGTAGAATTTTTCACTCTACCAGTTCTATGCTTCCTTTCCATTTGTTCTCTCTCTTGCCAGGGTGAATTTGGAAGGCGTTGAAAAAACGACTCTGAAAATTAAGGCAAATATAGTCCAGCCGTTTCTGGAACTTCTTGATTTTTCTGGCCAGAAGCTTGAATGTATTCAGTTTGGTGGTACCTACTACAGAACCTCAAAGCTGGATCAAGTTATTTTGTATAACAACAGTCCTGAAGCTATTAACTGGGTGGCTGTGATGGAAAACAACTCTGTTGGATCTGAAGTGGTAATAGCCCTAGAAAATGTTATTGCAGAAATATTTCATTATATAAGCAGTACCTGCCTCTTAATCAGATTACTGTCAAGTCGTGGATACTTTCCAGATGTATTGATGTTTATTTATTTTATGCTTTGATCATTTCAATGGTAAATAATTGTTATCATGTGCTGTATCGAAATATTGCAGTTATAGAATTTCAACACCTGGAAACTTCTTCAAAAAGCCATGAGGAAGATTGTACAAAGTAGTGGATCTGGTGTAGTCAGCAGTTGAGGAAGGGTAATGTAGTACCGCTTCATTCATGCCGTGTGACATTTACTGGCTTCCAGCAGTGTCTTCCCTTCTTCTTCACCTCATGTTAGACTGTTAGACCACAGCACTCTCATTTTGGTGTTCGTTTTATTCATTGTGCTATTATGTTCTACATATTTCAATGATCCTGAAATTATGTCATGGGATACCAGTACGTGAATGCTGAACGTAAGAACTAGGAGCAGGAGTGGGCCATACAACCCGTTGAGTTTGCTCCGCCATTCAGTAAAATCATAGCCAAATTTTTCCATCAAATCCACTTTCCTGCCCTATCCACATATCCTTTGATTCCCCAGTCCCAAAAATCTATTGATCTCAGTCTTGACTATACTCCGACTGAGTATCTGCAGCACTCTGTGGTACAGAATTCTAAAAATTCACAACATTCTGAGTGAAGAAATTTCTCCTCATCTTAGTCTTAAATGGCAGACTGTTTTAGGATGTTTTCCCTGGCTGCAATATCTGGAACTCTCAGCACCTACTCTGTCAAGCCCTCAACATCCCTCGATGTTTCAATGAGATCACCTTTTATTCTTCTCAACTCCAGATAATATAGGCCCACTGTACTCAATCTCTCCTCATAGGATATCCCTCTCATCCCAGAAACCAATCTAGTGAACCTTTGTTGCACCTGCTCTAAGGTAAGTATATCCTTCCTGAGGTAAGGAGACCAAAACTGTACACAGTGATCCAGGTATGGTCTAACTAAAATCCTATATAGTTGCAGCAAGGCTTCCTTGCTATTATACTCCAACCCCCTTGCAATAAAGGCTAATGTATCATTTGCCTTCCTAATTGTTTGCTATATCCACATGTTAACTTTCTGTGATTCAAGTACAAGGACACCCAAATTCCTCTGAATACCAACACTTACTAGTCTCTCTCACCTTTTTAAAAATATGCTGCTTTTCCATTCTTCCAACTAAAGTGGATTATTTTACATTTCTCCACATTATATTCCATTTGCCATGTTCTTGCACAATCACTTAATCAAGCAATGTCCCTTTACAGCTTCCTTATGTCCTCTTCACAGCTTACTTTCCCACCTAGCTTTGTATCATCCGCAAGCTTGAATATATTACTCTTGGTCCTCCTATTGAAGTCATTGATGTAGATTATAAATATCTGAGGCCCAAGCACTGATTCTTGTGGCACTCCACTAGGTACAGTCTGCCATCTCAAAAATGACTGATTTATTCCTACTCCATTCTCTGTCTCTTAACCAATTCTCAATCCAAGCCAATATATTGTCCCAAATCACATGAGCTGTATTCTTGTGTAGCAGCCTCTCATTTGGTACCTTATCGAATGCCTTTTGAAAATCCAAATATAGTACATTCACTGGTTCCCCCTGATCTACCTTGTTAGTTACACCCTCAAAAGGGGTACAATATCATCGTGGTAATGTTACTGGACTAGTAATCCAGAGGACTGGACTAATGATCCAGAAGCATGAGTTCAAATCCTACCACAACAGCTGGGATGTTTAAATTCAGTTAATTAAAATAAAAATCTGAATTAAAAACTATGTACTTAATGGGTTGTTTTAAAAGCCCATCTGATTCACCAATGTCCTTTAGGGAAGGCTACCTGCTGTCCATGCTTGGCCTGGCCTATATGTGACTCCAGATTCACAGCCGTCTGAAATGGCCTAATACACCATTTACTTGTCAAGGCAGTAGCTCACCACCACCATTTTCTCAGGGGCAATTAGAGATGGGCAATAAATGCTTGCCTTACCAGCGAGGCCCACATCTTGTGAATGAATCATACAAATGAATTCCCTTTCATGAAACCATATTGACTCTGCCTAATCACATTGTGATTTTTCAAGTGCTCTGTCACTCTTAACTGGCCTGTAGTTCTCGGTTTTCTCTGCCCGTCCTTCCTTGAGCAGCGGGTTACATTTGGCACCTTCCAATCCGTGGGAACCATATTAGAATCTAAGGAATTTTTGAACATTAAAACCAATTGTAATGACCAGGCGAGAAAGATGTCTAGGGGTCTTTTAAGCATAGAAACATAGAAAATAGGAGCAGGAGTAGGCCATTTGGCCCTTTGGGCCTGCTCCGCCATTCAAAAAAGATCATGGCTGATCTTCTAATTCAGTACCCTGTTCCTGCTTTTTCCCCATATCCCTTGATCCCTTTGGCATTAAGAAATATATCTATCTCCTTCTTGACTATATTTAATGATTTGATCTCCACTGCCTTCTGTGGTAGAGAATTCCACAGGTTCAGCACCCTCTGAGTGAAGAAAGTTTTCCTCATCTCAGTTCTAAATGGCATATCCTATATCCTGAGACTGTGACCCTTGGTTCTAGACTCCCCGGCCATCGGGAACATCCTCCCTGCAGCTAGCCTGTCTAGTCCAACATCTCCAGCATATACACCCTACTGAGCCAACGGCGCTTGAGATGGCTTGGCCATGTGAGCTGCATGGAAGATGGCAGGATCCCCAAGGACAGATTGTACACCGAGTTTCTCAGTGGTATCAGACCCACCGGCTGTCCATGTCTCCGCTTTAAAGATGTCTGCAAATGTGACATGAAGTCCTGTGACATTGATCACATGTCGTGGGAGTCAGTTGCCAGTGACCGCTAGAGCTGGCGGACAGCCATAAAGGCGGGGCTAAAGAGAGGCAAGTCGAAGAGACTTAGCTGTTGGCAGGAAAAAAGACAGAAGCGAAAGGAGAGAGCTAACTGTGTAACAGCCTCGACAGCCAATTTTATCTGCAGCACCTGTGGAAGAGTCTGTCACTCTAAAATTGGCCTTTATAGCCACTCCAGGCGCTGCTCCACAAACCACTGACCACCTCTAGGCGCTTACCCATTGTCTCTCAAGACAAGGAGGCCAAAGAGAGAGTCCTGTTAGAATTTTATAGGTTTCTCTGAGATCCCCTCTCATTCTTCTAAACTCTAGTGAATATAAGCCTAGTCGAAATAATCTGTCCTCAATACTGCCAACTCAGGAATCAGCCCAGTAAATCTTCTGTGCACTGTCTGCATGGCAAGAACATCCCTCCTCCGATAAGGAGACCAAAACTGCACACAATACTCCAGATGCAGTCTCACCAATTCCCTGTATAACTGCAGTAAGACATCCTTGCTACTGTTCTCAAATCCTCTTGCAATGAAGGCCAACATACCATTCGCCTTCCTAATTGCTTGCTGCACCTGAATGCTTGCGTTCAGTGACTGGTGTACAAGGACACTCAGGTCTAGTTGCACCGCCCCCTTTCTCTTTTACTGTCTTTGCCTGGGCTTATTGTAACAGAGTTTAATTTTTAAACACATTGTTTTGAGCACCCCCTTGTAAGAAATGAGCACACCAGGTTCTCTTTAGGTTTAAAGAAGAAAAGTGAAATTTATGAAACCTTAAACTTAAACTCTAATTCAGTTAACACCTATGGATATACGATGCGCCCACGCTAGCATGCACATGCGATACGCACATGCAAATAGGGACAGAGAAGAGCAGAAGAAAAATAAAATGGAGAGGTTTGAGGCAGTCTCTAAAGGGAGTTTCTTGTTACAGTTTCTGTGGTTCCAGCTCACTATAGAGTCCTTGATTGTAGATAGCTCTTACTTTTTGTTGGGGCCCAGTACTCTTCTTAACTCTCGTTCTCTGTAGGAGACTTTTCTCGCTTGGTGTTCATATGTCTTCCAATGGTTTCCGAAGCTGGTGAGAGCTAGATGAGAGCAGATAGGAGAGAGGTGTTCTCAGTCCAGGAGCTAACAGCCTTCTGAGTTTCAAACACTCTGTGGCAAGTTCAAAATTCAAACAACTCCAACAGTCAGCCAGCCATGTGATCAAACTAGTCCGACCACGTCTGTTTGTGTATTTGGCTATCTTAGCAGTTAAACTGGAATGCTCGCCTTTCCACCTTCAACGTCTGGTAATCAAAAGTCCATTGTGAATTAAATTGGAGCAGGGAATAGCCCTTTTGTTCTTTGAAGTACTGTCTGTAGATATGCTAATGTCTCTTTCCAGCCAAAGTTTCCAATTGTTTTTTAAAGCAAGTTCTTTCTTCACCGTCAGCAGTTTAAAATCAATGTTCATGCGGAAAAATTAATTTTCCTCATTCTTGGCAGGTGGGGGCCTTGCCAGACACCTCCACACCCAGGGAAAAAAGAACAGCGCATTTCATTACAGAGTTTGAGAGAAATATAAGATACAGAAAGAAAAACCATGCATTTCTCTCATTTATTTCCATTCATTCCCCTATCTTAAAGCTTATTAAAAATGGTCTTTTCTGGGTGCCAGAACTGCTTTAATTTTCCCTTTTTTTTCCTCAGGAGAGTTAGTTGTGGGCGGGTCTATCCTGAACTCTCTGAGTCGTGCAAAGACATTTGACTTCAGTGGATGGGTGGTTCCCTTTTCCTCTGACTGTGGGGGAGGAGTCTTTTGTTACTCTCCCCTTTGTTCTCTGGGACACTCCTACCTGCAGGTATTTGTGCAGATTTGACTGTACTCTCCTCTGACAGTTCGACTAGGCGAGGCATCACCCTCATGGTTTCTGTTCTCCCTCGAGGTCTCTCTTTGTCTCTGCAGGTTCCTGTAAATGCTGTTAGCAACTCTGGTGGGGTGCATCTAGAGTCTGCATTTACATAGGAGGGTGTGGGATCTAAATGTTCACATTTTTCGTGGTTGGTTAACCAGACAGTAGGGATTTTCATCCGGGTTTTTCCCAGACTTCCTTTAACCTGCCCTTTTGGTCACTTTTTCCCCTTCTCTTTCTAATCTCTTGTGCCTGCCTGTCCCCTTTTGTTCTCGGCGGGGGTCCCTTACAGTTCACCAGCCTTCTGCTCCTAACAGCGGTACAGGACTTAGGGGTGCAGGTTTCATTGCAGGTTGGGGTTTCCCCTCAACCTGGCACATGTGGCAACTCCTGCAGTACTCCATCACATCTTTGTGCAGATTTGGCCAGTCAAACTGCTGTCTTATGCGGGCTTTGGTCTTTCGTATACTGGCATGTACTGCCACTGTAGTCTCATGGGCCCTTCTTAATATTTCTTCCCGGTACCTCTGCGGCAACACTAACTGGTAAACTACTGTACACTCCTTGCCCTCAGGTCTGTGAGGAGAACTCCATTTCCTCATCAATACCTCTTCTTTAACTAGGAGCAATCAGGGACTTCCTCTGCTTCATTTTCAGATTGGGCAGCCTGTGATAACTCTTGTAATACTGGGTCGGCTCGCTGAGCCTCAGCTAGGAAAAATCCCTACTTCATTCCCTGGGTCTCCTAACTTTCCAAAGAAAGTCTCGGACAGGCATTTGCCTGCAGTGCCAATCCTCTGGGGAAACTGGTTTGATCATGGCTTTATCCACTACACATTCAGGGACTCTGCAGGGAACCGTCTCCTGCCACTGCCCTGTCTCTCTGACCTCCTGCACTCTTTCTTCCACTACTGGGGGGGCTACCACCTTCATCCCCGCCAGATCATTACCTAGGAGCAGGTCAACCCTGTCCACAGGAAAACTATGGTCATCGGTCCTGAAACTAGGCCACACTCCAGGTGCAGTTACAGGTACAGGCATACACTGCCCTCCAATACCATTCACCACCATTTTGGTGTTCACTGCACACTCTGGGGGAGACCTTTTCCCAGTAAAAGGGAACTAGTCGGCCCCTCTGTCCCTGAGAATTACTATGGGCTTGCTTGCCCCACTCGAGGGATATGGGGTTACTTTCCCAACAAACATAAAACCCTGATAACCTTCAGGAATCCTATTAACTTTTTCTGCACTGGCCATAGTAAGCTTCCTGGGTTGCACTCTTACTGCAGTTAAAGCCACAGCTTGTTCTGCGTTTTCCATCAGGGTCCCGTCTGCACTGAGCGGGTGTACCTTGATTAACCCTACTGGTTTTCCCTTTAGTTTCCAGCAGTCAGCTTTTAAATGCCCTGCCTTATTACAATGGAAGCACACAGGTCTCCGGGTCTCACTCTTGCTCACAGCGCCTTCCTTTTCAGCTGGAGGATGGTCCCCTGTGTATCCTGCTTTCCGTTCTCTTCCAGGACTTCCTGGGCTTCTATCACCTTCCCACCCTTTGTCCTTTTCGGATTTGTGGTGGTGATTACGTAAGGTTCTCCCTGGGAAACCGACATATAACTTAAAGCAAACTCATCAGCCACAACGGCCGCTTGCTGGGCACTCTGGACCCACTGCTTCTCTACATGGGTCTTTATTGAGAATGGGAGAGAGTTTTTAAATTCCTCTATCAGGATTACTTCTCTGAGAGTCTCATAGCTGAGCTGTATTTTTAAAATGCTCAGTCACTGGTCAAAAGCTAGTTGCTTACTTCTTTCAAACTCCAGATAAGTTTGATTGGCTTGCTTTTTGAGGGTTCTAAACTTTTAGCAGTAGGTTTCGGGTACTAATTCATATGCCCCGAGGATAGGATTTTTGGTCAGTTTGTAATTTGATGAACTCTCATCTGGCAACAATGAAAATACCTCATGAACTTTTCCGGTTAGTTTGCTTTGCAATAAGAGAGACCAGGTCTCAGCTGGCCATTTTAGCTGCCTTGTCAGTTTCTCAAATGACACAAAGAATGCTTCCACATCTTCCTCATTGAATTTTGGAAAACATGTGGTACAGGGTCCTGATCAGCAGTTTTTGTAATTTGCTGTTACTTTCTTGATGTGATCCTAGTCATATTTTCAGGCTGTTTGTTTTTTGTTGGCTCCTGAGAATTTTGCCCCAGCGAGGGTAGTTAGGGATATGAGATGATTGCAGAAGAGTTTTTATGAAAATACAACAGGATCTCCTATTGTTCATGGCGAGTCAGACGTTTTATAAGAATAGAGCTGTAATGCCAAGTAATAACATCAGGGCGGGGAACTTCAATGTCCATCATCAAGAGTGGTTTTGCAGCACCACTAAATGAGGATGTCATTTGTGAGTTTGGTTTAGGGGTATTTCAGTGCCGTAGCTGGAATGGAAACTTGATTCAAAAATGAAGTTGCATTTAAGATGGGCACAGATTGGGAGGTGACACCATGTTAAATAACCTTGCAGAGGAAAAGAGGGTTGGAGATAGGGCTGTAATTTGCAAGGACAGAAGGGTTGAGGGTGCTTTATTTGAGGAGAGTGGTGATGACAAGAGTTTTAAAAGGGAGGGTGTGGTATGGATGGTCTTAATCAAAGAAACCCATGAGTCCCTTGCACTTGAGAATGGCGAGAGTGGAGAAACAGTGGAGAGAGGTTTAAAGGATTGGTTGGGAATGGAGAAAATAATCCAAGGGATGATTATAGAGTCATGGGTGATTTGGAAGAGGGAGGCCAGGTCCAGTGATGGATGACTAAACCAGTTGTGTATCAGCTATGCTTAAACCTGCACCCCTTGGACAGTAGGGGCTGTACTATGGGAACGACTGGGATTAATGAGCAACAAAGATGAAGGAGAGGGAGTGGTTCATCAAAATAACAGCTGTCAAAGGATTATGACAAATAGTGGGTCAAGGGGCAGGCAGTTTGCAGTGCAGTTGTAAGTGGTTCAGGGGAGAGTTTTACCATTGGCAGTAGCGGAAAGATGTAACAACAGAGTAGAAGAATGTGGGTGTTCAGAGATACAAGTACTTGGAGGTAGCCTTGTCTGTTATTGATCATGGGAGTGGAGAAGCCACGTGAGTATTGCGTGGTTGAGGCAGTGGCTGTTAATATGGATAGAATAATTTATATGGAGGGAAAGCTTTAGTGAGTACAGGAGGACAGTGAAATCAGAGGAAAGTGAACAAGATGAATTTATTGTATATTGAAATTACTGAGGATGAGGAGTTGCAGGTGCAGAGTTTGATAGGGAATATCTTTGGGAGAAACCCAAAATAGGGTTTGAAATGGTGTGAGGAAACAAGGATTTGAAAGGAGAGGTAACAGGTGTTGAATAAAGTAAGGTGCTCACAGGAGGAGGGGATTCCACAGAAATAGGGGAAAAGGCCAAGGTGTCATTTGGTGATGAGGGCTATATTGCCAGTGGCAAAAGTAGCCAAGCAGGGAGACTTCAGTAAAGTGTTGCTTCTCATGAGCTAAGTTTCAGTCAAAGCCAGGATGTCAATGCAGTTGTCTGCAATAAGGTCATGGATGTCAAGGGCCTTGTTTGCAAGTGAATGGCGATGATGGAGGAAAATACAGAAAGAGGTAGCAACCAAAATGCTCTCATAAATGGACACAATGAATTCAGGTTATGTAGATTAGGAGAGATATGACCTGGTTGTTAGCATTTGGGAAAGTCCACAGTTGAAATACTTGAAATAAACAGTGGAAACATGTATAGAGTAGATATCATCTTGGTTTCAATATCACCTCTGCAAATAGAACTCACGTCCCCTATGATCAGGAATTTATTTTGCCTGTCTAATATATAATTAACAACAGTTAACAGGGGATCATAACATTGATTTTTTGTTGTGTGTACTGGAAACTGTGATCTCTATGCAGCACCATATGTGTTCTCTTGCCTTTATGTAAGGTGTGCAGAAAAACACTCTTGTCATAGGAAGCACGGTTACTAAATAACAAACTAGTCTGTTTTACATAGGATACAGTAATGAACAGAATATTGTTTTCCAATTAGACAAATATATTTCTTTGCATTCCCTCGTCATGTAAAAATAATAAAAATTCACAACTCTGCCACTTTTTCTAAGTATGTTAATATCTAATTGTCCCTCATTTAACTGGTCCAAATTTATACAGAGCCAGCACCGTTCACTGTCAGTCTGGACTTCTGTATGTCCCTGACTGACATACACACCCTCTCTCTTCTTGTGAAATACCTAGCTATGCTGATTTGCTCAGAGCCAGTGGGTTTGCTTTTGAAGTGCTGGTACATATATAAAATGGTAAATCTCCAATTATGAAATAATTACATTTCAACTGTGCAACCACCTTTTTAAATGCTCCAATTACTGCTTAACATTACTGTAGTTTCACATGGACAGTAATAAAATTGTATTCTGAAATGAAAACTGGATGCTTATTATCAATAATAATATTAGCGACTGGTGCACCTGCAACCAGCTTAAACTTTTTTTCAATTAATCTTGCACTATATTCTGCATGTTATACATGCACATATCAAAGTTGGAGTTTTTAGAAAAGAAAAATTCAAAAGTACATTTTTTAAGCAGCTGAGTTAGTGTATGTCATATTGGAAGAAGTACTGAAGGGAAAAGTTGGTTTGTATCCATAATTGGACATGCAGCGGATGCAGAAAATGATCTCTGTGTCTGAATGGTTAGGCCTGAGGTGCACCTAATATTGAGTTTGACCCCATTATCATCCAACTGACGAACTGCGGTCAGCTAATAGGTGTCTCCAGGCAACTTGTTGGAGAAGCCTTGAAGATTGGGCTGCCCTGTTGCTGGCAGTTGCCCTCAGGTAAGACCTAAAAGTGGACTTGGGAGAGGATGATTTGGAGGTTGAGGCAATTGGAAAAGGGTTCAGGAGGAGGGGCGATCTGGAAAGTGAGGGGTGATCGTGACTTGGAAGCAGGATGGTGATTGAGGAGTGCAATTGTAGCTGGGTTAGGGAGGAGTGGCAGCAGATGTTATTGGGAAGGTGTTAGGTGACTGGAAATTGAGGAGTGTTGAGGTCATGGGTGGATGGGGGTGGGGTCGGGGGTTTGTGGGGGTGTGAGGTTGTGATCAGTGCTAGAAATGGCAAACAGCTGTGGCCAGCAATTTGAATGTGGAGACTGGAGGAGCATTCCTGCTTCTCTTGGCTCCACATTCAGGTATATAATTTTAACAAACTTGCCTTTCTGGTGGTGACTTACAGCAATCAGTTTAAGGACTGCCTGTTAGGCAATATATAGATCTGCTTTTTTTGAGCATACCTGTGAGTAACTGATTTTAGATAATTGAAAATGGCTTTAAAAACCTAAACAGAACAATTTACTAGTTTCATCTGTTTCTTCGTAAATTATTTAAAAAAACTTTTAAAAGGTGCCTATTGGTGCTCTTGTGCCGAAAAGGAAATTTAATATTCAGAGTCTCCTCGAAGGGCCACAAATGGGCACTATTGGCAGAAGCTCACTATAGTGATTAACTCTATCTGGGAGTGTGGCCAGTTTTGTGGTCATGGCAGTCTTCCACCACAATTTTTTGTAAACCAGAGCAAAAAGGTTGTGGTTGGCTGACTCAGGGCAAACAAATATTGCAGAGGGAACCTCAAACACTTGTAAGGCCCTTTACTTGCATATGCAAAGGTTCTAATGCCAGTTTGGGGAATGGGCCCTGGATGCCTAGTTTTTTGCTTATACCAATACGGTGGGCTTCATAGTTGGAGTTTTGCCATTTTATATTCTGGCTGCAATGGGAATGTCCTTCTTACCTGCCATATTGGAGGCTTAGGCACTCAAAAAAATGGGCACAGTGCCATTGCATTTATAGGCCTATGAATTTACATATGAGTTTGATGTTGCAGTCTTAAAAGTATTTAAATATTAGTTAATTTAGATTTGCTTATTTTATTAAAATAGCAAATCTTATGTGTTTAATAAATTAGTATGAATACTGAAAAAAATGGTAATTTATTTTACAAAGGAACATCACTAAATTGTATTTTCTTTTTGTGACTGACTAATGGGCTAGATTGCTCTGGATTTTCTAGCGCAATTAACCTGAAATTGTCAAAACCGTGTCAAAAGATGGAGGAACTTCAAGTGCCAGTTGCGTTTGCCACAAACCAAGTTTCCACAATCTTTTGCTCATGTTTACAAAAAATTGTGGTGGAAGACTGCCACGACCACAAAACTGGCCAGACTCCCAGCTAAGGTTAATCACCATGGTGAGTTTCTGCTAAAGGCCTAATATGGCCTTTTGAGGAGACTCTTAATCGTAAACCTTTTAGGCACAAGAGCATTTATAGGCACCATTTAAAAGCTTTTAAATATTAAAAAATAATTTACTAAGAAACAAATGAAACAAGTAAATTGTTCTGTTTAGTTTTTTTAAGGTCATTCTCAGTTATTTAAAATCAGTTGTTCACAGGTGGTGGACTAGACACTTATTATAAATGCTCTTTTTTATGATAGACCCATCCTCAGCTGTATTAACAAAAGGGCACCAGGTTACCATTCTTAAATATATCAAGAAATATTTTTAATATAAAGGAAATAAATAAATAATTACATTCTGAAACTCTGCCCAATTGTGCTGGTTCATGGAAGATTTTATGTTTGTGATTATGCAAATAAGTTTGAGTGGAAGGTTAAACTATAACTTCATTTTGGAAAACGAGAGCACAATGTACACCAAGATTGCTGATTGTGCCCAAAGTAGAAATTCTACTTTTTTTTTTTGTTCTGTAATACTAACTGGAATGATCATTTAAAATTGAATTTGGATGCTGTTAAGTTAATAAAATATTTTAGTTTTGATAAAAATTTATAAGGATGACTTGCAAATGAATTCTGACATATTGAAAATTGTACATTTTATGAATTTCCTGAAATGGTGCATGTCCAACATGACGTCATATCATATTTACACATTGACATGATCTGGTATAGAATTTTGTGGGACACAGGTGAGCATCCATGATGAATTCTTAACCTGAATTGGATCATTTAAGTGTAATGCAGAATGGAAACAAGGGGCAGATTTTGATCTTGCTATCAACTATCTAGACTTAGCTCTGGAGGTTTGCCTGTTTCGATTTTTGAATGGATCTGGGTTTTGGAAGCCATTGCTCTTCCTGGAATTTCTACTTTGAATGCCCTAAAGACAGCAGTGGAGTGTGGTGAGGTTTGTTTATAGGTTAATTTGTTGATAAACAAGAACCATCCTTCATTACCTTTGCGATGGGCAGGGACAGGTATATACCGCAGGGCAAAAATTATAGCTGGGGGAAAGGAAATTATGATGCGATTAGGCAAGATTTAGGATGCGTAGGATGGGGAAGGAAACTGCAGGGGATGGGAACAATCGAAATGTGGAGCTTATTCAAGGAGCAGCTACTGCGTGTCCTTCATAAGTATGTACCTGTGAGGCAGGGAGGAAGTTGTCGAGCGAGGGAGCCGTGGTTTACTAAAGAAGTTGAAGCGCTTGTCAAGAGGAAGAAGAAGGCTTATGTTAGGATGAGACGTGAAGGCTCAGTTAGGGCGCTTGAGAGTTACAAGCTAGCCAGGAAGGATCTAAAGGGAGAGCTAAGAAGAGCAAGGAGAGGACACGAGAAGTCATTGGCGGATAGGATCAGGGAAAACCCTAAGGCTTTCTATAGGCATATCAGGAATAAAAGAATGACGAGAGATAGATTAGGGCCAATCAAGGATAGCAGTGGGAAGTTGTGTGTGGAATCAGAGGAGGTAGGGGAAGTGTTAAATGAATATTTTGCGTCAGTATTTACAGTAGAGAAAGAAAATGTTGTCGAGGAGAATACTGAGATTCAGGCTACTAGGCTAGATGGGATTGAGGTTCACAAGGAGGAGGTGTTATCAATTTTGGAAAGTGTGAAAATAGATAAGTCCCCTGGGCCAGATGGGATTTATCCTAGGATTCTCTGGGAAGCTAGGGAGGAGATTGCAGAGCCTTTGTCCTTGATCTTTATGTCGTCATTGTCGACAGGATTAGTGCCGGAAGACTGGAGGATAGCAAATGTTGTCCCCTTGTTCAAGAAGGGGAGTAGAGACAGCCCTGGTAATTATAGACCTGTGAGCCTTACTTCGGTTGTGGGTAAAATGTTGGAAAAGGTTATAAGAGACAGGATTTATAATCATCTTGAAAAGAATAAGTTCATTAGCGATAGTCAGCACGGTTTTGTGACGGGTAGGTCGTGCCTCACAAACCTTATTGAGTTTTTCGAGAAGGTGACCAAACAGGTGGATGAGGGTAAAGCAGTGGATGTGGTGCATATGGATTTCAGTAAGGCGTTTGATAAGGTTCCCCATGGTAGGCTATTGCAGAAAATACGGAAGTATGGGGTTGAAGGTGATTTAGAGCTTTGGATCAGAAATTGGCTAGCTGAAAGAAGACAGAGGGTGGTGGTTGATGGCAAATGTTCATCCTGGAGTTTAGTTACTAGTGGTGTACCGCAAGGATCTGTTTTGGGGCCACTGCTGTTTGTCATTTTTATAAATGACCTGGAAGAGGGTGTAGAAGGGTGGGTTAGTAAATTTGCAGATGACACTAAGGTCGGTGGAGTTGTGGATAGTGCCGAAGGATGTTGTAGGGTACAGAGGGACATAGATAGGCTGCAGAGCTGGGCTGAGAGATGGCAAATGGAGTTTAATGCGGAAAAGTGCGAGGTGATTCACTTTGGAAGGAGTAACAGGAATGCAGAGTACTGGGCTAATGGGAAGATTCTTGGTAGTGTAGATGAACAGAGAGATCTTGTTGTCCAGGTGCATAAATCCCTGAAGGTTGCTACCCAGGTTAATAGGGCTGTTAAGAAGGCATATGGTGTGTTAGCTTTTATTAGTAGGGGGATCGAGTTTCGGAGCCACGAGGTCATGCTGCAGCTGTACAAAACTCTGATGAGACCACACCTGGAGTATTGCATGCAGTTCTGGTCACTGCATTATAGGAAGGATGTGGAAGCTATGGAAAGGGTGCAGAGGAGATTTACTAGGATGTTGCCTGGTATGGAGGGAAGGTCTTACGAGGAAAGGCTGAGGGACTTGAGGTTGTTTTCGTTGGAGAGAAGGAGGAGGAGAGGTGACTTAATAGAGACATATAAGATAATCAGAGGGTTAGATAGGGTGGATCGTGAGAGTCTTTTTCCTCGGATGGTGATGGCAAACACGAGGGGACATAGCTTTAAGTTGAGGGGTGATAGATATAGGACAGATGTCAGAGATAGTTTCTTTACTCAGAGAGTAGTAGGGGCGTGGAACGCCCTGCCTGCAACAGTAGTAGACTCGCCAACTTTAAGGGCATTTAAGTGGTCATTGGATAGACATATGGATGAAAATGGAATACTGTAGGTCAGATGGTTTCACAGGTCGGCGCAACATCGAGGGCCGAAGGGCCTGTACTGCACTGTAATGTTCTCATAATACAGTATAAAAAGTTAATTGTCTCCGCAAGTAGTGACGCTTAAATTTTGCAGCATCAAATGTTATTGGTAAAATGTGCTTTCCTTGATTTTATTTTTAAACTACTTATCTTTGACTTAGGGTACAGACCTAACCTTGAGTGTAGATGCAGCTTTGGCAAATAAAGGGGTAGACGATCCCAGGCCAAGTGCTTATTCATCTGCTCTGATTACGTGTCAACCTTGCCAAGGGATTCTAAATCCATATAACAAAACCATTGTTACTCTGTGCTTCAATCCAAAGGAAATTGGGTAAGTCATATGGCTCTGAGGACACTGAAATTCATTTATTATTTATTATTTAACATTCAATTATTGTAGTGGATTAATCTTTCTTGATTAGAGAACACAAATTATAATGCTAAAATATACACTCACAGAATGATCCCAACTGTCATCAAAATTACATTTTGTTTCTCAAGTGTATATTTTATGTTGGAATAGATAACTTTGAACAGCTTAAGATCTATGCTCGTTGTTGTTGATCACATCTGCTGCAATGTAAAAGTGCTGGATTGCTATTATAATTTTTAAGGAACAGAATAAAATAGGATGGGAAATGACCATTTGATCTATCAGGCTGTTCCCCTAGTATTTCAACTCACCTAGCTGAGTAACCAACAACATCTTGAACACCCGAACATTGTTGATTCTATTACCTTACTTGGTGAATCATTCCAAACATTTATCATCCTTTGAGTAAAGATATGTTTTAAATTTATGTTTCATTAAATTACATCCTCTTGTTTTCTTAACCTGATTGATTTTAAAGTTATAAAATATATCAGCAGATCCATTGAGCTGTTGCTCACTGTAAGTCAATAAGAACACTGTTTTTTGCTCCCTGTTTTCATCAGCAGCAAGACACAAAACCTGCTGTTCCTTAAAGGGTAATAGCAGCACTGGTGGAGACAGGCAACCTGGGAGGCAAGAATGGCAATCAGATCCAGGAAATAAGCAGCGGATGGCATGTCCACGTAATGGAGTTATAGAGGAGGAGGTAGCAGCTGTTTGGGTGAGGGGCCAGCACCCCAGGAAGGTTGTGGTAAATGCTTTGTTGAGGAAGTGAGGGAACCTTATTGAACACCAGGACTCCTCTGCAATGCAGTAGAAAGCTCAATGAACTTATTAGAGTAGCCAAGATAGGCTACCAGCTTGTCCTGACCCTCCTTGCAATTATTTTGTATGTGTGGCATTCTTTTATTCATTGTTGTCACAGTGCTGGAGGAGGCAAAGGTGAAAGTTGGATCTGACGGCGATGTACAGCAGAAGGCAACTGTAGGTTCCTGAGCCTGTGGAGTCCTACTCTACAAAGAATGCTGGACAAACATTACACTTCTGTGGAGCCATTGAAGACTAGAAGAGCCTGAGACAATTAACAGGAATCATGGTCGAGTCTGATGACATCCTGTGTGTCATTATACAAGGATTCAATAGAGTACAATGCTATCTAGAGACCTCCAGACCAGCCAATGCACCTGAAGTGAATGCTTTGACCACCGGCCTTTAAGTCTCATGAGAACATAAGAAATAGGAGCAGGAGTAGACCATACGGCCCTTTGAGCCTGCTTTGCCATTCAGTGTGATCATGGCTGATATTGGGCTTCAACTCCACTTTCCTGCCTGCTCCCCATATCCCTTGATTTCCTGAGAAACCAAAAATCTGTCTGTTTTAGCCTTAGATATATTCTCTGCCATAGAGAGTTCCAAAGATTCACAACCCTTTGAGTGAAGAAATTTCTCCTCATCTCAGTTTCAAATGATCGGCTCCTTATCCTGAATCTGTACCTCCTTGTTCTAGATTCCCCAGCCAGGGGAAACAATGTCTCAGTATCTACCCTGTCAAGCCACTTTGGAATCTTGAATGTTTCAATGGGATCCCTCTCTGTCTTCTAAACTCCAGAGAATATAGACCCAATTTACTCAGCCTCTCATCCCAGGGACCAATCTATGGAACCTTTGCTGTACTGTCTCCAATGCTAGTATATCCTTCCTTAAATATGGAGACGAAAGTCGCGCACAGTATTCCAGGTGTGGTCTCACTAAAATCCTGTGCAATAGTAGCAAGGCTTCTTTATTCGTGTCTTCAATCCCCTTGCAATAAAGGTCAACATGCTATTGCTTTCCTAATTGCTTGCTGTCTTCTTCTTCTTAGATAGTCCCTTGGGAACGAGGATGACTTTCTTCCACTCCAGGGTTGTGGGTCCTTAGGTAACTGAATAGTTCAATTCTGGATCTGCACACTCTGCCACAAGTAGGGCAGGTGGTGTTTGATGAGGCGAGTGAATGGGATGCTTAAATTTCGAGATGCTCAAATTTCCAAATGCTCCTTCCGCTGTTTGCACTTGGTCCCTGCTTGGGCATGTTGACGTTGTTCGAACTGGTGGCACCTTTGTGGATGCTTCTTCTCCGTTTTGGGCGATCTCAGGCAAGAGAGTCCCACGAATCAGTGGAGAGGTCAGATTTTTTTCAGGGAGGCTTTAAGGACATTCTTGTAGCGTTTCCTCTGCCCTCCTGGTAGCTTCTTGCCATGACGGAGCTCAGAGTTGAAAACTTTGTTTTGGGAGTCTTGTGTCAGTCATCCGGACGATGGCCCACCCATCGTAACTGACTAGCCATGACCAGTGTCACAATACTCGGATGTTGGCCTGAGAGAGGACACTGATATTGGAGCGCCTGACCTGCCACTGAATTTGCAGGATCTTGTGGAGGCACCGCTTGTGGTATTTCTTCAGGGCTTTGGGATGTCTGCTGTACAGTGTCCATGTTTCTGACATATACAGGAGGGCAGGTAACACTGTGGCCCTGTAGACCATGAGCTTGGTGCCAGGTTTGAGGTCTTTGTTGTTAAACGCTCTTTTCCTCAGATGACTGAAGGCTGCGCTGGCACACTGGAGGCAATGCTGAATTTCATCATTGATGTCTGCCGTTGCTGAGAGCAGGCTCCCAAGGTATGAGAAATGATCCACGTTGTCCAGTGGTTCGCCGTGGATGTTGGTAGTCAGTTGGGGGGGGGGGGGGGAGGGGGGACAGTGTTGCGCTGTGGGAGCAGGCTAGTCGAGGACCTTTGTATCTGCATGCTAACCTTTTGTGTTCCTTGTACGAGTGCACACAAGTCTCTCTGAACATCAACATTTACAAGTTTCATGCCTTTTAAAAAATATTCTGATTTTCTATTCTTACGACCAAAGTGAATAGCCTCACACTGCCATCTTGTTGCCCACACACTTAACCTGTCTATATTTCTTTGCAGCCTCCCTGAGTCCTCCTCAGCTTGCATTTCCACCTAGCTTTATATTGTCAGCAAACTTAGATACATTACTCTCTGTCTCTTCATCTAAGTCATTAATATAGATTGTAAATAGTTGAGGCCCCAGCACTGATCCTTGCAGCACTCCTCTAGTCACAGCCTGCCAACTTGAAAATACTCCATTTATCCCTACTCTCTGCTTCCTGTCTATTAACTGGTCCTCTATCCAAAATAATATATTATCCCCAACTCCATGAGCCTTTATGTTGCATATTAACCTTTTGTGTGGCACCTTATCGAATGCCATTTGGAAATCCAAATATACTACATCTACTGGTTTTCTTTTATCTGCCCCACTCGTTCCATTTTCAAAAAACTCTAATATATTTGTCAAACAGGATTTCCCTTTCATTAAACCATGTTGACTTGTTCTAATCACACGATGCCTTTCTAAGTGCATTGTTAAGACATCCTTAATAATAGATTCCAGCAGTTTCCCAATGACTGATGTCAGGCTAACAGGCCTGTAGTTCCCTTTTTCCTCTCTCCCTCCTTTCTTGAATAGTGGTGTTACATTTGCTAACTTCTAATCTGCTAGGACCGTTCCAGAATCTAGCAACTTTTGGAAAACCATTGGCAGCACATCCACTATATCTGCAGCTTTCTCTTTTAGAATCCTAGGATGTAGGCCATCAGGTCCTGAGGATTTGTCGAATTTTAGCTGCTTGAGTTTCTCCAGTACTTTTTCTCTGCTGAAAATAATTACCTCAATTTCCTCATTATTATTAACCCTTAGGTTACCCTTTATTTCTGGTCTCAGGGGACCATTTGGAGTAAATAAGGGAAAATGGCTTCCAAGATCTTCAGTATGACATCTTTCAGGATCTGCAGGTTTTGTTTTTATTTTAGTCATTTATGAGATGTGGGTGTTTGCTGGCAAGCCCAGCATTTATTTATTGCCCATCCCGAGTTTCCCTTGAGAAGGTGGTGGTGGGCTGCCTTCTTAAACTGCTGCACTCTTTGTGGTATATGTACTCCCATGGTGCTGTTTGGGAGGGAATTCCAGGATTTTGACCCAGCAACAATGAAGGAAGGGTGATAAATTTCCAAATCAGGATCGTGTGTGACTTTGAGTGAAACTTGCAGGCAGTGGTGTTTCCATTCACCTGCTGCCTTTGATTTTCTCGGTGGTAGAAGCCATGGGTTTGGAAGGTGATGTTGAAGGAACCTTGGCGAGTTTCTGCAATGCATCTTATAGAAGGTATACATTGCTGCCATTGTGCACTAGTGGTGGAGAGAGTGAATGTTAAGGTGGTGGATGGGGTGGCAGTTGAGCAGACAGCTTTGTCCTGGGTGGTGTCAAGCTTTTTGAGTTTTGTTGAAGCTGTACTCATCCCACCATGTGGGGAGTATTCCATCACACACCTGACTTGTGCCTTATATATGGTGGACAGGCTTTGGGGAGTCAGGAATTGAGCTACTGACTGCAGAACTCCCATCCTCTGATTTGCTCTAGTAGCCATATTATTTATGTGGCTGTTCCAGTTAAGTTTCTGGTCAATGGTAGCCCCCAGGGTTTTGATGGTGGGGGAATTCAGTGGTCGTAATGCTGATGAATGCCAAGGAGATGGTTAGATTGTCTCTTGTCGGAAATGGCCATTGCCTGCCACTTGTGTGGTGTGAATTATCGGCATGAATCAGCTCAACAGGTAACGCTACTCATTAGCTGCATGCCTATATTGGTCGGGGAGTGGGCGCGGTTGGATGTTGGCTGATGGATATCGGATATCTATTATGCTATTTAAAGGTGGCCAGCACCTCTTAAAGGGGAAGTGCATTCTTGCTGCGCACAACTAGGAAACATTTTTCAAAGGAGCAATATGGTTGAAGTGCTCAGAACACCAGGGTTCTTAGATGGAACCATGGAGCCCAGGTGCAGGTACTGGACAGGAGAAAGTACATTCTTTTCCTACCAGGGGGTAGGAAGCCTCCAGGCATCAACTCCACAGTCATTTTTAAGAGATTGGAGAGTATGAGGATGCCTGGACTCTAGTATCCAGTACTTGATTACAATTCCAGAAGAAATTCATTGTTGTTAAGGTAAGAATACCTCTTACTCTCTGCTCATATTTGCACTACTTAAAGCACCGCTAATCATAAGACTGATAGCACTCACAAGGTTTACTCTCGAACTTCCCTTCTCTATCATACAATTATTGCCCAACACTTCATCACATCTTCTTCTCCTCTGTAGAAATATAGAATTTTAGAGGGTAATGTTCCAGCTATCAGAGAAATGGCGCTTTAGATAGTGGTTGTAAGGGCCTTCACTTACCGTCCATGCAGAGCACTCCAAATTATCATAAACGCTTGCTTAATTTATTGCTGACAGTAAATTCATACACCCAGTGTGAAGTTAATTGGGATTATTCAAATAAACCAACTCAAGAAGGTATGTATGCTAAAGAATGCTAATATAGACTAAAGAATGCTAATGAGTTTGACATTATACACTGGTGGTGACAGAGGCAGCAGAAGAGCTATTATATTATTTTGGAGGCATGTTCTCTCAGTACCTTCCGATTGCATCACTAAAAACAATCAACAGCTGTAGGCTAAGGCTGATTGACCCAGCTCAGTCATGATACAAAAATGGTAAGGAGACCAGGAACTGTATACTTAAAATGTTTAGATATTGTCTTACAAATAAGTTTAAAAAGTACTGGGGTGGGGTATTTTTGAGAAATTTCAAGAAGCAAACCTTTGTGGAGACTTAGCCCAGTTATACCATAGCATTCTCTCATTCTCAAATTCACTGCAGTGAAGTTGACCTCAAAAAAACCATGGGGTTCAATCCTGTCAGTTGCACAGGGATTGCATCCCCTGGTGCCCTCTAGCATTGAATCCACTGGAGGTTGCAGGGTCAGAGGGAGGGCCCCTCATTTGTGTTAGCCTGCAGGCAGCTCTACTAGTATGGACACATCTATGTTTCCTATCTGCTCCATGTGGTCTGAAAATCTAGTGCTTGCCTAGTCTGTAATTGGACTGATCCAAAATAACTGTGTTTTCTTTAGGAGTTCAGGCCACCTCCTTCCTGGGCCCTGCTCTATAACTGGAGGCTAGTATGTTTTACCTCTCTTGGCATGCAAAGTCCACGTCTTCACTCCATTGACCTCATTCTTCTTATTAATAAAAGGTGGAGATTCTGCCTGTTACGACATTGACTAGCAACTCCTGGAGTTGGCGAAGACTTGGCCTAACTTTTTTCTGAGGTGTACTACTGGGCTCCTGCAAGAGTTATGAGAAGGGTCTGGTTGAACTTTTTGTATGGTCTGAGCTCTTACTTATAATATCAATTGTGAGCAGAGATATAGAGGTAAATTTTCATATTCGCTGTCTGAGTGGTAAACTTGCGGAGAGGATTATTTAACTCTTGTAGAACCTGCCAATTTTCATTCAGTTGATTTCAAAGGAATGAAGATCAGGTGGGTTCTACAACAGATGGGTGACCCAATCCACTAGATTTAACCCAGACAGTGATGATGAAAATTTAGTCCCCAGAGATTGTTTGATTTTAATGCATGAAAAACTGAAAAGGATTTTGACCTTTCCTATAGCCCTCTCAAATTTAAAAAAAAAGAGGATGATCTACCAAAATACAGAGAATATGCCCTTTATGTGAAATTTGAGACTGTGCGCAGCTGTGATGGCATCATGCAAAAATCGTCCAGTGGAAACAATGAACAACAAGGTACTCAACGAATTTAAAATGCATAATGTTGATTAAATGAATCATAATTGAAAACTAATGGGGTGTCATGTTATTATTTGAATGCATTAATGCATTCATGTCACAACACCACACAGCAGGTGCTATATTTAATTTTGTTAACTACAGCTGTGCAATTCAAGTGCCAATGGTAGCTAATGGGACAGAGTTATGGGGCTGAATTTTCACCTTGAGGGTAGGAAACAGGAGCCGGGACTGTTTCTGGATTCTGAACCTGCCCCCAGGAGGAAACAGTCGCTGACCTGGAATTTTAACGAGGGTGCCCCCTTAATTGGCATGGAGATGGATCCCTGTCCAATTAAAAAAAACTTACATTTATATAGCGCCTTTCATGACCACCGGGTGTCTCAAAGTGCTTTATAGCCAGGGAAAGCTGGTGCACCAAGGTGGGGAAGGGGAAAACTTAGAATTTTTAGTGTAGTGGAGGGGGGAAATGGGATCAAATCTACATGTGTAATGCAGGGGAGGGTGGAAGGGGTGATCTCTGTACTTTGTGCAGTTGTGGGGGTGGGGTGGGGTGGGGGGGTGCGGTAGTGTGGAAGGTCACATATTAAATACAAGTGTTTTGTGGGGGGAACGGGGCAGCCATTTATTTTCTTTGTATTGGGGGGAGGGGTATGGACCAAAAATCAAGTCACATTGTTTTTTGGGGGGGGAACGGGAGTACAGGCTTCAACTGTGCAGCTCTGACAGTGCTTTAAAAATGGCGGCAGCACCTGCGCAGAGACAGCTGATGCCGTTGCCGGCGTTGCAGAGCCCATCCTCGCCATGTTCAGTTCAGCATGTGGGAGATCAAATGCTAACAAAACACAATATTAATGGCTCAGATTTTCTGTGTCATGGGAACCCTTAACTGGTACAAAAGAATGAGGAAATTATGGAGTAAGTGAATTGCAGCGTTGCTTATGCAATACCATATTTTGCTTCGACGATTACACCTGTCTGACATTACCCGCACTGAAACCTGTGAGAAATTATTGATCATAGCTCCACCCCATTAAACTCAATGGCGATCATAATTTTCCTCGATTAATGGCAGTTTTCTCTCTGCTGTGATTTAGATGCAAAAATAATGTCACTGGTAGCTTGGCAGTTTGGTGATTTATTTTTTCCTAGCTAGATTGTTTTAAACATATTTTCAATGTCTGCAGAAAATTCATAATCAGCTTTAGCAACATCTATTGGACTGGAAACATTGGGCTGAATTTAACTCCCCCGCAGACAGCGGGGTCTGTGGCTGGGGGCAGGTGCCTGAAGGTCGATCTGGGGGAGGCCAGACCCCGATGCCATGAGGGCCCGGCTCGATCTTCACGAAGGCGGAGAGACTTCATGGCAGCCCCCGGCCGCTTGGTGACGGGCCTGGCATTTACATATTTAAATAAATTTAAATACCTGGCATAATTGCAAGCCTGCCGCCGCCTGCGGTCCCAGTGTGATCTTCGTGCCACTGACCGGCACTCCCGTGTGTTCCGATTTCCGTCCAGAGAATCGAGGTGCCAAACTGGTTGGGAGGGGGGGAGCAGGTAATTTTTCCTGTGCGGGAGGGGGGAAGCAGCAATAAAGGTCCCTCATTGGCGGAGGGGATGGTGGGAAGGGGTAAAGTTGGTAGTCTTTGCACTTTGAGGGGAGAAAGGACCTTTGGAAAATTTTGGGGTGGAGAGGGAAAGTATCTAATATTGTGGGATTTGAGGGGGAGGGAGAGATCCAGAAATACCAGTTTTTGTTGTTTATAAAAATGTTTAGTGATTTCTTTAAAAACCCTGGAAGGACTCCAAGCTGTTTAAAAATGGTGTTAGTGCCTGCGCACAGGCAACTGATGCCATTGCCAGTGATGGACGGGCCGTCCCACCCATGTCATTGGGGGTGGGGGGGGAGGGGTGCGGGCCGCCCTGACCATTCAAATGACCCACCGCACCGATAATTGCGGCGGTTCACCGACATGTGGCATGTGCAGGCCAGCCGCTGCTTCCTTCGCCCGCTGCCGACCTCAGTAGCGGCAGAACAAGATTCCTGCCATTGCTTCTGCAGCTAGAAAACAGTGGTCAGCAAGTGGAACAGGCACAGTTTCAATTTTATGATCTCTGCTATCATATATACTAAATGTCCTGCTGCCATGTCAGTGGACCTCCCATCCCTCTCTTTCCTGGTTCCAGTTTTCAGTGTAGATTGGAGTCATGCTGAGTGCTGGGCCCACCTGCATGCTGCCTACTTTGTTAAAAGTGATGAAGTTAGAATGAATGGATGGGGTTCCATGGTGGGTCAGAGGCAAGAGTTAAAACAAGTTTTGAGAAAGACTTTGTTTATATAGTGCTTTTCAGGGCCACAGGACATCTCAAAGCATTTTATAACCAATGAAGTATAGTCACTGTTGTAATGCAGCAGCCAATTTTGTGCACAGCAAACTCCCATAAAAAGCAATGTGATAATGACCAGATAATCTATTTTGTGATGTTGGTTGAGAGAGAAATATTGACCAGGACATTGGGGATAACTCCCCTGCTCTTCTTCGAAATAGTGCCATGGGATCTTTTATATCCACCAGAGCAGGCAGAAGGGGCCTTATTTAAAGTCTCACCTGAAAGATGGCACCTCTGCCTTTATTTCTGTGCTCAATTTCTTGAGTGGAACTTCAACCCAGAACCTTGTGATTCAGAGGCAAGAGTGTTACCAACTGAGCCACAGCTGATACCATATAGAAGGCAGAAGATGTTTCAGAACAAGCAAATAAAAGAATGGCATTTCAAAAGGAATAATTATTTTTTTAAATTCCCAGCTTTGAGCTGGTTACAATCTCCCTATCAGATCTATTCCAGTCCTAGCCTCCTTATTGGAAGCAGGATTCATAACTGGTGTCTTCATCCCACTCAATTATACACACACCACAGTATAATTACAATCCACTAGACACCTTTGCATTGGACATTGGCTGTGTTGCTTCTGATTTTCCGTTATGCCCACTGTAGTGTATTTCAATTAGATATACAGGAAAATTTGCAATAAATTATGAATGGCGAGTGACATATTGCATGACAAAATTTACAGCATCTCACTGTTGCAGTGAAATCTGGGCCAATATATTTTTAAATTCCCAATGTTGAACTGTAAAATTTAGCTGAATGTATGTGGAAGACTTTGCTCATTGTTTCGTTTCTTTTTTTTAGATCATCAACAGCAAGTCGAGTTAGCACTGACTGGAACTGGGTTCCCTGTCAGTTTAAACATTAGTCCAACAACAGAATTTGATTTCAAGGAATGTTTTCTTGGTGAAAAAGTGTATGTTACAAGTACTCTTAGAAATGACTCACCATTGCTTCCACTCATCTTCCAGTTCCGTAAGATAGCACATTTTCAGGTCACTCCTGCAAAAGGAAAGATTCAGCCTGGACAATCAAAGGTAGATATATTTTAAATGTACTGTAATTTTCTCATTTGCATAATATATAAAATGTGTAAATTTGAGAGAGAAAATTTTGTTTGTTATTACTTTGAGTTAATAAATGATTTTGACAGGTAGCATTACTTTTACTGAACTTAGAGAATCATTTTTGTCAGTGGAGTGGTGACGAGCATTTATCACTGTTATGCTTTGGAAGTTTTTTAAAAATGGGTTACGGATTGAAGTACACTTCAGACTGATGGGATGAAAGTCTTCTCTGCAGATGAGATGTTGTGTGAAATGAGTATATAGCAGCATCAACCCAATTCTCATTAGATGCAAACGTATAGCACAGTCTACATACAAATTAGTAGTTAGTTGGCAACTCTCTTAAAAAAATATAAGGACAGACTTTCCAAAATGCTTCCCTTGTTGTGCTGAGGTGGTTTGAAAACAGAAGATTGGGAAAAGAAGGTCTTAGACCTGTTAATCACCCAATTTTAACTTGCTGTGAGATTCCAGTTGCAACATTCAGGCTTGGGCTGATAAATGGCAAGTAACATTTGCACCACACAAGTGCCAGGCAATGACGATCTCCAACAAGAGAGAATCTAACCATCTCCCCTTGACATTCAATGGCATTACCATCGCTGAATCCCCCACTATCAACATCCTGGGGGTTACCATTGACCAGAAACTGAACCGGACTAGCCACATAAATACTTTGGCTACAAGAGCAGATCAGTGACTGGGAATTCTGTGGCAAGTAACCCATCTCCTGACTCCTCAAAGCCTGTCCACGATCGACAAGGCATAAGTCCAGAGTGTCATGGAATACTCTCCACCTACCTGGATGGGTGCAGCTCCAACAACACTCAGGAAGCTCAACACCATCCAGGACAAAGCAGCCCGCTTGATTGGCAATCCATCCACCACCTTAAATATTCACTCTCTCCACCGCTGAAGCACAGTGGTAGCAGTGTGTAGCATATCCAAGATGTACTGCAGCAACTCACCACCCCTCTTTCGACAGCACCTTCCAAACCCAATGACCTCTTCTACCTAGAATGTCAAGGACAGCAGAGGCATGGGAACATCACCACCTGCAAGTTCCCCTCCAAGTCACACATCATCCTAACTGGAAATATATCATCGCTCCTTCACTGTCACTGGATCAAGATCCTGTAACTCCCTCCCACCCACTGTGGATGTACCTACTCCACATGGACTGCAGTTCAAGAAGGCATCTCACCATCACCTTTTCAAGGGCAATTAAGGATGGGCAATAAATGCTGGCCTAGCCAGCGATGCCCACATCCCATGAAAGAATAAAAACATTTGTTTCACTTACGTTTTGCCTTTATATTTTGTAATTTTCGTTGTATTTTTGACTGGTTCCTGCATCACAAAATTGCTGAGAGCTGCAATTTATTGCATAATTAAAAATTTGAGGATGGGAATGGGAATTCCACTTACATTCAATTGAAGGAGATAGAAGCATATCTAAGAGGGAATTGGAGACAGTTAAACATACCAGAGGAGAATAGTTTGTCCAGCAGCTGAGAATGAAGGTCATGACAGAATTACCACTGTTATACTGGAAGAGATCTGCCCTTGTGCCCCATGCTTCATGATGAAGGTAGTCAAAAGTTGTGCTGTTGCCATTAGTTAACATCTACCACTGAGATGGCTCTGTTAGTGGTTGTGAAGATGCCACCAGATTGTTCCAAGTTGCCACTGGTGATACCTATGAAATAAATCAGTTGGCAGTGCACTGGTGCATCGACCGAGTAGCAGAAGCATTGTTTGTCAGTGTAAATTCTTTTGTCATTTCCCCTTGCAAGTTCATCAGCAGCGTGACAGGTGGAAAGGTTTCAAAAAGTGCATAGATAGCACCAACTCCATTCATAATATAAAGGGCCTCTAATCAGTGCAGGTTGTGACCATATGCACCAAGTGATGAGTAAATTCCTGCCATCCTATTAGAATTTTCAATGCCTTTATTTTATATCAATGCAACAGGCAACCATTATTTGAAGGAGGAAGCAGCCAGAATGGATGATTTCTTTACAGTCCTCACTAGTGATGTCTTTGCAAGAGATGGCGACTGGTGGCAATAGAGGGATTGGAAATAGGGGCGGTGGGGCAGGGGGCTGTGGGTCGCAAGTGCCGGCGATTTTGAAGGGTGGGCATGTGGTCAAGAGTAATGCAATTTTCCACCTATTAGAATGAATGGTCAGAAAACTACGGGCTAGCGCTCACAGAAGCGGAAAACCCAGGTTACTAGAATTGTGTGTGAATGCACGATAATTTCTGTCAAAGGTACTGATTTAACTAAGTCAAAGCTATTTTATGTAAAAGTAATTGTTCTTTTCTTTTCCCTCAAACAGGATATTGTCATCTGCTTTGCTGCTCAGCAACTTGGCATCTTTAAAATAAATCAAGTGATAGACTGTTTTGGATTTATGGTGCTTCCAGACGATCCAATAAAGTTGAAGATGCAATCATTTCATCAAATAAAAATCACCTTAAGAGGTGTTTGCAAATCTACCATGAAGAAACTGGAACCAAAATTCATTCCTCGTAGGTTTACAGCCTAATTATAAAATGCTATGGATAATCTACAAATGAACTGATATATAAGGATCACTTTACAGCTTATGTGCTCTCAATAGGAAACTTCACTCAGAGTAGACAATTCAGCCCCTTAAGCCTCAAAATCTGCCATTCAATGGGATCATGGCTGATCTGTAGCCTAACTGCATTTACCTGCCTTAGCTCCATATCCCTTAATACCCTTGGCTAGCAAAGATCTATCAGTCTCAGATTTAAAATTATTAATTGAGTTAGCGTCTATTGCTTTATGAGATAGTTACACACTTCTACCATCCTAAGCATGAAGAAGTGTTTCTTAACTTCTTTCCTGGTCGGAGAATTGTTGCCACAGTGTCGTAGTCAGATGGGACATGGGAGCCAAGAATTCATCCATTTTATTAAAGGGGTGGACTGTAGTGTGACATTGAAATATTTCCGTTACTTTGTCATTGACTTGATTACCTTTGATTTGTTTTTGTGATGGTAATTGGTCATTAATGATACACAAGTTTCCATACACTATTGTGAAACAATTGTCCAACAAAGTTTCTTGTATTTTTATTTTGCAGCTATAATCCTTACATTCTAATATTTTCTACTGATGCTATGTGAAGTACAGATAAACATTTAAGCAATAGTAAAATCTGTTATAGGGATGGTATGATCTGCTGAATTTTTTTGTAGTTCTGATTATAATAAATGCTATATGCTTTAGGATTTCTGGTTACAAGCAATCATTTTGGGGTCATTTTTTGATCTGAATCAGGCAGGTGGAGCAGTGGTGGGGGTTGCTGGTGTGGCAGGCAAGTGCACAATGCACCCACTGGTCTAAGTTTCAGGCCTGGTGTATTTAACTCCCAGTCCTCATTTAAATGCTTCCAGTCCATTTCCTCACCCAGAATGGGGGTAAAGAGGGCCAAGAGCAGCTGCCAGCAGGTGAAAATTAGGTGGCCCTTAGCTGCCTAATGACTTCCAGCTATGTGACATGTCGGGAGTTTTGGTAAGGTCTTATGGGAGGGAAGGGTCAGGGAATGCACAAAAGTCAACTGAGTGTTGGGTGGAATTCCAGGATTGGTGTGGAAACTCCCCTAGGCATACCCCCTTCATGTAGAGGGCCAGGTGCAGATTAGCCCTATTTCTCCATTTCCAGAATTTTGTGGGGCTTTGTTCAAAGGCAAAACTGGGTTCTGTACCACTTCTGTTACTGCATTGAGTGATCTTCTCAATATTTGCCTGGGCCTTATGGAAATTTTGGATTCAGGATCTTCTTTCTTTAGTTCAAAAATACAAATTGGTCTTGCATGATATAGAACCTAAATTATTTTTTGTTGATTAAATTTATACTTGTGTTTCATCCTTAGCCATCGCCAAAGAACCTGGACTATTGGCTCAGGAGACAACTGATCAAATAAACAAGTACAGTGATTCACCTCCTGTTACACTCCTTACTGGCTGTGAAAGCGTACTCAAAAGTCAAAATAGAAGCGAAAATTTTGAAAACAATGCACTTGTTTCAGTTCCCGATGGCAGATCTGCAAGTATCAGACCCTGCAACAGAACTGAAAAATACATGTGAGTACTTAAAAAAACAACTTGCATTTATATACTGCCTTTGAATTGTAGTTATTGTCGTAATGTAGAAAACATGGCAGCCAATTGTGCACAGCAAGCTCTCACGAACGGCAATGAAATAAATCACCAAATAGTAGTTGAGGGATAAATGTTGGCCAGGAGACTGGATGACATCACTGCTCTTCTTCAAATAATGCTGTGGGACCTTTTATGTCTACTTGAAAAGGTAGATAGGGCCTCGGATTAATGTCTCATCTGAAATACGGTACCTCTGACAGCATGGCACAGAAATGCCAGCCTCGATTATGTGCTCAGTTTTCTGGAGTGGGGCTCGAACACATAACCTTCTGACTCAGGTGAAAGTGTACTCTCATATGATAACTCTCTCAGTATTTGAACAGAATACTGCTAATTTCTGTATAATATGTTTAATTTCTGCTAAGAATGCCTCTAAAACAAACATATAGAATAATACTGTTTTACTTACCACTTGATTAATTTTGAAATTCAGGTCACAATGACTCTTGGAAAACAAGCACCTGGTAAAAGTTCTGTGGCCTCCTCAGCTGACGCTTCCTTTCCATAGGGAATATGATGAAGTTGTTTTCTCTTTACAAAGTTTGGATTTTCCAACCTTTACCACCCAATTTTGAGGTGGTATTCCAGCATACAGGAGTAGGAAAAAGCCCATTTTCCATGCTCATTTTTGACTGGTGCCAGCAATGTTAGCCCTTAAATGGTTGCGTGTATTTAAATGAAGTAGTGATGATGTGGTGGAATAGTGGGCTGAATTTTATTTGGGCGCAGTGCTCCGCGGCGGTATCCTTTAAACTCAGCGTGGTGCCCGCATTTAGCGGCCACTGAGGAGCCCCTGTGATATTTCATGTGGGGGCTCATTTAAATAGTTGGGGAGGAGCGCCCGCCCCCAATGATGTGTGAGGGCGGGCCACCGCGTCCTTGGCAATGGCGATCGGCTCCACTGTGCACGCACCAGCACCATTTTTACAGGGCTTTAACCTCTTACAATTAATTTTAATTTTTAAAGGCAAAACATAATTGATTTTTATTAAATATAAAAATAATTGATGGAGGCCCCTCCCCAACCGCCCCCCCCCCCAACCATGGTCATTTCATTGCCCGAAATGACCATCAATTGATTTTTCGAATACGCGAACTTCCACCCACCCACGACCTTCAATTCTTTGCCCTTCAACCCCTTCCCACCATCCCCACATCCAATAAAAATTGATTTCCTCTTCTGTGCGGAGTTCTGAAGGCATGTGAAGGCCGAACGGAGGCCATAAAATCGGCGTGAGACGGCAGGTAAATTATTGTCCATATATTTATTGGCAATCTGCATATGGAGATGAAGGGCCCGCCACCAGGTGGTGGGGGGGCTGCACCGAGGTCCCCCTGCTGCCAGTAATATGCGGCGGGCCCTTCTTGATGTTGTGGGTCGACGCAGGCCTCTCCCCACAGAATTTTACCAGCCACTGCGCTGCGACCCACGGCGTCGAGAGGCCGGTAAAATTCCGTCCAATGTGCCCCATTTACCATTATTATATTGTGCACTATGCTTGTTTAAAATAGAAATCCAGTGTTGTTAGGCAGTAATGTGAGGGTGAAAATAAAGGATTCAACTGCTATTGTGAAGTTTGCAATAGGTACCCCACTATAAGTGGCTGTGAAGTAACAACCCCCCTCCACCCCTGCAGTACCTTAATGCTTTGGGGTTATTCCAAGCAATCAGTGGGGGTATTGGTCCCAGTATCCAATAAGTTGTGCACAGATGCCTAAAGCCTGTCACAGAGGTGTCTCAATGTTCAGCCTATTTGTGACTCGCAGGGTTGTATCATGCAAGTGAATACATGCTTTCCCAGCAATGACTTAACTTTAAGACAGCCCACCAAACTCACAAAAGTAGGTGTCTGGGTGGATCCTGGGAGATCACTGTGCACCCACTCCCAATGATGCCCCAGGAAGCTAGCATTGGTCCCTTTGGAGAGGCCCTAAAGGCAAGGTGAAGTGATCTTAAAGATAAGTTTTGATCTTTGGCTCATGGGGCCTTTTAGTTGGTGTTCGGCAACAGCATCCAGAAGGCTCCAAGGCCGGGATACAGGGCTTAAGAGGCCTGCAGCTGCATTCTTGCTTTACCCTCCAATTCTCAGCAGAAGGCTCTGCCACGGGATGTGCCTTGTCACTAGCCTGGGGCACCAAATTTGGAGGCTTGGCAGCGGGACTTTTGATGCAAGATGGAGGGAGTGGTATACCAGGGCAGACAAGTTGGTATCAAATTTTCCAACAGAAACCTATGAAGGTAATTTTAGCAGGCTAGGCTAATGGATTAGTCATGCAGCCAATTGATATGGATGAGCTGAGGACCAAAGAACATAAAATTCCACATGGGACCTGACTACCAAAATTGTAAAAATGGCCTGTCTGATTCCCTATAAATGTTTTTTCTTGCAAAACATTTTTCATCATCAAAACCTCAATAAATTTGGGCTATTATGTGCTAAAATTACAAGTGTGTGCATAATCTGAGATTCCAATGAATTGAAACGATCTGGGGTCATGGTGGGTGGGACCCTGGGAAGGTTCCGCCCCATTTTACCGGCAGCAGCAAGGCCTCGGGGCGGAGGTCTTGATATAAATATTTAAATAAATGTAAATGTATGCATAAACACCTTCCTTGTCCCGTAGGCCATCCCATGTCGATATTCTGGCTGGTGGCCAGAACTCCCGCGCCTTCGGATCTCCATTTGAAGATCCGAGGCATGACACTGGTGGGGAGTGGGGAGGAATGAAATTTTCAAGGCAGGAGGAGGTCACAGAGAAACCTCCTACTATTGGCTGAGGGGATGATGGGAAGGGGTCAAAGGTAACGAAGTTCGGGAGGAGGAAAGTTTGGCATCAGAATAAAAGTTTGTTTGGGGGAATAGGACAAATTGTATTGAGCAGTGGGGGGGGGGGGGGGTGGGTGGCGGTGGTTGGAGAGGGGATTCAAAGTGACATTAAACTTTTATTTCTATTTTTAGAACAACGGGACCTTTAAAAATTTAAATTAAACTGAAGGGCTTGAAGCCTTTAAAAATGGTACGGTGCCTGCATGGTGGCACCGGGCGCTGTTGCCAGGGATGAAGCGTCCACCCTCTCCATTTTAATGAGCCGCCGCCTGAAATATCACAGCGGCTCCCATGCACTTATTGAAGCTCTCCACCAAGAACAGCGACAAGCTATTAAAATTCAGCCCATGGTTTTGATATGATCCTTTGAATGTTATAACAAATGGAAAAAATCTATGTATTTTTATTTACACAATCTATTGGATTTTCTCAGGTTCTGGTTTTTGGAAAGAAGGGTGCTCTTTCTAAAGGTAGCCTTGAATATGACAATGTTGCATTATGTTGACCTGCTTTTTAGGTGATGCTGCTATGGTCCTTTTCTCAGTTGATATAATTGAATTGTTCATTCTGAACCTGCTTATGGTTTGCACAGCATAAGTTTTCATATATAGTACCTTTAATGTATCTTAACATCCAAAAGGGCTAATGATGAGGAAAATGGAAATACATGCTGAGCAGGAGTTAAAGGAGGCCACAAAAGGTGTTAAAAGATAGGTTTTAAGGAAGCCTTTGAAGGTGAGGAGATGTTACATTCAAGTGAGGAGGGATCGAAGGGCTTCCCTCTTTTCTCTCTCCTTGTTTGACCACAACACATTTAATTCTTTCTTAAAGTGGATGTACTGGCCAATTCAGTAGGTGTTTGGTTACATACTTACTATGATCATAACAAGAACCAATCAGACAAGTTTTTGAGATAGCCAAACCAAACTAATTAAATAATAAACAACATGCCAACTTTCACTCACACATACACACTAGAGGTTTACACACACAAATAGGTTATAGAGTGGGGAAAGGTAGATTTGTTGAGTTAGTCCTTAAAAAAAGTTAACAGTCTGTAAAGTTTGGTGATTTGGCTGGCTTCTAGCTGAATTCAGTAGTCCTGAGGCTTTAAGTTTGAAGAGGTAGATGACTGGTTCGGTGAGTCTCTTGGAGATAGAGATGCAGATAATTTCCTCCAATGGGGTTTCTGATTGTAGCTGGGGTATGCAAAGGTGGTCAGTCAACAAGCAGGATTTGAAAGCTTTCAAACTGGAATGGAGAGAGAGAGGGGCCCCCACTTAGTGTCTGCACATGTCAGAATCCAGTTGCTTCTTCTCTGCTGCAGAGAAAAAAAACAGCTTAAAAACCACAGATGGGGAGGGGCTCATCACATGACAGTCACTCAGTGATTCAAACATAGCAGTTACCAGTATTTCTCTGCTTGCTGAGAGAACGGTTGGTTCCTTTAAACTTCCTGGGTCTTGATTCTTGCTTGGGACTGAGCAGGCATTTCTTCTCTCTCTTCACAGTCTTTTGCAATGTAGGATATAGTGTTGCAAACTAGGGGATCACCATAAGCTGCGAGCAGTCATCCTGTTTTAAATGTCTTTTTAAAAAAAGTATATAAATTCAGATCTCCAATCAGTGGATTAAAGAAAATTATCATTCAACAAAACACATTGTTGTAACAAGAGAGAGAGCAAAATAGAGGATTTGGGAAGAGAATTCAAATACAAGAGACTGACAATTGAAGTCTTTGCCACTGATGGAATTATTTTTATTCTTGTAATAAATATACATTTCCATTTTATTGTAATTAATTATAAGATATATAGTTATAAATGTATCTATAAATTATTAAAATTGCTATATCCTGTCACCTGTCAACATTCTGTATGGAAATATCTATGGAAATTATATTTGTAATAGTTTAAGAGTTTTTTCATACAGAGAACTCAACCCTTTTGTCACATTTTTCAGTCACACAAGCTGGTGACCATGTGCATTTCCTTATTGCAAAGCTTTGTTTGAGCTGTGTGCTCTGATCACTTTGTGGCTTTGTACCAATTTGGATTCTTAAACAATTCTATTCATCAGACAATTTCCTAAAAGTGAACTTTTAGTTGTTGAATGGAATAACAATTAAAAACTTCCATATTATTAATGAGTTTCAATTTACCCTTTACATACAACCCATCATACAGCCCATGTCTGGAAACCCAGTCCTTCAGGCACTGGAGATAATATCTCTTCTTCATCAGTCGCCATTTTATGCCTTTCCAATAAGGATGTCAACCCTTGAACTTGGCCGCAAAAACTCTTTAGTAATTACAATTTTGACGACCCACATTGAGGTAGAATTCTGGAGTCTCAGTTTCCCTCTGTACAAAGCTAAGTGCCCAGCATTACAATGCAGCTACTCCATTGAGATCAAGGCCCCCTTCCTGTTGACATGATGCTCTTCTACCCTGTGATCCATTCTCTTTCCCCACTTCCTGTAGCCTCTTTGAACTCATTTCCTCCAGCCCCACATCCTTCCTCCTCCCCCTCCTCTCTGCTGGTTTCCCTTCCCTTCCTTGTCCATCTTCCTCCTCCTCTTCTCCCCATCTCCCTTCTTCTTCCCATCACCCTTCCCATCTTCCCATCCCTTCAGATTTCTTCTCCTTCCTTCTCTTTCTCCTTTCTCTCCTTTCCCAACCTCCCTTCCTTTTGTTTCCCACCTCCATCTTCCACTGCTTTCCCCCTTCCCTTTCCTTCACCTTTCCCCCTCTTTTCCCTTGTCCTTCTGCCCCCTTCCACTCCCTCATGCATAAATATCTTGTGATTTTGTGAAATAAAGAACTTGCATTTGTATAGCACTTTATCACAATCTCAGAACATTGCAAAATGCTTTAAAAGCAATAAATTACTTTGATGTACAAATATTCTACTTTGTCGGGAAACACAGCAGCCAACTTGCACATAACTAGGCCCCACAACAGCAAGTGAATGAATGAGCACAGCATCTGATAATTGGTGAACTGTGAACCTGACTGGTTATTGGTGAAGTTACTGTCTGTGCATTATCTGATTCATGTGATATCTTATTTATAGTCTCTAAAATTTAATATTGAATGTAGATGCCATAATCAGTTAACTGCACAGTAGTGAACAGCAAATCAGTTTGAGACAGACTTTGGACGGCACAGTGGCGCAGTGGTTAGCACCGCAGCTTCACAGCTCCAGCGACCTGGGTTCAGTTCTGGGTACTGCCTGTGCAGAGTTTGCAAGTTCTCCCTGTGCCTGCGTGGGTTTCCGCTGGGTGCTCTGGTTTCCTCCCACAGCCAAAGACTTGCAGGTTGATAGATAAATTGGCCATTGTCAATTGCCCCTAGTGTAGGTAGGTGGTAGGGGAATGGTGGGGATGTGGTAGAGAATATGGGGATAATGTAGGATTAGTATAAATGGGTGGTTGTTGGTCGGCACAGACTCAGTGGGCCGAAGGGCCTGTTTTAGTGCTGTATCTCTAAGAAAAAAATATGTTTGCTAATTTGGTAAATATCTTCATGCATGGACAGCCATTGCTTGTGCAAAAGGTAACCCAACAACCTGATAAAACTTACATGAACATGTGGCAGATCTTTCAAACAATGGTTATAAAATACTTTCTTCTTTAACACTTTTTTTCTGTTGGTTATTATCTTGACCTTCAACACCTTGATTATATTATCGCCTTGTAATCATATCTCTGCATTATTTCATGCAAAAATACATGTACACTGCATTTTTTATTTAATTTTCTTAGTACAAAAATGAAACAGCACACTTATGTGGACCCTGAGTACGCTCACAATGAAGATGAGGTAGCAGCAATGAAAGCACATAAGAAATATTACGAAGATTACTTGCAGCATCGAAGATTGCGTCGCTTCCAAAAGCAGGATCGCAGGTAAACAATGGACATATAAATATGCTGTTTTGGCAAAACTCGAAAGAAAAGGAAAACTTAATGACCCCTTATAATTTTTTTTGTCCCAGGAATGGGGCTATTGTTTAACATATTTTCGGGTTACCTCTTGTTCCAAGTGTTCGTTTAAAATAAGAATTTTGGAGCATATCATTACTTTTTTTAGTAACTTCACAACTTTTTCATTGAACAAAATACATATTCAATTGTAGAAAGATGCAAAAGAGTGTATAAGAAACTAATTGACCTTTATCAGTGCATAACAGTATTTCTTGACACAATAGAAATAATATTTGTCCTCAACTGGTGGGCAGAACTTGCAACAGTTTGATTTGATACAGCACCGTGTGGATAATTTTGGCTATACAATAATATAAAAATGGCTCCGAGCGAGTCTGCAGCCCATTTTACATTTTTGCATGAGGTCAGAATTAACCCTTGTTGGCATTGCTGTAAATGGTAGAATTCTGAAAAAACGTACACCTCTAATAAATGCTCCTTTGATTTGACCAATGAGGTTGCCTACAACTATGCCCATAGGCATTTGCCTAGCCTACTTGTTTCTTTCTCTTTTAGCCCTTTCCAATTAACCTGGAGCAAAAGTATAATTCTCATGAATGGTCCTATTATAGTACAATAGTGAAAATAAAGTTTGGATCATTATCTCATATTCTCATAACATTTGGATATGCTTCCTGTTTTGAGAGAGAGGGGGACAATACCCGTGGAGAGGGAACCATTTAATCCGCGACTATGGGTACCAGATAATAAAGCTGAGTGATCAGAATTTTAGTGGCATTGAAAGAAAGAAATTCTTGCACTTGTACAATGCCTTTCATGATTTCAGGACGTCCCAAAGCACTTCACAGCTAATTAAGTTGTTTTGAAGTTTTGTCATTGTTGTAATGTAGGGAGGGATCAAGGGAGCAGGAGATGAGTGTCATAAAATCATAGAAACTTACAGTACAGAAGGAGGCCATTTGGCCTGTTGTGTCTACGTTCGCTCTTTGAAAGATTGGTTGTACTCAGTCCCACATGCTTGCCTTTTGTCTGGAATCCTGTAAGTTCCTCATCTTCAGTACCTTTCCATCTCCCTCTTAAAATTATGAATGGAATCCGCTTCCAACACATTCCAGGTAGAGCTTATGATTCCTGTCACTGAGCCAATTCTGTAAACATACCACATTTTCCCCCTTAATTCCATGGGCTTCCATTCTCTTAAGAGGCCTTCAGTGTGGCACTCTGTTGAATGCCCTCTGGAAGTCCATATATATAACATCTACTGCACAAATTTGATCAGCCTTCTCTGTTACTTCATCAAAGAACTAAATCAAGTTAGTCAGACACAATTTGTCTTTAACAAATCCATGCTGGCTTTCCTTGTTTAATCAGTGCCTTTCAAAATGAATGTTTATCTTCTCCCTGAATACTTTCCAATAACTTGTTAGGCTATAATTTTCTGGTTTATCCCTCTCCCCTTTCTTGTAGTGTGCTATTAGCAACCCTCCAGTTCTCCTTCGGCCCCAATCCTGTATCCAATGACGATTGAAAACTTGTGACCAATGCCTCTGCTTTTCCTACCTTGGTTCTTTGCATTAGAACCAGACCAGGTGATTCACCAACTTTCACTAATGCCAGTCTTTTTCGTACATCTCTATCTATTACTATCCTGGCCATAACTTACCTCTCCTCCTTTAATGTAACCTTTACAGCAGCCCCTTCCTTTGTGAAGACAGATGCAAAGTACTTAATTCTTCAGCATGTCTTCTGCCGCTACTTGAAGATTTCCTTTTGGGTCCTTAATAGACTCACATTCTTCCCCAGCTAACTAATGGGGAGAAATTAGGCTCTGTGGAAACAATTTTTTTAGGTGCTATGCAGCCTCCAAATGCTGGAAAATAGTGTCCAAGATGCGACTGCAAACTTCTGACAGGAAGTTCTCCGATGCCATCTTGATAAAGGGGTTTTCGCGTGAACAGATATCGACCACCGGCAACATGCAGAACAGGTGGATTATGGCATTAGTCAGTGTGCAACGCTGATTTGAGCCAGCGCTGTACTTCTGAATGCCAGATTCCAGCCTACACCCTGTCCTAACCTCGCACAGCTGAACATGATGTTAACTGGCATGACAGACGTTCGGTGATGACCAAAGTTGAGTTTTCTTTGCTTCACTAAAGAGGTCGTGACTGAAATTTGCCAACTGCTTTGGCCACAACAGCAACCTCAAAGCAGGGCAAGGACAGCATACAGAATCACAGAATAACACAGTGCAGAAGAGGCCCTTCGGTCCATCGAGTCTGCACCGATGCATTAAAGACACCTGACCTGTCTACCTAATCCCATTTGCCAGCACTTGGCCCATAGCCTTGAATGTTATGATGTGCCAAGTGCTCATCTAGGTACTTTTTAAAGAATGTGAGACAACCTGCATTTACCACCCTCCCAGGCAGGGCATTCCAGACCGTCACCACCCTCTGGGTAAAAAAGTTCTTCCTCAAGTCCCCCTTAAACCTCCCGCCCCTCACCATAAACTTGTGACCCCTTGTAACTGACCCTTCAACTAAGGGGAACAGCTGCTCCCTATGCACCCTGTCCATGCCCCTCATAATCTTGTACACCTCGATCAGGTCACCCCTCAGTCTTCTCTGCTCCAGCGAAAACAACCCAAGCCTATCCAACCTTTCTTCATAGCTTAAATATTCAATCCCAGGCAACATCCTGGTGAATCGCCTCTGCACCCCCTCCAATGCAATCACATCCTTCCTATAATGTGGCGATCAGAATTGCACACAGTACTCCAGCTTGGCGTTACCAAAGTTCTGGACAACTCCAACATGACCTCCTTATTTTTGTAATCTATGCCTCGATTGATAAAGGCAAGTGTCCCATATGCCTTTTTCACCACTCTATTAACCTGCCCTTCTGCCTTCAGAATTCTATGGACAAACAAGCCGAGGTCCCTCTGTTCCTCGGAACTTCCTGGTGTCAGGCCATTCATTGAATACTTCCGTGTCACATTACTCCTTCCAAAGTGTATCACCTCACACTTTTCAGCGTTAAATTCTATCTGCCACTTTTCTGCCCATTTGACCATCCCGTCTATATCTTCCTGTAACCTAAGACACTCCACCTCACTGTTAAGCACTCGGCCAATCTTTGTGTCATCCGCGAACTTACTGATCCTACCCCCCACATAGTCATCTATGTCGTTTATATAAATGACAAACAATAGGGGACCCAGCACAGATCCCTGTGGTACGTCACTGGACACTGGCTTCCAGTCACTAAAACAGCCTTCTGTCATCACTTTCTGTCTCCTGCGGCTAAGCCAATTTTGAATCCACCTTATCAAGTTACCTTCTATCCCATGTGCATTTGCTTTCTTGATAAGTCTCCCTTGTGGGACCTTGTCAAAGGCTTTGCAGAAATCCATGTAAACTACATCAACTGCACTACCCTCATCTACACACCTGGTCACATGCTCAAAAAATTCAATCAAATTTGTTAGGCATGACCTCCATCTGACAAAGCCATGCTGACTATTCCTAATCAAATTTTGCCTCTCCAAGTGGAGATAGATTCTCTCCTTCAGAGTTTTCTCCAATAGTTTCCCTACCACTGACGTGAGACTCACTGGTCTGTAGTTCCCTGGCTTATCTCTACAACCTTTCTTAAATAGTGGGACCACATTAGCTGTTCTCCAGTCCTCTGCCACCTCCCCCGTGGCCAGAGAGGAATTAAAAATTAGGGTCAGAGCCCCTGCAATCTCCACCCCCGCCTCCCACAGCATCCTGGGACACAAATCGTCCGGACCTGGAGATTTGTCCACTTTTAAGCCTGCCAAAACCTCCACTACCCTGTCACTCCCTCTGACAATTTGCTCAAGAACCTCACAGTCTCTCTCTCTAAGTTCCATATCTACATCCTCATTCTCTTGGGTGAAGACAGATGTGAAGTATTTGTTCAACACCCTACCAATGTCCTCTGGCTCCACCCACAAATTTCCCCCTTGGTCCCTGATGGGTCTTACTCTTTCCCTGGTTATCTTCTTCCCATTGATATACTTATAGAATATCTTGGGATTTTCCCTACTTTTACCAGCCAGAGCTTTCTCATATCCCCTCTTTGCTCTCCTAATTGTTTTCTTAAGCTCCATCCTACACTTTCTGTACTCCACTAATGCTTCCATTGATTTGCTCTCCTTGTATTTGCTAAAAGCCTCTCTTTTCCTTCTCATCATACCCTGAATGTTTCTGGTCATCCATGGTTCTCTGGGCTTGTTGCTCCTACCCATTACCCTAGAGGGAACATATTGGGCCTGTACCTTCCCCATTTCCTTTTTGAGTGCCACCCACTGCTCTTCTGTAGATTTCCCAACAAGTAACTCTTTCCTGTCTACCTTGGCCAGATCCTGCCTTATTTTACTAAAATTCGCTCTCCCCCAATCCAAAACCTTTTTTGCAACTTATCTATTTCTTTCTCCATTACAAGCTTAAATTGTACCATGTTATGGTCACTATCACCAAAATGCTCCCCCACCAACACATCAACCACCTGTCTGGCTTCATTCCCCAGAATTAGGTTCAGCACTGCACCCTCCCTTGTTGGATCCTCGACATATTGGGCTAAAAAGTTCTCTTGTATACATTTTAAGAACTCCACTAGATCTAAGCTGTTAACACAATGACTATCCCAATTAATGTTGGGAAAGTTGAAATCACCTAATATAATTACCCTATTATTTTTACACACCTCTGCAAATTGCACGTATATTTGCTCCTCAATTTCCCGCTGACTATCTGGGGGTCTATAATAAACACCTAGCAATGTGGCTGTCCCTTTTTTATTCCTAATCTCTACCCATAAAGCTTCATTTGATGCCCCCTCCAAGATATCATCTCTCCTTACTGCAGTAACTGACTCCTTAACTAATATTGCAATGCCCCCTCCTCTTTTACCCCCTCCTCTGTCTCGCCTGAAGATTCTATATCCCGGGATATTGAGCTGCCAATCCTGCCCCTCCCTCAACCATGTCTCCATGATGGTTACTATATCACAATTCCACGTGTCAATCATTGCCCTTAACTCATCCATTTTGCCTGCAATACTCCTGGCATTAAAGTAGAGGCCTTCCATCCTGGTCTTACTCCCTTGAAACTTACTTCCGCTGTATTCCCTCTGACTTGTTCGCTTTCCTGTGTTTAGCTGTGTCCCTATTCTGCTAGGAGTCTGCGTCCCCTCCCCCTGCCAAATTAGTTTAAACTCCTCCCAACAGCACTAGCAAACCTGCCAGCAAGGATGTTAGTCCCTCTCTGGTTCAGATGTAGACCGTCTCGCTTGTACAGGTCCCACCTTCCCCAGAAATGGTCCCAGTGGTCCAGAAATCTAAAACTCTCCCTCCTGCACCAACTCTTAAGCCACGCATTCATCTGTGCTATTCTCCTATTTCTATACTCGCTAGTACGTGGCACTGGGAGTAATCCAGAGATTACAACCCGAGAGGTCCTGCTTTTTAGTCTACTGCCTAACTCCCTGAATTCTTGATGCAAGACCTCATCCCTCTTTCTACCTATGTCATTGGTACCAACATGTACCATGACCTCTGCTTTATCACCCTCCCCCTTCAGGATGCCCTGCAGCTGTTCAGTGACATCCCGTACCCTGGCACCAGGGAGACAACACACCATCCTGGAGCACGTTGACGGCCACAGTAGCGCCTATCTGTTCCCCTGACTATAGAATCCCGTATTACTATTGCTCTTCCTCTCTTTCCCCCTTCCTGTGCAGACAGGCTGCTTGCGGTGCCAGAAGCTTGGCTCTGTCCGCACTCCCTGGAGGAACCAGCCTCATCAGTCTCCAAAATGGAATACCGATTTGCAAGCGGGACCCCAGGGGACTCCTGAACTACCTGTTTTTCTTGGACTGCCTGGTGGTCACCCATTCCCTTCCTTCCTCAAGTCCCTTCATACCCTGTGACTGTCGCGGTAACTCTTAACTTTTATGTGTCTGGTTCCTTCCAGGCTGCTATTGCTGGAGATATAAATGACATCTCATAGTTAGCAGTTCACTGCTGCATTAGGGAGGTCACCAAGGCTGTTTATACACAAAGAGACAGCTTCATCTCATTCCCTCTTGCCAGTGACATGTAGGTGGTACGAGCAGACGAGTTTGCACCAATTGCAAACTTCTGTATGGTGCCAACTAATATCATTACCTGGTATGTCCTACATGTGACTAAAGGCCCATAACAATGTGATTGACTCTTAAAAGACCTCTGAAATGGCCTAACAAGCCACTCAGTTGTATCGTCATATGCTACCCCTTGATTCGAGGATGACATTTACTCAAGGTCACTCAAGTTTCTGCCATGGGTCTTCAGGTGACTGAACAGGCCAATTCTCGACCCTCAGACCTTTAGGCACATAGGGCAAGATGTTCCACAAGGTAATGGGATCTGGAGTGCAGGATTTGATTCCTTTTCTTTCCTTCTCTGCCACCGCTCTGTCTCATCATTTAGGCGTTTGGACTTAAAGCATGCTGCAGCTTGATGGACAAGTTGTCAGCTGCATCAAACTGCTACAAAAAAGCTAAATAAGAATAAAACCAGATGGGCTATCTGGCATCGATCTCAGCACCAGATATGACTAAGGCATACTTTGCCCAGTCAACCCTGCAAAGTCCTCCTCATTAACATCTGGGAACTTGTGCCACAATTGGGAGAGCTGTCCCACAGACTAGTCAAGCGATATTCTGACAGTCAGATTCCCAAAATTAAACCTTACAGCTAATGCTGCAGACTCCTGCATCGCCGTCCCTGGCATCTTGTCCCATTGGTAGGATGTACTCACCTGAGATGGTGGCACAGTGGTATATGGTTGGAAGGGAGTGGCCCTGGGAGTCCTCACCATTGACTCTAGACTTCATGAAGTCTCATGGCATAGGTCAAACATGGAAAAGGAAACCTCCTGCTGATTACCACCTGCTGCCCTCCCTCAGCTGATGAACCAGTACTCCTCCATGTTGATAACCACTTGGAAGAAGCACTGAGGGTGGCAAGGACACGGAATGTATTCTGGGTGGGGGACTTCAGTGTGCTTCAGTAGCACCACTACTGATGAGTACTGAAGGACATAGCTGCAAGTCTGAGCCTGCAGCAGATTGTGAGAGAATCAATGAGAGGGAAAAACCTTCTTGACCTTGTCCTGACGATCTACCTGTCGCAAATGCAGTATTGGTAGGAGTGACCACCGCACAGTCCTTGTGGGGATGATGTCCCGTCTTCACACTAAGAACACACTCCATCATGTTGTGTGGCACTGCCACCATGTTGAATGGAATAGATTCAGAACAGCTTGAGCAGCTCAAAACTGGACACTCATGAGGTGCTGTGGGCCATCAGTAGGGGCAGAATTGTATTCTACCAAAATCTATAAACTCATGGCCTGGCATATCCCTCACTCTACCATTACCATCAATCCAAGGTACCAACCCTGGTTCAATGAGGACTGTAGGAGAGCACGTCAGGAGCAGCACCAGGCATACCTAAAAATGAGGTGTCATCCTGGTGAAGCTACAACACAGAACTACATGCATACTAAACAGTGGAAGCAGCATGCTATAGACAGAGCTAATTGATCTCACAACCAATGGATCAGATCAAAGCTCTGCTGTCCTGCTACATCTAGTCATGAATGATGGTGAACAATTAAACAACTATCAGGAGGAGGAGGATTCTCCGTAAACATCCCCACCCTCAGTGTTGGTGGAGTCCAACATGTCAGTGCAAAAGACAAGGCTGAAGCATTTGCAACATCTTCAGCCAGAAGTGCCGAGTGAATGATCCATCTCACCCTCCTTCTGAGGTCCTCAGCAACACAGATGCCAGTCTTCAGATAATTCGATCCACTCCACGTGATATCAAGAAATGGCTGAGTGCATTGTATATACTGCAAAGATTATGGGTCCTGACAACTTCTTGGTTGCAGTGCTGAAGACTTGTGCTCTAGGACAAGCTACACACCTAGCTAAGCTGTTCCAGTACAGCTGCAACACTGACATCCACCCAATAAAGTGGAAAATTGTCCTGGCATATTCTGTCCACAAAAAACAGGACAAATCCCATTCAGCCAATTACTGCTGTCCCACCAATCTACTCTCCATTATCACCAAAGTGATGTAACGTGCCGTCGACAGTGCTTTCAGGCTGCACTTACTCAGCAATAAATAATCTGCTTACTGATGCTCAGTTTGTGTTCAGCCAGGACCGCTCAGTGCCAGAGACCTTGGCCTGAACATGGACAAAAGAGCTTAATTCTTGACGTGAGGTGAGAGTGATTGCCCTTGACATCAGGGCAGCATTTGATTGAGTGTGGAATCAAGGAGCCAATGTAAAATTGAAGTTAATGGGAATTGGGTGAAAATCTCCCGGTTGGAGTCATACCTAGCACAGAGGAAGGTGGCTGTAGTTGTTGGAGGCCAATCATCTTAGCCCAGGACTTGGAGTTCCTAGGGTACTGTCCTAGGCCCAACTGTCTTCAGCTGCTTCATCAATTACTTTTCCTCCATCATAAGGTCAGAAGTGGAGATGTACACTGATGATTGCATAGTTTTCAGTTCCACTTTCAACTCCTTAGTTACTGAAGCAGTCCGTATCAACATGCAGCAAGACCCGGACAACATTCAGGCTTGGGATGTTAAGTGGCAAGTAACAGTCGTGCCACACAAGTGCCAGGCAATGATGATCTCCAACAAGAGAGAATCTAACCGTCTCCCCTTGACATTCAACAGCATCACCATCACTGAATCCCCCACCATCAATATCCTGGGGTTACCATTGACCGGAAACTGAACTGGAGTAGCCACATAAATACTGTGGCTGCAAGAACAGGTAAGAAGCTGGAAATTCTGTGGCAAGTAACCCACTTCCTGACTTCCCAAAGCCTATCCATGATCTACAAGGCAAAAGTCAGGAGTGTGATGAATACTCTCCACTTGCCTGGATGAGTACGGCTCCAACAACACTCAAGAGGCTCGACACCATCCAGGACAAAGCAGCCCACTTGATCTGCACCCCACCCACCACCTTAAACAATCACTCCCTCCATCACCGGTGCACAGTAGCAGCAGTGTATACCATCTACAAGGTACCTTCGACATCACCTTCCAAACCTGCAATCTCTACCAACTAGAAGATCAAGGACGGTAGATGCATGGGAACACCACCACATGTGTGTTTCCTTCCAAGTCACACACTATCCTGACTTAGAACTAGAATTGCTGTTCCTTTACTGTTGCTGAGTCAAAATCAAGGAACTTCCCCTCTAACAGCACTATAGTTGGACCTACACCATGTGAACTGCAGCAGTTCAAGAAAGCAGCTCACGACCACCTTCTCGAGCAATTAGGGATGGGCAATAAATACTGGCCTTGCCAGTGATGCTCATATCCCAAGAAGGTATTAAAAAAAGAAAAAAAAACAATTTTAGGGGAGCAGAACCAGAAAACAGCAGAAAAGAGCAGCAATGAGATCAGAGGACAGAAAGATATAAAGAACAGTAAAATGAGAAATATTCCAAAAATTGCAGTGACCAGATTGAGGAAAATAGGAAAAGTTAAATTATTTGGACATCAATGTCTGTAGTGTGACTAATAAGGTAGGTGAGCTGCAGGCACAAGTTGCCACATAGGATTATGACATGGTAGTATTAACAGTTGTCACTGATACCGCCCTCAATGCAGCCCAGTCTCTGCCAGTCATGGATGAGCTGGACGAACAGCCAACAAAATCAGAACTCAATGATGCCATTGAGGGTGTGGAAAAATGGCGCACTGACACGGAACAAAAAAGTCCGAGTGTTTCAAGCCTGTGTCCTCAGTACCTTGCTCTACGGCAGCGAGGCCTGGAAAATGTATGTCGGCCAAGAGCGACATCTCAGCTCATTCCATCTTCACTGCCACCGGAGAATCCTTGGCATCAGGTGGCAGGACCGTATCTCCAACGCAGAAGTCCTCGAGGCGGCCAACATCCCCAGCATATGCACCCTACTGAGCCAGCGGTGCTTGAGATGGCTTGGCCATGTGAGCCACATGGAAGATGGCAGGATCCCCAAGGACGCATTGTACAGCGGGATCGTCACTGGTATCAGACCCAACGGCCGTCCATGTCTCCACTTTAAAGACGTTTGCAAACGCGACATGAAGTCCTGTGATATTGACCACAAGTCGTGGGAGTCACTTGCGAGTGATCGCCAGAGCTGGCCGTCAGCCATAAAGACGGGGCTAAAGAGTGGCGAGTCGAAGAGACTGAGCTGTTGGCAGGAAAAAAGACAGAAGCGCAAGGAGAGAGCCAACTGTGTAACAGCCCCGACAACCAATTTTATCTGCAGCGCCTGTGGAAGAGTCTGTCACTCTAGAATTGGCCTTTATAGCCACTCCAGGTGCTGCTTCACAAACCACTGACCACCTCTATGCGCTTACCCATTGTCCCTGGAGACAAGTAGGCCAAAGAAGAAAAAGATTAACAGAGAAATAGCTCAAACAAGGTCTGGAATGTGCTCTTAATATTCCTGGTTACCAAGTATTCTGGAATGATAGAGAAGGAAGAAAAGGAGGCCATATTGATTAAGGATGATGTTACATTTCTAAATAGAAGGGACATACTAGATGGTTGTAGGATTGAGTTTATTTAGCTTGAGTTAAGGAACAGAGGGAGAACTGTTACATTATTGTGTGTTTTTTATAGAGCTGCAATCAGCGAGGGGAAGGCATTTGAACAAATTTGATGGCAAATTTCAACAATGTGGAACAATAAATAGAGTAGTAATATTAGGAGACTCTAATTACCTTAATATGGATTGTAAAAGCATAGTGCTAAGGGTAGAGAAGGAGAGAAATTTCTGATATGTGTACAGACCAACAAGGAAGGAAGCAGGGTTTGATCTAGTTCTCAGGAAATTAAGCAGTCAAGTGGAGCGTGTTAAAGTAAGAGATCATCTAGCTAATAGTGACTACAATATAATTTGGTTTACAATAATTATGGAAAATATTGAAGGCAAAAATGCTCTTCTCAGCAAGAGCTAATTTCAATGGTTTATGAAGGGACCAGCATGGTTAGATTGGAAAAGAAGTTTGCAGGGTAAAGCAGTAATGGAGCAATGGAAGACATTCAGTGTAGAAATAGTTCAAGCACAAAATAGGCAGTTTCCTATGAAGGGAAAAAGTAGAGTATCCAAAGCTAATGCACCCTGGATGACAAAAGAAATAACAGTTAAAATAAAACAGAAAAACGAGGCTTATGACAAATGTCAGGAGCAAGATTCAGTTTCTAACCAGGAATATTATGGAAAGTACAGGAGGGAACTTAATAAGTTAACATGGGAGACGAAGAGCAGGTTACAAGAAAAGTTTAGCAAGCAATATTAAATTGAACCCTACAATATTTGTGAGCATAGTGGGGGAGAAATCGACTAACCACCAGAAACGGGAGTAGGGATCACAACACGCAATTAATCCATGCCCGTTCTTTGCATTGACGACAGTGCCTCGTGGTTGCCAGTTCTGAGTTGCTAAAGCTGTTCTGAGTCTATCCCATTCAGCACAGTACCAATGCCACACAAAATGATGGAGGGTGTCTCCAGTGTGAAGATGGGACTTTGTCCCCACAAGGTCTGTGCTGTGGTCACTCCTCGCAGCACTGTCATGGACAGCTGCATCTGTGATGGTTAGATTGGTGAGGATTAGGTCACATAGATTTTTCCCTCTTGTTGGTTCTTTCACCACCTGTCACAGGCCCAATCTGGCAGTTATGTCCTTCAGAACTCGGCCAGCTTGGTCCATAGTGGTGCGACTGAGGCGCTCTTGGTGATAGACATTGAAGTCCCCCACCCAGAATACATTCTGTGCTCTTCCTATCCTCAGTGTTTCTTCCAAATGGTGTTTAACATAGAGGAGCACTGATTCATTCGTTGAAGGAGGATGGTAGGTGGTAATCAGCAGGAGGTTTCCTAGTCCATGTTTGACCTGATGTCATGAGACTTCATTAGGTCTGGAGTCAATGTTGAGGACTCTTAGGGTCACTCCTTCCCGACTGCATAACACTGTGCTGCCACCTCTGGTGGGTCTGTCCTGCCAATGGAACAGGACATATCCAGGAAATGTGATGGTGGAGTTTGGGACATTGGTTGTAAGGTGTGATTCGGTGAGTAGCACTGCGTCAGGCTGTTGCTTGACTAGTCTATGGGACAGCTCTCCCAATTTTGGCACAAGTCCCAGATGTTACTGAGGCTAACTTTGCAGGGTCGACTGGGCAGGGTATATCTTTATCATTTTCAGTGCCTGGGTCAATGCCAGTTTTATTCTTATTTAACTTTTCTGTAGCAGTTTGATACAACTGAGTGCCTTGCTAGGCATTTCAGAGGGGTTTTAAGAGTCGACCACATTGCTGTGGGTCCGAAGTCGCATGTAGGCCAGAATGGGTAAGGACCCCAAAGGGCATTAGTGACAATCCAGTAGTTTCCTGATCGTTATTAATAAGTCTAGAATTTTATTCCAGATTTATAAATCTGGAATAAAATGCTAGACTTATTAATTAATTGAATTTAAATTCCTCCATCTCCTATGGTAGGATTTGAATTCATATCTCTGGAGCATTCATCCAGGCCTTTGGATTACTAGTCCAGTAACATTGCCATTATGCTACCATCCCATCCCCAACGATACTAGTTAACCTTTCAGTGAGAACTGGTCCCAACTCTGTTGAGGTGCAACCTGTCCATCTGCTTCCCCAGAAACTGGTCCCAGTGCCTCAATCCCAAGAGATTGAGGAATGGTAATACATGAGGGGGGCTGGGCATGGCAACACTGGCACATTTGGAATGTGAGATTATGTGGTAAATAAGAGATGGAGACAATGAAAAGGGAAAAGGGAGAAAACACTGAAGGAGGAAGCAGCATTAGTTCAGAGGAGGTTTTATGTTATGGAGGTAATTGGAAGGGTTTAGGGTCTGAGTACAGGACCTTGATAGGAACTTGATAGAACTCATGCAAATTAATGCCCTGTTACACTTTGAGCATCTGTCAGCACTCCTGACAGCTGCAGCTGAACCCTTATCGCTATGAACATAATGAATTAAAGTTTTATCCTCAAAACCTTCTGCCTTTTACCTTCCAATGCTTAAATGTTTATGGTTTCAGTTGCCTTTTGCTTTGGAGTTGCCAAAGTGTTGCCTGCCATCACTGCTGGATAATCCTCTTGGCTTTAGTTGCAGTTTCATATTGAAATGCTGAGCTGTTATCCCTCGTCCTCAGCCCATAATCTTTGTCGGGACATGAGACAACGTCCCACATCAGCAGCTGGAGGCAGTGACCCGATTTACACTTTAATATATATTTAGTAGGAACCTTTTATTTATTTATTTAGAGATACAGCACTGAAACAGGCCCTTCGGCCCACCGAGTCTGTGCCGACCAACAACCATCCATTTATACTAATCCTACATTAACCCCATATTCTCTACCACATCCCCACCATTCTCCTACCACCACTAGGGGCAATTTACAAATGCCAATTTACCTATCAACATGCAAGTCTTTGGCTGTGGGAGGAAACCAGAGTACCTGGCAGAAACCCACGCAGACACAGGGAGAACTTGCAAACTCCACACAAGCAGTATCCAGAATTGAACCCGGGTCGCTGGAGCTGTGAGGCTGCAGTGCTAACCACTGCGTCACTGTGCCGCCCCAATTAGGAGTTATAGTTTTGTTTCTTTATACTGCTGTGTTGAGGGCAGCTTTGTGGCCCTAATTGAACTACCTCTGTACAAGATAATTGAAGATATAATGGAATATTTTACAGCATTATTGTCATGGTTTTTTTAATGAATAGGATCAAGTTGCAGGAGAACGGGATTTCTCTGGGAAAATGAGATGCAAGCCGCTAGGCTTTTCCAAAGACAAGTGCAATTTCATTTAGATCCTGCAGCAGATATCATCTGCAATTGGCTTTTATTGTGATACATTTATGTTGTGTTTTATAATAATGATACATAGAATTAATACATATATACTATCTTTAGAGAGTTTGAAGAGTATAACAATGTAATCGATATTGGTATGAGACCAGCAGAAGGACTACGTTCTCCAACTCTTTCAGTCAAAGACATAATTCAAGAGAAATGGCTGTCAAAAACATGTTCTGCAGTCCCACCGATTAGAATACACAAGCTTAGAGTCAAAGACGTCAATCTAGCTGCAAGTCCGGTAAGTTAGTGCCACTTAAGATCCACATAAATAAGGTACAATGATGTGGCAGTAATGCTATAATTAGAAATAGAAACAGAAAATGCTGGAAATTATTCAGCTGGTCAGACAGCATTGGTGGAGAGAGAAACAGAGATAATAGGCTGAACTTTCATTTTAGGGTAGGGATCCTGATGTCAGGACCATTTCTGGCGGGCAGTCATTAAGGTGGGGCTGAAGTGTGGCAAGTTGAAGTGATGGCAGGAAAAAAGACAAAAGCGCAAGGGGAGAGCCAACTGTGTAACAGCCCCGACAATCAAATTTTTCTGCAGCACCTGTGGAAGAGTCTGTCACTCTAGAATTGGCCTTTATAGCCACTCCAGGCGCTGATCCACAAACCACTGACCACCTCCAGGCGCTTACCCATTGTCTCCCGAGACAAGTAGGCCAAAGAGAAGATGCCACTCCGAGTTGGCGCCTGACGGCTGATGCAGTTTTCAAAGAGATGACAAATTAGTGGTCCGTTGGCGCATTTGCTGACAATTAAGGGTGGTGAAAGTGGTGAGGAGATGAGTATTGGTGTAGGGGGCCCGATTTAATGGGCTAATGGCAGACATTACTGTGGTCGGCGATTATTTTAGAATGGAGGTGGGAGGAGAGCAGGGGTCTAGCAGCCTGTCAGATTCCCATGCAAGGGTAGCCTCACGATTTATAGATGCCTCCCTTGAGGTACTTTTAGAGGCAGTGGCTGCACGACAGAGCATCCTGTTATCAGAGTGGTAGGAGAAGGCCAGCCAGCCAGACGAAGCGGCATGCCTGGAGGTGTCTCATGAAGTGAGCAGCCGCAGCATTGTCAGCATAATGTGGGTACAATGCCGGAAGCACTTCAATGATCTTCTGAAGACTGGCAAGATGAGTGCAACATGACACCCAGGTGAAAGGCCTTCAGTTCTGTAATGACCAGTACACCCATGAGCCGAGCAGACTGAGGGCACACAGTGTCCTGGAACATGAAAAATATGATTGCCCTGGAGCACTACTGAGCCTTTGGCAAAGATCATACCAAAAGTACTTGTGGAGGATGCAATACTGAAGGCAGTGAAATCCCATGTGTTTGACCCGCTGGAAGTGGTCTTAACTCTCTCGCTGTTTACCTTGCAGGAGAAAAGAACCAACAACTCTTGAAAAAGTGATGGCGAGATGGGAGTCTGTCTAAGACAGGGTGAAATGATCTTACCATCTCCAGGTGACTGGGATGGAGCTTCCTCCCCCTCAGTTTCCTCCATGCCAATACATAAGCTCTATTAGCCTGCTGCAGCTTAGCAGAAGTAGCTGCTGACAGAAGCGAGTGTTCCTAACCAGCTTCTTATGTCTACCACAGGGGCTGTTGTTAAGGTGGAGCCTCAGCATGCCAATGTGATGTTGTTGGCTTCTTCAGTGGAGGAAGGAACAATCGAGCCAGCATGTCACATCAGTCAAATGCACCCTCCACCAGCACAGATATACTTACCTCAGTGGGGCCTCACATGAATTTAGAATGGGTGGCACAGAGTAACCAATGCTTCACTCAGGAGGTAAGGGAGGCCGAGGCTGCTGTGGGCATTCCCCTTGGAGGATGGAGGACTGACACCATGCTCAGCTGGGTGGAAATGCAGGGAATTACAGGTCTTACTGAAGGTACAGCGGGAGATGTGCGCAGGCACAGAGGGTGGCACAGTGGTTAGCACCGCAGCCTCACAGCTCCAGGGACCCGGGTTCAATTCTGGATACTGCCTGTGCAGAGTTTGCAAGTTCTCCCTGTGACCGCGTGGGTTTTCGCCGGGTGCTCCGGTTTCCTCCCACAGCCAAAGACTTGCAGGTGATAGGTAAATTGGCCATTGTAAATTGCCCCTAGTGTAGGTAGGTGGTAGGGAATATGGGATTACTGTAGGGTTAGTATAAATGGGTGGTTGTTGGTCTGCACAGATTCGGTGGGCCGAAGGGCCTGTTTCAGTGCTGTATCTCTAAAATAAAAAAAAATGTTGGTATTCCCTGAGGCAGTATGTAGTCATGGGCAGAGAATGGAGACGTCCATACATGACATGCCCCACTATGTCTCAGGCATATGAGTGCATGAGCTCATCGATTGAGAGAGTGGCCAACCTTGTGGAGAGCAAGATGTGGAATCATGCTGAGAGGATGCAGGAAGAGTGCACTAACATGCCCAGAATGGGCCTGCGCCTGTATAAATTCCGATGCAACAAGAAGGCGATGGCCTCCACTTCGCACCACCTCCCATTGCAATTCCATGGGCACCCCTGCCTCTGAACCCATCTTGGGGGCCCATAAAATTCAACCCAATGTATGCATTCTGTAGCATTGACCAGCCAGTGGCACTGATGGCGCAAAGATGTATGGAGTGGATGCCATTTGCGGCCCAGCTGGTGGATCCTTTATTGAGTGTCATGACAGGGCGGAGGCAGTCAGCAATGTTGCTACCCCTCATAGGTAGCGTTATCATCGTCTGCCCCCTTGTCTCACTGAGGCACCATTTATACAGGAAGGACATGTGACTGAGACTGCCCTGTGCAAGTGGGGCATTCTGTGGCAGAGCCCCCACTGGCACTGCGATGACAAGGATGCCTGCCACAGAAATCTCCACCGCATGCACACACACGCGAGCAGTCTGTCTCCACCTCATCGACAGCCACAGGGGGAGCACCCATCCCATAGCAGCGGATGTGAGCGGACAGAGCAGAGTCTCAGTAGTATCACTTTTGTGACTTTTCCTATGGTTCTATTCATTTATAAGGATGCAAGGTAAGGAAAATGCTGATGAATCGGCCCAGACTTGTTGATTCCAAAGTTTGATGTCATTAAGACAGAAGAATGATAGAGTGGTGGGGGACACACACGAGTGTGTTCTTGGAAATTGTGTTGGAGGTGGATGCTTGTCTTCCGGGCAGTGTGGGGAATAGTGGAAAGGCTATGCATCATGTGCATCTGGATGCACTTCCTCACTCTGGAAAAGGTGAGTTTCTGAGGTTGTGCCTTCTGGAGTGATGCCTGAGCCTTCCTTCCATCCTGGTCAATGTTTGATTCCTCAGCTGGACTTGTTGAAGGCCTTGCAAGGCTGGTTGACTCTGCTCCACTACTTCTTCCTCCTCCTCCTCCTTGGAGGAGGAGGAAGAAGTGTGCCTCTCCTCTGTATCTCCCTTTTCAAGGCTCACACCTTTCTTTGTTATGAAGCACGCAACAGACCACCATAATCCTTGAGGGCGTGTATTGGAGTGCGCCCTCCCCGACTCTTCAAGGCACCAGAACCTCATCTTCAGGAGTCCAATGGCTTGCTCTATGATGGCCCTTGTTCTGAGATGGCAGCGGTTATAGCACCTCTGTGCCTCCGTTGTGCACAGGTGTCAGAAGCCATCTCTTCAATGGATAGCCCTTGTCCCCTAGCAGTCATCCATGTATTCTCAGCAGTGCAATGAACAGTTGTGGCACCTGCGATTGCCTAAGGATGGCAGCTGCCAGGGAACCATGCACACACCTTCAGGAAACGCTTGTGATGGTTGCACACGAGCTGAATGTTGACGGAGTGAAATCCCTTCCTATATATAAATGCCCCGGCTGCTCAGCTAGTGCCTTGATGGCTACATGGGTGCAATCAATACCCGCTGCACCTGAAGGAGTCCAGCGATGGAGGCAGATCCAACAGCCCTTTGTGCCTGTGTGGCTTGATCAGTGGTGAACTCAATGTAATCTGATGCCTTCTCAAACAGGGCATTCTTTACTGGCCTTGTGCTGTGATGGGCAGCTGCTTGTGAGATGCCAGTCAGGTCCACTGATACCTCTTGAAAGGACCCAGAGGCATAGAAGTTCAGTGCAACTATTACTTTAACAGAAACTGGCAGGGTGTGCCCCCATGGCCAGTGAGGAATAAGGTGCTTCTCTATGACGGCACACAATTTTGTCACCATATGCCATGATAGGCACATCCTCTGGCAGCACTGATACTCTGTCATCTCCAGGAAGCTCATTCTTTGTTGATATACGCAATGGTGAGGGTATCGCTTTCGTGCCCTTCCTGCCCCTTGTGTATCACCTCGGCATGTCTCAGGCCCAGTGGATTGTATTTGCTGTTAGAGCGCTTGCTCCTTATCGCTGCTAATCTCCAACTTGGAGTAGCTCAGCCCCATGTCCAAGGATGGCCTTCCTTGACAGCAGATGCACTATAATGGCTGCCTGGACACCCCTGCTCTGCCCCACTAACCACTGGAGGTTCACTTCCCCGCCCCCCTGCAAAAACATTGGTTCAGTGCCTACAGATCAAACTCTCTGCAACCTCTACAAACTCAGTGGCCACTGTGTGCCACTAAATGAAGAGCTCTCTAATCCTTTCACCTTTTATGCACAGCTCTTAAATGCACCCACCTCCATGACTGGCTCGCTACTGTGATTCCGCCTCCTCTTCCTGAATGTAGTTGTGACCCTGCGTGTTCCCTGTGATGCGCCTCCAAAATTGTTTTTTGTGCTTCAAAGAGGTCTCAGTTGGTTCGTTTGCATGATCAGTTGATGACCTGCCACCTTTGGATGGGTGCCGCTGCACAGGTCCCAATGCTTGCGCCAAAGTCACTGAGAGGCAGGACCATGTTGGGAAGTCGGCATTCAAAATTGCTGGCTTGGCTGCTTCTGTTCCCACCTCCTCAGCTCAATGTTTCAGGCTGATGACCTTTCATCAGAGTGGAACAGAAACAAAAACCAAGCTTTTCTCCCAGTTCTGATGAAAGTTCATCACTGATGCTGCTTTCCAGCATTTTCTGTTTTTATTTCCGATTTTCAGCATCCACAGTATTTTGCTAATGTTATACTTAGAAACGTTGAATTATCAGGTGAAAGGTATCCTATCTTACTACCAAGACCACATGTGCCTTTTTTTTGCTTCATTTTACTATTAATATTTTTATTCTCTCTCTTTCCTCTCTAAAGGAATTGGCATGTAGTGACGAAGGTTCCATGGGCACAAGAGACCATTTTTCAAAAGTGAGTTGCAACAGCAAATGTCAGTAGAGTTGGGGGGTGGTGGAAAAGCAAAGTGGTGGTGTGGGGGCAACAGACATGAGCCTTCTCAGAATCCTATATCCACACACTAGCAGGGCTTGCTGCATGGCCTTCAGATTAGGATTGCCAACCCTATTGAAGGTTAATTTACTGTGAGAAAAATCATTGGGGCATTAAACTATCTAATTTTTTCATTTTCTTTGAACTCTTTTGCTTATTAGTTATAAAAATATTGAAGATTTGGGGAAAAACTGGATGATTCTTGACTCTCAATCACTCAGGGGCGAATTTTACTGGGTCCCCGGCATCGGGGGTTGTGGCGGGGGTTGGGAAAATACCTCCGGGCTCTCTCCTGCCGTGGGCCTCGACGCCAGGAAGACCCCGCCCCACATTACCGGCGGCAGCGAGGCCTCATGGTGGCCTCCCGCCACTCGGTGATGAGAACATAATTAAAATATGTTAATGCATGTAAATTTAAGAATTAATACCACGTTGCGCCGGTTGTCCCGCTGCCATATTCCAGCCGGTTACCAGGAATCCCGTACCTTCGGATCTCCATTTGGAGATCTGAGGCGGCACACTGGTTGGGAGGGTGAGCAGGAAAGTTTTCAGGGCAGCGAGGTTGGGGGGAGCTGGGAAAGCTATTGTGATTGATGGAGGGGATGGTGGGAAGGGGTTGAAGGCGAAAGTTAATAAAGTTTGGCGGGGAGGTCGGGATCGCAAGGTAAGTTTTTTTTGGGGGGAGAGGGCAATAAATAAATTGTTCAGTCATTGACTGGGTGGGAGAGGGGCTTGAATCTTTTAGAATATTTTCAAATTTAATTTTAAAATGTATACAACTTAAAAAATTTAAATGAAGTTGAAGGGCTTGAAGCCCTTTAGAAATGGCGCCGAAACCTGCGCAGTGGCACCAAACGCCTTTGCCAGGGACGGAGCGCCCGCCGTCTCCACATCATCGGGGGATTGGGGGGGGGGGGGGTCAGACGGTGCATCCTGTCCATTTAATTGAGCCGCCGCGCTAAATATCGCGGTAGCTCTGCTCAGTAAACCTTACGTGTGCGCCCAGCAGTTTTTGAAGTTTGCCGCCGATGTGAAAGTGCAGCCCCAGGTAACAAGAGTCTGTTCATTTCCTGATTACCATGGGAAGGTGATGCGCCGTGTGGATGGATCTATCAGTGAGCCAGTGGTGGGAGCCTGTGAGGGGGGTGGTGGGGAGCATTTGGAATCAGGAAGTCAAATGATGAAATCTCCAGGAATACATCCAACGACAGTTGGCAACCCTGCTTCGGGGCAGGAATTGATTCTGTGTTCAATTTGAGTTTGGCTACCACTGTTCAGCTGAAATCTGTAAACTCAGACAGGCAAACAATAGAACCTGGGACCTGCTGGTCTATGGCTCACTGACTCAATGACTTAACCAGTTGAGCTATTGGGTGAGCCCGTTTTTTTATCTTTCTGAATGAACAGAAAAATTAAATTGGAGAACTTGGAAGTGCTTTAGAAATGCTTCATGAAATATAAGAACATAAGAAGTAGGAACACGAGTAGACCACACGGCCTATGAAGCCTGCCCGCCATTCACTATGATCATGACTGATCTTCTGCATCAATTCCTCTTTCCTGCCCGCTCCCCATAACCCTTGATTCTTGAGACACCAAAAATCTGTTTATGGCAGCCTTAAATATATTCAACAGTGGAGCATCCACTTCCCTCTGGGGTAGGGAATTCCAAAGATTCACAACCCTTTGAAGAAGCTTCTCCTCATCTCAATCCTAAATGATTATCCCCTTATCCTGAGACTGTGCCCCCGTATTTTAGATTCCCCAGCCAGCGGAAACAAGCTCCCGGTGTCTACCCTGTCAAGCCCTTACAGAATCTTGTATGTTTCAATGAGATTACCTCTCATTCATCTAAACTCCAGAGAATATAGAACCAATTTACTCAGCCTCTCATCATAGGACAGCCCTCTCATCCCAGGGACCAATCCAGTGAGCCTTCGCTGTACTGCCTTAAATGCAAATATAACCTTAAATATGGAGACAAAAACTGCACACAGTATTCTAGGTGTGGTCTCACTAAAGCCCTGTTCAATTTTGGGAGACTTCTTTGTTCTTAAACTCCAATCCCCTTGCAATAATGGACAACATGTCATTTTCCTTTAATTGCTTGTTGTACCTGCATGCTAACCTTCTGTGTTCCTTGTACAAGTACACCCAACTCTCTCGGTACATAAACATTTACAAGTTTCATGCCTTTAAAAAAATATTCTGCCCTTCTATTCTTACAACCAAAGTGAATAACTTCACACTTCCCCCCCCCCCTCCCATTATACTCCATCTGCCACCTTGTTGCCCACTCACTTAACCTGTCTATATATCTTTGCAACCTCTCTGAGTCCTCCTCACAGCTTGCATTCCACCTACTTTTGTATGATCAGCAAACCTAGATACATTACTCACTGTCTCTTCGTCCAAATAGCTAAGGCCCCAGTACTGATCCTTGTGGCACTTCACTAGGCACAGCCTTCCATCTTGAAAATGTTCCATGTATGCCTACTCTCTGCTTCCTGTCCATTAACCAATCCTCTATCCATGCTAATATATTGCCCCCAACTACATGAGCCCTTATCTTGCCTATTAACCTTATGTGGGGCACTTTATCAAATGCCTTTTGGAAATCCAGGTATGCTACATCTACTGGTTCCCTTTTTCCTACCCTACTAGTTACATCCTCAAGAAACTCTAATAGATTTGTCAAACAGAATTTTTCTTTCATAACACCATGTTGACTTTGCCTGATTATACTATGATTTTCTAAGTGCATTATTAAGACTTCCTTAATAATAGATTCCAACACATTTCCAATGACTGATGCAGCCTAACTGGCCTGTAGTTTCCTGTTTTCCCTCTTCCTCCTTTCTTGAATAGTGGTGTTACATTTGCTAACTTCCAATCTACTGGGACCATTCCAGAATTCAGGGAATTTTGGAAAATCATAGCCAGCGCCTCCACTATCTCTACAACTATTTCTTTCAGAACCCTAGGATGTAGGCCATCAGGTCCTGGGGATTTGTCGGATTTTAGTTCCTTAAGTTTCTCTTTTTCGCTACTGATATCTTAATTTCCTCACTATTTTTAGCCCCTTAGGTTACCCTTTATTTCTGATGTGCAACTTGTGTCTTCTATTGCGAAGACAGACACAAAATGTTTGTTCAATGTTTCTGGCATTTCCTCATTCCGCATAATAATTTCTCCTGTCTCTGCTTCTGAGGGACCAATGTTTACTTTAGCTACACTCTTCCTTTTTATATACTTGTAAAAGCTCTTACAATCTGTTTTAATATTCCTAGCTGGTTTACTCTCATTTCTATTTTTTCCCTTTTTATCAACTTTTTGGTGGCTCTTTGCTGGTTTCTAAAACACTCCCAATCTTCAGACTTGCTACTATTCTTTGTAACATTAAAAGCTTCTTCTTTTAATCTAATACTATCTTTATCCTTAATTTCCTAAGTAAGCCACACCACTCTTTGAGCCATGCGTTTATTCTCTTATCTGCTTGACCCTATGCCAATTGGCATGTGGCTCAAGTAACATTCCAGAGATGAATGCCTTTGATGTTCTGCATTTAATTTGGACCCTAACTCCTCAAACTCTCTCAGCAGAACATCATTCCTAATTCTACCTATGTTGTTGCTTCCTACGTGTACCATGACAACTGGACCCTCCCCTCCCACTCCAAGTTCATCTCCAGCTGGCAGGCAATACAACCTTTGGAGCTCCTGGGCATGGCTGCAGAGAACAGAATCCCTCTGACTATACTGTCCCCTATCATTACCACATTCTTTTTCGGTCCCCCCACTTGAATGGCATCCTGCATCATGGTGCCATGGTCAGTTTGCTCATTCATCCTACAGCTCTTGTTCTCATTCGTACAGGTCGGAAGCACCTTGTACCTGTTGGTCAACGTCTAGGGTTGAGCGTCCTCCATCACTACATTCTGGATGCCCATATCTGCCTGACTTGCAGTCACATCCTCTTGTCCCTGACCATTGCCCAACTCTAAAGTTGTACTTAACCTAAGGGGATGACTACCTTCTGGAATTAAGTGTCCAGGTAACTCTCCTCCTCCCTGATGCTCCGCAATCTCTGCAACTCAGACTCCAGCTCAGCAACTCTGAGCTGAAGTTGCTCCAGCTGTAGACATTTATCACAGATATGATTGTCCAGGACTGCGATGCATTCCATAGATTCCCACATGTTGCAGTCACGCCACACCACCATCACTGCCATATCAGTCTAAACTTAATTATTTAACTGTATTTATTTAATTAGTCAATTAGTTATGAATTTACTCAGCTAAATTAATAGCAAGTTAAAGTCCCTAGCTTGCAGACAAAACAACATTCATCAGCTATTGGAGGTTGGACAAAAAGATATGAAAAACGGTACCTCTTTCTCAGGGCCTGGTCAGGTCACAAAAAAAAAACCTGACCTAAACCCGACGGAACCACATCGGACCCGAGCCCGACAAGGCCCGAGTCCCTCCATTTTTTCCCCACGCCCGACCTGACCAGACCTGAGCCTGACCCGACCACTGGAATGTTCCCTTTACTTACCTTCCGATTCCCAATTTGAAGGAAGCTGCAACATGAGCATAATGACGTCATAGAGATGCTCACTTGCTCACTGCGCAGACTCAGAGTTTCCTTCTTTGACGTCCCGGGCTCCCAACTCAGGTAGGTTTTTTTACTTTTAACACTTCTTGCTGTGCGTGTCCGACCTGGACCTGGCCCGACCCGGACCGAGCCCGAAAGCCAGACCCGGAAGAGCGACCCGACCCAACCCGAACCTGACACATGTCGTCGGATCCTGTAGGGTTCAGGTAGGGTAGTAGGCCTTTACCTCTTTCCCCTTCTGCATCAAATTCCCACCTGCACCAATATCCTGATGTAGCACTCAGTCCTCGAGGCATTCTGTCGTTGGCTTTCTCTGTGCCATGTAACTGTGTGCGGTAGCAAAACTTGACTACTTTTATAGAGGAGATATTGATTGCAAATCCTTGGGAAGTGCCCCTTAGTGAAATTAAAATGAAGAAGGGCAAAACAACAGAAAATGTTTGCTGCTGTTACAGTGATTTCTAGCTACTAAATATGTCTTTCTTTTTTGAAAACGACACATGATGTAATGCTTAATTTCTTCTTTAATTTGATAATTGTGCCTCAACTGGAGAGTATTCTCTTCAGAAAATAGGAACATAAGGAATAAGAGTAGGCTTTATAGCCCCTCGAGCTTGCTCTGACATTCACTAAGATCTTGGCTGAACTTCTACATCTACTCCATCTTCTTAACTATCCCTATAAGTTGTAAAGAGGATGTAAGGAGGCTACAAAGGGATTATAGATAGGTTAAGTCAGTATACTCCATTATACAAATGGAGTACAATGTGAAAAAATGTGAAATTGTCCATTTTGGCAGGAAGGATAAAAAAGAAGCAGTTTATCTAAATGATGAGAGATTGCAGAGCTCTGAGATGCAGAGGGATCTGGATGTCCGAGTGCATGAATTGTAAAAGGTTAGTATGCAGGTACAGCAAGTAATTAGGAAAGCTAATAGAATATTATCATTTATTGCGAGGGGAATTGAATATAAAAGTAGGGAGGTTATGCTTCAGCTATGCAGGGCATTGGTGAGACCACATCTGGAGTACTGTGTACAGTATTGGTCTCCTTATTTAAGGAAGGATGTAAATGCATTGGAAGAAGTTCAGAGAAGGTTTACTAGACTAATACCTGGAATGGGCAGGTTGTGTTATGAGGAAAGGTTGGACAGGCTAGGCATGTATCCGCTAGAGTTTAGAAGAGTAAGAGGTGACTTGATTGAAACATATAAGATTCTGAGGGGTTTTGACAGGATGGATGTGGAAAGGATGTTTCCCCTTGTGGGAGAATCTAGAACTAGGGGTCACTGTATAAAAATAAGGGGTCGGCCATTTAAGACAGAGATGAGGAGAAATCTTTTCTGTCAGAGGGTCGTGAGTCTTTAGAAGTCTTCTTCAAAAGGCAGTGGAAGCAGAGTTTTTAAAATATTTTTAAGGCAGAAGTAGATAGATTCTTGATAAGCAAGGGGGTGAAAGGTTATCCGGGGTAGGCGGGAATGTGGAGTTGAGGTGACAATCAGATCAGCCATGATCTTATTGAAAGGCAGAGCAGGCTCGAGGGGCCGAGTGGCCTACCCCTGCTCCTAATTCGTATGTATATCCATTGATTCCCTTAGTGCTCAAAAATCTTTCAATCTCAATCTTGAATATACTCATCGACTGAGCATCCACAGCCCTCTGGGGGAGAAAATTCCAAAGACAAAATGTTGTTTAAATCTGGAATACAGGCTCTCTCACAGACAGCTCAGCTTTTGTAAAGAACTGAAAATTAACTGATGGGTTTTTAACATCACATTAAGCAAGACCTTTTCCTTGTGAGATAGAAAGAAAGGCTTGCATTTATATAGTGCCTTTCACAATCATTGGTGTGTTATTAAAAACCTGTGTTGTTCATTTGAGTAGTAACAATGTTCTGGTTACAATCACTTTATTCCCTGCTTTACCATACAAAACAATTTCAAGCGGAGTATATTAGCAGACAGAGCACAATTGAACACAGGTATGCATTCTTCTCATTGTACAACCTAAAATAAGAAAATGCTTATACACTATTTTTCTTTAGCAAGTTAGAATTTTTTCCTTCTCTCTACTGATAGTCCTTTCACTGCACATTGCCTTATATGATAATCTGTAGCCTAATTCTTAGTATCTGGTCTATTCGTCAGACATCAGCATCTTTTCTGTTGTTGCTGTCAGTCTGGAACAATCTGTTGATCAAAATTGAACCCACTAACTATTGCTAGGCTAATGTAACACTCTCTCTCTCTCTCTCTCTCTCTCTCACTCATTGTATCAATAGTCAGGATGTCCCAAACAACTTTACAGCCAATAAATTACTTTTGAACAGCAACAACTGTTGTAGGGAAAGGCTCAGCCATTTTTCACACAAGGCCCCAGAAAGAGAAATGAGATTAATAATCAATTAAACTATTTTTGTAGTATTAGCTGAGGGATAAATGTTGTCCTAGACACCAGGAAAACTCTCCTGCTCCTCTTTGAATAGTGCCATGGGATCTTTTACATCCACTTGAGAGGACAGAATGGGTCTTGGTTTAATGTCTCCTCTGAAATATAGATATGTAGTTATATAAAAAACACATTGCCCTGGATTTTGCGGTCAGTGATGAAGCAAGGACGTTGCTGCTGACCTTGAAGAGCACTTCGCTGAGAGACCTAGTGATCTCTGCAGCGTGAACTTTACCTCCTCTTACTATGCAGTGGATTGTAGCATTCTTTCATAGGGATTTCCAGCGTGGAGCTGCAATGATGTCATCAAGCTGTCCTAGTAGCTAAGCACATTGAAGAATTCTCAGACACTCCAACCAGGAAATGAAAAGCACTAAAATAAAATTACTTAAAATTTTTTTTACAGAGAGCAAAATAAGGATTGGGATATACATATGGGATGAAGGTAGAAGCTAAAATATCGTGAAAAAAACTTTTAAACAAATTTTAAAAATGTATTTTAAAAAAACGAGTAATTAATCTTAATGGTGACATTCAAAAACACTCCACAAAGATAAAATTACTTTTTCAGGACTAGGTCTGTTGCTCCGGAACAGTTATAACTTAGTTTGCCATTAAAAATCCAGTTACATCTGATTGAACAAGGTGTAACATTTTATTGGGTTTCCAACATCGATGTGAGAGTGGAAAATTAGACGTTCTTGTCACATCAACTGGTTTCAATGATTGCTGGTTCTGACGGGAGGGTCCACAGCACAGTCTGCGGCAGAGCAGTGAATAACAGACCGCAACTTCAGGATTTCTTTGTTAATCTGCGCTTGCGATAAATCCTGAAGTTGCTGTAAGTTTCAGAGGACTAATGATAGAAAATACTGATATTCGCTGTCAAAAAACCCCTGAAAAATCCAGGCCATTATTTCAAACATCATATCGTGCAAGACCTTTTTCTTGTGAAAAGGTAAGAAGAAAGAAAGAAGGAAGGAAGGACTTAGGAACTTAGGAAATAGGAGCAGGAGTAGGCCATTTGGCCCCTTGAGCCTGCTCCGCCATTCAACTTGATCATGGTGAATCTTCTACCTCAACGCCATTGTCCCACACTATCCCGAAATCCCTTGATATCTTTCATATCTAGAAATCTATTGATCTCTGTCTTACACATACTCAATGATTGAGATTCCACAGCCCTCAGGGGTTGAGAATTCCAAAGATTCACTACCCTCTGAGTGAATAAATTCCTCCTCCTCTCAGTCCTAAATGGCCTACCTCTTATTCTGAGACTGTCCTCTGGTTTTAGACACCCACAGCCAGGGGAAACATCCTTCCTGCATCAACCTTGTAGAGCCTGCTATTAATATTGGGAGTTTGGTGAGTGAGAGAGTTTGGTGAAGAGGGGAACCATAAATTAATTAAGAAAATAAATTTAATTTAATGAACACAATAAAGATGGAAGGACAAGCGATGTGCTGTGGCTGCAGCATGTGGAAGCTCCTGGATGTCACGGCAACCCATGGCAACCACATCTGTAGTGAGTGTCTGCAGCTTGAGGAGCTTTGGCTCAGAGTTAATGAGCTGGAGGCTGAGCTGCAACATTGCGATGCATCAGGGAGAGGGATAGTTACCTGGATACTTTGTTCCAGAAGGCAGTCACACCTCTTTAGGATAGGGCCATCTGATTTGGTCAGTGGTCAGGGACAGGAGAGTGTGACTGTGAGTCAGGCAGGTAAGGAGATCGAGGGGAGTGGAGGAGCCGCAACCCTTCCAATTGAGCAACAAGATCGAGGTTCTTGCAGCTTGAATGGACAAGAGCGAGGCTGTTGTGTGAATGAACAGACTGACCATGACACCATGGTACAGGAGCCATTCAAGTAGGGGGGTGGGGGGGGGGGGCGTTAAAAGGAATGTAGAGGTAGTAGGGGAAAATATAGTCAGGGGGATAGAAATAGTTCTCTGCAGCCAAGAGCAAGAGTCAAGAAAGCTGTGTTGCCTGCCCAGTGCCATGGTTTGAGATACCTGCTGAGGGCTGGAGAGGAATTTGCAGTGGGAGGGGGAGGATCCAACCATCGTGGTGCATGTAGGTACCAACGACATAGATAGGACTAGGAAGGAGGTTCTGAAAAGGGAGTATGAGGAGTTAGGCACTAAAATAAAAAACAACCTCAAAGGTAATAATCTCTGGATTATTACCTGAGCCATGTGCAAATTGGCATAGGGTAAGTAAGTTTAGAGAGATGCTTAAAGACTGGTGTGGAGAAGTGGGTTCCTGTTTGTGGGGCACTGGCACCAGTATTGGGGAAAGTGGGGATGAACTTCACTTGAACCATGCTGGGACCAATATTTTAGCAAGTTGTATAACTAGGGAAGTAGAGAGGGCTTTAAAATAAATAGAGGGGGGAAAGGGATCATGTTGGGGAAGATTGAGTGAATTAAAGGGAAATGACAAGGCAATAGATCAAAGTAGCAATAAAGGTAATGATGATCAAAGTATGGCAGGAAGGGATAGTAATTGAAAACTTAAGAGTGTGCCAGTGTACAGAGATCACAAAAACAGTGAAAAAGCTGAATTAAGGTCTCTGTATCTGAATTCCTGCAGCATTTGCAATAAAACAAATGAATTATCAGCTCAAATAGAAATTCATATGTATGACCTGTTATCCATTACAGAGATGTAGCTACAAGGAAACCAAAGCTGGGACCTGGATATCCAAGGATGTGTTACATTCAGGAAGGACAGGAAGCTGGGAAAAGCTGGTGGGGTAGCTCTGTTAATTAAAGAGGGCATTAGCACTGTAGTGTTAGATGACCTTAGTTCTAAAGATGAAGACGTAGAATCAGTTTGGATGGAACTAAGAAACAGCAAGGGGCAGAAAACATTGGTGAAAGTTGTTTTTGGCCAACAAACAACAGTGGTAATGTAAATCACAGTATAAATCAGGAAATTAGAGGTGTGTGTAACAAGGGTAATACAGTAATCATGGGGGTTTTCAATCTACATATAGACTGGGTAAAATCTATTCGTACTAATGTTGTAGAGGACGAATTCTTGGAATGCATGCAAGATGGTTTTCCAGAGCAGTACGTTGAGGAACCAACTAGGGAATGGGCTATTTTAGATCTAATATTGTGCAATGAAAAAAGGCTAATTAATAATCTTGTTGTAAAGGAGCCATTAGGAAAGAGTGACCATGACATGATGAAATTTTACATTAAGTGTGAAAGTGATGTAGTTCGATCAGAAACTAGGGTCTTAAATCTAACCAAAGGAAACTATGAAGGTATGAGGGGCAAATTGGCTATGGTGGATTGGGAAACTACGTTAAAAGGTATGACAGTGGATAGGAAATGGCTAACAGTTGAAGAACTAAAACATAGTTTACAAAACATAGTTTAGTGCACAAAAACCCAGCAAGGAAAGTGCTCCAACTGTGGCTAACAAAAAAAATCAAGGATTGTATTAGAGCAAAGGAAGAGGGAAAAAATGGTAAGCCTAAGGTTTAGGAGCATTTTAGAATTCTGCAAAGGAGGACCAAGAAAATGATTAAAAAAGGGAAAATACAATATGAGAGTCATCTAGCAAGAAACATACAAACGGACTGTAAAATAGGTATGTAAAAAGGAAAAGATTAGCAAAAACAAATGTGGATCCGTTACAAGTGGTGTCAGGAAAATTTATAATGGGGAATAAGGAAATGGCAGAGAAACTAAACAAATACTTCGTGTCTGTCTTCACGGAGGAAAATACTAAAAACTTCCCAGAAATAATGGAGAATCAGGGACTAGTGTAAACGAAGAACTGCAAAAAATATATTAATATTAGTAAAAAAAAGTTCTAGAGAAACCTCTCATTCTTCTAAACTCCAGAAAATAAAGTGTATTTAATCTTTCCTCACAGGACAATCCCTCAATCTCAGGAATTAGTTTGGTAAACTTTCGTTGCACTTCCCTATGGCAAGTATATCTTTCCTTAGGTTAGGAGACCAAAACTGCATACAATACTCCAATTGTGGTCTCACCAAGTCTCTATATAATTGCAGCAAGACTTCTTTACTCCTGTACTCAAATCCTCTTGCAATAAAGGCCAACATACAATTTGCCTTCCTAATTGCTTGCTGCATCTGCATGTTAGCTTTCGGTGACTAATGAACAAGGACACCCAGGTCCCTTTGGACATCAACGCTTCTCAATCTCTCATAACTCTGCATTTCTGTTTTTTCTATCTAAATGGATATCTTCACATTTTCCCACATTATATTCCATCTGCCATGTTCTTGCCCACTCACTAAGCCTGTCTAAATCCCCCTGAAGCCTCTTTACATCCTCCTCACAACTCACATTTCCACCTAGTTTTGCCTAGTTTTGTGTCATCGGAGAATTGAAAATATTACATTTGGTCCCCACATCCAAATCATTGATAGCTGGGGCCCAAGCACTGACCCTTGCGGTACCCCACTAGTTACAGCCTGCCAACCTGAGAATGACCCATTTATTCCTACTCTCTGTTTTCTGTCCATTAGTCAGTTCTCAATGCCAGTATATTCCCCCCAATCCCATGTGATCTAAATTTGCTTACTGACCTCCTGTGTGGGACCTTATTGAAAGCCTTCTGAAATTCCAAATACACCACATCCACTGGTTCCCCATGATCTATTCTGCTAGTTATATCCTCAATAAACTCTAACAGGTTTGTCAAACATGATACCCCTTTTGTGAATCTATGTTGACTCTGCTAAATCCTACTATTATTTTCTAAGTGTCCAGTGATAACATCCTTTATACTAGATTCATTTATATATTTTGCACTTATATAGTGTTTTTCATGATGTTAAGATGTCCCAAAACAGTTCAGTCAATGAATTAATCTGAGTAGTTTCACAAAACCATTGAAGGTGAAGATCAGCCTTAAATAAGAATTTACCAGCTTTAGGTGTTATTTGAGGGAGAAATGTTGACCAAGGAAAACTGGAGAACTGGGAAACACAAAAATGTGATTAGCTTCCAAATATAATTGAATGAGAAAGTATTGTTGATGTGTTTGAAAAACTAGAATCCATCAATATCCAGAAACAATTAGACCATGTATTCATTGACATCATTCGCACTGTTTTTTGTGGTGAGGAATAATTTCACTGTTTTTCCCTTCCATTACAAGCATGTTTGACCTCCTTTCAATTGATTTACAGCAGACAAAGGATGGTCTTAATGCTGTTCCATCGTCACTTCAAGAGGAGAAGGATTGCAGTTTGACACTGACATCTCAACAGCTTCACCAAATATCCATTGGTAGGCTAAATATTAGTTTATGACTTTTGCATTTATAATTCAATTCTGAAGAGTAGATTTAGTAGGGGTAATTGTGCCCCTGGCGGGAGCAACGCACTGTCAGTTCAGTCCTATCGCTCCACAGGTCGCGGCATATTATGAAAGTTTTCCCGCCCAACTGGAAAACAGACAAATTAAGCACTCTAGTAACCCCCAGAATAAATCAGACAAACCAGGTATCTTTAGAGAACAACAAATTAACTATTATTAAAACAAAATCTTAAACACTATTAAGATAAACCTTTGTCTAAAGACCTTACAACTTCTTATTTTAACCTAACTTCCCCATTCACACACATACACTCAAAAATCATGGTTAACCGGTTTCCTTTGTGAAACAATTACCTGTTTCTTAAGAATAAATAAATAACTGGCATTTAAGTCTTTGTGGGTTATGTTCCTGATGGGTGAGGTATTCTAATGTGAAAATAATCAAATGCCCCTCGAAATCTCCACACGGATTTGATGAAATAGTCTCTTAGTAGATAGGCCTTCAAACACTTTGGTTGCAGCAGGCATCAAACAGATCTTTCAACAATAAGCACAGCAATAGGTCTACTTGAATTTTAAAACCGACAGTCTCTGAGTCGAAATTTTACTTCAGAAATACAAATGATCTCTTCAAAGGGCTTTTTTCTCCTTAGGCAATTAACTTGGCCTTTAGCTCCTTGTAGAATTTTTGCTGAGAAAAATAGACGGCTCTTTTCTTCAGTAGCATGCTTCGCTGGTGAGTCTCTCAAAACTGGTTTCAGCTGGTTTTTCCACACAGTTAAGTTGAAACATTATACTATGTAACGTCACTCTCCTGCTGTGGCCTAGGAACAGGTGTACCTGGCACACTGTGCCTCGTAGTTTTTAACGGCACACTGTTTTTAAACAGAGTTTTAAAGGTACAGACTGTTTTTAATCAAAGGAGAAAAAAATACAGCTCTGTGAAACAGGAAACTTGTTTATTGTAAATTTGGGTGCTTGTTGTGTATGATTTTCCAACCAGTTAAATTAATGATTGGAACTTCATGTGCACTTAACTCTTATATTTTGGACTGAATTTCACAGACATCCCCCTCCCCTCGACGTCGTGAGTGGTGGCGGGGTGGGTTGGGGGCTGGAAAATGCCTCCCGGAGAGAGCTGCTATGCACCCCAATGCCATGAGGGCCCAACCCGAAATTGCTGGCGGTGGTGAGGCCTCGTGTCGGCCCCCCTGCTGCTCGGTGATGGGACTGCCATTAACATATTGAAATAAATTTAAATTAATGAATTAATTACCTTTATGTTCCCACCATCGGTCCCGGTGTGATATTCGTGCCACTGGCCAGCACTCCCACCCCTTTGGGTGCAGGGAACCAAGGCGTAACACTGGTGGAGGGAGGGAGGAGCTAAGTTTCTCAGTGCTGGTGGGGGTGGGGGGGGGTGGGGAAATGGGGTCAAAGTAATATCATTGGTGTAGGGGATGGTGGGAAGGGTTATAGTTTAAAGTTTCTGTACTTTGGCCAGGTGGACAGGGTATGTGTTTTGTTGTGGGAGAGGGCAAGTAATTAATTTCATTGTTATGGGGAGGTGGGAGAGGGACAGAATAAATGCATTTTTAAAAATTAAATGTTCTTTTAAATATTTAAATTGAATCGTAGGGCTCAAAGCCCTTTAAAAATGGTGTCAGCGCCTGTGCACAGGCAGCTGATGCCATAGCCGGGACAGACAGCCTGCCACTTCTACATCATCGGGGGGTGGGGCGGTGCGCCCTGGCTATTTAAATGAGCCATTGTGCTTAATATCGCAGTGGCTCTGCGACATGCAGTCCGTGCGAGCGGGCCACCCTTGTTTTCAGAGTATAAATTTAAGCCCCCGTGTGTGGTCCCAATGTTCAATGTCCCCCACTGAAAGTGCAAAATTGGAAAATTATTCCTAGTATGTTGAGAGTCATTTATCTTCAGATAAATATATAGGGAGGGGACTTGTTTTTTATATAGATGTTTAAACAAGTAACAAAACTGGAGTTTTTGCTAACCTGGTTGTTAGGGACCTTATTGTGCATTCCTGCTGCTGACTTTGGCCTTCCCTCTCTAGCAAGTCTCTAGTTCCTGGAGAAGGGTCTGAAGAAATTCTGAAGAAGGGTCACTGACCTGAAACGTTAACTCTGCTTCTCTCTCCACAGATGCTGCCAGACCTGCTGAGTCTTTCCAGCATTTCTTGTTTTTATTTCAGATTTCCAGCATCCGCAGTATTTTGCTTTTATTCTATCATTTCTGGTTACTCTGGGGCATGTCTCATGGTGAATTTGGTCATTCCCTCTCTGGCTGCTCCATGCATATTGACTTTGCAGCATGCTCTCTTGTAAGCCTTGGCTTATATCTCCCTCCAGGCCTGGACTCAGGAGGAAGAGGCAGTCCAGATTCAGGAAGGAAATGATCCACTACCAGACTTTGAGTCTGCCTCTACCTACTATAGCCTGGACTCTGCCTCCCCCAGTGTTGTCTTGCAAAATTCCACAAATACTGTTTCGTGGCCACGCACCTGTATCAATATTGCACAACAATTCCCCTATCAGATAAGGAAATTAAAAAAATTGTTTGAGACAGATGGTGATTTAAAATTGGTTTCAGTTTGGTACAGCTGAATAGGAGTCACTTTGGGGCATGGTCAACATAAAAAAATCAAACCGATGCATCAACATTTTCAAAGAGTATTCATAAAAGCTAATATTGGCCTTTATCTCAAGAAGGCTGCAATACAAAGGAAATGAAGTGATGCTGCAGTTGTACAGAGCCTTGGTCAGACTCCATTTGGATTGCTGCATGCAGTTTTGGGCACTGTATTTCAGAAGGCTTTGAAGAAGGTCCAGAGCAGATTCACCAGAATGATACCAGGGTTTATAGGGTTACGTTATGAGGATAGGTTGCATCAACTTAGCTTGTGTTCCCTTGAGTTAAGTAGGTTCAGGGGTGATTTCATTAAGGTAATTAAAGTGATGAAAGAATTCGATAGATACAGAGAAGCTATTTTCTCTGATGGGGAATCAGAACAAGGGGAACAATTTTAAAATTAGAGCTGGAACTATTCAGGAGGGAACACAAGAAATAGGAGCAGAAGTAGGCCATATGGCCCATCGAGCCTGCCTCGCCATTCAATATGATCATGGCTGATCTTGGGCTTCAATTCCACTTTCCTGCCCGCTCCCCATAGTGAAATCAGGGGGAGCACTTTTTCACACAAAGAATAGTGAAAATCTGGAATTATTTTGACCAAAAGGCTGTGGATTGTGGGTCAATTGAAATTTTCATGACTGAGATTGTCAGATTTTTATTTAGTAAGGGTATTCGGGGATATGAGTCAAAGCCAGGAAAATGATGTAATTGAATGGTGGAACAGTCTTGAGGGGCTAAAGACCAACGCCTGTTCCGATGTTCCAATGTGCCAATGTCTACACTTGGAAATGCTGCTTTAGAGATACACGTCTCCAATCCACATCTATTTATCATAACTGGATTCACAATCTTGGGGAATCAGATTAAGACAGCCATCACATAAGGCTTCAAAAACCTCATTGTTGTCTGGTGGCCACACAGATTGCTGAAGAAAAGCTCAGCAGCTAGAGCATTAGAAGAGTTGGCATAGATGGTGGATATTTCTCTTGGGGTGACAGTATATCTGTAATAACCTAGCAGCCATTTTCAAATGATTCCAGCATACAATCCCAGGCAGCCAACACATCAATACATGTGGAATCTAAAGTTGCAGAACCATCGACTGAACTTGCGCAAACAAGAACTGGACCATCTTCATTCCTAGAGGTGCATATTGACACCCAATAGCCAATCATCTTTCTTCCTCTTGACACTGGGAAAACCTTTAGAAAGCAGCCCGTGGTTAGTAAATAGGAGAAATGCACTTTGCACTTTTACAAAGGAAAAGTACCTTAAAAAAGCACACTAAATGCAATATGATTGAAGTGACATGCCCAGTGAAATAACGTTGATGCTATTTGGAAAACATGGAGAGAGGATCACTGCAGTTTTAGAAAGTCAGAATTGCTTCAGTGATGAAACAACAAATAAGCAGACAAATCTCTTAATTTGTATCCATTTGAAACAACTACTAAGCAGATTCTCTTTTAAGAATACCCAACATGGCTGTATGGACTTAAGTAGTCATGTTTTTTTGGGTATTGTTTATTGAAACACAATTCAAGCCCTCTGTCCTATTTTGGGAATGGAAAGTATTTTAAATAATTTTCAGGGTTCTACAAAGTCAAATCTACAATGGTGCAAGTGCTGCAGTCATGACAGAGCCTACGAGATTATTGTGGCTCAACCCATTGATAGTTGAATGTTGGGAATACTTACTTGTCTCTTGGACTTATTTGGAAACCTTCTCCTTTACTCTGGTGAAACATGATGCACTGATTGAATTAAATGAGGCAAATCACTGAGAGCAGAGGTTTCAGGATGTACTGATACGCTTTTCTGTCCAATGCCACTCCTTTCCCGATGATCTCCCTCATTTTGTATTGTGATGTTAATTGTTAGACCAGTGAGTGTTGTATTTGTTTTTATTGTTAGAAATTTACATGCTGACTTTAAAATATTGAAGCACTGCATGGAATAGCTAAGTGCAAAAAACAAAAGACTTGTGAGCAAATTGCAAAGTTGTCAAAAAAATTATTTTTTAAACTAACGCTACATCAGATGTGCTCTTGACAACTTCAGTGGCAAAGTTGCTGAAAATTTTGGCAGTGACTCTACTTTTAATGCTGATAGCCCCAAAACATTTTGCAGCAATGATATATTGATTGCCTGATTCCAGTGAAGTTTAAACTGAGCTGTTGAGAGAATATCTCACTGACAAATCAAAGTTTAGTGCGGGAACTTTAAGATCAGAACTTTATTGTAAACATGGCCGTTGTCAACCTGAGCTAAAGCACCATTCCCAAGTGACTCCAAGACAAATTAATTAGCATTAAATACAGCATGTTATGAAACCATATTGAAGGCCAGAATCAAATGTAATGAGTTCTTTTATGTTGTCTGAGGCAACATAAATGAAATGCGTGGAGTCCAGTTGGTTGAAGATCTCAAACAGGTTTATTACGGCTAAACTATTATACAGTACAGAGCTAACTATTTACAGAACCTTACTCTGGGTATTACAGTTGCAGAGTGACTCAGGCTTGTAGTCACATGACTGTATCCTGGTACTCAGCTCATTAGCATACTAAGATCTTAAAGGGACATTACTCTTGAAGGCAATCATACAACATCAAACTTAAACCTGGTTGGCTATGCTAATCTCCTGTGCTGGACAAAAGATACAGCTAAACCTGTAGCCTTTTCAGGAATCAGACGGAAAATTAAAGTGACTCAGCATGGATAAGTGGAATGAGAAACTGACAGCATTTGTCTTGAAATATAGTGATACAAGAACATCTGATTGTCATTTTGAAGCTTATTTAGTAATTGATCAATGGTACTTGAAAAAAGAAGTTGGTTACTAGAGGCAGGATCTTGATTGCTAACATGACCCTCACTTTAGTTACCCCTAAGCCATTGTTGGTGAACCAAACAATTGCATCTTTTTGTCTATTGTTGAACTACTGGCCAAATACAATCCTATTCTTGAAGAACTTTGAAATGATGATATACCACAGCCCAATAATTCAAAACAAGATTATAGAGTTGCTTTCAGACCAGGTTACATAAAGTATTGTTAACATCAAAAACTCAATTTTACTCAGTGATAATGGTCAAGACCCAGGCCTCAAGCAAAGTTGATCAATTAAGTTTTTCAGTACTTTACCATAGACAAAGATGATCAAGGAATTATAGCCAAATTAAATATTAACAAGTTTTGTAAGATTTTATGAAGTAAATGGCCAGTCAGCTTCTGGATCAACTGTACCAAAAACAAATGCCTAGAACTATCTAAACTATGAGAACAACGCTATGATGGTGCTGCGAATATTAATAGAATCTATTCTGGCATACAAGCAAAGAACCGAATGCAAAATACGTGCACTGTGCTGCATACAATTTGAATCCAGTGTTAAACAAACAACACAGAACTTTGACACTTTCATGATTTAATTAAGAAATTAAATACATATTTTGGTCATAGCAATAACCAATGAGTGTTGTTCTCTTTGTAAGCAAATCCAATCTAACCCTGAATCTGAAAAGACTTTGGGAGGAATTTTATCGTGGCAGCGGGGGTCTCGACTTCGAGATCCCCGCATCACCTCTTCTATGGAAAGCCCTCTGAATTTAGTGAAAATTGGGCACTTAACTGGATAGCAGCCGGCCTTCCATGGGATCAAGGATCCCAGCGTCAGAAGTCCTGCCCTTGCAGAGCTGCCGACCAATCAGAGACTGGCAGCTGCAGCGCCATCGTGGAGGCGGTGGCTGCTGCTGCAAGTGCACCTGCCGGAGGCCCAGGAGCATCACTGGAACAAGGCCTCGGGTAGGTCAGGGCAGGAAGAGCCTTGATGGGTAGGGGTCGTGGAGGAGTGGGGGAGGGGGTCGCGGGGAGGGGGTGGCCCTCAGAAGACCCCCCCCTTGTCGATGCCGGGTCCCCTGTTCAGGCACTAAGTACCTTTTAACTAGGGATCAACCCCCCCCCCCCCTCCCTCACGGCAGAGCCAGAAAGCACCCACACGGGTTTTCCATGGTGTGCTTCCTGTGCAGCGACAGGGCTGCCCGCTGCACTGGTAATTGTGGCTGTGCAGGAAGAGGCCCTTAATTGGGTATTAATTGCTCAGTTAAGGGCCTCAATTGACAGTGGAGTGGGAAGGCTGTTCATAGGTCTTTCCACCCTGGACTAAATTTTGGTGGAGGCGGGATGATGGTGGGAGCCTCCACCCGCCACCATCCTGCCCAATTTTATGCTCCCCCCTCTTCCAAATCTGCCACGGGGGAGAGCATAATATCCCCCCCATCCCGTCTTTCTCCTGCATGTTGGTCTTCTCAGTATGATTCTTCATTGCTTTCAGATGTGGATACACAGATATACTTAAAACGTATTGAAATTCTATCCCAGTCGTTTTTTTTAAGGGTGACATTACCACTTTCCAAGCTGTTTTATCCCCTTACCCTTTATGAAAGCCATTGTCCAGTGTGAAGTAGGCTTTATATTAGTTGCATATTTTCTCCCATTTTCACTTGAAGGGGTGTGGGATCCTAGAGAATAGGTCTTTTCTGGTAGCTCACTCAAATAGCCATTGTTAATGTGTGACCTTAGACAGTGAGTTAATAAATAATTAACACTTTTTGTTTTGGTAATTAGAGGAAACTAGTCATTTACTAATTAAAATTGGAGAATAAATATTTTATTTAACCACTAAGTTTGTTTTTGCTGTGTTCCCATGCGAATTATTCCCCTTTAACTGAAAAAGTATGTTTTAAAAAATCTTAGTACTTCAGGCATAACTATAATTGGGATAGGTTTTAGCAGTAAATTTGGTGCAGAAATAACAATAGATTAAGCATCAGAAAAAGCAAACTACATACAACATGGTTGCACAAAGAATTGTTTAATATTTACATTTATCTTTTTTCTAAGTAGGAAGAATACAGCACCCACGCCCTCGGGTTAATAACAGGCTTTAATCTTGAAAGATTTATTACATTGTCAGGGACCTCCTACCCTTTTTCCCTTGTGTGATTGTATTTCACCTATTACAAAGGTAATTGTTTGATGCAAAATTTTGCAATATTTTTTCCTAAATTCATACTTCTTTTTAACCAGGCCCAACGACAATTGACTTTGGAAAAGTTTGTGTACATTCAACATCAATCCAGAATTTGAATATTGTAAACAACTTACCTATGCACATTCTAATTGAAGTGACAACTGATTGTGCAGAGCTCCGAGAGTCTAGCCCATTATCTCAGGTGGTTCCACCCATGTCTGCAGCTTATCTACCAATAATATTTGAATCTTCATCAGAGGGGGTTTTTCAGAAGTAAGTGTTGAAGCGGACTTGCTTTTCTTTCTAATAGAGAAACAAAGTAAGGGTGAAATTGGATATGGACACAAACGCAAAACAGGCAGAAATGCTTTTTCTGCTTTTTGCATGTCACGCTAATATTCATTTCTGTTGAAGTCTTGGAACTGAATATTGGGTGATATGTCTCATGGGCAAACAATGCAATAGCGCCTGTTTTGTGTCCCTGTCCATGCCCAATTTCACGGCCTTTCTTTTTGAAGTCATGACAAAATAAGCATGAACTATTGAGACATTCTGAGATCTTATGCCATGGATGCAACTTGCAAGCACTGGGGACCTTGTTGAAAAATCCTGATTGTGATTTTCCATTCATTTTGTAGGGTCTTGGAAAATTTAGAATTATTAGATAAACATATCACAAATTTGTCCTCAGTTTCCAGATTAAAAGAGGCCTATCGCCGGATAGGTCTGGAGAGCCGGCAGTCAACCCCAGTTTGAGGCCATTACCTGACTGTCCTGGATGGTGAATTTTGTGCCAGTACTTGCAGAAGTGATTGTAAAACATAAATATACATTTGGTACAAAAAATACAAGTTGTTATTGCATGAGAGGGAATTGGATAGCACTAATAAGTGTAAGTTTTGCAAACGGGGAATCACTATCTTGTTAATACAAATGAGTGTTAAAGATATTTGCTATTTTCACCCTGAAATTATGCTGATTGTGACATATGAACAGTTAATATATTTATCTGAAATTCCTCCAGCAGCAACAACCTATTTTAAAACCTGTGCCAAAACAGCAGCAAGAGAAATTTCATTTGAATACATTATAATTGCAGGACCTTTAACTTTTGAAAAATATAATTAATAACTGATGCTTGCTACAAATAGCTGAAAAATATTTGGAAAGGTGGACATTTTAGCAGAGAAATGGACATCTCTACTAGTTAAAGATAGTAATTCAATGACTCATTGTTAGTAAAGTGTACATATTCCTTTTTTCTCTTGTCCTGAAGACACAAACTCATCTTAAGATACAGTTCAACAGGCACTGGTGCATATTAGGTATGTCACTAAAATGGTTATTCCTCACGAATGAGCGTCAGTAGGCTATTCCATGATGATGGTACGACAGCCAAGTCTGATCATGTCCTTACCTAACTGCACAATCTGAAAGTTCCACCAGAGATTACCAGATAAGAATCAGGAGTGGGAACTGAGGCTAACTTTCTTCCTCTCTCACCTATTAATGCTGAAATTAATTGTAGTACCACTACTACTTCCCAGCTGAAAGCACAGCTAATTCAACATAGATTGAATTATGTTCAGAGATCCAGGACCTTCCTGATTTTTTTGGCTCAGTTCCCCACTGATAATGTGCTTACTAATGGAGCTATTGGCGGAGCTTCTAAAATGAGATTTCTGATTTGCTTGTGATAACTAGCAGTAGGCGAATTGATAGTCACTTGAAAGAATGTCACTGAAGTATTGGAAGGATTTGAAAGCTTTCAAGCAGGAATGAAGAGAGAGAGAGGCCCCTACTTAGGATCTGCACATGTCAGAGTCCAAAAACCTCTTTGCTGCAGAGAAAACACCAGCTTAAAAACCACAGATGGGGAGGGACTTGTCACATGACAGTCACTCAGTCATTCAAACATGGCAGTTAGCAGTATTTCTCTGCTTGTTGAGAGAAAAGGTAGTTTCTTTAAACTTCCTGGGTCTTGGTTCTTGCTGGGATATTAGCAGACATTTCGTCTCTCTCCTCACAAGCATTGCAGTGTAGGTTACAGTGTTGCAAATTAGGTAATCATCTTATGCTGAAAGGATGACTTTGCTGGCAGATTGTCTTTTTAAAAATGTCTTTTAAAAAATACAAATTCAGATCTCCAGCCAGTGGACCAAAGAAAATTATTATTCAACAAAACACATTGGCATAACACTGAGTTTTAATATCTACCATATATTGGACATGATAGGTCTGTTTGTAGATTAGAAAAGCAACACTAGTGATGAGTAGATGGGAACTGTACAATGGGCTGAGAGGTGGTTGTACATTTCTAGGATTGTGAACTGAACAGTTTGTTAGCATTGAAAGTGTTGTGTCAATACTGCTTTTTTTTTAAGATGCAAGAATGTTAACCACTTTTCTTTTATTATGCAGGTCAATAACCTACACAGTAAACAACATCCATACCGGTCATGTATTAGTAGTGGCAGATGTGGTTTGTGTTGCTCTTGAGCTGGCGACCAATGAGCTGGTGCTGACTCCAAACTATGGGCTCCTGGCAGAATCAGGCTTCAGAACGACAGTGCAGCTCTATAACAGGAGAAACTACCCTGCTCAATTCAGTTGGAGTCCAATACTCACAGATGAAGGAATCGCGTTTTTCATTCGACCTGATGGAGGTACCTGATGTAGAAATGAAGTTAGCTTTTTCTGAGGTCTTTGGCTGACTCTGAGTGAGTTGGTGATGAGCAGTGCGGAAATAATATTTAAAGGGCAACAAAGACATTTCTTTTGCTGTTTTGAGTCTATTTCTGGCCAGCTTTTCATTTTTTTCTCATAGCATATAGATTATTGTGAGCCTTTATGTCAATTGTTCAATTCTTTATTTTCAGCAGTGCCATTACATGCATCAGGGAGTGTACTAAAGGGCTCCTCTAATATGAGGCGCTGGGAATAATACGGGGATTCTGAAGCAGATTGCAATCAATAAGAGGTGCTCTGAGCCACCTGCTGGTATCTGTATACTTTTGCACAGGGGACTAGACCTCGCTTTGGAAGAAGACTTGTATCGACAGAAGCTTCTACTCTCAATGCAGGTCCAATGACACAGATACAGGTGAAGGCCTGACGAAGTTCCAGGTGACAAAAATTATAGATCCATTGATCCATGGTTTAATATAAATGAAGACTTGTCACTCCATTTAAAAAGTGAGTGTGATCAATGAAGAGGCCTCATGACGTCAAAGTAAAAATGGGAAGGTCACACTTCTCTTACCTTGGCTGTCCTGATCATGTTATTCTTTTCTTTTGGCACTGTTGCACTGTATCAGGAATGAGAGAAGTGGTAACCTCCTTCCTCGCAAGTCCAGCCAACCAGTCGCTCTTCTGACTGATCTCATCAAGGGAGATCTACAGCCGTTTAAAAATTCTCGACTTGCCTCCTGAAGCTTTCTTTGTGAGCCTCCGGAGAGCAAGATAGCATTTATGATGATGTCTTGAGAAAGCACTTGGAATCCTTTGCTTAAACATTATTGCAATTGAACATTCTAACAGAAGCTGAAGCAAAAAACATGGAATGCTTGTCTGCTACACTTCCACGAATCTGCTGCTACCTTAATGCTGCAATCTTTTAAAACTCAGTAATTTACTCCTCTGCTGTATGGGAGTGGTGCTCCTGACCAGTTAGCACATACTTAAGTGGGTTGACCCTGTGAATTTCTGGCAGGATCAACTGCACAGTGCACCAGCAGACATAAGTCTCGATCTGGCATTGTAATGCTGATTTTAAAAGCCTATCATTCTGATGGAATTGACATCAGTCCCTAAATGCTTTAGACACAACTTATATCAGAAGAGGAAATGTGGCTTCAATGTGTCTTAAATTATACATAATAATTTATACATAGTTCAAATAACCTTTTTTGACTTACTATCATCTGATGCTGGAAGCATTCCAGGATTCAATTAGACTTGTTACTTGTTACTTTAGTCTTGAACTTAAAACAATCACCATCACCAAGGAAAAGGTGCTGGGAAAACTATTAGACTAAAAGTCTAACAAGTCCCCAGGACCAGATGACCTGCATCTTAGGGTCTTTTAAAAAAGTGGCTGCAGAGATAGTAGAGGCTTTTGCTATAATCTTCCAAAAGTCCTTAGATTCTGGATTGAGCAGATTGAAAAATAGCAAATGAAACACCTTTATTCAAGAAAGGAGGGAGATAGAAAGCAGGAAAATATAGGCCAATTAGCCTAACATCTGTCATAGGGAAATTACTAGAATTAATTACTAAGGAGGTTATAGAAGGATACTCAGAAAACTATAATGGGATCAGACAGAGTCAACATGGTTTTTGTGAAAGAGAAATCGTGTTTCACCAATTTAGTGGAGTTCTTTGACGAAGTAACAAGCAAGGTGGATAAAGGGGAACCTGTAGATGTGGTGTACTTAGATTTTCAAAGGACATTTGATAAGGTGCCACATCAAAGGTTACTAAACAAGATAAGAGCACATGGTGTAGGGGGTAACATATTAGCATAGATAAAGGACTGGTTAGCTAATAGGTAGCAGGGAGTAGTGATAAATGGGTCTTTTTTGGGTTGGCAAACTGTAACTAGTGGAGTGCCACAGGGATCAGTGCTCGGGCCACAACTATTGACAATTTATATCAATGACTTAGATGAAGAGACAGAATGTATGGTAAGCTAAAATAGCTGTTGACACCAGGATAGGAAGGAAAGTAACTTTTCAAGAGGAAGAGTCTACAAAAGGGTATAGATAAGTTAAGTAAGTGGGCAAAAATTTGGCAGATGGCGTGTAATGTGGGAAAATGTGAGGTTGTCCATTTTGGTAAGAGGAATTCTGTATACTATTTAAGTGGAGAGAGATTACAGAACTCTGAGGTGCAGAGGGATTTGGGTGTCCTGGTACATGAATCACGAAAGGTTAGTATGGAGGTACAGCAAGTGATTCGGAAGGCAAATGGAATGTTGTCAGTTTATTGCAAGGGGAATCAAGAATAAAAGTAGGGAAGTTGAACTGCAGCTGTACAGGACCTTGGTGAGACCACATCTGGTGTACTGTGTGCAGTTTTGGTCTCCTTATTTGAAAAAGGATATAATTGCATTGAAAGCAGTTCAGAGAAGGTTCACTTAACAAATTCTGGGGATGAAGGGCTTATCTTATGAAGAAAGGTTGAACAGGTTGGGCTCATACCCATTGGAGTTTAGAAAAATGAGAGGTGATCTTATTGAAACATATAAGATCCTGACTTGATAGAGCAGATACTGGAAGGATGTTTCCTCTAGTCAGGGAGACTAGAACTAGGGGACACAGTTGAAGAATAAGAGGTCTCTCTTTTAAGATGGAGATGAGGAGAATTTTTTTTCTCAAAGAATCATTAGTCTGTGGAATTCTCTTCCCCAGAAAGCAGTGGAGACTGGGTCATTGAATTTATTCACATCTGAGTTAGGTAGATTTTTGATAGATAAGGGAGCCAAAGGTTATGGGGGGCAGGCAGGAAAGTGTAGTTGAGACCACTAGCAGATCAGCGCTGATCTTATCAAATGGTGGAGCAGGCTCGAAGGGTTGAATGGCCTGCTCCTGCTCCTGAGTTCTATGTTCCTATGTTTTTCAAAAGTCTTACATTAAATGGTTGATTTTCAGATCCAAATCTTTTTCTTCTTCCTAATTTATGAAGGGGCACACATCTAATGCATCGACATTTCACATTTCTTTTGGTACTGTACAGTATTGTAAATTTTGTCTGCATTAGATTGTGCTTGTTGCTCCATAGGTTACATAATTGCATATTTTTGGATCATTAGAATGCTTCCAATAATTATAAATGCATTGGTATTACCTGACCACATAATAGTGGCAAATTTGATAATGTTAGAAATGTTCTGTTACATAACCTTTGTGATAGTATAAACAGCAGATGATACTGAAAGGAGGTCTGGCACCTATATCTGAACCCACTGTAACTTTTAAAGTGTTAACATTTATGAGCCTTATTCTTCCTCCCAAAATACATAAATTGTACTTTTCTGTCTAATCCGCTAATCTATCTTTGTCCTTCTGAAGTCAGTTACATTCCTGTTTGCAGTTAGCTGTACCCCAGAATTGTATGTAATTTATAAATTTTGGTTATTGTGCCCTCAGTACTCAAGCACAGATCATTAATAAGGGCAAGGGTTCTGATCCTGACCTCTGGGAGCTACCACCTATACATTCTTTCATCTTTTTAAAAATTACTGCTTCCTTATTTGAAGCTCTCCTATCCACCTTCTCCTCTTGAATTCTTTCATTGCCACTATCATATTATTTTGTTAAAAACTGAGACAAGCACTCAGGTATCTGTAGCATTTCTTCATCTTCTTTGAGAATTGACACCAACCTTTTTTTAACTTTTTTTTATGTGCCAATAAAATCTATTACTACCTCCTTTTATGTTCCCTGTCAGTCTTTCTTCCTATTCCTTCTTAGTCTTTCTAATCTCTTATCCTGTGGTGAAAGTGGCTATCCAAGGAATGGAGGGAAAAGTTGCAATGGTGAAGATGATTCCATAATCAGTTGCATAAATCATATGCTTTGCAGCTGTATCTGTGAGTCCCTACGTAGTCTGTTGCTTCCTTGATGGTAGGGTGAGAGACATAATTCAATAGCTGTGCAAATTCTTGATAGAGGAGGAGCAATCAGTAACCATAGTTTGTGTAGGCACTAACAGCATAGACAAAATAGTTGAAGATCCTGCAGTCTGAGTTTGCAGGCGTGGATGCTAGACTGAAAATATGGATCCCTGTGGTGGTATTCTGAGTTACGGCCAATGCCACATTGTGGACAGCATAGGTAGAATTTACTGGTAATTCTAGAGACACAAAGGGAGATCATCCTATTTGTTATATCTAGTGAATAGGTGCAGTGAAGAGAAAGGGACAGAGATGTGTTAATTGGGTCTGCACCCCCACTGAGCTATCCTGGTGTTTCCTTGATATCCTCAAACTTATGTCAATAGATGACACCATGCTGATCCAGTGGCAGGTTGGTCCTGGGAACCGGTCCCTTTAAGGACTGCTGGCTAGGCCACTCAACACCTGCTACAAGTGGGCAAAGCATGTGCAACACATGTTTCACTTATTTATAGCTGAGAATTGGAAACAGTGTTCTACAACCAATATAGGACCTTGTGTTGCATATTTAAGCAGCCTCCTGCCAGAAACATGCAGGCATGCTGCTTGCCCAATTACAGGCCCATGGTTAGTATGTTTGTAGTCCAACAAGGAAGGAAGCAAAAGAAACTTAATTGAGTTCTTTAGTGAAATAATGGAGAAGGTTAATGAAGGTAGTGAAATCAATGAGACATACAAGATAATCAGAGGGTTAGATAGGGTGGATAGTGAGAGTCTTTTTCCTCGGATGAGGATGGCAAACACGAGGGGACATAGCTTTAAGTTGAGGGGTGAAAGATATAGGACAGATGTCAGAGGTAGTTTCTTTACGCAGAGAGTAGTAGGGGCGTGGAACGCCCTGCCTGCAACAGTAGTAGACTCGCCAACTTTAAGGGCATTTAAGTGGTCATTGGATAGACATATGGATGTAAATGGAATAGTGTAGGTCAGATGATCGGCGCAACATCGAGGGCCGAAGGGCCTGTACTGCGCTGTAATATTCTAATTCTAATTCTAATGTTGTGTGTGTATATTTTTATATATAGAACTGCTATGAGGCATTTGATAAAATGCTACACAATATACTTGTTGGCAAAATTGAAGCCCGTGGGATTAAAGGGGCAGTGTATAATGGTATGATATGTGACAGATTAAATTTAATGCAGAGAAGTGTGAAATAATAAATATTGGTAGGAAGGAGTAGGCTATTTGGCCCTTCGAGCCTGCTCCGCCATTCATTATGATCATGGCTGATCATCCAACTCAGTAACCTGTTCTCGCTTTCCCTCCATATCCTTTTATTCCTTTCACCCCAACAGCTATATCTAACTCCTTCTTGAAAACATACAATGTTTTGGCCTCAGCTGCTTTCTGTGGTAGCGAATTCCACAGGCTCACCACTCTCTGGGTGAAGTAATTTCTCCTCATCTCAGTCCTGAAAGGTTTACCCGTATCCTTAGACTATGACCCCTGGTTCTGGACTCCCCCACCATCGGGAACATCCTTCCTGCATCTACCCTGTCAAGTCCTGTTAGAATTTTATAGGTTTCTATGAGACCCCCCTCACTCTTCTGAACTCCAGCGAATATAATCCTAACCGACTCAATCTCTCCTCATACGTCAGTCCTGCCATCCCAGGAATCAGTCTGGTAAACCTTTGCTGCACTCCCTCTATAGCAAGAACATCCTTCCTCAGATAAGGAGACCAAAATGACACACAATATTCCAGGTATGGCCTCACCAAGGCCCTGTATAATTGCAGCAAGACATCCCTGCTCCTGTACTCGAATCCTCTCGCTATGAAGGCCAACATACCATTTGCCTTTTTTACCGCCTGTTGGACCTGCATGCTTACCTTCAATGACTGGTGTACGAGAACACCCAGGTCTCGTTGCATATTCCCCTCTCTCAGTTTATAGCCATTCAGATAATAATCTGTCATGCACTCATCGGTCCTGGTTGCTGTTGGTGGACTGTATCAAAGTTGGACGGACCAGACTTATGGAACGGACTTCTCGGTTACTTCCATCCAAACCTGCTCAGTTGGAGAGGCTGTCCCCTTCGTCCTGTCTTTGGGACAGCTCGCCTCACTGCAGCCGCTCAGATCATGTAGCCGGACCTTCAGGTACGATTGAGAAACCTGGAGAGCAGCCTTCCCAGGTCTTCTTCCCATTCCAGTTGTTGCTGCAGCCTGATAAATTCAATTGCTGTTGAACCCTTTAAACCAAGTCATGGCACCTTTAATTGGAAATCCTCTCTTTGACAAATTCAGCGTGTCATTCCGCCTGCCCTCCCTGATTGGTTGGGTAACCCAGAGGTGGGGAACCCTGAGGTGGAATGGTAACACTGTGGCTCTGGGAAGGAGCCTTATCAAAGCCTGCCAATTAGGGAATCGGGTTCCCGACCTGCAAGTTGTCCTGCTGTTCCGACAGGGAATAAATACAGAAGATTTTGCCCATAGAGTACAGATGTAAGGAACTCATGCTAAACCCTTATAAACACTAGTTAGGCATCAGCTGGAATATTGTGTTCAATTCTGGGCACTACACATATGGAAGGATGCTAAGGCCTTAGTGCAGAAGAGATTTATTAGAATGGTACCAGGGTTGAGAGACTGGAGAAATTGGGGTTGTTTTACTTAGAGCAGGCAAGGTTAAGATATGTGATAGAGGTGTTCAAAATTCTGAACTGTTTTGATAGAGTAAATAAGAAGAAACTGTTTCCAGTGGCAGAAGGATCACACAACCAGAGGTAAACTGATTTAAGGTGATAGGAAAAGACCTAGAGGTGACATGAGGACTTTTTTATGCCATGGGTTGTTGCAATCTAGAATTCAGTGCCTGAGATTCAATAGTAACTTTCAAAAGGGAATTGGATAAATAGTTGAAGGGAAAATATTTACAGGGCTGTGGGGACAGAACTAGGGAGTGGGGCTATTTCGATAGCTTTTTCAAAGAGCTGGCACATGCATGATGGGCTGAATGGCCTCATTCTCTGATTCTATGAAGGTGGGGGGGAGGGGGGTCGGTTGTTGAGAACCTGAGCAGAAAAATGTATATTACCTCACCTCAAATTTAAGTTTTATTTCATATTTATACAATTAAGTTTTTCATTCAAAGAATACTTGTGAACTATACTTTATACAGGCATTGTGGATGCATTCAAAGATTTGGAATGTGAAGTGGTCTGGCATGCATCATTCTTCTCCCCTAACGAAGGAGAGTTTGATCTTATTGTGCATCACGGGAACAAAATCAGATTGAAGTGTGTTGCTAAGGTACAATGATGCATTTTTTTTTATTTGTGTAGTTATTTTAAGCTCATATAAACTGAATAATACGATATATCAATGTAATTCATTATTGAACATAAAGTAGCTTTTGCTGACCTCTATTAAAAAGATGCTTTATCTTCTATACCCATTGTTGTCAACAACTTGTAAGAACTGTTAGAATGATTTTAAACTACTTGAAATATTGTGTGGTATGCTATATTCAAGTTAAATTTAATTTATTATTTGTTACCTCATACACTTAATTCTCCAGACTCATGGGAATGCTGGCTGTCGCCCTTATTAATCATGTGAAAATGAAGGGAATAAATTATTCTAATTTGAGCAGTATTTTCTGTTTCTAAGTGTAGTACAGTGTTACACAAATGGGGCTGGAATTTATACTTCCGATACCACCATCGGCAGTGGGCGAAAATAATGGCGGTCTGCCAATGCAGACCACACATTGCAGAGCCGCCGCGATATTCAACGTGGCAGCTCATTTAAATAGCCGGGGCAGACCGCCCACCCTGATGACGTGGAAGGGGCAGGATGTCCGTCCCCGGCAATGGTGTCAGCTGCCTTTGTGCAGGCGCTGACGCAATTTTTAAAGGACTCTGAGCCCTAATGTTCAATTTAAATATTTGAAGGTAACTTCAATAAAAAAATTTCAATCCATTTAAATTGCCCCTCTCCCACCCCCCCTAAAAATCATAAAATGAATCACTTGCCCTCTCCCCCCCAAAACACTTCCCCTGTCCACCTGACCTTACCTCCCCCACCCCCCCAAAGTACATAAACTTTACACTCTAACCCTTCTCAACATCCCCTACACCAATGATATTATTTTGACCCTGCTCCCCGCCCCCCCAACACATTGAAAAATTTACCTGCTCCGCTCTCCCCACTAGTGTTCCGCCTTAGATCCCCGGATGGGGATTCAAAGGCGCGGAAGTGCCGGCCACCGGCACCAATATCGCACCGGGACAGATGTCGGGAGCGAGAAGGATATTTATTCATTTATTTAAATTAATTTACTTATTTAAATTTGGCTCCCATTGCCAAGTGACAGGGGGGCCACCACGAGGCCTCGCTGCCGCCAGCAATATCGGGCCAGGCCTACTCGGCGTCGAGGCCCAAGGCTCTGCCGGAGGCATTTTCCGGCTCCCCCAACATGACCCTGCATCCGGGGGTCTGTAAAATTCAGCCCATAGCCTTTTATGCTCAAGAATGCTTCCTCTGCCTTGATTTTTGTCTTTTCTGTAAGCCCCCAGTGCAGCAAAAAAAACTGTCTCAATCCATATTTAATTAAGATATATCCATAATATATTAAACTTTTTTAGCTGGCTCATGTGTTCCATTGAAATGGCGTTAGCCATGGCTCACGGTACCATTCCCTGATTAACAAGGTTGTAGGTTCAAGCCCCACTCCAGATTCTTGAGCACTTTAGTGTGGTACTTAGGGATTGCTAAACTGTCAGAGATGTTTTTCACATGAGCTGTAAAACTGAGATCCTGTCTGCCCGATCAGATGGACATAAAAAATCCCATGGCATGATCCTTCAACCAGCATCACTTAAAGAAAAACAGATTATCTGGTCATCGTTGCTTTTCATGGTATATGTCAATGATTCAGTACGAGGTCTCTTGCTTTTTGTGATTTATATCCATGATTTAGACCTAAATCTCAGGGGCATAATTAAAAACAGTAGTAGATTATAGAAAAATTGGCTGTGTGGTTGACAGTGAGGAAGAAAGCTGTGGAACTGCAGGAAGGTATCAATGGGCTGGTCAGGTGGGCAGAAGAGTGGCAAATAGAATTAAATCTGCAGAAGTGAGAGCTAATACATTCGAAGAGGGCAAACAAGGGAATACACAGTAAATGGTAGGGCACTGAGAAGTGTAGAGGAGCAGAGGAACTTTGGACTGCATATCCACAGATCCCTGAAGGTAACAGGATAGGTAGATAAGGTGGTTAAGAAGGCATACAAAATACTTTCCTTTATTAGTCGAGGTATAAAATATAAGGGCAGGGAGGTTATTTTAGAACTGTATAAACCATGAATAAGGCCACAGCTATAGTACTGCATACTGTTGTGGTCACATTACAGGAAGGTTGTAATTGCACTGGAGAGGGTACAGAGGAGATTTATGAGGATGCTGCCAGGACTGGAAAATTTTAGCTATGAGGAAAGATTGGACAGGCTGGGGTTGTTTTCTTTGGAACGAGTAGACTGAGGGAAGATTTAATTGAAGTGTATAAAATTATAAGGGGACCAGATAGAGTGGTGCAGAGGTCAATAACCAGGGGCATAGATTTGTAATAATTGGTAGAAGGATTAGAGGAGAGCTGAAGAGAAATTATTTCACCTGGAGGCTGATGGGGTTCTGGAACTCACTGTCTGAAAGGATGATATCAGCAGAAACTCTCACTGCATTTAAAAAGCATTTGGATATGCATTTGAAGTGCTGTAACCTTTAAAAGATGATGGACCAAGAGCTGGAAAGTGGGATTAGGCTGGATAGCCTTTTTTCAGCCGCCATGATCATGATGGGCCAAATGACCTCCTTTTGTACCATAAATTTTTGTGATTCTATGATCACATTGCTGTTTGTGGGACCTTGCTGTGTGCAAATTGGCTGCTGTGTTTCCTGTAGTACAATAGTGACTTCATTTCAAAAGTATTTCATTCGCTGTGTAGGACGCCCTGAGGTCACGAAAGAAGCTCTATAAATCCAAGTTTTTCTTTTTTCTTCTCTGTAAATATATCCTATAGGAATTCCTATGTTAATATATTCACACTTTCCTGTTACATCTTTGTATAATACCAGTAAGTGATACTCTAATAGGATTTCTACTGTTGATCTCATACCTTCTCTGTCATGGCTCCCTGCAACACCAAGTGGTGCTGTATTACCCTTCTCCCACAAATCACCAATGTATGATCTGGAAAAACAATTGTGTCCACTGCAATTTCCAGTGATCATGTAAAGTGTTAAACACATAAAAAGAACTAGAAAATACATGTTCACATTAACATTATTAAATGTATCCATTGAATTGTCTTTTGTGCCTTCTAATGCCTTCATTAAAGCTTTTACTTAAAGGCCTCAGCTTTTTCCAAAAACATATCTTGGCCTAGATATTTAGGCCACCCATTTTTGGCATATGGGGTTATGGTGGTTGGTGGGAAGCAGGAGTCAATATGAACGATGAGGTCTGATGTGCTTCTGATATTGGAGCTCAGGTCTCATTTCCATCAAACTGGCGAGCTGCGGAGAGTAACTGGCAGCTCGTGGTGATGCGATATTGTAGATAGGGCCACTATGACAACAGCAGTCAAATAAATGAGCATGTGAGGTGGGGGGAGGTAGTGGAGAGAACAGTGGTGATCGAGGGGGAGGGAGCAGTGATTGGGGAGGATGGACAGTGGGGTGGGGGTACGACAGCTGACTGCATTTTTTAAATGGACTCCAGATTAAGGTAAATATATTTTAAAAAGTTTAAATTGTTGGTTGCAGCCAGGTGGTTCCTTTAAAGACTGCTAAATTGCATATAGCTCTGGATTTCCTAAGTGCAGTGCTGATTGCCTCAGGGCAAATCAATTTTGTAGTTTGGGCTTAAAACAGGCATATGCAGATAGCCTAACATGCTGCTAAATTTTTAGCCTTTACCAATATGGCAGGCTTCTGACTTATAATGAGCATATGCTTTCTTCTCATCATATTAGAGTTTGGGAGGCTATTTAGTGCCTGGAAAAATAGGTCATAGAGTCATAACAGCACAGAAGCCAACTTTTTATCCAATTGGACACTGGACCTCAATTTTGGTAACCAGCCTTTGATGTGGTACTTTGTCAAAGGCTTTCTTAAAATCCATTTGGCCCGAGTCCATGCCAGCTCTCATCAGAGCAATCCAATCAGTCCCATTCCTTGGCTCTATCCCAGTAGTCCTGCATGTTTATTTTCCTCAAGTGCCCATCCAATTTTGAAATCATTCATCGTCTCTGCTTCCACCACCCTCGCAGGCAGCAATATCCAGATCATTGCCATTCAGTGTGTAAAAATATACTTCTTCACATCCTCCCTGCATCTATTGCCCAAAACCTTAAATCTGTGTCCCCTAGTCTTTATACTAGCAGCTAATTTGCCTATCCTATCCAAACCTGTCAGTATCTTATACACCTCTATCAAATCACCCCTCAATCTCCTTTACTCCAAGGAGAACATCCCCAGCTTTTCCAACCTAATCCTGCAGCTAAAATCCCTTTTCCCTGGAACCATTCTGGTAAATCTCCTTTGCACCTTCTCAAGGACCCTAACATCCTTCCTAAAGTGTGGTGAACAGACCTGAACACAATGCCCTAGTTGGGGCCTAACCAGAGCTTTATAAAGTTTCAGCATAACCTCCCTGACTTTGTACGCAATACCTCTATTTATGAAGCCCAAGATCCCATGTGCTTTGCTAATTACTCACTCAATATTTCCTGCCACTGTTAAAGATCTATGCACATGAACCCCCAAGTCTCTCTGTTCCTGTACGCTCTTTAGATTTGTATCACTTAGTATATATTGCCTCTCCCTATCCCTTTTGCCAAAATGTATCACCTCACACTTCTCTGTATTAAATTCCATCTGTCACTTGTCTGCCCATTCTGCGAGCTTATCTATGTCCTGCTGTTGTTGATTGGGATCATCTTCACTGCCTGCCACATCTCCATCTGTAAATTTTGAAACTTTATTCTGTATTCCAATATCCAAGTAATTTATATGTATCAAAAAATCAGTGATCCTTGCACTGAATGTTGGGGAGCACTGCTGTCTACTGTCCTTCAGTTTGAAAAACAACCATTTATCATGCCTCGCAGTTTTCTGTCCTTAAGCCAACTTTTTATCCAATTGGACACTGGGCCTCAATTTTGGTAACCAGCCTTTTATGTGGTACTTTGTCAAAGGCTTTCTTAAAATCCATAGAGACAACATTCATTGCTTTACTTTCATCGAACTTTTCTGTTACTTCATCAAAAAAATCAATTAGATTAGTCAAGCATGATCTGCCTTTTACAAATCTGGGCTAGCTCTCCATAATTAACTCAAAGCTCTCCAAGTGCCTGTTGATTTTTTTTCCCCCTGATTATTGTTTCTAAAACCTGACCCACTACAGATAATCAACTGCACAGCCTGTGGTTACTAGGAATGTCCTTACATCCTTTCCTGAATAAGGGTGTCACATTTGCCACTGTCCAATCCTCTAGCACCTTTCCCGTATCTAGGGAAGACTGGAAGATTGACAAGTTCTTCCGTTTTGTCTACTCCCACTTCATCTAGCAACCTGGGATGCAAGCCATCCGGACCATGCAACTTATCCACTCTAAGCATAGCCAGCCTTTCCAGTACATCTTGCCTATCAATTTTCATCTCATCCGTTACTGCTTCTACTGATATTTTGTCAGCATCCTCTTTCTTAAGTAAACATCGATACAAGGTACTCATGAAGGATTCTAGGCTTGCCCTATACCACAAAGCATAAAACACCACCTTTGTCCCTAATAGGCCCCAATCCACCTCTTACTACCCACTTACTATTTACATGCCGGTAGAAGATTTTTGGGTTCCCTTTTATGTTAACTGCCATTCTATTCTCATATACTCTCTTTGCCAATCATATTTTCCTCTTCTCTTCCCCTCTCAACTTATATTTGGCTTGGTTCTCGCTTGTGGAATTCACTTGACATGCATCATACACCATGTTTTTTGTTCCATCATATTCTCTATCTCCCTTGTCAACCTTATCAGCCTTAGCCTTGGTTCTTTTAATTTTTGCTCTGCTGGAATGTACCTAGCCTCCATGGCTGAATTTTTAGGCGCGCGCGTGTGTGTGTGTTAAAAATAACAGACTTTACTGAATAACCACGTGCAGCTTTGTTTTGTGTTCCATAAGCTTGAAAGCACATTTAATCTTAGAGGGAGAAAGAGATCCCAAATTCCATGCTATTTTTGGCATTGTTATAGTGTAAAATTTTAGATATTTTTCAAGCCAGCAAGTTGTCGAGAAGATATTTCTGCTAGTCTTCTGTTCCAATGAGAAGCTTTTTTTTGCAGCTTCCTCCCATGGACACTAAGCAGTCTGTCTCTACTGTGTTCAGTCTCATCGAGGAGGGTTTGGAGGTTGCTGTCACAAATATTGTGCGCTCTTTGACTGCAATGCTTTGGCATATCATTGTCCCACTTTCAGCTGTCAATGCCAGATGCTACAGTAGTAGCCATAAATAGGGGCAAAAAGATACATGAGATAAATAATGTAAATACTTAAGTGTAAATGGAGTGCTGCAAATATTTTTTGATTTTCCTGCTTTCCCCAACCCTGCTGCTGCAATCTTCGCACATAATTGCTTTTAAAGATAGCGGTCTAATTTCCAAGTATCACCAGCCGACAACTCTCACTTTACACACAATTTGTGTCAATGGTCTGAATTTTCTGGAAAGGCCCGAGGTCCTGCTGCCGGGACCGGAAACGGGAGCCACTGCCGCTTGGGCGGAGGACAAGCTGGAGTCTGCAATTCATTGAATCATAGAATGATGCCGGCTCTCTGGAAAAGCAACTCACCTAGTCCCACTCCCTTACCTTTCCCCATAGCCCTGTAAATTGTTTCTCTTCAGTTAATTATCCAATTCACTTTCAAAAGCCATGTTTGAATCTGCCTCCACCACATTCTCAGGCACAGCATTCCAGATCCTAACCACACACTTTCCTCATGTTGCCGTTCCTTCTCGCTTTAAATTGGTATCCTCTGGTTCTCAACCATTCTCTGCCAACGGGAACAGTGTCTCTCTATCTACTTTATCCTGCTCCCTCATAATTCAATTCCCGTCAGCCAATTAATTGCCGGGAGGAGGAGGAGCCATCCACTTGGGTGAGATCACACTGCTGGAAGTGCTGGCGCCATATTTAAAGGTCTGGCAGCACGCTGTCAATTCGATCCATCTACAAAGGCAACACATATTGAAGCCCTGAAGAGGAAGAAGGAAACATGAAAATGGCTGAAGGACGATCCAGGGTGGTCCCACAGTTCAGTGATGCTTCCCTGAAGGTTCTCCTCCAGGTTGTTTGGGCAAGAAGGGTGGTCCTTTTCCCCTGTGACAGGAGGAGGAGACCAGGCCTGCCAGAGGAAACAAGCTTGGATGAAGATTGTAGTGGAGCTCAGTAGCTGTGATGTTGTCTCTCGAACATGGCTGCAGTGCAGAGGGTTAATGACCTTACATGATCTCCCAAGGTGATAGCACCACATTGCACCCTTACAGTCTTGCATGCAACTAGGCGTGAATGTAAGGTTGGTAGAAAGGGCATGTCGATCCAGTCACTGTCAATGGCTGTCAGGCATGTCAGCCTTTCTGCGAAGGGCTCCAGTCAGTCAGGGTTGACTCCTGCACTGCTGCTTCTGAATGGCCTCATACAGGAGGCATTCCTGTGGCACTATCATGGACAATCAGACAGCCACCGGCATAGGCGTTGTGTGTGTTTTTGGCAGGCAACTAACTCTGGACATTTATGTGCTTGCTGGAGAAAACTGCGCTGAATGCAAAACAAAGGGCCGAGATGGGTGGCGGCATCCCTTACCATGCCTTCTTGATGCTGATGGAGGAAGAGGCTCAGCTGCCATGATCAGGGATAGCCGTCAACTTCTGAGGATGAGGAGGGGACCTCAGAGTGCACTGTCACATCATTATCCCACACCCACCACCAGTGCAGATACGCACACGTTGGTCTGTTTGCGCGTAGATTTGGGATTACAACTTGGTGAGCACATCACAGACGCACTAGAGCAGCTGACAGAGGTTGTGACAGCTGAAGCCACTGACATTTGGAGGACTCTGGGAGGCCGGGGTGATGCTGAACTTCAGCCTGATGACATGCCTCTGGAGTTACCAACAAGGCAGCAGATGCTGGAGCTGCAGCGTGAGATGCAGGAACATATGGGAGAGTTTCTAGAGGCTCAGCGCACCCTCGTGCGGACGATGGCGGAGTCCATCCAGGCCATGAGTGCTGCCAATTCCCTGGCGTATGCACGCTTGACTTCCTCCATGCAGAGAATGGTGACCCTCTTGGGGAGCCATATCGAGCAGATCACTCAGAGAATGCCGGAGATTTGTGCAGGCCTGCATGCCATCATCACCCCCATGAGCTCTGTGGAGCATGGCTGGATGAGAGGGTGCCATGGGGGAGAGGGGGGAAGGTGCATGAAGTGCCTGGACTCACCGGTAGGTCCTCTGATCTCTCAGTTGAGCAGGGTGGGACAATTGTGCGGTGAAAGGGTGGAGGAGCAGCTGCCTGATGCATCTGGGGGCTCCTCTCAAGGCACTGCAGGTGTGGACAGCAGATTCTCAGTCCCTCTATCAGTGACACCTGGGCCTCACAAAGCTGCAATCGCAGCCGGGGCTCTCCAGGCCTCAAGCTACCAGAGGATGATCGCCAAGGCCAGCAGCCTGCCTCCACCTCAGCTGACAGTGCAGGGGGAGCACCACATATGACCACATGTAAGAGATTTAAGAAGAACTCCTAGCTGCGCTTGGGGTTCACGGGTTTATTTTCTGTTAATGCATGCTGCTTTGCAATCCTTTTCGTTTCCCAATAAATGTGGAATATTACAAGGCAAGAGGAATCCTTTCATTTCTCAAAGGGTTTCATTTCTCGCTCCCTCAAAGGGTGCGATGAGAAGGACCACAAAACATGAGGTCAATGCATTCCCCATGCCACTGTCTAATGTCTGAATGGGTGCAGGTAAATGGTAAGGGCAATAATGGAAACAGTAATGGGCTACAGAAGGCTGCATCTTTATTGGATTGCATGGACCTGTCATTAAGGATCATCTGAAACATGCCTGTATTAGTGTGTCGCAAGCCTCCCTTGTGCATATCTCATTGCGTCTTACCTACGGACCCTGGGGTTCTTCATCGTTCAGCGCCCTCAGCATCTTCCTCCATATCCTTATCGTCGGAGGATGTATCACGCTCCATGATGTACTCATTGTTCTGCACAACCTGACGCTTTGACAGCACACCACAATGATATGCGAGACCCTTGCTAGGGCATCTTCAGAAGGCCAATATCCTGGTCGATGGTAGCTTGGATTGTCCTGTGGCAGGTGTTGTATGTTTCCTCTGCATCAGTGCTTGGCTTACCTTACAGGATTGTAGCCATGTCTTCAGTGCGTAGCCCTTATCACCCTGTATCATCCTTGAAGGCATGCAGGGGTTCTGAAAACGTCTGGCACCTGGGAATGCCTTAGTATGCAGGTGTCGTGATTACTTCCCAGGAACTGTGCACACACCTGAAGGATCCATCTGCAGTGGTCACAGACCAGTTAAACATTGAGCAAGTGGAAGCACTTCCTGTTGATGAAGGCCATTACCTGTGCCACATGCGTGCAGTCGATGACACCCTGCATCTGGGACAGCCCAGGAATGGCCCCAAATCCAATGGCCTTCTCAGATTGACTGGCTGGCCCACTTGAAGATGGCATTGGTACCATCTTGATGCAGTGATGAGCTGCACACTGGGAGATCCCACACATATCACCAGAGGATCCCTGGAATGATCTTGAGGCATAGAAATTCAACACCACGGTGACCTTTAGTGCAACAAGCATCGGGTGGCCACCGCTTCCCAGCTCATCCGTCAACATGGCAGACAGCCCCATGACCGCCTCCCGGAGAGAGACAGACTTAGACGACACTGCTGCTCCGACATTTGCAGGAAGCTGAGCCTCTGATGGTAAACCCTCTCTGGTGGGTAATCTCTTCTGCCCATAAGAGGCTGGTGGTGTGCCCCTCTGCACATTCCACCTCTGTGACCCCTCTGAGGCTGAAGCTCCTTGTGGTCTTCGGGTTGCTGCTGGTCCGCAGCCTGTGGCTGCAGTTCTCTCCCTCTCTGATGTTCCTCCTCACTGGAGGTCTGGAAGCCTGAATGAAGCCCATGGCAGATGGCTGCACTCATTTTCCAGGGCCTTTCACTCCCCTGCTCTAATCACACAACTCACTGCTGAGATGGCACTCAAGTGGTTTGTCCCTGCTCCCGACTGCTAATTTTCACACTGTTCCACTCTCCTTGCCAGGCCATGCTGGCGTTCACAAGGCTGTTTTCTGGACCCAGAACTGACATCCTGCCAATCCATCACCTCCTTATACCTGGTGAGGCTCTGAAGCCCTGTAGTTCCTGTGCACACTTTGTAAAATTTCAAAATCTCTGGTAAAATAGCAGTTAATTGCCTGTTAAACAGGCTTAATTATCTTCTTGCCACATTTCAGTGCAAGGTCCTCCCACCATGCAGGTCGCCCTTCAGAATATCTAGTTGCGACGTAAAGACGTCTGGCTTCCCTCTTGATGTCTTTGGTCACAATATTATGTCTCTTCCTGCCTTTCAGCCCACCGCCATAGGGCTGGTAAAATCCAAACCAATGTATCTGCCAATAGTTTGGCAAATAACCTGACCCACAAAATTCTAGAGGATTCAGCTCTGCAGAGCATTGGCAGGTGCAAGTCAAAATTCCTCGTTGCAAATCAGGGATGGAGAAACAGAGCAGAGGCAAGCACATTGACAATGGAGCCTATGTTAACTTAGCCAAATCAGTATTCATGTGGGACTAATGGCCTCAGAACTGGGTCACTCAACTTACTTCCCCAGTAACACCCAATGCTCTGCCTGCTGCCATTTTTTAGGCCTGTGCTAGGTGACCATAGTAATGCGAGTTCGAAGTTTCTAGAAAATGAATGGTGTTGTGGGAAGTCAAAAAGGATGGGACATGATAAGACATCGGGGAAAACATGGAAGCTGATTGATGGGAAGGGAGCTGCTCAGTGATGTAAGGCACATTTTCCTGCCACTCCTACTAGAAAATGAAGGCTGTAGCTTTTGGCAGCAGCTTTCCACACAGCCCTATACTATGCCACCCACCACCCTGACCTGAACGGAAAGCAGAAAATAAAAAGACCAAGCAGAAGAGCATACTGAGAGAACCAAGATGTGTTAGGGAGAGACAGTAATAAAAGTGGAGACACAGGGAGAAACAACAGCAGTTACAACAGATAGTATTTTCTGACCAAACTGCGTGCAATGCCACATGAGATCGATAGTATATGTTCAACTTTACAATAGTTCTCAATCAACCTGTTATAATTGTAGCATCTTCTGTGTCTTGCAATATCTAATAGAAACCACTTTTTTTGCTTTAAAGCTTGGCCATGTGAATGTTCGCTTTGTTGAGAACCGTCTGCTTTTTAATGCTGCTCCTTGGAATTTAGGTACCATGAAGACAGTTGTTCTCAAAAATTATGGAGAAAATCATGCTTACTTTAAGGTATGTCAGTTACTGACTTCTTAATTGGGTTATTATTGTGATTTTTAATTGTTTGTTAAAAATGCAGCTGGAATTATATGGAGACTGAAAACAAGTGAGAGGTATTTCAGTTCAGGGTTTGAGGAAGTGTAGCTTTGAACACTTTCAATCTGTTTTCATAGCTTTCACAAATGTACATCAGAGGGGGAGGTGAGGGGAAGTGGGAGCACAGGACAATACCAATACAGGACAATACTGCAACATGTGGAACTTGATACATTCTGCTACAACATACACTTATAATGTGCTTTTCATAAAGTGAAATGACCAAATACGCTTCACAAAGTGAATAATGGAACAAGAAATAGAAGAAGAATGTTAGGGGAAGCAATCTAAGGCACAGATGACAAGTAGATTTTGAGGAGGCTTTTGAAAGTAGGGAGAGAAGTCTTTAGGTGGGGAGGTTTAAAAAATGAATTCCAGAAAGAAGGCCCATGACTGTTGTAGTAATAGAATGTTATCGTTTATCGCGAGGGGAATTGAATACAAAAGTAGGGAGCTTATGCTTCAGCTATACAGGGCATTGGTGAGACCACATCTGGAGTACTGTGTACAGTACTGGTCTCCTTATTTGAGGAACGATGTAAATGCGTTGAAGGCAGTACAGAGACGGTGGCCTGTCTTACGAGGAAAGTTTAGACAGGCTAGGCTTGTATCTGCTGGAATTTAGAAGAGTAAGAGGTGACTTGATTGAAACATATAAGATCCTGAGGGGTCTTGACAGGGTGGCTGTGGAAAGGATATTTCCTCTTGTGGGAGAATCTCGTACTAGGGGTCACTGTTTAAAAATAAGGCGTCGCCCATTTAAGACAGGATGAGGAGAAATTTTTTCTCTCAGAGGGTGGTGAGCCTTTGGAATTCTCTTCCTCAAAAGGCAGTGGAAGCAGAGTCTTTGAATATTTTTAAGGCAGAGGTAGATAGATTCTTGATAAGCAAGGGGGTGGAAGGTTATCGGGGGTAGGTGTAAATGTGGAGTAATCAGTTCAGCCATGAACTTATTGAATGGCAGAGCAGGCTCGAGGGTCGAGTGGCCTACTCCTGCTCCTAATTCGTATGTTCGTATGTTTGTCCTGCCGCCAAATGTGGAACCAAGGGTATGGTGATCTGGCGGCTATGTTATTGGCTAGCAATCCAACCACTTTGATGAAAATTAGTATGTACATTTAAAGATGCTGGCTAAATACTGAATGAAGAATTTCTTACAATACAATTAAAAGGCCGTTGTTTGGTTTCTTTGTGTGGAAATTTTTAGATTAAAATGCAAATCCGCATACTATGTAATTACAAACTGAAATAGATAAGTTGCTGATATCCTGCATGTTATGAAAATTGTGGTTTAAACACATTAGAAAGTATAATTAATTTTCTAGGGAGCCTTTAGGGCAAACTATAGTGTTATGATATTTATTGAAATAGTTTTCAAATGACGAAGAAGTAATATTTCAAATACAACAGACACCAAAGTAATAATACAGCTTATAGTTCTTGTGCAGTTTAAATTGGTAAAATAATTTGTATTCATTAAGAAAAATTGCCTGTATACAGTGGCCACCACGGAAACCGACAGTGGGATTGCCAGTTCCAATTCTCCTGGGGGCGGGATAGGCCGAGAGGCCAATTGAGGCCCTTAAGAGGCCTATTAATGGCCATGTAATGGCCTTTTCCCACCACTGCTAGGATCTTACCCGCGGCGGGAGGGGCCTCCGCTGCGCGGGGAGGATGCCTTGGAAAATGAGGTGCCCTCCCTGTGGGCTTGGGGGAGGGGGTCCCTCCTTCATGGGCATTTGTGGCCCACGGAGGAGCCCCACCAGGAACCAATTCACTGCCTGGGACCCCGCTTCCCCTGGACTGAACGTCCACCTCCCCCTTCTGCCTCGCCAGGACCTTCCGGACTGGCCCTCGCGATCCTTCCTCACCTACCTGTGTTCCATGATTCCAGCGCTGGGCCTGGATCCAAGGCCTCTGCAGTACTGGCACCGCTGATCTGCCGGCCCTGTGATTGGCTGGCAGTTCTTGGGGACAGGATCCCTGTCCCTATTAACTCTTTAAAGGGATGGGGATCCTACCTCCTTAAACCAAAAGACTGGAGGGTCACTCCGTGGGGCTGAAAAAATGCAGAGGTGGGGTTCCCTCTGCCTTTTTGGCCTGTCGCCGGGAGCCCCTCCTCCTGCACAAAATCCAGCCCAGAAAATGGGGAAAAAATTTTATAAATATGAAATTGAAACTGAAGCTGTTCATTTTTTCATAGCCATGTACAAAGTTTGTTGGGTTATTGAGTTACTTTTCATTGTGGTATAGAAATTGTAGAGTTGTTGATGTTTATATATAACTGTTAAAGTAATTTCAAGTTATTAATTTACACTGTGAAGACAATGGGCAGATTTTAAATTTTAAAATCTGGTGGGCTCCATTAGTATGCACAACCCTTCTTGTTAATTTTTCTCTCTGAGTTGCACCCAGGCAATCCTTTGCTCTCAAAAGCAGTAAGAGGAAATTCTGTCCCTTTTATGTTGATAAACATAAATTGTGTCAAAGAATGTGAAATTCCATGCATCCATTTTAATATATATGTATTTTGGACAAGTGCTCATATATACAGCTCTAAGAAAAATTTGTCATTAAATATGCATACAAAATCAAACAAGCATGTTAAAAACTGAAATACAGTATAACAAAGAATTTCATAGAACGATGGAGCATAGATGGAGGTCATTTGACCACTTTCCCCGCTCTTTCCCCACATCTCTGAAAGTTTTTCTCTTCAAGTGTTTATCCAATTTCTTTTTGATAGTTATTATTACATCTACTTCAATCACATTTTAAGGCAGTTCATTCAATTTCATAACTGGCTCTGTAAGAAAACTTTTCCACATATCACCTCTGATTAAAACACAGATGCAGTCCATTTGACACAACTTTTCCAAGCTGGTGTATAAGCTCCGTACGACCCTCCTCTCACCCTTATTCATCTAACCCAATCAACAAATCCTATTCCTTTCTCCCTCATATACTTGTCTAGCCGCCTCTTAAGTGCATCTATGCTAATCACTTCAACTACTCCCTGTTGTAGCAAGTTCCACATTCTGACCACTTTCTGAGTAAAGAAGTTTCTCCTGAATTCCTTATTGGATTTATTAGTGACCAGCTTATATTTATGATCCCTAGTTTCGTACTCCTTCACCAAAAACATCTTCTCTACATCTATCAAACCTGTCAAATTCTTGCAGAATTTTTAAAACATTTATTAGGTAACCCCTCTGCCTTCTCTTTTCTAGAGAAAAGATCCCCAGTCTGTTCCATTTTTCCTGATAGGTATAACCTTTCAGTTCTGGTATCATCTTTGTAATTATTTTTCTTTTTTGCACCTTCCTCAGTGCCTCTATATCTTTTTTTTATAATATGGAGTTCTGGTCACAGTACTCTGGACTGTGCACAATAGTCTAAGTGCAGTCTAGTCAAGGACTATACAAGTTTAACATAACCTCTGTTTTTCAATTCTGTTCCTTTAGAACTTAACCCCTGTGCTTTGTTTTCAGTTTAAAAATGAAAACAACAATTTTCACTTCTGATTAAGAGCATAGGAACTTACGAAATTGGATCGGGAGTAGGCCATTCGGCTCCTTGAGCCTGCTCTACTGCTCAGTAAGATCATGGATGATCTTCGACTTCAGCTACACCTGTCTGCATTATCCTCATATACCTTGATTTCCTTAATATACAAAAATCTGTCGATTTCTGACTTGAATATACCCAACAACTGAGAGTCCACAGTGCTCTATGGTTGAGAATTCCAAAGGTTCACAATCCTTTGAGTGAAGAATTTTCTCCTCTTTGGTCCTAAATAGCTGACCCCTTATTCTGGGACTGTGACCCTTAGTTTTAGACTCTCCAGCCAGGGGAAATGGCCTACCCCGTCAAGCCCCTTAAGAATTTCATATGTTTCAATGAAATCACCTCTCACCCTTCTAAACTCTCGAAAATACAAGGCCTACTCGACTCAATTTCTCCTCATAGGACAATCCACTCATCCCAGCATTCAATCAAGTGAACCTTTGTTGCATTCCCTAATATCTTATTAATTCACAGTGTTTTGGTCTGCTCTTAGCAAAAAGGTCAAATCATGTTCCTATTTTCATTCACTAGTATATAACTTGGACTACATTTACTTTGACTCTTTCTATTAAAAGGTCAAAAATGTGAATCCTGTGCCTGGAATGACTGTAACTCCTGCTCATGGGACAGTACCTGTTGGGGGTCAAGTGTGCTTCAGAATTTTCTTCCACCCAACTACAGTGTTCAAATTTGATACCAGAATAAAGGTAAATGAAAACCTATTTTTAACAAAATTACCTAATAAACATCTTTCTTTTATGATGTAAAAATATAAAAGAGGCTGAGATTCAGCATCTTCTAATTAAATATTTGATATTTTCTCAGGTAGACATTCGTAATTCAAACCTTTTGAAATTACGGGTTGGGGGATCAGTGATACGACCAATGGCTGAAATTGATGTGGTTAGTATTTAATTAGTATTTCTTTACTTTGAATCTTAAGTTGTTTTGATTTCATGCTCCTGCCCGTCGAGCACAAGGGTTCAGAAATTACAAGCCTTGGGAAAAACTAAAGGTTAGACACTTTTTTTGCAGAATAGTGGAACAGATTCATTGAAAGAATTAGTTGAAGATTGAGCAAGTCTTTGAAAACCTTAGGGAAGTAATCCTAATGGAGGAATTTAAAATAGTATTCCTTCAGGAATAAGGTCCCACTTGGAAGAACATAAAGTTGATAAAATAAGGAGTGCCACAGAAATGGCAGATGATTACGAATTGATCCACAAAAGCTGTAGTTCCAGACCCCAGTTTGGAAACTTTCAGAGAACTTGGAAAGATAGGAAGGTGGATAATGAGAAGAGATTTGGTTTTAGTGAGAGAAAGGATAAAGGAGAGGATACAGGCAACCCTTAGAGTAGTTAGGAGAATAGGGTTGAGTCAAAGAGACCAATTTGTTATTTTAGTAATAAAAGAGGGCATATAAAATCAGATTGCTGGAAGTTAAAAGGTAAGTTGGTAGCTGTGGTAGGTTTACTGATAGCCTGTCCTGAAAAGGATGCCCCAATAGGTGGCATTGCTGACAAGTCAGTGCCTTTGGTGATGTTGAATAGTGAGCAGAAGTATGCTTGCCTGTGTGCTAATGAATTAAGTCATGTCCCTAAAGGTTATTGAAGTATTGTGTTCAGGGGTAAGGAGTCCCCATATTTGTCAGATGAGGCAGCAAGCAGATTGTGCTGCTTAGAGCAACCCAGTCATTAATGGAAGCAAAGGATGTAGTTTTTCCCCCAAGTAGTGCTATGAATGTGAAAGTCCTAATGCAGGGTATTGAAGGGAAGGGGGAGATATTTATCTGTTCCATTGCATAAGGTTAATTTACAATATGATTTAGTCACTGGCCCGGTAACAGTGGGAATCATCCTTGATTTGCATATTGTTGGGATGAATTTTTTGCTAAGGAATGACTTAGCTGGGGATAAGGTATTGGCATCCCCAGTAGTTTCGGAAAAGCCAGTTGAGATTGCTGAAATAGAAGTTTTGCAGGAATATTCCCAGATTGTGTGATAACAAGATCTCAGGCTCATAAGATTAAATGAGATGAGAAGGATTCAGTTGTTTATTTATTTTATTTATTTAGAGATACAGCACTGAAAGAGGCCCTTCGGCCACCAAGTCTATGCCGACCATCAACCACCCATTTTTTATACTAATCCTACATTAGTCCCATATTCCCTACCACATCCCTACAATTCTCCTACCACCTACCTACACTAGGGATAATTTACAATGGCCAATTTACCTATCAACCTGCAAGTCTTTGGCTGTGGGAGGAAACCGGAGCACCTGGCGGAAACCCACGCGGTCACAGGGAGAACTTGCAAACTCCACACAGGCAGTACCCAGAATCAAACCCAGGTCGCTGGAGCTGTGAGGCTGCGGTGCTAGCCACTGTGCCGCCCCTAGTTGTGGAGGACAATTTGGGTGTTTGGTTGGCTGAAGCTTTTTTCAATGATTTGGATGGGGATGTTGGTGAAAAAGGCTCCAAGTCTAGCAATGATGAATTGTTTAGCAAATCGTCTTTGATTGAGGCACAACAGGCAGACTCTGATTTAAGTTTGTCTCAGACGGTGTGCTCTGAGGCAGAAGTTGAGAAGGTCCTTGAGTGTTAGTATATTAAGAATGACATTTTAATGAGAAAGTGGAGACCTCCCCAGAGGCCCGCTGATAAGGACTGGGCTATAGTTCATCAGGTTGTTGGTTCACCTGGGGTACCGCAGTGAGATTTTTAAAATTGCCTATGAGATCCTAGTGGCATTTCATTTGGGAATTCAAAAGACTCAGGCCTGGATGAGACAGCATTTTTATTGGCTAGGCTTTCATAAAGATGTGGTTGGATTTTGCAGAACTTACCATACATGTCAGGTAGGTTGGAAGTCACAGCCTTCGATTAAGCCAACCCCATTGATAGCGATACCTGTTTTTGACGAACAGTTTAGTAGGGTTCTTGTGGATTGTGTTGGGTCCTTACCCACAACTAAGTCAGGTCACAAGTTTCTAATATAACCATCATGGATTTTTCCACTAGGTTTCCAGAGGCAATACCTTTGAAAAAGATCACAGAAAATGTTGTGATTAAAGGGTTACTTCAGTTTTTCACTCTGGATTGCAAAAAGAAATTCTGTTGGACCAGGGGGTCACATTTCATGTCAGGAGTATTTTAAAAAGTCATGCGTAATTTGGGAGTGAGACCGCTCAAATTGTCCACTTATCACCCACAGTCACAAGGTGTTTTGGAAAGGTATCACCAAACCCTAAAAAGTATGATGGAGGCCTATTGTTTTGAGTATCCTCATGATTGGGAGAAGGGGATATCATTTTTATTATTTGCCACCAGGGACACACCAATTCAGTCCACTGGTTTCAGTCCATTTGAATTGGTCTATGGGCATGAGGATAGCGGTCCCCTTAAACTCCTTAAGGAAAGATTTTTAGTACAGGAAGAGGAAACTACCCTCTTAGATTATGTGTCAGAGTTTTAAGAGAGACTCGCAAAAGCTTGTGAGATGGCCAGAGAATATCTCAAGATTTCTCAGCAGGTGATGAAAACCCAAGTGGATAGAACAGCTAAGGCACACCGTTTGCAACCTGGAGACAAGGTGTTGGTTTTGATGCCTTTGCCTGGGGAACCATTTAAAGCTAGGTTCAGTGGACCTTACTTGATTAAAAGGAAACTTAATGAGGTGAACTATCTGGTTAGTATCCCAGACAGACAGAAAAGTCAAAGGGTGTGACACGTGAATGTGTTGAAAAGACACTATGACTGTGAAACAAAAACAAGAAATGCTGGAATCACTCAGCAGGTCTGGCAGCATCTGTGGAAAGAGAAGCAGAGTTAACGTTTCGGGTCAGTGACCCTTCTTCGGAACCTTGTCAGCCAGTAAATGTATGTCAAATGATAGAAGAGGAGGTTAAAGATAGTATTAGTGTTACTTTTGATGAACTGTAGGAAAGGGCAGAGACTGAGAACTCTGATTGAACCCCCTGCAGTGAAATTGGCAAACACAGAAGTGTTAGAAAATTGTATACAGTTCTACACTATCTTTCTGAACAGCATGAAAGCGACATAGCTGATTAAAAGAGTTTAAAGCCATATGTGCAGATAAGCCAGATTGATGTAACAGCTCCAGCCATTAACAGAACTGATAAATTGGCTCCGGTCAGAGAGGAGGTTCAATATATGCTAAAGAATTATATAATTGAACCTAGTGTCATGAAGACCCCCACTTACCAAGAATGAGGCATATTAATTTTGTCATATGAACATTAATTTTAAAAAATTACTTGTTTAAAAAGAGATCACCAGACACTTGGCTGGAGGACATTTGCATACTAACAGACAGTGCTTGGAGAGACAAAAGAATTGCTCACTGATTCAATTAACAGAGATTGGGCTGGGCAATGGTGATCAACATCTTGTCGGGGTAAGAGACAGCATTACACCCCTCCCCCCCCCTCCCACTGAGAGCTTTGGAATCCACAAATGCAGGAGTGGTTAAGCCAATTAGTCACATGACTAACCTGCTGGCCAACTTGGAGTTTTGAATTGTGCTCACAGGACAGTTTAGTCAGACTGCAGTTTGCAAGCGAACCTGGAACAAGAGAGCCTCTCTCCTGGCTGGCACTCTGATGCTTTCTCACAGTCCTTCAGACCACTGAAGACACGTAAACCTCAAGAGAGAAAAGACTCCTACATCGAAACAGGTTGAAGCGTGCACTGGGCCCCAACAAACAGCAAGACTTACTGGAAACCAAAGACTCCACATTGAACTTAAAGGACCGTAAATAACTACCAAGTATTGCCTCAAACTTTTCCCCTTTATTCCTTCTACTTTTTCTGTCTCTATCTCCGTGTGTGTTTATTCTGTATGCATGCTAGCTTGGTCACATTGCGTATTCGTAGTCGTTAACCGAATTAGAGTTTAAGATTAATAAGCTTCCCTCTTTCTTGTTTAAATCTAAGAAAACCTGTCTGATTTGATTTATTTGCCTTGCAATTGGAAAACAGTGAACAAGGATTCACTGGGGGGGAGCTAAAAATGCAGTGTTTTTAAAAATTAAACCCTGTTACGGTTAAACCAGTCAAGGGCTGTGAGGGAACCCCTAGACCCCTTCGCACCTGGTCATAACACTAGTCAAAGTAGCTGGAGTTTTCCTGGTACAAAAACCAAATGATTTCGAAAGATTCCGTATTGATTATCAGAAGGTCAACAAACTAAAACAGACTCTTATCTAATCCCACAACTTGAGGATTGTACTGACAGAGTGGGAAATTCAGTCTTTATTAGCAAGATTGACTTACTGAAAGGATATTGGCAAGATCCCTTGATTGACCAAGCTAAAGAAATTTCTGCCTTCATGACCCCAGATGGCCTATTTCCGTGTACATCATGCCTTTTGTAATGAAAAATGCATTGGCCTCATTTCAAAGATTGACGAACCAGGTGATTGCTGGACTAAGCAATTCTGTTGTGTACCTGGATGATTTGTTGGTATAAAGCGACACTTGGGAGGATCATGTTGAACACTTAAAGGCTCTGTTTGGCAGGTTAGAGAGCCAATTTGGTAGTTAACTTGGTGAAGAGCGAGTTTGCCAAAGCTAAGGTCACCTATTTAGGGCATGTCGTGGGTCAAGGTCAAGTGTTCCCGAGAGAAGCTAAGGTTCAGGCGATAAAAGATTTCTCAGTCTCCAAGACAAAAAAGGAGATTCTGCAATTCCGAGGGATGTGTAGATTCTACTGGAAGTTTGTTCCTAACTTCAGTACAGTAGTAACCCCACTGACAGATTTATTAATAAAAGGTGGGAAGATGCAGTGGCCAGCATCCTGTCAAATAGCTTTTGAAAAGTTGAAGGCCATTTGAAATAAATGAACCAGTTCTGGCAGCACCAAATTTTGGCAAACCCTTTAATTGATGCTCGTGAGGTAGGAGTAGGGGCAGTGTTACTCAGGATGATGATGCTGGTATTGAATGACCAGCCAGTTATTTCTCTGAAAAACTCAATGTGGCAGAAGAAGTACTCCACTATTGAAAAGGAGGCTTTAGGCTTGGTATTAGCTCTTCAACATTTTGAAGTTTACATCAATAATGGCCAAGGGGTAATAACCATTTACACCAATCATAATCCATTCGGGTTTTTAGAAACATTCAAAACCAAGAACGCCAGATTATTTTGGTGGTGTTTAATGTTACAAATATTTACCTAAAGATTGTACATGTTACAGGAAAGAGTAATGTAATTGCCGATGCCCAATCCAGAATTTAAATATATGGTATAATGGAGGAGAGCAACGCTGAACTATAAAATATTGTTGTTACCTGTGTAAAGTGTAGAATATTCATAATGGAAATTTTTACAATGTTATATGTTGGTAATGTTGTTGAAAATCATTACTATGGTAATGAATTTTCTATTGGGGGAGTGTTATGAATGTTAGACTTTGTAACATGATTATGTTATAAAAATTTTTGATTTTTTAATGAAATTTAAGATGGAATCAGAGAATCAGGTGACCTCACATCAACTCTGCTTAAGAACAAGACAGTAATCTTGGTTACCAGGACAACAAAGATGCCAGATCAAAGACCTTTTCGAAAAGCAGAGACTGCAGATGCATGACACCTGACGAACAATGGGGTTCACCCTCCCAGACTTTCAAATCATAAACAAGGAGTCAGTGACTGAGAATGTAAATGAACGGCAGCTGTTAACACCTGGAAACAATGGAAAGTCCAGGTGGCTCTGCTGTAGCCAAACTTGTGGGCCAGAATTTTACGTTGGGGCGGAGGCCCCTCCCACCATCTTAAGAGTTAGGGGTGAGCCTGCCTCCGCCAGGCCTGGGAGCGACACAGAGATTATATGTGGCCCAGGCCCTTAATTGGAGATCCTACCTCCAGGAGCTGCCAGCTAATAAAGGGGCCGGTAGCTCCTTAGTTCCAGCAACACGACCAGGAGGGGTGGCCAATGCTGGGACAGCACCTAGTTTCAGGAGGATCATGGATGCTGTTATGTTTACGCCAGGTTGCTGGATATATATATCTGATTTATCTCAGAGCAATGCAGATATCACTTGTATTAAATCACCAACTGGTTTATTTACAGTACTTTAAAACATCTCAGCACTTACAATATTTCAGTATAATGTCTTTCTCAGAACGTCTCTGTTTTCAGTAGAACCTTCTACCCCGGCCTCTTTTTAGTTTCAGTTTCAACTAGGCTTAAACAATCAAATACAGTGAACACAGATCAGTGGACAGACTAATACAATCATACCCAGATCAATCAAACAGTGCAGATGCGGCGCAGATAGGGCGGCACAGTGGCGCAGTGGTTAGCACTGCAGCCTCACAGCTCCAGGGACTCGGGTTCGATTCCGGGTACTGCCTGTGTGGAGTTTGCAAGTTCTCCCTGTGTCTGCGTGGGTTTTCTCCAGGTGCTCCGGTTTCCTCCCACAAGCCAAAAGACTTGCAGGTTGATAGGTAAATTGGCCATTATAAATTGTCACTAGTATAGGTAGGTGGTAGGGAAATATAGGGACAGGTGGGGATGTTTGGTAGGAATATGGGATTAGTATAGGGTTAGTATAAATGGGTGGTTGATGTTCGGCACAGACTCGGTGGGCCGAAGGGCCTGTTTCAGTGCTGTATCTCTAATCTAATCTAATGCTGACACTGAAAATGGTAAGTGGGTTTTGAGGCCTCACTGGAGATAATTGGCTAGTCCCTGGCCAGGGTGGTGGTGGGGTCAATCAGGAGGGTGGTGGGAGGTGCACTCGCGGGAGTGACAGGAGCTGCTGGGAGGGTCCTCCATGGGGCATATGGTACCTGATCAGGAGGGCCCCCCCCTTGGGCCCACAAGGAGGCCATCTGGTGTTACTGGGCAGCCTCCACAGCTGACAAAGTGCCCTTCTGCTGCTGGTAATATACCAGCGGTGGCGGGAGAAGGCCCTTAAGTGGCAATTAATTGGCCACTTAAGGGCCTCAATTGGCATGGGGCGGGTGGGCTGCTTATCACCTCTTCTGCCACTTGTAAAATTGCAGTGGGGGTGGGAAGACGATGGTAACAGCACGCCCCCCCCCCCCGCCTCTCACACAATTTTATGCTCCCCATCCCCCGCCTCCATCCCAGTCCCACGGGTGGCATAAAATTCCAGCTGTGGATTTTGCATATTGGAAAAGGACGATTGGCTTTTGATTCCAGATAAATTCAACAGATTTTCTGAAGGTAGACAGGCTGTAAGAATGACAACCAACAGTGGCAGCCTTGAGAGAGAGAGAGGGAACACTTGTTCTCAGAAGACTAATACAGCGAAAAGCTATGAAGAGTTGAACCTGTTTGTGGAGAACTGAAAAACCAACTGGTTACCAGGAATCTCCTTATTCAGGGAAGTTCAGGTTGAAAGAGCTTGGAAGAAGTGAGCAAAGAAGACATTAACTTTGAGAAAGCTCAAGGAGATCCAACCCATTGCAACTGGGAGGAATTTGGGACTTACAGCTGCAAAGATTTTGCCATCAAGGAGGACTGTAACCTATAAGAGTGGTGTGAGGATTTCCAAGTATTTTAATAGGAAAATACCTTTCTCTCTAATTTGGGGTATCAATTACTTACAAAGTGCTATTTAGTTAATGGGGATTTCTTTTAGTTTAATTATAATAAAAGACTTAAAACTTGAAATCTTGTCAGTTAATTTAAATTGGTTGGGTGGTTCATATGTCATATTTTAACATTAACGGTCTCGCTGAGGTCATAACAACTAAACACTATAAGGTTTTATAAATAGAAATATGGCAATCAAAACATGTGGAAATCTTACCTTGCCCTTTAAAAACATTGACGTATTGGCAGTGTTCCTCCTAGATGCTGGACAAAAATTTGATGCAGCTTTTTCCTAGAAATTTTTGTAATACTTTCTAGTTATCATTTTCATACCAAAATGCTACTATATTCCTTAAAGTTTAAGAAAAATATGTTACTTTCAACAATGTTCAATAGGTTGTTTCAATAATTTATGATTTGTCTTTTTTAATTTAGGTTTTAATGTAACTTTTTTCTTTATCTGCAGAAATATTTTATGTTCTATGGTGTTTACTGTGGTTCTACTTGCATGATTCCATTCACTTTACTGAATCTAACTGAATCACATATCAAGCTTGAATTTGACCTTTCTAAGTACAAAGATTTCGCACTGAAGTTCGAAGCCTCAGCAGGTATATTTAACAAAACTCAGGTTGTGGAGTTATTCATTTTTCTATCAATGGCATTGATCTTAAATTATTAAGAGAGTATAGCGATGCTGTGGATTTTCTCCTGAGTTCCAGTGAAAAACCAGGAGAACTTTCAGAAAAGTGGCCATTCAGGGGAATGGACGTTTTCAGTTATTTATACCATTTGACTGGGGGTTCCACCAATTTCCCCCATTGACATTATGGCGTGAGATTAGGAGTACTCCTGAAGAATTTTTTTGCTATAATGTGGTGACTTTTGGAGTAGCATGAGGGAAACATTTATTGTTTTTAGCTGCAATGCTTATTGAGTATGTGTGATTTGAAACGAATATGTTCTTTATTCTGCACTGTAATGTGGAATCATATTCAACTGAAGTAATATACAAACTTTCATTGTGCTTCATTACTATGGAAATAGTAACAAATGGAAACATAAAGAAAAGGGGACTGCAGGGAGAGTACTTGTTATTTAAATACTTCCCTAGGCTTTACTTCCTGTTTATACGACTTATTCCATATAGTCAGGGAATCTTTTTTTTTAAAGAAATGAAGAAGTGAGTTAAATAGAATGTTCATGCCAGTTCTAATTCCATCCTTCTTGACTCATAGGGAAAGGAATTCAACTTGCCACATTTTCCGGCACAGAATTAGTGTCAGAATTGCTTTGCCTGAGGTTCGGTTGAAATTGGGCCTTAGGTTTTGTTTACATGAAACTGGTAAACATGCAGTTGCCAGTTGGGAGTCCCAATGGAGCTTGCTGGTCAGGATCTGACCCATTAGGATCAGCACCGCTGACTGGTCCCTCCACAGGTATACCCTGTGAGGACCAGCATACCTGCTCCTCCTGGCTCCACAGAAATTAAGGTATTAAAAGTTTGCCTCACCTTTTTGGAGCGGTTTCCAGTGGTCCCTATGAGGAGTGCTGGTTAGGCTGCTGAATGCCCAAAACAACTGGGTTGAGTGTGTGTGATGTAGATTTTGCCTATTTGCTGACCAAATTCTGTTGGGATCCTACAGCTGGCATTAGGACCCGATTTGCATATGCAAAGCACCTAATCCTTGCTTCAAATGGGGGTCCTGCACACCTAGAAGTTGCCGGCTTCCAGTGTGGCAGCTGCTGCACTTCCTGGGAAGATCAAGCGTGGGAGATCACAACCCGAAATTCCTCCCTATATCCTTAATGTTTCGCCCAATGAAACGAGTGAAACAAGGTTGAATTTCTCGCCCATTGTATTTTGGACTGTTAATGGTAGTGCTTTGGGTGTCATTTGGCCTCAAAGCCTGATCTTCTCAGTATACATGCTGATCACATTTTCATTACCCATCACATAGCCAGAGTTCGTTACAGATGAGTGAAACAAAACCAAAAGCAGTTTGAGACCCAACAGGTTAGCACTCAACTCTGGAAACTCGACTAAAGCTAGGCGTTAACACCTCTTCCTGTAACACCTCTGCAACTTGACTTCCAGTGTGTCATGCCATGCATAGTATGCACATGTATACATATAAAATAGATATACTACACATTTTCAGACTGCGCAATCCAAAATAAACACAGAATAGCAGCGCAACTCTGTGGGGAAAAAACAAGTCCAAGCCCAACGCGCGTGTGTGTGTGTATGTGTTATCTGCATTGCTTCACTTCATGTCAGCTCTTGCCATTATAAATTCATGTTTCTGCTATCTGTTTTCTCAGTACCAAAATAATGGACATTAATATGACTGGAGTAGAAAATTGGACGTGATGCAAAATAAACTGCCAATTTCATTATTTTGCGCTATGGGTAAAAGAACAATTTCACCCCTGAGGTGTTTAACAGTAGTTATTTGGTTGTGGTGGGAGGTGAGGAGGTGGGGGCAGGTTCTGGATTTGATATGATTGGGAAATGGTTTTGGCATATGGAGATTCAGTGGAAAGAAACCTGAAATTTAATATCACTGGTTGGTGGAATTTGGGGAATTCCTGGAATCTGACAGTACTGTAGGGATGGTGTTAGGAGTTGGAATCCTAAGTCATGAAGTAGGGTAACACTATGGGGAAGGCCTCACAATATGGGAGTATTTGGGTTGAGTGTGGGACTCATCAGCTTAAGGTTCCTAGATATTTCAGCACTGAGGTGGGTGCTAGTTTGAAGTATTTAAGGGGCATTATGGGTTGCCAGAAAGTTGTGGGGGTGGAGTGGGGGGAGATCCCAAGGTCTATTAACACTGGAGACAAGGTTTAAGAACACAAGAACATAAGAAATAGGAGTGGGAGTAGGCCATTCAGCCCCTCAAGCCTGCTCTGCCATTCAATAAGATCATGGCCTTAACTACACTTTCCTGCCTCTCCCCCATAACCCTTGACTTCCTTGTCAACTAAAAATATGTCTAACTCAGCCTTGAAGATATTCAATGACCCAGCCTCCACTGCTCACTGGAAAAGAGAATCCCAATCACTAACAACACTCTGAGAAGAAATTCCTCCTCAACTCTGTCTTAAATGAGAGACCCTTAATTTGAAACTGTGTCTCCTAGCTCTGGAGTCCCCCATGAGGGGAAACATCCTCTCAGCATCTACCCCTGTCAAGCCCCCTCAGAATCTTATCACGTTTCAATAAGATCACCTCTCAATTTTCGAAACTCCAATGAGTTTAGACCCAACCTGCTCAACCTTTCCTCATAAGACAAACCCCTCATCCCAGGAATCAGCCCAGTGAATCTTCTCTGAACTGCTTCCAATTGTATGTCCCTCCTTAAATGGGGTGGCCAAAACTATACACAGTACTCTAGGTGTGGTCTCACCTGTGCCCTGTACATTTGTAGCAAGACTTCCCTACTTTAATACTCCATCCCCTTGGCAACAAAAGCCAACTTTCCATTTGCCTTCATAATTACTTGCTGTACTTGCATGCTGACATCTTGTGATTTATGTACAAGGAGACCCAGGTCCCTCTGTACCACAGAATTCTGCAGTCTCCCTCCATGTAAATAATATTCTGTTTTTCTATTCTTCCTGTCAAAGTGGACAACCTCACATTTCCCATATCATACTCCATCTGCCAAATTTTTGTCCACTCACTCAACCTATCTATATCCCTTTGCAGACACTTGTGTCCTTCTCATGATTTGCTTTCCCACCTATCTCCGTATCATTAGCAAATTTGGCAACAATACAGCCAGTCCCTTTTTCCAAGTAATTAATATAGATTGTAAATAATTGAGGTCCCAGCACTTATCCCTGTGGCACTCCACTAGTTACAGTTTGCCAATCTGAATATGCCCCATTTATCTTGACTCTCTGTTTCCTGTTAGTTAGCCAATCCTCTAACCATGCTAATATTTTGCCCCGAACACCATGAGCTCTTATCTTATGTAGTAACCTTTTATATGGTACCTTATCGAATGCCTTTTGGAAATCCAAATACTGCACGTCTACTGGTTCCCCTTTATCCACCCTAGTTGTTACATCTTCAAAGAACTCTAACAAATTTGTCAAACACGATTTCCCTTTCAAAACACCATGTTGACTCTGCCTGATTGTACTATGATTTTCTAGATGTCCTGCTACTACCTGTTTAGTAATTGATTCTAGCATTTTCCTGATGACAGACATTAGGGTAACTGGTATGTGATTACACTGGGAAGGAGAGTGAATGTCTGGATACACTGGGGTGATCTTGGAGTCTTATGGGCTTTAATTTTGCTGACAAGCCTGTAACGTGGCATTTTATCAAAGCCCTTTTGGAAGTCCAAATACCACATCAACCACATTACCCTCATCAACCCTCAACCATCAACCATCGAAAAACTCAATCAAATTACTTAAACACAATTTGCCCTCAACAAATCTGTTCTGACTTTTCATAATGAATCCACATTTGTCTAAGTAACTCTTAATTTTGTCCTGAATTACCATTTCTAACATCTTTCCCACCACTGAGGTTAAATTAACTGGCCTGTAGTTGCTGGGTTTATCCTTATACCCTTGTTCAAAAAAAAGGTGTAACATTTTCAGTTCTCCAGTCCCCTGGCACTTCCCCAGTTTCTAAGGATGATTGGAAGATTATGGCCAGTGCCTCCACAATTTTGACCCTTACTTCCTTATTGTCAGATGCAGCTCATTTGGTCCTAGTGACTTATCAACTTTAAGTACAACCAACTTTTCTAATACTTTCTCTTTATCAATTTTTAGTCCATCCAGTGTCTCAACTACCTCCTCTTTCACTATGACTTTGGCAGCATCTTCTTCCTTGGTAAAGACAGATGCAAAGTATCCATTTAGTACTCAGCCATACCCTTTGCCTCCATGTGTAAATCTCCTTTTTAGTCCCTAATCGGCCCGACTCCTTTTACCATCCTTTTACTATTTATATACCTACAGAAGACTTTTGGATTCCCTTTTATCTTGGCTGCCATTTTCTTCCCATACTCTCTCTTTGCTGCTCTTAATTCATTTTTCACTTCTCTAAATTTTCGATATTCAGCTTGGTTCTCACTTGTATTATCAACCTGACATCTGCCATACTCACCCTTTTTTTTTGCTGAATCTTACTTTCTATCTCTTTCATTATCCAGGGAGCTCTGACTTTGTTTGTCCTATCTTTCCCCCTCGCGGGAATTTAGCTTACCAGTATCTGAGCTATCCCCTCTTTTAAAAGGCAGCCCATTGTTCAATTGCAGTTTTGCCTGCCCATCTTTGATTCCAATTTACCTGGTCCAGATCCATTCTCACCCAATTGAAATTGGCCCTCCCCAAATTAATTATTTTTACCCTGGATGGCTTCTTGTCCTTTTTCCATATCTAACCTAAGCCTTAGGATACTATGATCACTGCCCCCTAAATGGCTTCTGTTAAAGTCATTTCAGATTTCATGGATTACCCCCAGGGAATATTGCATCAAAGAGGGTTCAGGTGGACATAATAGTAACCTAAAGATAAGAAAAAGAAGGAATGAGAGAAAAGTTCAGAGTACAAACGAAGATAAGTTAATAAAAATACTAAGGGAAAAAAAATGATTATAGGAAGTAAAATACCTGATAAAAATAAAACAGTAATAATGAAAAATAAGAGCATATTAAATTGCGAGCATAGCAACGTGCAGAGCATCTATAACTGGGGAATTGGAGGCAAGAATTAGAAGTGAGAAAATAGATGTAATATGGACCGGAAGATGATCTTGGAGGCCTCGGTGGCAAAGAGCGAGGCCCGCTGGCTCTTCACCTTTTGGAGGTCCTCCTTGACCTCGACCCCCATCGACTGCAGCCGGAGCAGATTTTGCATACTTTTCTGGAGTCGGGACATTTCCCTCTGTCTCTCTCTCGCCCTCTGAACACCTTTGAGGATATAGAACCTGTTGATGTTCTCCTTGATCGCTTCCCACCAGTGAACTGGAGACTCAAAGAGGGGCTTCACGGTCCTCCAACCTTTGTAATCCCTTTTGAGCTCCTCAACGTTCTCTGGGGTTAGCAGTGTAGCATTGAGCTTCCATATCCCCCTGCCAACCCGCTGGTCGTCCAGAAAGTGACAGTTGGCCAGTAAGAGGCAGTGGTCGGAGAAGAACACCGGCTTGACATCGGTGGATCTGACCGTGACAGCACATGACACAAAAAGGAAGTCAATCCTGGAACGGGCAGACCCGCCCGATCTTGACCATGTGTATCTACGCTGCGCTCCGTCTGCAGGTTTGCTGAAGACGTTGTGCAGTTTGGCATCTTTTACTGTTTCTATTAGGAATCTGGACGTAGCGTCCAGTTTGCTGTCGTCTCTGCTGGATTGTCCAGCTGCATCAATGATGCAGTTGAAGTCACCGCCTAGGATGACTGGCCTGGACATCGCCAGCAGCAGTGGGAGCGCTCGCTGCATTGAACCGGGGCGTACACGTTGATCAACTGGAGCCACCACAGAGGCAGTGGCTACTGCTGGTAATGCACCTTCCCAAGGCCCAGGATTGTCAGTGGACCCAGGCCACAAGTGAGTGATGGCAGGAGGCGTTTTGCGGGGGTGGGGGTTGTCGGGGGCTTGGCAGCAAGGGCAGGGCAGTGGCTCTCAGTGGGCCTCCCCATTTCAGAGGGCAGGTCCCTTGATCAGGCACTATGCCTTTGAATGAGGGACACCTCCCTACCCACCCCACCCTGGAGCATGGATTTGCTTGCCAGCTCCCCGCGTGGTGATTGGTCTGCCTACCGCTGGGCTAATACTGGCAGCGGCGGGAAGAGGCTTTTAATTAGTTATTAATTGCCCACTTAAGGGCCTCAATTGGCAGCGGGGCGGGGAGGCCGTCCACAGGTTTGCCCGCCACGGACGTAATTGGGGTGGAGGTGGGAAGGTGGTGGGGTCCCCACCTGCCACCATCCTGACGGATTAAGTGCTCTCTTCACCTTCAAACTAGCCATGGGGGAGAAAATAAAATTCAGCCCATAGCTGCAGAATAGTAAATCGTTGGCAGTTAAATATTGCTGGCTATAATATATTTAGAAATGATTAAGAAGGAAGAACGGGTGGCGCGGTATCTATGTTAATCAGAAATAACATAATGGCAGTAGCCAATAATTAATAGAATGGTAGAAACAGAATCCATATGGATTGAGATAAAGGTTAGGAAAGGATTGGTCACACCAAATCCAGTTACACCATGCTCGCCTATCATGGGCAGCAACCTATATTGGGCAAATAACATGCACTATTTGCCATTACCAGAGAAGCCAATTATAAAGGCACCACTCGTATTAAGCATGCAAGCTTTTTTGGGCAGTGGCAGATTTAACAATGGTTATCACTGTGGTAATATTGGCAGTGATTAATAAGATTTACCTGCTAATTATCTTCATGCTTATCACTCTGATATTTTCTCTGAGACTTGAATTACAGTCAGTTTCATTTTTGATCACTTTATAGCAAAGTTCTCTAATTATCTGAGATATTGTAGCAGGAGTTTGAGACCACAGGGGACTCCGGAGAAATAGGAAGAATCACAAAGATCCAGAGGGGCAGACCCAGATAAAATCCACGATTTTACTTTTTGCTCTATCTGGTAACATAAGAACATAAGAAATAGGAGCAGGAGTTGGTCATTCAGCCCCTTATGCCTGCCCCACCATTCAGTTAGATCATGGCTGAACTGTCCCATGCCTCAACTCCTCTTTCGGGCTTGCTCTGCATATCCCTCGATTCCCTGAGATTTCAAAAATCTATCTACCTCCTCCTTAAATACATTTAGTGATCTAGCCTCCACAACTCTCTGAGGTAGAGAATGCCAGAGATTTACCACCCTCTGAGACAAGAAATTCCTTCGCATCTCAGTCTTAAATGTGTGACCCCTTATTCTGTAACTATGTCCCCTAGTTTGAGATTCCCCAACCAGTGGAAACATATTCTCAACATCTACCCTGTCAAGCTCCCCTTAGAATCTTAAATGTTTCAATAAGATCACCTCTCATTCTTCTAAACTCCAGTGAGTAAAGGCCTAACCTGTTTAGCCGTTCTTGATAAGACAACCCCTTCGTCCCAGGAATCAGCCTAGTGAACCTTTTCTGAACTGCCTCCAATGCCAGTATATCCTTCCTTAAATACGGGGAACAAAACTGAATGCAGTACTCCAGGTGTGGCCTCACCAACACCCTGTACAGTTGTAACAAGACTTCCCTATTTTTAAACTCTAACCCCCTAGCAATAAAGGCCAAAACTCCATTTGCCTTCCTAATTACTTGCTGCACCTGCATGATAACTTTTTGTGTTTCATGTACAAGAACCCCCAGATCCCTCTGTACTGCAGTATTTTGTAGTCTTTCTCCATCTAAATAATAATCTGCCTTTTTATTCTTCCTACCAAAGTGGATGACCTCACAATTTCTCACATTGAACTCCATCTGACAAGTTTTTGCCCAATCACTTAACCTATCTATATCCCTTTGCAGATTTTTTGTCCTCATCACTACATGCCTTCCCACGTATTTTTGTATTGTCAGCAAATTTGGATACACTACACTCTGTCCCTTCCTCCAAGTCGTTAATATAGATAGTAAATAGTTGAGGCCCTGGGACCGATCCTTGTGGCACCCCACTAGTTACGGCTTTCCAACCTGAAAAAGACCCATTAATCCCGACTCTCTGCCTTCTGTGTGTTAGCCAATCCTCAACCCATGCCAACACAGTACCCCCAATACCCTGAGCTCTTATTTTGTACAATAACCTTTTATGTGACACCTTATCGAATGCCTTCTGAAAATCCAAATACACTACATCCACTGGTTCCCTTTTATCCACTCTGCTTGTTATATCCTCAAAGAACTCTAACAAATTTGTCAAACATGATTTCCCTTTCATAAAACATGTTGACTCTGTTTGATTGCATTTTGTTTTTCTAAATGTCTTGCAATTTCTTCCTTAATAATGGACTCTAGCATTTTCCCAATGACAGATGTTAAGCTAACTGGTCTATAGTTTCCTGCTTTCCGTCTCCCTCCTTTCTTGAATAGGGATGTCACATTAGCGGTTTTCCAATCTGCTGGTACCCTACCAGAATCCAGTGAGTTTTGGTATATTACGACCAATGCCTCCACTATCTCTGCAGCCACTTCTTTTAAAACCCTTGGATGCAGGCCATCAGGTCCTGGCAACTTGTCTGCCTTTAGTCCCATCAGCTTGTCAAGCACCATTTCCCTCGTGATAGAGATTGTTACAAGTTCCTCCCTCTGATTTACACCTTGCTCATCTGTTATTGTTGGGATGTTTATAGTGTCCTCCACTGTGAAGACTAATGCAAAATATTGGTTTAAGTTATCTGCCATTTCCCTGTTCCCTGTTATTAATTCTCCAGTCTCATCCACTAAGGGTCCCACACTTTAGCTACTCTCTTCCTTTTTTTATACTTGTAGAAGCTCTTACTGTTTGTTTTTATATTTCTTGCCAATTTACTCTCATAATCAATTTTCTCCCTCTTTATCAGTTTTTTAGTCATCCGCTGCTAGTTTCTAAAAAAATTCCAATCCTCTGGCCTACCACTAGCTTTAAACCGCATTGTACACCTTTGTTTTTGATTTGATACTCTCCTTAACTTCCTTTGTTATCCAGGGGTGGTTCATTGTTCTCATCGAGTCCTTCCTTCTGACCGGAATAAATGTTTGCTGAGTGTTATGAAATATCTGCTTAAAAGTCTGCCACTGCTCATCTACTGACTTTCCCTTTAGTCTATTTTCCCAGCCTGCTTTAGACAACTCTTTCTTCATACCTCTGTAATTGCCCTTGTTTAAGTTGAAGACACTGGTTTGAGACCTGAGTTGCTCACCCTCAAACTGAATTTGAAATTCTATCATGTTATGATCACTTCCCCCTAGAGGATTCTTAACTACAAGATCTCTTATGAATTCTACCTCATGACACATTACCAAATCTAAAATAGCCTGTTCCCGGGTAAGTTCTGCAACGTATTGGGAGGAAGCACTGCTAGACCTATTAACGGTAAATACATCAGAACAGAGAAGAGAAATAAGCATGAAAGAACATCTGAGGAGTAGTGATTACAATATAAGGTTTAAGACTGTGGTTGATAGAGTTAGTACAAAGTCCACAATAATAGGTTGGAAAAAGCAACTATGAGGGAATGAGGATGGAACTAAGAAAGGTAAACTGGAGAAAAATATGAACAAAGTGGTAGAATAATAATAGAAACTTGCATTTATATGGCATCTTTATCATTGTAAATCATTCTAAGTTGCTTCACAGGAGTGTTACCAGACAAAATTGTACACCAAGCCACATAAGGAGATATTAGAACAGGTCGCCAGAAGCTTGGTCAAAGAGATAGATTTTAAGAAATGTCCTAAAAAAAGAGGTCAAGAGGTGGAGAGGTTTGGGGATAGAATTCCGAATTTTAGGGACTAGAGAGATGAAGGTGAGACAAAATTATCCTAATATTTGAAGTAATTGAATAGCAGATCAGAGCCACAGCATTCAAGTCTTACATGTAGTGCAGTTGAGTAGTGTCGTCCTGATGGCAAATAAGTCCAGGAATTGGGAAGCCAAATTTGAGCAGAGCTCCAGAGGTCAGTGAAAGACAAAGAACAGGAGGGTTGGGGGATGGGCAGTAGCTGAGCACAGGGAACTTTAAAGTTGTGATTTAAACTTGTGGTTTTAGCTAAAAGGCATACACTACTAGATAGAGGAGAACTTAAAACAGTGGAAAAGAGGTGACTCAAGGAGAAAGGGCAAATGATGGCCAAGGATAGAGTTGCTGAGCAATGTAAAGCATGGCTACCCGACCCGAACCCGATGGGACTCGACGACATGTGTCAGGTTCGGGTTGGGTCGGGTCGCTCTTCCGGGTCTGGCATTCGGACTCGGGTCGGGTCGGGCCACATTACAGACATCGCCACCACGACAAGTCCAGGTATAAGATTGCTTTGACTGCATAACTTCCTGGGATAATTTGCTGAACTGTACTTTCCTGGCTTCCACCAGTCCATGTTCTCTTTAGACTTCCAAGGCTTCATGGCGGGGAGGAATTCGTTTGCGGCACTGCCTGCCCCCAGAGAATTGTTGTAAATTTGCGTACTGCCACTCGAAGTGGAGCTATGTGAATGAATTTCTCCCTCATTTGTTTATCAGCTGTAAAATTTGGAAATTGATTATTCCATATCATTTAACCAATTTAAATCAGATTTAACCTGAACACCTGCTGCAGGTAATTTTGCTTTTAGTAATTCATGCATTGTGGGTGTTGTCATAGAGTTATAGAGTTATATAGCACAGAAACAGGCCCTTCGGCCCATCATGTCTGTGCCAGCCATCAAGCACATATCTATTCTATTCCTATTTTCCAGCACTTGGCCCGTAGCCTTGTATACTATGGCGTTTCAAGTGCTCATCTAAATACTTCTTCAATGTTGTGAGGGTTCCTGCCTCTACCACCCCTTCAGGCAGTGTGTTCCAGATTCCAACCACCCTCTGGCTGAAAATTTTTTCCTCAAATTCCCTTTAAACCTCTTGCCCTTACCTTAAATCTGTGCTCCCTGGTTATTGACACCTCCGCTAAGGGAAAAAAGTTTCTTCCTATCTGTGCCCCTGATAATTTTGTATACCTCAGTCAGGTTCCCCCCTCAGCCTTCTCTGCTCTAAGGAAAACAACCCTAGCCTATCCAGTCTCTCTTCAAAGGTGAAATGCTCCGGCCCAGGCAACATCTTGGTGAATCTTCTCTGCACCCTCTTCAGTGTAATCACATCCTTGCGATAGTGTGGCGACCAGAATTGTACACAGTACTCCAGCTGTGGCCTAACTAGCGTTTTATACAGCTCCATCATAACCTCCCTGCACTTATATTCTATGCCTCGGCTAATAAAGGCAAGTATCCCTTTTGCCTTCCTAACCACCTTATCTACCTGTGCTGCTGCGTTCAGTGATCTATAGACATGTACACCAAGGTCCTTCTTACCCTCTGTACTTCCTTGGGTCCTACCATCCATTGTATATTCCCTTGCCTTGTTAGTCCTCCCAAAATGCATCACCTCACACTTCTCAGGATTAAATTCCATTTGCCACTGCTCTGCCCATCTTACCAGCCCATCGATATCATCCTGTAATCTAAGGCTTTCCTCCTCACTATTTACTACACCACAAATTTTCTTGTTATCTGCGAACTTACTGATCATACTTCCTATATCCACGTTTATTGCTCATTCCTAATTGCCCTTGAGAAGGTGGTGGTGAGCCGCTATATTTAACCTTTTGTAGACTCATCATGGGCACAAAAAAAAGTGTTCCAGAAGCTGCTTTTGGTGGCCTGTCATAGCCTTGAAGGGAGTTACCCCTGTAGACAAGATGATGATTCTCTGGATCACCATTAAAATCAGGGGTACCTTCATGTGCCAATCTTTTGTTGTCTCCTCGACCACCTTTATCAGCATGGTTTTGATGGTATGTTTTATTCGCCCCATCTAACCTGATGCCTAGGAGTGATACAGTATATGGAATTTCTGCTTTATCTCCAGCATTGTACACATTTCTTTTTTGACCTGCTCCACAAACGATATACCATTATCTCCATCAATTAGCAGTTCCATGCCCCACCTCGAAAGGACTTGATCCACAATTACTTACACAGTTGCGAGGGCCATACAGCGACAAGTGGGGATTGTTTCTACCTGCTTAGTGAATGAGTTAATATTGACCAGAAGCTGTTTGCTGCCTCAGAGAGTTTGGGGTAGTTTTCCTGTGTAATCAACTTTTTGGTGTTCTCGTGGTCTGACAGTGAGCTGACTAAGAAGGGGGATTCTTGTGGTGAGCGTAGGGCAGGGAAGACGGTAGTTGAGATGGAAACGCATGTCATTCTCTACTGATACCGCCCGGCAACAGATTAAAGGTGATCCACCATTGTAGGTTTAAGTGACCACCAGAGGGGATATCATGAACTTTGCGAAGGAGGTCGTGATGAAGAGCAGAGGAGGCAACAAAGATGGAACATCCATCAGGATCAAGGGGCAACATGGTCTCCTTGGTTGAGAGACAAAGAGACATTACCAAGCATAATTTACTTGGCGGACTATAAGTGAGTTCCATTCAGAGAGCTGGACAGCAGGAGGTCAAATATGGCAGAACAAGTTCTGGTATTGACTGCACCGACTTGGTGGATAGATGGAGGTCGATTAATCAGTGCTCTTCCATGTTGAACATCATTGGAAATGTTGAGGGTAGTAAGAACACAGAATGTATTCTGGGTAGGGGACTTCAATGCCCATCACCAAGAGTGCCTTGGTAGTACCACCACTGACTGGGTCTTGAAGGACATAGCTGCCAGAATATGCTTGTGGCCGGTGATGAGAGAACCAACATATCAGGGCCTACTTGAACTTGTCCACACAAATTTACCAAGTCCCACCTTCACACTGAGGACACCCTCCATTGTGCGATATGGCACTCCTACTGTGCTAAGTGGGATAGATTCAGAATAGATCTAACAGTTCAAAACAGATCTGGTCATCCAAGCATTTGCAATCATCTTCAGTAAGATTTCCTCCTGAGAATCTTACCTGCACAGATGCTAGTTTTCAGCCAATTCGATTCATTCCACGTGACACAAAGAAATGGCTCAGTGCACTGGACACAGCAAAGGCTACGGGCCTGGACAACATTCCAGCTGTCGAAGACATGTGCTCCAGCCCTAGATGCATAATAATCTCAGAAGTACTGTTTGCTGATGATTGCACAATGGGCAATTCCATTCACAATTTCTCAGATAATGAAGCAGTCAGCATGACCTGGACAACATCCAGGCTCGGGCTGATAAGTGGATAATAACATTGGTACCACAGAAGTGCTACGCAGTGACCATTTCAATAAGAGCGAGCCTAACAATTGACATTCAGTGGCATTAACATCACTGAGTCGCTCTCCATCAACATCTTGGGTGTCACTATTGTCCAGAAACTCAAATGGAGCAACCAGATAAATGCGGTGGCTAATTGAACAGGTCAGAGGCTGGCTATTCTGCAGTGAGTGGCTCACCTCCTAACTCCCCAAAGCTTCTTAATCATCTACAAGGCTCAAATCAGGAGAGTGATGGAATACTCTCCACTTGCCTGGATGAGTGCTGCTACAATAACACTTAAGCTTGACACCATCCAGGAGAAAGCAATCTGTTGATTGGCACTTAATCCACCCGCCTATCTACTCTTTCCAGCACTGGTGTACCGTAGCTGCATTGTGTACTATCTACAGGATACTGTACATCAACTCTCTTTTTTGGCAGCACCTCCCAAACCTAGAAACATGGCTGCCTAAAAGTCAAGGACAGCAGTTGCATGAGAACAACATTAACTCTAAGTTTCCCACCAAGTGACAACCCATTCTGACTTGGACATGTATCAGCATTCATTCATTGTCACTGGGTCAAAATGCTGGAACTCTGTATCTAACAGCATTGTGGGAGGACCTTCAACAAGGAGGCTACAGCTATTCAAGCCGAAGGCCCACCATCAACTTCTAAAGGGCAAGTAGGGATGGACAATAAATGCAGCAACCCTCATTTGCTGAGAATGAATCACAAAAAATATTTATATCCTACTTCCTCCCAATTTGTGAATTGGGTAATGTCATGCCCAGTACAGGCACATCCTATTCATAACTTTAAATATGGACTATCTTCACCATAGCATCTTCTGGAACTGAATTTTCCTTTTGTTTTAAATGAACCACAGTGGACATTAAAAGTGGACATGGGCTGCAAAGATGGCCACCGAGGTTCAGCTGTTGTTTGGCTTGAGTATTCAAGAACTGACTCACTGTCTGAAAGGACAGAAGAATACCTTCCAGCCTTAGAGGTGTCATCAACGCCCATCCTGAAACCATAGGGAGACATTCCTGAATTGAATGGTTTTCTCCTGAAACAAAGATGGTGATTGTCTTAACCTTCCTCAGAACATGATGAGGCTAATCATTCTTGACCCTCACCATATTTGCAAAAGAAACTGTGAGAAGTCAGATGGTGGGGCAACAATGCTGGGCTCCTTTTAAAAATATTTAAAATACAGACTGCAGAAAAAGCAAAAAGCAGCCAAGGCAGTACCATCATGCCTTAAAAGAGCTGGAGACTATAACATCTGAGAGTCTCTAAACCTGTTCCTTTTTAAGTCCACCAGTGCAGAAAACTAACCATCTACGAATGAGGCTACAAGCAGCTAACTTCATAACCTGCTGAAAATCCACCTCTTCGAGAGAATCCTGCCAATGACTTCAATATACAATTCTGGCTATTGAGTCCACCTAACTACATTGCAGGAGTGAAAACGCCTTCTTCACCGGGCCCACAACGCATGCCTTTCCCTCAGCTCGAGCCAAATCACATGATTTATTAAATATTCCTTGGAATTTGTTAAAGTGCACTATCCACTTTAACAGCGTTTTTTCTCAAGTGCGTGCATGTGAGTGGTGAGTGTGTGATGTAGCATTAGATTTTTGGGGTGAACATGTGAATAAAAATAATCCTCTTTATTTAAACTCACGTCAAACATGCTGCTGGTTATTAAAATTGGCCATACGCTCAGGGGTTAAGAAACACACACACCTTCCTTTTCAAAACACACTGATTATTGACAGAAAAGGGAAAGTTCTTACTCAATTCTGTCCATAACAGGTAACCAGAAATTATATATATTTCAACTATTTTTGGAATGGCCTATTTTTTACAATCTTAATCCTTGCTTTCTACAAGAGTGTGTGAAATCACATTTCTTATTTTATTCCCAGTCTGTCAAGGATGCTACACTGGGGAAAAAAGAGTCTTTGGGGGATGAGCGGGGGGTTAAAAATAATAAATTGCATAACGTGATCACGTGACCCCCCAACCCACTGACAGGCTGCATGCTATGTTTGTGTCCTTTTCTTGAGAAGTGGGACACCTCATTATAACATTTAAATCAGGTTCATTTGGGAGCCTGAATCAAATTTGCTGCTGGCTGGCCAGAAAACCTGGCAGCAAAGTGGAGACAAGAGCAGCCAGATCAAGCGGGTAAGTGGTTTTTAGAGCACTGCTTGTGAGCCAGGAATTGCAGGAGTACCTTCCCTGGTCTCTTAGGCAAACCTTCTGTCCATTGTGGCCTCTCCTCACTGCTGCGATCCACCAACCCCAGCCCTCTAAACCTGTGATCTTGAGCTTTTTGCCCATGACCTCTTCCAGTCCCCTGAATACTGGTCATGCCACACCCCCAACAGCATCTGCACCTCCTCCCCCCCACCCCAAAATCTATTCTGATATCCCCTTGCTTCCTGATTGCTGGTCTGACCATTCCCCTTCTGCCCCACAATCTTTACTGTCCCCCCCGCAACCTTATGATTGCTGTTTTGTTCCCTCCCTTCTGCCCTGCGATCCCGCTCAGTCGCCTTTCTCTTCCAATTGATGGAACAACCTCCCCCCTACCCCACCAAAAACCCTGCAATTGTTCCCAAACACCCACCTTCCAATTGCTGATCTGACTCTTCCCATCCTGTCCATTTGCCCCACAATTTCTCCTGATTCCCCTCCAGGCTTTCCTGTTTGCCATATCTATCAACCCCAGATCTTTTCCAGTTGCTGGGGACTATCCCCAAAAGTCCTCAGCTGCAGCTTTCTACCGCTGACTTTCCTGCCCAATAGAGAGTTAGACAGTCAGTCTGTCCTGCAGCCAGGCAGAAAATGGAGCAGAAAAAAGTGTTATTGAGGTCCTGGCATTAAATACTGTGCTCCCGAAATTTTTTGAGTTCACCCCAACTACCACACTCTCCTTCTCCTTCTGTGCCACACAAAAATATCAGGGGCTTTATTTTTGTCTAACTTCAACTTAACAGACGCCTACACCACAATATAAATGGATTAAAGTAGAGGTGCATGGTTTGTTTTCACTTTAGTTGTGTAAGCAAGGCTGTGGAGTGCTTTAATTTTAATCTTCATCTTTATCTGCAGATGGAAGCCAAGATTCATTGAATCCTCAATTGTATGTTGTGGGTCTAGGAGCGAAAGAGAATCTAAAATGTAAATTATTATTCAGTCCTACAGAAGTAAGTATTGAATAAATATGAAGTTTTTTTTTCAAATCTAATGTTTGTTTCTTACCTCTTCCGAAGACATACTTTCATTATTGAGAATTATGAGATTAGGAGGCAGGAGCTAAGGTGGGCTGGTAGAGGTAGGTCATTGTTTCCTGGAGCCAGGAGGAGCACTGGTTAGGCTGCTCATGGCCCAGAAATGCCCATTGGAGCAAGCGCGTTGCAAGTTCTAAGTAAAACAAATGTAGGAGTTTGGGTGCAGAAATGAGTGCAGGAGGCTGTCTTGAATAAAAGGCACAGAACTCTCATGCACCTGGGCTGTGGGCCTCTGTCCTGCTAAGTTGGATATTGTTGCCACTGTTTTAGGCCCATAAAATAGGCACAACTATGTTAAATTTAAAGATTAAAACTAGAAAGTGCTGGAAATGCTCAGCAAGTCAGGCCAATTCTATGGACAGAGAAACAAACAATCTTTCATCAGAATTCAGATTAAATGGATAGGGTAGGGTCCATATTATGGTACAGTGTACATGGTCCATGAAAGGACTGAATCTTATGGGCCAAATGGCTTGCTCTCATTCCATTTTTTTGAATGTTCTTCAAAGGCATAGGTGCCAAATTGTGGAAAACACTGGGGAGAAAAACAGACCTAAGTGTGAATTATTTCGCTGACTGCTCGGCTGAATCTGGATACTTTGCCTCTAGTCTGTGAATGTAACTAAGGAAGTAGGCCAACAACTGCTATTACTAACCGTTTTCCATAAATCTCGATTTGAACACTTCCCACCCCACCCCAACCCCATGCCCAACAGGAAGCAGTGGGCATTGGGGTTACCATCTACAAAATACTTAAAGGGAATGACAGGGTAGATGCAGGTGAGATGTTTTCCCTGCTTGGGGAGTCTAGAACCAGGGGACACAATTTCAAAATAAGGGGGAAGCCACATAGGACAGAGATGAGGAGAAATTCCTTTACTCAAAGGGTTGTGAATCTTTGGAATTCTCTACCTCAAAGGGCTGTGGAAGCTCAGTCATTGAGTATGTTTAAAGCAGTGATTGACAGATTTTCAAATACCAATGACATAAAGGGATGTGGAGATAGTGTGGGAAAAAGGCATTGATGTGGATGATCAGCCATGATTGTATTGAATGGCGGAGCAGGCCCGATGGGCTGAATGGCCTACTCCTGCAACTATGTTCCTATGTTCTGGAAGTATCATTGATGCTTTTTTTTTTGGTTTCCATGTGAGCTGGGAGAAGTAGCAGTGTTCCTCCAGGCCCCACAAGAAAGCTTTGAATCTCTCAGGCTTTCCTTTAGCTCCCTTGACTCTGTTTGCCTCAGAACTCTTCCCCTCACTACTTGCCATAGTGCTGGGAACCATTGTCCTGGATCCCCAGTGGCAGCCGCCACTTGGGCAAAATCCTGCTCTGCCCACTGGACAACTAGTAATTCCCACCAGGTTTGAGCAGGAAATGGCACTGGAACTCGGTAATGAGGAAGGAGTTAACTTTGGGGTCATCATGAGCACTTCCCACTCACCCCCATACTTCGCACCATGCCCCGAGTTAAAATCAGGGCTTATATTTTCTAATTTATGTGCCTACATCTGTTGAAGCCACTCGAGGGCAGCAGTGTTTCATACAACGTTACAATGAGCAGCGAAGGACTAAAAGAATTTCCAATTAAATATTTCAAAGCACTGTGTGGAAATTGCAGGTCTGCAATTATATGAAACCTTGCATTCTTAATGCACTTTTAAGTCATAATTGTAAAGCAGATTGAGCACTTTGACAAGTATAAGTTGATGAAAGACAGCATGGATCGGTGAAGGTTAGGACATATCTGGCTAGTTGAATTTTTTGAGGAGGTCACTGACATGGTGGAGAAGGAATTGTCTATATGAACTTTCAGTACGTTTTTGATAAGGCTCTGTTCAACAAAAGGCTGCATTTGCTGACAACGCAACCACTGTGGCGCAGTACTAGCACATGCACAAATGCAGCCTGTCTGCAATTGTTCAGGCAGCTGCCAGGATTAAAGATGGCGCTGCTCAATTTATTACAAAAAACAAATCCAACATGAAAATCCCCTCAATGGCTTCCATCGCCGCCTTCATCCACCCACAACAGTCCCCCACTCCCTTCTGCCATTGCTCTTCTCTTTGCTGCTCCCTCCTGCACCCATCTTGTCGCCACTTGCTCCCCTCTGCCTTCCTTTAGCCACTCGCTCAGCCTCACCGCTCCCCTCTGCCCACGGCTGCTCACTCCCCACTTCTCCCTCCCCCCCTGCACCTCGTTCTCCGGCCGTTTGCTCCCCACTTCCCCCCCCACCCCCTCCAGCCGCTAGCTCCAGGCCGCGCTGCTTCCCTCCTCTCGGCTCCCACATTTGATCGTTCCCTGCTGCGCCGCCCAAAGAAGTAAAGCAGACCGTGAGGGGTGATGGGGTGATGTGGAAGCGAGTGGCTGAGAGGAGAGAAAGTGACACGGCCTGGAGCTAGTGGCTGGAGGGGGTGGGGGAAGCAGGGAGTGAGCAGCCTGAGAGCGGGGTTGGGGGAAGCGAGGAGTGGGGAACAATCAGCTGAGGGGAGGTGGGGGGGAAGCAATGGTGAGGTCTGGAGCGAGTGGCTGAGGGAAGGCAGCAGTGTGGCGGGGATCAAGCTGGGTGAAGCGGTGATTGAAGCAGGGATGGTGGAAGGAAGTGGAGTACTGTTCGGGTGAATGGAGACAGCTATTGAGGGATGAGGATATCATTGCGTGATGGTGTCATGCGTGCACCTGCGCGCATTCATATTGGCAGGCTGGCAAATGTTCGCACACATTGATGATGCCCGCGATAACTCAGGAGTCACTTTGTTAACTAAAATCAAAAATGTTCTGAATAGAACATGCCAAGGGAATTATAGACTAGTCAGCTTAACTTCGGTGATCGGAAAAATAATGGAATCCATACTAAAGGAGAGTATAGAAGAACATCTAGAAACGAAAAATATAATAATTAATTGTTAGCATGAATTTCAAAAGGGAAAGTCTTGTTTGACAAACTTTATTGAATTTTTTGAGGAGGTAACAGAGAGAGTAGATAATTTTAATGCAGTAGATGTAATTTATCGTGATTTTCAAAAGGCTGTCGGAAAGCTGCTCCATAGTGAACTAATGAATAAGGTCAGAGAATGTGGAGACAGGGGACAAGTGGCAGAATGGATTGCTTGCTGGCTTCAAAACAGAAAGCAGAGAGTGGGAGTAAAGGGTAGTTATTCAGAGTGACAGAAATTGGAAAGTGGTGTTCCACAAGGATCAGTGCTGGTACCACTGCTGTTCACAAATTACATTAACGTTTTGGACTTTGGAATCAAAAACATAATTACTAAATTTGCAGATGACATCAAATTGTGAGAGGGATAGTCAATACTGAGGGGACTGCAACAAATTGAAGGAAGACATTAATAAACTTGCAGAATGAGCAAATAATTGTCAAATGAAGTTCAACATAGATAAATTTGAGCTAGTACATTTTGGTAGGAAGAATGGGGAGGTAAATTATTACTTGGAAGGTGCGAGTCTAGGTTGAGTCAGGGATCTCTGAGTACAAATACATCAATCACTAAAAGTTGTGCCAAAGGTCAGCAAGGCTATAAAAAAAAAAGCAAACCAAACACTCGGCTTCATTTCTAGAGGGATAGAATTGAAAAGTAGGGAAGTTATGCTAAACCTGTATTGAATTTCAGTTAGACCATGCTTAGACGACTGTGTGCAGTTCTGGTCGATATATTGTAAAAGGCACTGGAGAGGGTGCTGGGGAGATTTACAAAGATGATACCAGAAATGTGTGGGTATAGATATCAGAAAAGCATGAACAGGCTGTGTCCCGTCTCTTGAAAAAAGAAGTCTGAGGGGTGACCTAATAGGGGTCATAGAATCATAGAAAGTTTAAGGCACAGAAAGAGACCACTTGGCCCATTGTGTCTGTGCCAGCTGAAAAACGATCCACCCATTCTAATCACACCTTCCAGCATTTGGTCTGCAGCCCTGCAGATTACAGAACTTGAGGTGCATATCCAGACTCCTTTTGAATGAGTTGAGGGTTTCTGCCTCAACTACCCTTTCAGGCAGTGAGTGCTGACCCCCACCACCCTCTGGGTGAAAAAGTTTTTCCTCATCTCCCCTCTAATTTTTCTGTCAATCACTTTAAATCTATGGCCCCTAGTTACTGACCTCTCTGCTAAGGTGAATAGGCCCTTCACCTCCACTCTTTCCAGGCTCCTCAAAATTTTGTACATTTCAATCAGATCTCCCCTCGGCCTTCTCTGTTCCAAGGAGAACAACCCTAGCCTATCCAATCTTTCCTCTTAGCTGCATTTTTCCAGTCCTGGCAACATCCTCATAAATCTCCTCTGTACCCTCTCTAGTGCAATTACATCCTTTCTGCAATGAGGTGACCAGAACTGCACACAGTACTCAAGTTGTGGCCTAACCAATGAGTTATACAGTTCCAGCATAACCTCCCTGCTCTTATATTCTATACCTCGACTAATAAAGGAAAGGATTCCATATGCCTTCTTAACCACCTTATTGACCTGTTCTGCTACCTTCAGGGATCTGTGGACATTCACTCCAAGGTCCCTCACTTCCTCTACACTTCTCAGTATTTCTCCATTCATCATATATTGTTTTGCCTTGTTTGACCTCCCCAAATACATCACCTCACACTTCTCCGGGTTGAATTCCATTTGCCACTTTTCTGCTCATCTGACCAGACCATCAATATCTTCCTGCAGCCTACAGCTCTCCTCCTCGCTATCTACCACACGCCCAATCTTTGTGTCATCTGCAAACTACATTTACGCCAAATCATTAATATATACCACAAAAAGCAGGGGACCCAGTACTAAGCCCTGTGGAACGCCACTGGAAACAGTCCTCTAATTGCAAAAACACCTGCCAGCAATTACCCTTTGTTTCCTGCTACTGAGCCAATTTTGTATCCATCTTGCTGCATTTTCCTGGATCCCATTTGATTAGATTTTTTTAACCAGTGTGCCATGTGGGACCTTGTCAAAAGCCTTGCTAAAACCCATGTAGACCACATTAGCTGCACTACCCTCATCTATCGGCCTTGTTACTTCAAAAAATTCAATCAAGTTGGTCAAACAAGATCTTCCCTTAACAAATGCATGCTGACTATCCTTGATTAATCTGTGCCTTTCTAAGTGACAGTTTATCCTGTCTCTCAGAATAGATTCCAATAATTTGCCCACTACGGAGGTTAGACTGACTGACTTGTAATTATTCGGTCTATCCCTCGCTCCCTTTTAAACAGAGGTACAACGTTAGCAGTTCTCCAATCCTCCAACACCACACCTGTATCCAGTGAGGACTGGAAAGTCACAGTCAGACCTTCTGCTATTTCCTCTCTTGCTTCTTTTAACAGCCTGGCGTACATTTCATCTGGCCTTGGTGGTTTATCAATTTTCAGTGATGCTAATCCCATTAATACTTCCTCTCTCCCTATGTTTATCACATCCAATACTTCACACTCCTCCTCCTTAATTACAATATCTGCATCTTCCCCCCTCTTTTGCGAAGACAGACGTGAAGTATTCATTAAGAACCATACCAACATCTTCCTTCCTACCTGTTTGGTCTTTTATGGGTCCTACTCTCTCCTTAGTTATCCTCTTACTCTTACTGTATTGATAAACATCTTGGGTTCACCTTGACTTTGCTTGCCAATATTCTTTCATGCCCTCTCTTTTGCTTTCCTAATTTCCTTTTTGATTTCACCCCTCCACTTTCTGTACACCTCTCAGTGTCGGACATAAGCTTTCCTTTCCTGCCTTATCTTACCCTGTAAGCTCCTTGACATCCATGGGGCTCTAGATTTGGCTGTCTCACCCTTTTTCTTTGTGGGAACATGTTTACTCTGAGCCCCTTGAATCTCCCCTTTGAATGCCTCCCAACTGCTCTGACATTGATTTATCTTCAAGTAGCTGTTTCCAGTCCACTTTTGCTAAATCACTCCTCAGTTTAGTAACATTGGCCTTGCCCCAGTTGAGAACTTTAACTCCTGTCTATCTCTGTCCTTTTCCATAATTATGTTAAAACTGACTGAATTATGATCACTACCACCAAAATGCCCTCCCACTGCCACTCCTTCCACCTGCCCATCTTCATTTCCTAAAACTGCGCCCTCTGTTGTTGGACTTGCTACATACTGGCCAAAAAGATCTCCTGAATGCACCTCAAGAATTCTGCTCCCCCAATTCCTTTCACACTAAAACTATCCCAGTTAATATTGGGGTAGTTAAAATCTCCTACTATTACTGCTCTATTGTTCTTGCACTTCTCAGAGATTTGCCTACATATCTGCTCTTCTATCTCCCTCTGACTGTTCTAGTGAGCTAGTCTTTAAAAGTATGAAAAGTTTTGATAGAGTGGATGCAAAGAGAATGTTTCCATTTGTGGGGAAGAGCATAACTAAAGGCCATCAAAATAAGTAGTTATCAAGAAATCCAATAGGGAATTCAGGAGAAACTACTTTACCCTAAGAGTAGTGAGAATGTGGAACTCACTACCACAGGGAGTGGTTGAAGTGAATAGTATGTATGTACTTAAGGGGAAGCTAGACAAACATATGAGGGAGAAGGTAATAGAGGGTTGTGATGATGGATTTAGATGAGCAAAATTGGGGGAAGGCTTGAGTGGAGCACAAACACTGGTGTGGACTGGTTGGACCGAATGGCTGGTTCCTCTGCCATATATCTAATGTAAAAACTTGAAGCACATGGAATTGGAGGTAATCTTGTGATATGGTTTGTTAATTAGTTGAGCAGTAGAACACAGAGGCCTATAAATTAATTTAGACAGTTTCTGGGGGCCAAATAATTTCTGTGCCTGATGGTGGAGGCTCAACGAATTCTGAGAAATTGGTCCTTGAGTCTCATCTAAATACTCATGATGATCTGCCAGTGACTGTTGCACCTCCACAGGCATCTCACCAGATTCAATAAGTGAATTTTGGGCCACCTGCTTTGCTAGCAATGGGCCTTAAATAAATCTCAGGAGGGGAGTGAGAAGAAGCACGGAAGGGGGGCTGATTGCAGGCCTGCAATGGCTCTCAGGAGGGCAGTGGAGCTGGGATAGGTCACCCTGCTCCTCCTGGTGAAGTGATTTATGACTTTAACCTGTTATAGGGACTAAACCAAATCAGGATATCTTGCTGCAATTATACAAGGCCTTGGTGAGACCACACCTTGAGTATTGTGTGCAGGTTTGGTCTCCTTATCTGAGAAAGGATGTTCTTGCTATGGAGGGAGTGTAGCGAAGGTGCACCAGACTAATTCCTGGGATGGCAGGACTGAAGTATGAAGAGAAATTGGGTCGATTAGGCTTGTATTCGCTAGAGTTTAGAAGAATGAGAGGGGATCTCATAGTAACCTACAAAATTCTAACAGGACTGGACAGACTAGATGCAGGAAGGATGTTCCCAATGGCGGGGGAGTCCAGCACCAGGGGTCACAGTCTAAGGATAAGGGTTAGGCCATTTAGGACTGAGATGAGGAGAGATTTCTTCACCCAGAGAGTGGTGAACCTGTGGAATTCTCTACCACGGAAAGCAGTTGAGGCCAAATCATTAAATATATTCAAAAAAGAGTTAGATATAGTTCTTGGGGCTAAAGGGATCAAGGGATACGGGGAGAAAGTGGGAACAGGATACTGAGTTTGGATGATCATCCATGATCATATTGAATGGTGGAGCAGGCTTGAAGGGCCGAATGGCCTACTCCTGCTTCTATTTTTCTATGTTTCTAGGATTACATCCCTATGAATCTCCTTTAATCAAGTTCAAACCAGACAAATTCTCAGACACTTATTTGGGTCCAAAGAATTGTACAAGCTTTCCCTCAAAGAACAGAGAATATTATCATCTTTTGGATAGCCTATTTTTAATATTTATTTTTAAGTCATAAGTATCTCAGATATTATAAGGGTCTGGGAAACTCTCTTCAATACGTTTCTCTCCAATTAAAGAGACATGGAGAGGGTGTTCTTGTAGTTGTATACAGAATACTACATGAGACGATTTATTAACTTTTATAGATTTATTAAAAATTTAACTTGTAATAAACTTCTTAATTGGATAAGTATATCACAACATCAAATATTACTGAGATGTAACATACATTCTTATTTCTAACATAGAATCCAAATGTTTAACCTTGCTAATGCTACTGCAAAATTATCCTAGAATATCCATCAAAATTTAAAGTAAACCTTTACCTTAAATCCCCCAAGCAAGGCATGGGATGGGAAGTGTTGTTTGAGGATACAACACCCCTAAACTTTGCTTTCAAAACCTCTCATTTTTATACTATTTCTAAGGAGTCATCTGACTTCCAGCATTTATGTGACCTTCCTGTTTATGTTTAAAATTCATATCTTTAATTACCATTTCCACTTAATGTTTTCCTGGAAACCCCCTATTTTCTGAAGTTGTAAGCATTTATATGGTCAAAATGTTTATAATTGTGTTTGCTTGACCTCTTGTTCCTGTGAGTCCATTTTCCATAATTGCCATTTTTATGGTGCCTTAAAGCAACCTCCGGAGCCGATTTGTCTGCATCAACAACCCCATAAACTAATTAAGTTTATTTCTACCTCTTACTGAGGTCACACAGGATATTTCAATGTGTGTGTTTACCTTCCAATTCCCTGATAACAGAAATTCTATTCTAACAGGGACCTTGACATTTTCTAACTTCTTAAAGGGGAATTTCAGTGAGGACTGAAAACTGACAATTTATTCAATCTTTACTTCTAAAAGGCATAACACACTAACTATTTCCAAATTCTATTTAATTAAGCCTATTATACCTATATTCCATCACACTGGCTCCAGAGGAACATTTAGAATTATTTTAGGTTAAACAGTCTATCTCAAGAGTGCCGAGCGAGGCAGACCCAATGCCTCTCAATATCAATTTCGATGAGAGAGCCTAAAACAAGCATTGGGCTCCTTATTTACGCAGGTAAGGGGGCTGCCAGGCACCTGGAAAATGTGGCTGCGTGTCAGGTACCCGCCCGAGGCAAACAGGGTCCTAATTAAAAGGTCATGGTTGCACACTGATAATGTCATATCCAATCCCACTGCATTTTAATTCAAATTCACAGATGTTCTGCCCACTTTCAGACCTGCAAGCAAGACCTAAATCAGGCGAGAGGGATTGTACACAGGAAATCAAACCCAGCACTCTGGGTCTATAGGCCAAGACTAATCTTCCTGGATCTAACTGATCCAGTTAGATCAGTGCAGAAAGAGGCGTGCTTCTCCCGACAGGTTGTCGCAGAACTCTGAAACCCACTCTGCCATCCAATCCCCTCCCGCAACACCGCTTACTACCTGCTGGACCAGGGAGTCGGGGGGATGTCTTGTCAGTGGCCCTCAAAGTCGCCTCAGACCTGAATTCTTATATCACTGGATTCTTTCAGTCAAGAGGGAGCAATTGCAATCTGTAGTTTGCAGCTGCATAAAGGAGGTAGCCAAAGACCTATTTTCCAGGGCCAACAGAATATCACCTTCCCTACTGATCTCAGCTTGTCCTTTGGCGCAGTTGCTGGCTTCCTTTGTGTGCAGAATATGATTGACTGTACACACATGGTCATTAGGGTATTGGAACATGAGTTGGCAACATTCATTAATAGAAAATGGTGTTGGACTATCAATATATAGCTGATGTACAGTGCCAATTACAGAAACAATAAATATCATGGAAGTCTGTGCAAGGTACGCAGGGAGCTGACATGATGCTTTTATTCTCAGACAACCCATCATTCCTCAGTTTTCAACTTTGGAAGGAATGTGGCAGGATGGCTACTGGGGCACAAGGGATAAGACCTGCGCGATTAACATCTCTGTGCAATCCCACCACTCCTGAGCAGCACAGTTCCAATTAAAGCCACCGGGCTATTTATAGAGCACACATATGAACTGTTGAATCAGAGTTTCAGATGTCTGGATCTCTCGTGGGCTCCCTTCAGTATGCCCCAGATAAAGTGTCACACATCATCATGGTCTACTGCATATTGCACAACATTGCATTTTGAAGATGCTCGCATTTAGAGGAGGATGAGCAACTGCAGCAGTCATCATCAGATGAGGAAGGAAGCCATAAAGGAAGGAAGGCTACATCAGTGCCTTGCACCCAGAGATGTTGGGGATCAGCTCTTAGTTTAGCGGTACCTCTCAGCTTCTTGCACCCTGCTCTGGGAACTTAGATAGAACTCCTCTTCATAACAGGCCTTGTTATAGTTTTCCCCACTTCCTTCATCCTGCATTGCAGAACAGTCAAGCCATTTGGACAACTTCTATGTAAATCACATTTGACCATGCTCTCAGAAGCTGCAATTAAACCACTCTGCTGACCAAAGTTTCAAAGGCCTTAAAGACGATCAATTTAATGCCAACATAATAAATGCCTTCCTTCATTTCTCGGACAGGTGATCAACCCAGCCGTGGCTCAGTGGTAACACTCTTAATTCTAAATTAGAAGGTTGTAGTTCAAGCCCCATTCCAGAGATGTGAGCACATAACATAGATTAACGCTTCAGCACAGTACTGAGGGCATGCACCACTGTTGTAGGTGCCATATTTCAGTTGAGATCTTGAACTGAGGTCAGGTGCTTATAGAAGATCCCATTGAATTTTTCAAAGAAAAACAGGGGAGTTCTGCCAGCATCCTCATGTGTAGGTGTCCGGCAGCTGTCAGCTTATATGCAAAGGGCCTAATGCCGGTTTCCACACGAGCCCTGGTTGCTTTTTTCTTGCCTATACTAATATGGTGGGCACACACTTTTATCTCATAATTACTGCGCACTTTCTGCCCACCATATTGTGACTTAGATGCCCATTTAGTGCCCGAAAAACAGGTGTGGCACCATCGGATTTCTATTCACTATGTGGTCTGTGAGGATCCGTGGCATGTAGCTAGGTGGCCCACAGACAGAGCTTGGATATTCAACCCTAGATTGTTATATCAAATAATGCAAAAATTATATTTTACTAGCTATTCTTTCAATATTACCAAAACATTTTTGGAAAAATGCTCAAAGGATTCTAATGCATCAATATGTTTTGTATGTTTTAAAGAGGATATATTGTAGGAATGAATATTCAAAAGCTTAGCTAAAATTTTATACTGAAATTTTCTTTTTTTCAGTGTGTTCCAACTATTTATAAATGGATTAAAAAATTTTTTTTGTAATAAATATAAACTGGTATGTTATAAGTAGGAATTTGATTTTACGAATTTTTAAAGACAATGACCTAGTGTATTATCATAATTTTGAGCTGTACATCAGTGTAATCTGGGAAAATCAAATTATATAGCACTAAAGATCACAGAATTTCAAGAGTAAGGGAGTTTCGTCCATAGCAACTTTATGCTGGAGTATCTGTGATCTTTTATGCTAATTCAAAAGTTAATTTGTCCAAAGCAGTCCCCACTCACAAAACTAGCCATGTCCCCAGGTCAGAATGGCAACTTTCTGCCAATTGTGCCCCTTGTACTCAGAACTTCAGGCGCGTAGGCACCCATTGTCACATGCAACTAGCATTAATCACTTGATCGCTTAGGGCGGCACAGTGGTTAGCACCGCAGCCTCACAGCTCCAGGGACCTGGGTTCAATTCTGGGTACTGCCTGTGCGGAGTTTGCAAGTTCTGTGACCGCGTGGGTTTTCGCCGGGTGCTCCGGTTTCCTCCCACAGCCAAAGACTTGCAGGTGATAGGTAAATTGGCCATTGTATTCTTTAAATTCAGTCAAATTATCTGCCCTTGGTACACAAGATCAGTTACCCACATCAATTGAAGCTGCACAGGTGTATCTTGCTCTACTACAGTAATAAGTTAATTGAAGACAGCAGTGACCAACACTCAATTATAGTCACAATACAAGAGTATCTTAGCTTATATCAACCTCACTCTGAAGGGAATTTTACCCTTGGTTTTTGGCCCCCTGGAGGCCCCATTGGCTCTGCTCTCGTCACAAATTTGATGAGGTTTGATTGCGCTGATAATTGGGAGATTTTATATTTGTGCTTAGCTCGCAATTTTACCAGAAACTTCAGTGCGACTTCACCTTGGCAAAACCAGAGCAGTGTGCTGCCCAGTCTGGGCACAATTTGCTGACTGTGCGCCCAGTGAAAATTTCCCGCCAGCTTTTCTAGAACAAGATATTACAGTTCTCTTATTTTAGGAAATACATAACAGTCAGTACTTTTTTTGTCTTAGGTGGCATCCTATGATTTTAAACTGCCAGTCAGTATCAATGGCAGTACTTCACCATCTCCTCCTCCAAGTTCTGTACCACCTGATCCTTATGATGAAATATCTATTGATTCTTCTGAAGTACAATTACTGAGTCCTGCTACTCCATCTCACAGAGTGCAAGCTACTGGTAAGTTCAATCGAAAGTGAAAATGCCACTACAAGCATAATTTTAAATGAATTCAAAGTGTGAGATTATCTAGATGACATCACATAGTATTTGAAACTTGTCATTTTGCTTCACAAAACAAAAAAATGTCACAATATCCTTCATAGGCTCTTAAGGGCTGTAGTGGAAAACCATCCTAAATTGCCACTTAGGATAGGATTGAGTCACGTCAAACAGAGCTCATGGATTTACATACAAGCATACAATAACAATGGCAAGTTCAGAGGGAGAGAGGTTAGAGTAAGTGAGGGGGGCACAGAAATTGAGACAACCGATGTCTCGCCGACAGTTTTCAATGAACAAATCAAGAGTGGGTAATTGGCCAGAGGGAGGGGTCCAGGTGGAGGGAGAATGCTGGAGGTGGGGGGGGCGGGGACTCCTGGTCAAAGAAGCGAGCCCAGAGGCGAAGGCGACGCAAGAAGAGCTCAATGTCCTGCTGAGTGCGAAATTCATTGAGGTGGGGGCAAAAGGGGATAAAACTGAGTCCTTTGCTGAGTACAGAACATTTACTGTCAGAGGGTATCGTGAATACACGGCAAGGGGTCAGATCAGAAGGGGTGGGGTCAGAGAGAAGTGATGCGGAAGAATGATCTGGAGGGGCATTAGTTCCTATCAGCGGCTGGAGTTTGCGTTCCTTAACACCTGAAAGGAAGAAAAAAAGTTTTTTGTTAATGCGTCAGATAAGATGAAGGATGAAATAAAACTACGGAGTACAACAGCTTTGAGATAAGGCGAGGTGGTGCTTCTGGAGAGAGAAGTCCAGTGTGTACATATGGCGGCACATGGCACTGAATATGGATCTCAGGATGTGGTGAGAACAGCAGTCCGAGGAACATTGAATTTCTCGGAGATACCTGTAATCTGGTTGGATTCAAAACATGAAGGGTGAAACTTCAGTTGGAATCCATGTGGAACAAGTTGGAGCCGGAGACAGTCACTGAGGAAGGACATGTGGCTGTGAAAACGAGTTTTGGTAGACACTTTATCGAACACCAGGAGGGAAATAGAAATCAATGAGACAAACGAAAATCCTGTTGGAGAGAAGAGCAGAACTTCTTCAAGGTAGGCATTCCTGGAAGAGAAGTGGCAGTGAATTAAACACTAAAATAAAAGCAAAATTCTGTGGATGCTGGAAATCTGAAATAAAAACAAGAAATGCTGGAAATACTCAGCAGGTCTGGCAGCATCTGTGGAGAGAGAAGCAGAGTTAACCTATCAGGTCAGTGACCCTTCATCAGAGCTAGCAAAGGTTAGAAATGGAATAGGTTTTAAACAAATAAAGTGGGGGTGGGGCAAGAGATAAGAAAAGTAAAGGTGTTAACAGGACAAGGTCACAGAGAATTCTGTGCTACTGTTCCTTCAAACTCAGAGGCCTATAATTACCAGGGTCCAATTTGCTTATTTTTTTAAATCATGAGATTACATCAGCTTCCTTCCAATCCATAGGCAATAACCCCAACTTCACTGAGTTACTGAATATATGAACCAATAGCTGATTCACTGTTTCTCTTGTACCTCTCAGACTCTCCCTAGCATATTAAATATAGAAACAATCATTAACTGTATCAACAAATATCTCAGTCTCTCTCTGCACTTGGCTTCCCCACATCAAACTACTTAAAGGATGGATCTTTAAAGCTCTGCATAATATCAAGACCACTGCTCTTCTAATTTGGTCACATAGTTCCCTTTCTTGCTTTTACTATTGCTCTGAAGGCCTATAATGTGTGCAAAGAATCACCTTTGTAACAACTCCATAACCCACTGCTACACAAACCACTTTAGCCTCCTCTGATAATCAATATGCTTCCACTCTTTTGCAGATATATCCTCTTTTGCATATAAAGCTACAGCCCTTCTCTTTTGTAATCTCACCTATCTTTTTGGACTCCCTTGTACCCTTGCAAATATGCTTCAGATCCGTCTAGTATCCAAACTATTATAACAAAATTCTCAATGCAATCATCTATCTGTTAATGCGATATTTTCTTTCTCATGTTTTAGCATTAGCATACAAAATCAAAGATTTTCTTTCATGTATCTTTTATGTTGCTCACCCAAAGTGCACTACATTGATTCCTGTAATTGAAATTACTTAAAATGTAACTACTATCATCAGCTGTCCTGCATTCCCTAGATCCAATTCTCTACCTTGTTCTGTCAATGCTGAACAATCCTCGCAGTGGATCTATTTATTTCCCATCCTTGGTTTCCCTTGAGAAGGGTGAGGGACCTTCTTCCTGAACTCTTGAGATAATGCTGTTAGAGTTCTAGGATTTTGAGCTAGCAAAGATGAAGGAACAGCAATATATGCTCAATCAGGATGGTGTGTGACTTTGAGGGGAATTTGTTGGTGATAATATTCTCATACATCTGCTGCTCCTGTCCTTCTGAGTGATGGAGATCACAGGTTTTGGATCTTGTGCCAAGAAGCCTTGGCGCGTTGCAGCTTTGCATCTTGTGGATGGTATACACTGCAGCCATGATACGGTATTGGTAGAGCAATTGGATGTTTTGGCTAGTAGATGAAGTGCTGATCAAGTGGACTGCTTTGTCCTGGATGGTGTCGAACTTCTTGAATGTTGTTGCAGATGTATCCATCCAGGCATGTGGAGAGTTTTCCATCATACTTCTGATTCATGCATTGCAGGGGTCTTACAAGGGTTTCCATTTTTTTCTTACAATTTGAGAATTTATATTTTATTACTAAAAAGAGATTCCATAAAAGCTGGAACTGTAAACAGTTACTAGAGGGTTGGAACTGAGAGTGGAACTGTAAACAGTTACTGGAAGGCATCTGTTTTCAAATAAAAATGCAGCAGTTTTGGTTTGGCGAGATGTTTGCAGAGAAGAAGTGACAAGCCAAGATTTATAGATGTCATAAGACTGGACTTCTGGAAGGTTTTGTTTTCAATTTGAATTGTTAAAAAAAAAAGGTTGCTTAGTGACCTGCCAGGAGATTGCCAGCCCAACCTTCTCTTGAAATGGAATCCTGTATCAAGAGTGTTCCTATTTTGTTCTGTATTTGAAGAATCCCTGCATTTTGAAGAAATCTGACATCGAATGTGTGGGAAGAAACCTTGTTGCTGCCTCCCTGCTATAAGACTTATTTGGAGCCTTCTGTAGTTGCATATCTTGGAAAGCCTACCCAAACTGATCATTACCATTGCCTGGAAAGAACTGTTCTAGGAAGATACCATTGACAGCCATCGATGCCTTTGGGACACCTCACCAAAACAAAGGACGTCTCACCATACTTTCTTTTCAGCCTAAGTGTTTTTTTTTATTCCTTCTACTTCTTTATAACAGCTGTAAACAAAAATACCTTTTTCCCGCTTAACTGGTTATACATGTATGTGTGTGTGTGAGGGCTAGGATAAACGAGGGGCTTTAGTATTTCAAGTTGTGTGTATGTTCTACTTCATCACTGGTTAAAACATGGTTTATAATAAACTGATAATTTTGTTGTTTATTAAAGAAACCTGGTTGGTTTGCTTTCTTCTGGGGAAAAATAGAGTATATGATTGACTGTTTTGGTAAGTGGGAAAAATTTAAATATTTCTTGTGACCTGTGGAGAAGTGGGGCTGAATTAACAGTGCACTTCTCCTGCCTTGGTCGTAATAGTGGTGAAAAGGCTTTGGGTAGTCAGGAGCTGAGTCACTTGTTACAGATTACCCAGCCTCTGACCTACTTTAGCAGCCATGATATTTACATGGCTCGTCCAGTTGAGTTTCTGGTTAATGGTGACTACCAGCATGTTAACGATGGGAGTCTTAGCAGCTAATCCCATTGAATGTCAAGGGGAGGTGGTTAGGCTTTCTTGTTGGAAATGGTCATTGCTTGGTATTTGGTGACGCAAGTATTACTTGCCACCTATCTACCCAAACCTGAATTTTGTACATGTGAGCACAGACGGCTTTATTTAAAGATTTCTGAATGGAGCCAAACACTGTGCAATCATTAAAAATCTCCACTTTTAACCTAAGGAAACAGCTGAAGATAGTTGTGTCTAAGACACTACCTTGAGGATTTCCTGCAGCAATGTCTTGGAGCTGATATGACTGGGCTCAAACAACCACAACCATCAGCTTTTGTGATGGGCATGACTCCTACCAGTGGAAAAATTTCCCTGTCACTCCCATTGACTTCAATTTTACTGGGGCGCATTGATGCAATACTTAGTTGTATGCTGCCTTGATGTCAAGGGCAGTTATTCTCACCACCTCTTGAATTCAGTCTGTCTCCATGTTTGGACTAAGGCTATAATGAGATCCGGGGCAGAATGGTCCTGGCGGAACCAAATTGATGAGCAGGATGTTGGTGAATAAATGCAGCTTGATAGCCTTATTGTTGACTCCTTCCATTGCTTTGCTGATGATTGTGAATCGGCTGATAGAGTGGTAATTAGCTGGAGGATTGGATTTGTCTTGCTTTTAGTGGACAGGACATATCTGGGCAATATTCCATGTTCTACTGGAATAGATTAACTAAAACGAGGATTTTGCTGAGGCTTGTATAGCCTTTGCTCTGTCCAGTGCACTAAGCTGTTTCTTGAGGTCATGTGGAGTGAATCACATTACTTGAAGATTAGCATCTGTGATGGTGAGGACCTTGGGACGAGGCCGAGAAGGATCATCTACTCAGGACTTCTGGCTGGAGATGGTTGCAAATGCTTCAGCCTTGTCTTTTGCAGTCACCTGCTTTGTTTTGCCATCATTGAGGATGGGGATTTTCATGGAGCCTCCTCCTCCATTGGTAGCTTAATAATCCATCACCATTCGTGACGAGATGTGGCAAGATTATAGAGCTTGTTCTGATATGTTGATTGTGGAATTGCTTAGCTGTATTTATAGAATGCTGTCTTTGCTAGTCAGTATGCGTAAGTCTTTGTGTTGTAATTTCACCAGATTGGCATCTAATTTTCAGAAATGTCTGGTGCTACTCCTGGCATGCTCTTCATTGATCTAGGGATAGCCATCTAGTTTATAGTGATCACTTGGCATATTCTTCATTCCTCCATGAAGTTACAGGCTATTGTGGTGGATTAGGAGGGGTGAGCAAAACCTGAATAAATTTTAGTGAACTTTAATGGGGATCTTAAAGGAGAAGGAGGTAGAGAGGGCAAGGTGTTTATGGAGGAAAGTGATAGCTGACAATGGTGAATCTAAATGAGAATAAATGCAAAGCCATTTCCAATCTTCTGCCTCGTTTAAATACAACAGTGAGTTGGCCAACCCAAACTGGCATCCTGATGCAGTCCTAGATCCCAACTGACCACCAACCCACTTGGAATGATATGACTGCCCACCAGGCCACTCTGAATGCATTGTATCATTTAGATCGTGATGTATAGGTCATCTTGTTTATATATGCAACTCAATGCACAGTGTCCAGCTATGTGTGTGTTTTTGGCTTCTGCCTGGACCCCGGTTCCCCTTCCCCTGTTCAGGCTGGTACCATATCAGGCAACCCAGAGACAGCCAGCTGACAACAAATTAACAGTCGTCTCCCAAAATGGCAATCAGGGTCCTATGTCAGTCATAGGTCTTTTTAATATGCAAATCAGAATTCTATCACCTGAACCAAGTGGGTGCATCGGTAGGTCATTAAAAATTAGGGCGACCGAAGCATTGGCATTAATGGAATGATATCTACTTGAACCTTTTTGAGGCCATTAACGCCTCATTAATACTGATTTGACAATGTTAAAATTAGCATATGGAGAGCAAAGGAATCTAACAAGAAAAATTAATCAGCCTAAAATAAAAGCAAAATACTGCGGATGCTGGAAATCTGAAATAAAAACAAGAAATGCTGGAAATACTCAGCAGCTCTGGCAGCATCTGTGGAGAGAGAAGCAGAGTTAACATTTCCGGTCAGTGGCCCTTCTTCAGAACTTAATCAGCCAGTTTAGTTTAGTCAGAGCTGTCCACTAACAGTTGAATTTGTTGCTATTTACTTACTGGGTATTAATTCATTATTTTGTGAAGATATTGTAAAGTGCTGCATAATGCTGATTTTCATGACAATGTAGCCACAATTAATTAATTTATCTGAATGAAGACTGGTCATAATTACACCAAAGGTAGCATTACACATTAACATTGCAAGCACCTTGTGGCACATCTTCACAGGACACAACCAAGACACAATCAACAGCTGAGAAGAGATGAATCAGACAAAGAAGTATATCAGAAAAGTTCCCTTACGACCCAAATTCACTGCAACAGATTTGAAACAATGGGAAAATAAAGAGTTGAACTTCGACCAACCACTTGGCTAGTCTGACCATAACCCTGATTGCCTGCTGGCAAGCCAGGTCCCTAATCCCAAACCCCAGTCTGCCAACCATAGATTCTGGATCACCACCAGATAGCTGGTCCAGGAACCCAACTGACTATCCACCAGGCCCAGATTTTTCAAGCCACTCCCAATACAATTTTATCATTTTCATTGTCATGTACAAGCCATCTGGTTTAGATATGTAACCCAATGTACTGTTTCCAACTAAGTGTAATTTTGGCTTCAGCCTGGACCTGAGTTCCCCTTCCCCTGACCATCTTCTAGACCTACCTGGCCACTTCTACTTTTCTTGTCTACTTTATTTCTTGATCTTTGTCAACACATTTTACTTTCATTCATGTACGATGTTGCTCTTGATTCCCCAACCCAACCGCTGCTATTCCCACTGTGATATTCTTTCATGCTGACATTACAGGATGGAATCTTAGGACAATCTTTATTCCTATACATCAATAAAGCTATGTGGATAAAGGAGACTGAGATTCATATGATCAATAATCTTTAATTATTAAATGAATAGAAACCCAACATAAGCAGTACTTTATGAGATAGGAACCTTTTGTTTTTGCAAGTAATGGATTCTTGGGGTTTTCTCAACATATCCCTCAGACCACTCATGGTAGCCTGTTGACTAAGACTATTTAGAATCTCTTCAGTTTGGTGATGTGCCTTATCTTTATAAAATTCAATACTCAAGGTTAAGTATGGTAAGTAATGCAAGTATACCACAGCACGTAAGGGTAGTACGTATGTGTGCCAGCCGTCCCGTAGCCAACTTCCCTCTTCTCGTGCATGCATACTGTGGCACAAGCTGCTATATTGTTCTTTAGTTAGGCCACAAATCAGCCATGATCTCATTGAATGGCGGAACAGGAGTTCCTCAGGGTAATGTCCTAGGCCCAACCATCTTCAGCTGCTTCATCAATGACCTTCCTTCAAGCATAAGGTCAGAAGTGGGGATGTTTACTGATCATTGCACAATGTTCAGCACCATTTGCGACTCAGTTAGATACTGAAGCAGTCCATGTAGAAATGCAGCAAGACCTGGACAATATCCAGGCTTGGGCTGTTAAGTGGCAAGTAACATTCGTGCCACACAAGTGCCAGGCAATGAACATCGCCAACAAGAGAGAATCTAACTATCTCCCTTTGACATTCAATGGCATTATGATTGCTGAATCCTCCACTATCAACATCCTGGGGTTACCATTGACCAGAAACTGAACTGGAGTAGCCATATAAATACCGTGGCTACAAGAGCAGGTCAGAGGCTGGAAATCCTGCGGCGAGTAACTCACCTCCTGACTCCCCAAAGCCTGTCCACCATCTGCAAGGCACAAGTCAGGAGTGTGATGGATTACTCTCTACTTGCCTGCATGGGTGCAGCTCCAACAACACTCTAGAAGCTCGACACCATCCAGGACCAAAGCAGCCCACCTGATTGGCACTCCATCCACAAACATTCACTCTCTCCAACACCGACGCACAGTGGCAGCAGTGTGTACCATCTACAAGATGCACTGCAGCAACGTCCCAAGACTCCTTAGACAGCACCTTCTAAACCCGCGACCTCTACCAATTAGAAGGACAAGGGCAGCAAATGCATGGGAACACCACTACCTACAAGTTCCCCTCCAAGTCACACACCATCCTGACTTGGAACTATATCGCCGTTCCCTCACTGTCGCTGGGTCAAAATCCTGGAACTCCCTTCCTAACAGCCTGTGGGTATACCTACACTACATGGAGTGCAGCAGTTCAAGAAGACAGCTCACCACCACCTTCTCAAGGGCAATTAGGGATGGGCAATAAATGCTGGCCTGGCCAGCGATGCCCACATTTCCATAAATAAATGAAAAAAACAGGCTCCCTACTCCTGTTCCTAAATTCAGACATTTCACACTTGCGTAATTAAGCCAGCCTGGAGGGTTAGCACTTCCTTATCTTTCCAGATAGTTTTCACACTCAAGCAGTGGTTTAGCTCTGAATTACCATATCTTTGCAGACATGCTGGCATCTCAACATTATACTTGCAGCTTTACACTCACAGCACTCAAAGCCCCCTATTAACCTTGTGACCACTACCATTACTTTTCTATGTTAGTTAGTATCCTTAACAATCCCCACCTCAGGACTTTTGTAGTCCTGCAATCTTTATTTTATCAAGGTGAACATTTCTATCCTCTTTTTCCTTACCTTGACACTTTTTTTACCTATACGCACATTATAGTAAGAATCACCACCGCCAAGAACCTCGGCATTAGCAGAATAGCTCAGGTTGTCCTTTCCCGTGGTTGCTGTCCTGTAATGTATTCTTCATCTAGGGTGAAGCTGCAAACTGGTAATGTATTCAACAACACCATGGCCAGGACCCACTATTCCTGCAAGTACCTCCAATGGCTTTATATTATTGCATATTAAAGATATCACCACCATTTGTATCTGTCTTGCCTGGCTTCCTGGCACAGTACATTGATCTGTACCTTCTTTCCTTACACTAATCCAAGTCCCTTTTGGATTTCTGGCATTTCAGTTTATAAAATATAACATTTGGGATCCAATTAGTCATTGTCAGTAAACTCTTTTGAATCTAATTTAACATGAACTACCCCAAGTATGCTGCCTTAGAGATGGGCCAAGTGGCCTCTTTCTGTGCCGTAAGCTTTCTATGATTCTAAAGAGCTTCTGATCTTTAAATTCCAGGTATGACTGATCAATTCATTAAATTTATCCCTGACCTTTCCTAATCTTTCAGCTAGCTCTTTTACTGATACCACAGACTCCTCTTGTTCAGCAAATATGTCCCCAGTCTGTCTATTCATTCCCTCAAGCAACTCCTTTTATCTGTTAATGCGTGGTCTTGCCATGCTCCTCGATCACTTCTATATGTACTCTATTCCATGTGGTAATTCCAGAAGCGGTTCCTAAACATATCCATTTTCCTAGAACGCTTTGTGCTATAGTTAATGTCCCTCTCACTCCCTTCTGATGTCTTTGGAGGCCAGAGATCATCTAAATTTCTCCCCAAAAAACACGGTAAAGTTCTTCACCATTTCCTTCAAAACTACAGGAAAAAAATTCTCAGAAGCACGATTACATGATCCATAAGGCCTTGATCATAGAATCATATGGCACAGAAAGACAACATGTCCCATTGTGCCTATGTTGGCTCTTTTTTATGTAAAAAAATCATTCATGGGATGTGGAATTCACTGGCAAAGCAAGCTTTAATTGCCTATTCCTAATTGCCCTTGAGGAGGTATTGTTGAGCGGCTTGCTTGAACTGCTGTAGTCTGTGGGCTAAATTTAGTTTTGTCGGCAGGGCTCCTAGAACCAGGTCGAAAAGGCGGTGCAAATCCTGCCTCGGCCATTTGGAGTCCTCATTTTACTGGGTGATCTCCCCGTATGGTGGAGGCCCCCACCCCTTTTGGCTTTATTCCGGCGGTGACGGGAAGAGGCCCTTAAGTGGCTGGTGACAGGTCACTCAAGGGCCCCAATTGGCTTCTGTGTGGGAAAGCCATCTTGGGCCTTTCCTGCCCCTGACTTAATCTGAATTTAATGGGCCCTCTAACCCCACCCCCCCAATCCTGTTGCAATTCTGTGAGGATGTTTGTGCAGCCTTCTCCTTCCATTAGTTGTTTAATTGTCCACCACCATTCATGACTGGATGTGGCAGGACTGCGGTGCTTTGATCTGATCTGTTGGTTGTAGGATCACTTAGATCTGTTGTATAGCATGCTGCTTCCATTCTTTAGTATGCATGTAGTCCTGTGTTGTAGCTTCACTAGGTTCGCACCTCATTTTTAGGTATGCCTGGTGCTGCTCCTGGTATGCTCTTCATTGAACCTGGCTTGATAGTAAGTAGAGTGAAGGATGTGTTGGATCATGAGGTTACAGATTGTGGTGGAATACAATTCTGCTGTTGCTGATGGCCCACAGTGCCTCATGGGTGCCCAGTTTTGAGCTGCTAGATCTGTTCTGAATCTAACCCATTTAGCATATTGGTAGCGCCATACAACACAATGGAGAGTATCCTCAGGGTGAAGACAAAACTTGGTCTCCAAAAGGACAGTGTGGTGGTTACTCCTATCCATACAGTCATGGACAGATGCATCTCCAACAGGTAGATTTGTGAGGTTGGGGCCAGGTAAGTTTTTTCCTCGTTCTCTCATCACCGTCTGCAAACCCAGCTTGGCTGCTATGTCCTTCAGAATGCAGCCAGCTCGGTCAGTAGTGGCACTACTGAGCCACTCTTGGCGATGGACTTTGCAGTCCCCCACCCAGAGTATATTCTGTGCTCTTGCTACCCTCCGAGCTTCTTCCAAGTGGTGGTCAACACTGTTAAGTTCCCATTATGGCCCTTGTTAGAGCCAGTCTTCATTACAGCTACTGTATTGACCCATTGTGGCAACTTGTGCCTGCAGCACACCAACCTTATTTATCATGCCCTGGGCTTTATGCACATGCAATCCAAGCCCACCTTAGACTGGTTCACATTTCTCCCTGTCAGATCACTCCTGTTTCTGGACTATTTATTTTAATGCTATTTGTCTCTCCATATCCTCTATGCATCTTGTTTCATTTCTCTGAGGCTTCATTCTGTTTCCCCTCCCCCTGCCAATTAGTCAAAAATCTTTCCCCCACAGCACTAGTTAACTTCTCCTGTGATACCAAAGTAAAAAGTTTAACAGAGCCAGAACAATTTCAAAACATTATACATAGCCTCGTGAATATAGATGACAAGTCCGTTTCTTGGCCTTTCAGTCTGCTCAGAACTTCTGCAGGACATTAATGTCCATTTCCTGTCTCATCGTGGAAGTCTGCATTCTCTGGTGAATCAATCTCCTCAGAAGGAACACGAGGAATCATGTGCATGATAACACCAGTACTTACCCTCATGTCAGTGCCAGAGAAAATGGAAGGTTCAGTACTGCGATGTATGTTCCCTCACATGGGATCGCCACGTTGCCAGTGGGCTCCCAATAAGAGTACTGGGCTGACTTTCCAGCAGCTATCTTCTTAAAATATATAACACCCAAATTTGATGTGAAATGTTTGGCAAAGGTGACACACTCAAGAATGAGTGGCCTACCGTTGGTTGCACTGAATGTTCAATCTTCAAATTGAACATCTTCAATCCCTATAGTTGTTTCAAATGACTATCCACTAATGACTTTGGACGAGTGTTTAAGTAGTGCCATGTGCAATACCGGAAGGGAGAAACAACACCACTGATGGATCCGAGAAAGTCCTATTCAATTTGGTATTGTGTACCTTTAAATGCTTTCAATTGCGTGCTATAAAGCTACTTATCTGAGACCGACTTCCTGTGATCTAATCGCAACAGATATATGGAGAGGCTCGCCTTCTTTGCAATATGGCTGGTTCAAGGAAGGATTTTCAGACAATTTTCTGAACCATCCTGGAGCTCCTCTTTGACAAGTTATCTTGATCTCCAGATAATTCACTATTTCCTGTATGTGCACATGCATTAACTACCCTCTTACACTAATGTAGTATCCCTCTGTCAGTTCGCAATGTGTACCTCTATGAATACCATGTAACAAATTTCACAGTGACTATAATATATCTTAAAAAACATGTATTTGCTCAAAGTAAAATTAAACAATTAACAGAAAAAGTAGACTTGAAATTAAAAGAAATAATGACATAATAGCCCAACACTGACATCCCTTACTTTGAACAATTCCAAGTGAAAAATTCAGATATTCTGAAAATTTGTTCTATTTTAAAATTTATCCCTGTTATCTGTCTTTCAGCTTGTCAACATCTAATTCAGCATAGAGCGAGAGTCAAATCTGGAATTTTCCTGTTCCATACAATCTTGTATATTTAATTGAATTGCTGTTTATTTAGCTTTTTAAAATTTTTTGATATATTCATTTTATTTTTCTATATTCACTTTTTTTATATTTTCACTTGATTAACTTTTTGCATTCACTAAAAATGCTAAATTACTTCTCTTTCTTTGCAACAAAATGGGTGATCAACCAGTACAATTAAATTTATCTTTCAGCACTAAGTCCACCACTTAAAATCTCAACTATCAAGGTGGAATTCTCTCTTCTACCGGGATACAATGATTTGGGTGCTATTGCAGCAGATCCATTCGTAAAGGTATTGTATATCATGACTACTAAGAATATCTTATTTTATTTTTCACTTTCATGATCATGAAGTGGCATACTCTTTTTTTTTTAGAAAAATAGTATTTTTTGATTTTTTTTTTGTAATTTTGTAGAAACTTGACATACACAACACTTCCAACAGAGAGACAAAGTGGATGTTGGATTTGAACAGTCAAGAAAACACAGCTCTTGAAGAAGGCATTTTCAGAATCTATAACTACAATGGAAATCTTAAACCAGGCGAAAGACACTGCGTTACAATTGGCTTTTGCCCACGTAGGTGTTTTTAGTAAAATTTTTATTGCATATGAATTCATCATCTATTTTGTTATCTATATTGCATTTATTGTTCTTGAGAAGAATTAGCTATGTTGTAGTCCTTATTGGGCTTGTTATTGTATTGGTCTAGCAGTATAAAGTTTGCTTATTTAACAGAGGCTGTACAATGTTCTATAAGAACAAATAGACAAAGTAAATGTTCACTATAAAGTTCTATCTAGGAGGTAAGAGTACATAGCATCATTGCAGTCTGAAACTCTGCTACATCCAATATTAACATTACAAAGGTATATAGTGACTTAGAATGAATTGAATGTCTTTCAATTTTGTAGCAAATTTTGTTATTTTCAGCGCACGACACAGCCAGTATACCTTCAAGATCTTATAAATTGTGGTATCAAGTCGTTGATAAACTTAAGACAATGGTTATAGATTAAAACACTGCATCCATGCGGATTATCTGTGACCGTAACATTTTAAACACATGAATCACGTTTCCTTTCCTGTCTGTTTTACTTCAATGAAAACAAGTTTATTTCTGAATCAGTTTTCACAACTTAGAGCCATAAATTTTAGAACCATCTTTCTCAGCATCTGCACTCTCTCCATGCATCATTGTCAATCTGAATGTAGGAACGTGAGATTGGTTAACGTAGCGCTGCTGGTGCCAGCACTATGGAAGCCCTGAACTCACAAAATGGCATGCTCTGTATTTATGGCCAAGCCCAGCACAGCACACGCAGTGCCCCATGCTGGGAAGTGCCCCTAGCATGAGTGTGCCATGTGTGCACCAGAAGCTCTCGATGTCGGCAGATTGTGAAGTCAAACAGCCACTCCAGCTGATTTGCCACATGTGTTTGAAATTTGGACTGTGTGTATCCACTGAACGCCTGTGCTATTCAGACACGGCTGACCATGCCTTCAGCTGCAGGAGGAATCCTCCCACAACACTATTTAGTGGGACAGGCCTCCACCTTGCTTTTGACTTCTGCTAGGGAAAGGTTGTGGAAGTACTGTGGAGTGTTTTTGAAGGTGTGGTAGTAAGTTACTGGATTTGCTGCATCCATACAGGGAGGGCAGAAGATTTGGTGACCTGTCCACACAAAGACTGCAACAGTTATGGGAGCTGTAGTTGCAGTGCCTCTCAATCTGCAACATAATGGACAAATGAAGCAGAGATTGCAGAGAGGGGAAGCTCTGCACAGAGGTGGCAGGCAGAGAACTTTCCACAGAAGACCCTTTCCTAGCTTCACCTCACCCAGGAACAATACCTGAGGCACCTGAAAATCACCAAGAAGGTAGTCACAGAACTGTGCCGCCTCCTTCAGCAGGATCTGCAGCCTCACACCGGGCGAAAATGGCACTTACAGTGGCCATCAAGATCACCATCTCTTTAAATTCTACTTAAACAGATCATTCCAGGTGGGAGCAGGCGACTTATTGAGCATTTCCCAGTGTGCACATATTGCTGCATCCGGGAGGTGTCAAGAATGCCAGGAGAGGCACGTTCACCATCTCTCTAAGCAGAGAGAAACAGGATGAATGGGCACACGGCTTTGCTAGGATAGCAGGATTCTCAATGTTCAGAGAGGCAGTGACGGCACACATGTAGCTCTGTGGGCTCCCCATGTTAATGGGGAGAGTTACAGGAACCATGAAGGATTCATGCCATTATTGAGCAGTTGAAGTGCGACCATGCACAAATCATCATGTTGATAAATGTCCACTATCCTGGCAGCAGCTAAGATGCCTTCATCCTGACACAGTCTGACGTTCCCACCATCTTTGGGATAGCACAAAGAACCAAAGGGTCACTGCTAGGAGACATATATACATCTCTCTCGCTCTCTCTCCCTATCTATCTATATATATATATATATATAATAAATGTATACACATGTATACATCTATACATGGCTGATGACCCCATCATCCCCACTATCTGACCACGCGATGACAGTGGGCGTACAATGAGAGCCATACTACTACCAGAAACATAGTGGAGCAGACCGTCAGCATTGTGTTCGCTGCCTGGACCGCTTGGGGAGAGCCCTACAATACTCTGTGGAGCGCGTCTCCAAGTTTGTGGTGGTCTGCTGCTTCCACATCATCACAATTATGAGGGCACAGCCACTGTCATCAGGCATTCAGAGGACATCCTGGGAAGAAGAGGAGGAGGAGGTAGGGAAGAGGCATTGGGGACGTGTTCATTTGTTCACTGTGGACAGGCTGTCTGTGAGTGCCTACCCAGACTTTAGTTTCCTTAGGATATCATTCCTTCACCACCATAGCTCCACTATTTCCCAACTTCCTATCCATCTGTGATGTCCCATCACAGTGTTCTCTTGGCCAAAATCCTGCAATAAAAGCCATGAACAAAAACCTTGCCATAACATCTTTATCCACCAATGCACCCAATTCTATAAACAAAAAAAAAAATCACCATTGTGCATTACCTTAGTGCCTGGCTTGCAGGTGCCTTTGCCTGGCCTCGTGCTCCTACACAGTGCTGCCCCAGTGGCTGCAGTATGCCTGCTGGATGCCCTCCAGCAGCTCTGGGTCTAAGGGCCTGGCTATGGACTGCACTACCTTGGCATGAGTGGCAGCAGTCTGGGCTGGCTGGCTGATTGACCTTGTCCTGAAAGAGAAAGGGAAGAATGCCAGTGATTGTGTTGCACTGTGTTTGCGAAATGTGCCTGCCATAGCTGAATAGCTGGAGGTATGTGGAGGCAGGGAGAAGTGGGTGTGAGGCTTGCATCATTGGAAGGTGTTTGAGGCTGAGGTGGAGTATCTGAATATTGGGCCTACTGATGGCGAATGATGGGAATGATTGGCCAGTGTGAGAGATTGGTGGTGCAGTGGATATGAGATGTCCTTTGAGGATGCATTCACTGGCCTTGACCACCTGCGTAAGATCATTGAGCTGCTTGCGGCACTCCTGCCATGTTGCAAGGGCAAAACTCTTTGGAGGTTGTTCCTTGAGGGCCTCAGTCTCCCTGTGGAAACATGTCCTCTTTCCTTTTGTTGACCTCCATCACTAAGACCTCCAGCGCTGTGGTTGTGTACATCAGAGCCCTCGCTCCCCTGGTGCTCTGTTTTTTCAGATTCTCCTTGCAGCTAATTGAAGTTCTGGCATTCAGTAGCAGCTTCCTTCTACTGGGTGCAGTTCCCCTTTAAGAGGGGCAGGCTGAATCATAGAATCGTAGAAATTTACAGCCTGGAAGGAAGCCATTTGGCCCATCGTATCCATGCCGGCTGACAAGTAGCCATCCAGCCTAATTCCACTTTCCAGCTTTTGATCTATAGCCTTGTATATTATGACTAATCACGCACTCTGCTAGGCCCTCTGTTGAGCATGTATCCAGCATTTGGTGCTGCCTGTCTCAACTGGCACAGGCAGATTGCAAGTTGCTATCCTGTGCACGAAAACTGGAAGAACAGACTTTTTGCTCTAGGTGTGTAACACTAAGCTCTGTATTCTAAATATTATTTTGCCAAAGTGTTATGCTGGGTTGCTTCAACTTTCAATAATTTTTTTCCCCAAAAATATACTTTATTCATCAATATCTGTAAAAAAAATCACAAAACAGTTCAAAACAGTTCCAAATTGACATTCCAGAAAGTGCAAAAGAAATCAGTTTTCTTCAATACAGAATATCAGTTGCCTCACAACCCTTCCATTCCATTTTACATGCAGTGTACATTTGCATTACACAGCAAAACCATATTTTGGTGCATTCAACCTGAGGGGTTTTACATAGGTTCCAGCTCCTCAGTTCACTATGGCAGGAGGACCTTACACAATGGCCTCTCCCCATTGAGCTTTTGCGGTGTCTGCCCCAAGCTTTAGTGTGTCCCTCAGCACGTAATCCTGCACCTTGGAATGTGCCACACTCAGTCATGGACAACTCTTTGCACTGGAAGACCAGCAGGTTTCGGGCAGACCAAAGAGCGTCTTTCACCGAGTTGATGGTCCTCTAGCAGCATTTCATGTTTATCTCACTGTACGTCCCTGGGAACAGACCATAGAGCACAGACTCCTGTGTTACAGAGCAGCTCAGGATGAACCTCGACAAAAACTACTGCATCTCTTTCCACATTTGCTTTGCAAAAGCACATTCCAGAAGGAGGTGGGCAACAGTCTCTTCCCCACCACAGCCACCTCGAGGTCAGCATACGGAGGCGGTGAGATTCCGGGTGTGCAGGAAGGATCTGACGGGGAGGGCCCTTCTCACCCCCAGACATGCTACATCGTGGTACTTGTTTGAAAGTTCTGGTGATGAGGCATTCTGCCAAATGACTTTGGCAGTCTGCTCAGGGAACCATCTAACAGGATCTACTATCTCCTTTTCCCATAGGGCCTTGAGGACATTCCGTGCAGACCACTGGACTAGAGTCCTGACAGTGATCATTTATATTTTTTAGATAAATACTGTATATTTTATAATTATTAATCACTCAGGACCTTCCTGGTCTCTGCATCTCAGCTGCTCACTGGATAAACTTGCAGCAAGTATTTCAACCTGTAAAGCAGGAGTCTAGGTAATGTATAATGATATTTTCTGAGCCTTTGGGCAATTGCTGTGTTTATTTTAAGCAATACTAGTACAGTGTGGCACAACCTGTCCGGGTACAACTCCATGGGTTTCTGTTTAACTCGTGACCAAACAGACTTTGTGGCTGTAATCATCTTTTTAAACAACATTTTAAGTCCAGTTAATACTGTGTGTGTCTGACCAGACCTGGCCCGACCCGAGCCCGATAGCCGGGCCCAGAAGAGCACTTGATCCGACCTGAACCCGATGCATGTCGTCGGGTTCGGGTTGGGTAGCAGGCCTTTACTGAGGTTCTACGCACAGCTTGGTGCAGCCGCACACAGAGGTGGCCATCAGGATGAGGGTGTCTTTGGGTACGTTTTATCCCCCTTTTATCTAAAGGTTTGAACATCGTGTCCATCTGCACACTGTCCATTTTGGATCTCCAGATATAGCGGAAGATGGCTTGGGTTACCGCCACGACGCAGGAGTGGGGTATGGGCCAGACCTCCGCCACATACAGCAACAACGTGAGTGCCTCACCCCTGATGACCAGGGTCTTACCCGCAATGGAGAGAGAACACTGCTCCCACATGCTCAGTTTATGGTGTACCATGGCTACTCGCTCCTTCCAGGTTTTGGCACACGCCTCAACCGCTCCGAACCATATCCCCAGCACCTTCAGGTAGTCTGACCTGACGGTGAAGGTGACAAAGGATCGGTCAGCCCAGTTCCCAAAGAACATGGCCCCGCTCTTGCCGTGATTTACTTTGGCTCCTGAGACCAGTTCGAACTGGTCGCAGATGCTCATCAGCCTGCGAACGGACGGTGGATCCAAGCAGAAGACAACAACGTCGTACAGGGAGGCTTGCCCCTTAGATAATCACATTATGATACATCTACTATCCCCTTGCTTCCTTGCCAATTTGCTGAGGTCAAGTTCAGTACTACCTATCTCCCTTACACTGGTAACAAAGTTGCATCTCATCACATTTTACAGTATAACTAAAATTACTCTGATATGTATTATTTGTAAATACCGTAAACTGCACGGGATCCAGATTAGATTCCTGCAAAGCTTTGCTGTCAGATAGTTTTCCATTTATTATCATCTTCCACTGTTTTATATTGCCAAGTATCTTAAATTTAGCTAATTACTGTGCCATTAATTTCAAGAGTCATAATCTGCTTCATAAACCTCACATCTGGAACTTCACAAAATGCTTTTTGAAAATCCAAGTCGATTATATCCATTGGATTACCTTCATTTACAATTTCATTTACCTCCCTCAAAGAATTTCAGTAGATTTGTGAAATCCTGACCTAGTGTTTTCTTCATTGCTGCTGTTAGGCTTAGTAGCATATAACTTTTGATCTGTAATTCCTTGCTATTTTGAATACTATTTTAATGTTTGCTATTTTCTCTGTGGGGATGGCCTGCGGGTTTTGAGAACAATGTACTTGTATTACCCAAAAATTATTACATTCTTTCTGTGCTTCCATACTTTTCAGGATGCCCAGGCAAATATATGTGTGAAATACCCATGTTTATTAATGAGGATAGAAATATCCCATATCGAGTAATTACTCTGTCTGGTGTTATACATACCCCAAAATTGTTTATGGATCCTCCTTTTGTGATTCTGAACTCAGTTCCTCTGAGCATGGAGACATCAGCAACAGTCCAGATTTCTTGTTTGGACTATCTAAGGTTTGAACTTTAATTTATATTCCTTTCGTTTACTCTACTTTTAGCACTAACCTTAACCATCATCAGTTTTGTTGCCATACAATTGAGTTCATGAGATGATATAAAAACTGCTGTTAAAAAAATTAGTGATAAAGAGAAAATGGATAATTATTGAAATCTGAAGTAAAAACAGGAAACGCTAGAAATAAATAGCAGAGCCATCAGCATTTGAAAGCGATACAGTTAACACTTCAGGTGCAGGTTTTTGTCAGATGTCCTAACTGAGATGTTTACCTAGCTTTGCTCTTTGGAAGTTTTAGGGACCTGCAATGTATTACGGCATTCATTGTTTTTATGGTAAAATACAACAGGATGTCCAGAATGAGTAAAAGATTGTAATTTAATTTTGCAGTTGGCTCAGGTGAAATTTGTAAACTGCTTTAATAACTTATGATGCCACTGCTTACTTCTAACTACCCATTATCTCCCTTCAAAATCTCGCGAATGCATCCCTGGCAACGGCGTCCGGCACCACCTCGCAGCGCTGGCGCCATTTTTAACGGGCTTTAAGCCCTTACAAATAATTTTAATTTTTGAAGGGCAAATATAATTGATTTTCATTAAATATAAAAATAAGCTATGGAAGCCCTGCCCCAACTTCCCCAATGGTCATTTCCTTGCCCGAAATGACCATCAATTGATTTTTCAATACCCGAGCTTTCCTGCCCAACCGGCAATATTTTGCCCTTCAACCCCTTCCCACCATCCCCACATCCAATAAAAATTGATTTCCCTGCTCCTCCACCCCTCCTGCCCTGAAAATTTTATTCCTCCCCCCTCCCCACCAGCTTATTGCCTCAGAACTCCGTGTGGAGTTCCGAAGGCACGCAAAGGCTGAACGGAGGCCGTAAAATCGGTGTGGGATGGCAGGTAGGTTATTTTGCATACATTTATTGGCAATTTGCACATGGAGATGAAGGGTCCGTCGCCAGTACTGAGATCCCCCTACTGCCAGTAATATGCGACAGGCACTTCTCGACGTCGTGGGTCAAGGCGGGCCTCTCCCCACAGAATTTTACTGGCCCCTGCGCTGTGACTCGTGGCATCGAGGGGCTGGTAAAATTCAGCCCCATATGTTTGTCCTGCGTCATAATTTTGAGTTTTGCTTTTTATGTCATCATTTCACATTGAAACTGTTTGTACAAACATTTATAATAGAAAAATCCATAGGCACATGTCAAATTTTCAACATCTTTGTTGATGAACATTTGAATTATTCAAAATATCTTTTTAAAAATAACATTTCTGCAACTGAAACTTCGAATGTCCGTACTAAGGATTTTAAACTAAAAAAAGTCAAAAAATACATATTTTCACAAAAGCATTGCTTTTTCATAACCTTATCCATTGACTCTTTGGGAACTTTTTAATGTCTTGATTATAGTATTTGCTTGAAAAACTTACCCTGTTCCAAAAGCCTGTGATTAGACTTTTCAGTCTTATAAATCTGCTAGCTAAAGGCAATTCTACAGCCTGAGCATATTCAGTGCGCACGTTTTCCTACAAAATACATACAGCTGCTTTTCAAAATTATTTGAAGAAAAGCAAAATTTATTCAACAAAAATATGCTTTGAGCTTTTTCAAATAGAAAGTGTATGTCTGTGAAAAATAGCAGACTACTGATTACGCCTGTTTTCATTCCATTGATTTCAAGCATTCCAATTATTGTGAAAAAGATAGAGCAAAATAAAGGCATCAAGAAGAGTGATAGAGTCAACCCCGTTCCCTCCTCTTCCCCTCTTCCAACTGTTGACAAACAATAGGAATCTACCTCCTCTTCCACCTCCATCTCCTCTTCAAGTTCTGCCAAACATTAATATTCCCACTACAGAGTTCCCAAACTCCAGGTACCCCATCCCAGTTCAGCCAAAGCTGAGAACCATCCCCCAGCATGACTAAACCCAACACTGCCCTAATGCAAACTCTCTTCTTCTCTATGTCTCTCTCCTCCTTTAAGATGTTCCTTAATACCTACCACTTTGAAGCCTTTGGTCACTTGTTCTTGTATCTCCTTTTGTGGCTTGGTGTTATAGTTTGTCTGATAATGCTATGTGAAGTGCCTTGGTACATTTTACTATATTGAAGGCATCTTCTCTCCTTCCAGTTCAGTAAATGGAAATGGTTGTTGTTAATCTGTCAAGAATGAGGAATGTCTAGATGAGGATGGGGGTAAGGCTGCACTCCCAGGAAAGAGTGTAGGTGAAAATTCATGACTTTCCACCGGTCCCTCCTCTGGAAGCTCAATGGGCACGAGCTGCATGATTAAGCTGCTGTCTGCTTCCTCCATTTCCCACAGAAGTAGTTTCTCCTCACTTTCCCACACGACCGCCCATCCTCCATCTCCTCTCCCTCCTCAGAGTCACCCCCTTTCTCCCTCTTGTGACTTAACTGAAGAAAAAGAGGGTTGGAATGGTTACCAGTGCTGATGCCCCATGAGGGGAGTGGAGGGGTGAGGTATGGGTGGAAAATTGAACCAGTTGTGTGCCACTGTCCTGACGTGCAGCGTAAATAGCCAGTGGGCAGCTCCTCACCTGGCTTGTGAAATCTCCCAGTCTACCTGGGTTTCCACTGTGGCCACGATGGTTTGGCAGCCAAACAGCTCCACCACCTTCTGCTCACTGTGAGTCAGAGAGCAGAAGACTTGGAGCCCACCCCCTACCCTCGGTCCTGTCTTGGGAATTGTGTGCACTCTTGACGTACAAAGCCAAAAATGGAAAGTCTTTGGAGTAACTGTGCAACTGATCTGCATTGAATGATGGATTTAAGATAATTGGCAGATAAAACAGGGGAGAGAGGAGGATTAATGTTTTTAAGTAACGAGTTGATATTATCCAATGCCTGAAAGGGTGATGAAAGCAGATTCAAGTAACATTCAAAAGGGAATTGGAAGGAGAAATTCATAGGACTATTTTAAAAAAAGGAGCACGGGAGTGGGACTAATTGCATAGCTCTTCAAAGAACTGACACAGGCATTATGGACCAAATGGCTTCCTTGTGCGCTGTATTATTTATGAAAATATGATGATGAGTTTCTTACCTTCCCTGACCTTGTCAAGTTATTGAATTTTTTTCCTGCACTGCTCTGCCATTCTTGCAACAATTGAAGACATGCTCAGAACTTCTGCTATGTCTTCTCACACCCTTCTCCTTTTTCCATGTGAGCACTGCAATGTTGAGGAGCTAATGAGGGGTTCCACTTCACCTCTGCCTCATCCTGCAGATCCTCCTCAGCAAAACTAAAGCCATCTTCTGGGACCCCTTGTTCTGCGAATTAATCATCTGTGAGAAGGGAAACCTAGATGTAGTTGCTACAGAGCAAATTAAGTGAATTAATTAAAAAATCTGCAGGACAGAGAGCTTAGCTTTCAGTCTCCAACTTCACTGAAGGGATTTTTTTTGTCCTCCACTTTTATAGACCACCACTACCCACACCCCCCCCCCCCCCCGCTCCCCCACACCACCACCCCGCACCATGCACGCTCGCATGTTGAAGCACCATTGGCTGTGTTCTAATTCTGTTTTAACTGCGCATGGATATTTTGCTGATTTTACGCTTGGGCTTATGATAATTAGTTTGCTAGGATATTTGGGCACAGTTTCATATCAGCAAAACTGACTTAGCTTGAGCACAATTTGAGTGTCACCTTACAATTAAGCCCATGGAGGAAATTTCAGTCTCTGATACCAGCCTTTAACTGCAACATGTTTTATATGTCAGCTTTAAAAATGATAAGGGATCAAAATTAAACACATAATAGGAAAAAGAATGCACTAATTTATTCGTTCTTTTACAGTATTCCCAGAATAATGGATAGGTGGCAGTATTTGATCCCTAAAGCACCAGTAAAAATCCTAGAATATCTGTAATAAATGCAGATTTTGATGTATTCAGTCAGCGTAAATCAGTGGCTCCAGTGTTATCCTTTCCATAGCGTTAGTCTCTTGTTATAAAACAGCATATCCTCCAACTCAGCATTTCTTTTACTGGTCGACTCTCCTGCCTAATTATTCAGGGTTCATTGTTTTCATAAGCCCTTGTTTGTTTTGATTTGAACATTCCCTTTTCAGTTTTTTTTTGCGGTTTTACTTTGAGCCACTCAGCAAAGAATGATGCTAAAACACTGATGGCAAAAGTATGACAATGAAATGTTGACCGTTCATAAATGTTGACATATAAATTATGACTGAAAATTATGATGTAGGATGTAGGATTAATACGAGAAGTGAACATCATGTATAATACTTTTAATGTAGATTTCTACATAGACTTTCCATGTAATGTCATGGGAGATTTTTATAGTCAAACTTCTATGCCATTGCATATGGACCCAATAAATTTGATGGTACCACTCCTGTTTTCAGGCACAAAATGGGTGTCTTAAGTTGTGCCTGCTCATTACAAGTTGGAAATGTGGCACCCGCCATATTGGTAAAGGCAGAAAAAGAGGCTTGTGCCTGAAACAGACATAAGGAACTTTGTATATGTGAATAGGGAGCTGAATGCCTGTTTGGGACCGTATACAAAATTAAGCTGCCCTGAACTCAGCTGGGCTGGCCGCATTCAGGACAACATGGTTCATGTGCTTCCTAATGAGAAACCCTTAAAGGGACTGCTGCAGGCCACCACCAAAAAAGTAAGTTTAAACAACTGAATGTGGAGTTGCAAAGTGCAGGAGTGCTCTTCATGGTTCCAGTGTAGTACTGAAGACTGTTGGTGCCTGCTGATTGGCTCCTCCCTCCCATTCACTTTCCCCTCTTTTCACGCTTCTCCTCTCCTTCCCCACCCTCTCCCAGTCACTCCCATCTCTCCCAATTATTCTTCTGCTTTCCTGATTGTCTCCCTCTCTCCCTATCACTCCCCCACTCCCTTACTCGATCTCATAACTCACCAGAGGGCAGCTGGTGTCTACACATGGAAATTTGTAAAAGAATTATCGGTCACAAGCCCTGTGTCAGGCTTCAGCTTCTGAAGCTTTACGCTTTGCTTATGACTTTCTGAATTCAATGGTTGGATTACTATCTTGAAATACTGTTATCTGTCCACTATCTTCTCGCCTTCCAGTATTTCAGTGAAAGGAAATGGTTTTTGATCTCAGCAAGGTAAGTAATCCGTTATTTGTTGACACGAGAGGGAAATATCCTCAATAATCATGTCTATATATTGTAAGGTTATCAAATTTGAGTTTATAAAAAGAAAGACTTGCATTTCACAGTTACTGGATGTCCCAAAGTGCTTTACAGTCAGTAAAATACTTCTAAACTAAAGAACAAGTTTAGCGCTGTATCTGTTGCTCATCCTGGCCCTCCTTAGCTGTGAAACTAAACATCAAACTATTTTAACTCATTCACTGAAGTAACTTATTCAGAAATGTTAAAGAAATTATGAGTTATGTCAAAGGAAAATGATAATTTCTTGCCCATAACATCTTTTAGTGTTGCAACATTAAAATGTTGATTTGGTTCCAGTGACTGCATACTCCAAACTGAAGTCCCAGAAGTGGAAACTGAAGATGGGAATTGGCTTAAGCCCCTATCTTGTCAGTTCCCTGAAGGCTCATCTTTGCCATTTAAGAGTGAGACTATCAAAAGCATAACATGCTGCATTACCTTCTGTTCATTCAGACCAATTTCAATATCCACGGATGTCATATTCATTGATCAGGAAAAGAAAAGGTAACAAATGTAGATAGATTTTGAAGTATACTAATGTTTGTGTGAGAGCTGTTGGATTTTAACATATGTAACAGTTTGGGTGTCTCTGTTATATTATTATATACCTGCCACTTTTATGGACGCTGCTGTATTCAGTGGTAATCATAATAGTTGAATGGACTTCAAGGAAGTCATAAATGAAGAACTGATCCCATATCCACTTTTGGATGACAAGACTTCATACTCTAATGTTTAACTTTGTGAATAAGCCCATCCAGGATTTGGCATGAAACTTTACCCTCTCATTTCTGGCAATCAAACCTGCTTCACTTTTGGATTCTTTAGATTCTAATATAGAATTGGAGCGGGTACAGGATGAAACTTATTTCATTTCTTAGCGACTACTTTAAAGCAAACACTGTACTTTTAATTTGAACGTTGCCCAAAACCTGAATGTGATTGTCTCAAAGCTACTCCACAGATCAAACCTCTGCTGATGGCTTTACAACGGATGGCTGCTGTATCTTCTGGAAAGGAATGGGAGTGGGAGAGAGGGACTGTTCATCCTTGTGGGTATTTGGTAGAGCATAGGGTAGTTGGAATGTTATGTCTGCAGTGCTATCCTGAAGTCCCCATTTACTTCCTTTGTAACTAGTTTAGGACTTGTCTGCCAGTAGACTGAAACATGGGAAGGCACTAATTCAGAGTACATAGGATTACAGGAACAGGAGTAGGATGCCAATTTCTTAAGTCTGTTCCACCATTCAGACAGATAACAGCTCATCTGTACCTCATCTCCACTTACCCAGCTTTTCTCTATATTCCTTGATACCTTTACCTAACAAATATTGATTGATCTCAGTCTTGAAAATTTCCATTACTGCAGCATTCACAGCCTTTTGGGAAGGAGTTACAGATTGCTGCTGGGGTAAAAGTACTTTGCCCAAGTTGATGAGAAACAGGGACCTAATTATTAAAAGTCTGCTTTTTAAAGTTTCATTTATTGCATAATGCTGTGATAACCTTTACCATATCCCCATAAAGGTTCAAGTTGCCAGTCACTGCATCTGCAGATAATTGTCTGTTGACCATCTATAGATACATAGCCCTCCACAGTACAGACCAACAAATCGTCCTCAAAACTGGTAAGCGTTCATGCAACTCCTCTTTTTTAGAGCTAAATTAACATGAAATTATTTGATTGTAGTTCATTCTTAATAGCAATTCACATTTGTCTGAAGTAAAAAGTGACCCTTTCCACAATGGTCATATTTAACTGCTGTGCAAGTTGTGTATATTTATTTTATACATATTGGCTACAATGTACAGGGTGGGACACCTAATTTTATTGGAGCAAAATTTGATTTCATTTTATTTTTCAATTTGCTTTTACTTGTGGCGTGCTCACAAACCATACTTATCCTTGACAATAACTGCAACCAAAAGTTCTTGTTCTTGATTGACTATCACATATTACTTAAACAATAACAACAACAACTTGTATTTACATAGCACCTTTAACAAAGTAAAATGTCCTGAGGTGCTTCACAGGAGCATTATCAAACAAAATTTGACACTGAACTGCGTAAGGAGTTTTTAGGGGTAATGATCAAAAGCTTGGTCAAAGGGGTAGGCTTTAAGGAGCGCCTTAAAGGAGGAAGAAGGTAGAGAAGCGGGAGGTTTAAGAGGGAAATCCATAGCTTAGGGCTTTGGTAGTTGAAGGCATGAACAAGACAATCAAAACAGTTTCAGGATAAAATAAACCAGTGAGTTTTTAATGTTATTAGAGTTAAATTGCTTTTCTGATGAAGCATCATCATTTATTTTTCCATCAATGTTGCTTGACCTGCTGAATGTTTCCAGCATTTTCTATTTCATTTCAGATTTCCAGCAAATGCAGTATTTTGCTTCTTTTTAAATTAAATTGCCTCTGACATTTCCTAAAGGATCTGATAGTACATCATATTCCATATTAGGGAACTCAAATTTGACTTAATGTAATAATTGATTAAAAGCTTGGCAATTTACTGTAGTGCAATCTCATACAGCTACTACTTTTACATAATGAAAGTGGGAAAATCCAGCTGGCCCCCCTTTATTTATTAAGAGTTAATACATTTCACAAACCATACATATCACTTTTATTGATCAATTCTTGATGTCTCCCCTTCTTAGACCTGCATATTTTACATCTATTGTTTTCAACAAAACAAAAGTCTTGAATAACAGTGTCAGCAGTTCAACCTTTTATTATTTCAATACTTTACCTGACTATGTTAATTATGAATTGATATGCATCCATTGCAATTAACCCACCAGCTACACAAAAGAAATGTGTTGAAGCAAAAATACAAAAATAGAAACTGCTGGAAACATTCGGGGCTAGAAATTTGTCCACTCTTTTTTTGAGTGTGATTCGCGACTTGTCCGCCCCCGTTGCTGTGGAGGCAAGTAGCATGCAAATTTGGTGCTGCCTCTTCATTTACCTAATTCTAATGTTGGTCCATGTGGGGACCTGCACTGCTGGCTGCCTGAGCGCACAGCAGGGGGCCGAGCACTATGTGCTGATAGCATGTGATGCAAACGGTTCATCCTAAAGGCAGTCTCTCCCTTGTAAAGGAAAGCAGCACTGAATCATAGAAAGCTGCTGCTGAATGCTAATGCTGCAATTCTGAAGAAGGAAATTGGAATAGCAGGGCAGCAAGAGGACTCACACATTCACGAATGCAGCGCTGGAGGCCTTCGTCATAGAGGTAAACAGAAGGAGAGATGCCATAGTTCCATGGAGGCCAGAAGGCCCTCGAGGACCATCTTCAGAAGGGATTTGGAGCAGATGGCCAGGGAGGTCAATTCTTAGAGTTTGGCCCTGAGGACCTGGCAACAGTGCCTTAAGAAGTCTAATGACTTCACATGGGTGGTCCAGGTCAGTGGATGCATCTTCACATGACATATACCCACCACAGCACCAACCCCTCATGCTGCTCAATGCACCACACTGCATCACTCAGCTGGCAGCAATTCCTGGCACTTAGGACTCACATCTAACATCCAGATACTCCTCACACACATTCCAATGATGTCAGCCTCACACCCAATTCCCACTGCTTTCACTTTCCTCCAGCTAGTCAGCTATGCCAGGCACATCACCCAAACACAGTGCAACACAATCACTGAGATTCTTGTCCTCTCTCCTTCAGGACATGATGGCAGAAAATAGAAGAACCAGTGGAGGACAAGAACCCCTGCATCTCCTGAACCCTTTGGAGAATATGGGTTGAAGCATCGTGGGCCAGCTGGGCCAGAGACTGGCACCTGGCATGGCTGAGAACATCAAGGATGATGGTATTCTTGTACCTTATGCTCCTTTTCAATATCCAGCTCACCTTCCTTCTGCCAGTTGACTGGATAAGCATGCTTTGTATGGTGTGATCATGGAGCTCTGACTCTCCTCCCCAACAACCTTCCCTCACCCCAACCTCAGGAGGAGGAGAGAGAGCAACAGCAAAGCACTTATGAAGAGGCCCCAACATTGATCTGACAGTTGAGGCACCAACTCAGATACTGACACAGCACGTACCTTACAGGCAAGTATAGAGTTGGGATCTGCACCTCGATGGGATGCACACTCAGATGCTGGGTGCATTGACTGGTCTGCCAGACAGCCCCCTGTCCTTGTCAAGGAGCATGGATGAGTCTGGCTACAACTTGGCAGAGGCCGTCATATGGAGCTTGCTGTCTTCGCTGCCTGTGCTCCATCTCGCTGTCATTCTCCTGACCCCATGCCTGTCGTAGTCTTTGTGTGGACAGGTTATGTAATCCTTTGCCCTCCCTGTGATGATGCAACAACACTCCCTGACAAATCCAAGAAGTCAGGAAACATTAGCATAGTGGTAATGTTACTGGGCTAGTGATCCAGAGGCCTGGACTATGATCCGAGGACAGGAGTTCAAATCCCACCATGGCAGCTGGGACACTTCAATTTAATTAATAAATCTGGAATAAAATCTAGTCTCTGTAATGATGATCATGAAACTACTGGATTGTCAGAAAAAACCCATCTGGTTCAATAATGTACCAAGGGAAGGAAATCCGAAGAAGGGTCACTGACCCGAAACGTTAACTCTGCCAGACCTGCTGAGTGAATCCAGCATTTCTTGTTTTTGTGAAGGAAATCTGCTGTCCTGACTCAGTCTGGCTGACATGTGACTCCAGCCGCACAGACTGACATAATCATACTCATCGAATCATACCTCGTAGCCAATGTCCTAGCCTCCTCCGCCATCACCATGCACCATCAGGACAGGCCCACCAAAAGTGGTGGCACACTGGTATACAGTCAGGAGGGAGTGGCATTGGCTGTGGGCCCCATGAAGTCTCATGGCATCAGGTTAAACAGGGGTGAGGAAACCTCCTGCTGATCATCATCTACCGCCCTCTCTTAGCTGATTGATCAGTGCTCTCCCATGTTGAACACCACTTGGAAGAAACGCTGACTGTAGCAAGGACACAGAATGTACTCTGGGTGGGGGATTTCGATGCCCATCACCAAGAGTGACTCAGTAGCACCACAGCTGACTAAGTTCTGAAGGACATATCTGCCAGACTGGGCCTGCAGTAGTTGGTGAGAGAATCAACAAGAGTAAAAAACCTACTTAATCTTGTCCTCACCAATCTACTTGTTACAGATGCATCTGTCCATGACTTAATTGGTAGGAGTGACCACTGCACAGTCCTTATGGAACAAAGTCCTGACTTCACATTGAGGATACTCTCTATCATGTTGTGTGGCACTACCATCATGCTAAATCGGACAGATTCAGAACAGATCTAGTTGCTCATAGGACATCTGTGAGGCTCTGTGGGCCATCAGCAGCATCAGGATTCAACCACAATCTGTAATCTCATATACCTCACTCCACCATTAAGCCAGGGGATCAACCCTGGTTCTACCGTAACCGTCAAGCCAGGAAATCAACCCTGGTTCAATGAGGAATGTAGGAGAGCATGTCAGGAACAGCACCAGACATACCAAAAAATAAGATGCCAATATGGTGAAGCTATAACACAGGACTTCATGCATGCCAAACAGCGGAAACAGCATGCTATAGATAGAACTAAGCGATCCCACAACAAATGGATCAAATCAAAGCTCTGCAGTCCTACCACATCCAGTTGTGAATGGTGGTGGACAATTAAACAACTAACAGGTGGAGGAGGCACCACATACACTCCCATGCTCATTGATAGTGGAGCCCAGCATGTCAGTGCAAAAGACAAGGCTGAAGCATTTGCAACAATCTTCAGCAAGGTACCTATTGGATGATCCATTTTGGCCTCCTCTTGAGGCCCCAGCATTACAGATGCCAGTCTTCAGCCAATTCAATTCATTTCACATGAAAGAAATAGCTGAAGGCATTGGATATGGCAAAGGCTATAGACCCTGACAACATCCTGGCTGTAGTACTGAAGGCTTGTGCTCCAGAACTGGCCATGCCCCTAGGCAAGCTGTTCCAGTACAATTATAACACTGGCATCTATGAGACAATGTGTGGAAAATTGTCCAGGTATGTCCAGTCCACAAAATGTAAGTCAATTCCAAAATGGCCAATTACTGCCACATCAGTCTACTCTCAATCATCAGCTAAGTGATGTTAGGTGTCATCAATAGTCCTATCAAGCAGCAATTACTCAGCAATAACCTGCTCAACTAGGCTTAGTTTGGATTCCACCAGGGCCACTCAGATCCAGACCTCATTACAGCCTTAGTCTAAACATGGACAAAACAGCTGAATTCCAGAGGCGAGGTGAGAGTGACTGGCCTTGACATTGAAGCAGCATTTGACTGATTGTGGCATCAGGAAGCCTCAACAAAATTGAAATCAGTAGGAATTGGGGAAACTCTGCACTCGTTGGAATCTTAGCGAGTGCAAAGGAAGATAGTTGTGGTTGTTGGAAGCTAATCATCTCAGCCCCAGGACATCACTGCAGGAGTTCCTTAGGGTAGCTCTAGGCCCAACCATCTTCAGCAGCTTCACCAATGACCTTCCCTCCATCATAAGGTCAGAAATGGGATGTTCGCTGATGATTGCACAGTGTTCAGCACCATTTGCGACTCCTCAGATACTGACGCATATCCATATGCGACAAGGCCTGGACAACATACAGGCTTGGGCTGTTAAGTGGTAAGTGACATTCATGCCACACAAGTGCCAGGCAATGACTATCTTCAACAAAAGAGAATCTAATCATCTTCCCTTGATGTTCAATGGCATTACCATAGCTGTAGTCCCCACCATCAGCATCCTAGGGGTTACCATTGACCAGAAACTTAACTGAAGCAGCTATATAAATACTGTGGCTACAAGAGCAGGTCAGAGGCTGGGATTTCTGCGGTGAGTAACTCACCTCCAGACTCCCCATAGCCTGTCCACCATCTAAGAGGCACAAGTCAGGAGTGTGATGGAAAACTCTGCACTTGCCTTGATGAGTGCAGCTCCAACAACACTCAAAAAGCTGAACACTATCCAGGACAAAGCAGTCTACTTGATCAGCACCCATCCATTACCTTAAACATTCGGTCCCTCCACCACTGACGCACAGTGGCAGCTGTGTGTACCATATACAACAGGGTTGTCCAACATACAGTCCATGGACAGGATCCAGCCCGCCAAAGGTTTCCGTCCGGCCTGCGGCTGTAAACTGTACTCAGGGCTGTTCCTCATCGTCACCGGGGCTCCGTGACTGGAGATGGGAAATTTCCCATTGTCTTCTTGCAAATTGGCCTTTTTAAAAACATCGTGCTGTCAGTTTCACAGCTGTCAGCTGCTGTCGCAGGAATGTGCTTCCCAACTTTGACAGATTTGGGTTTTCTGACTTTTTTTAAAAAGCCAGCCGGAAAACCCCGAATCTGTCCAATGTCGGGAAACGCGTTCCTGTTTTATCAACTGTCAGCTGTGAAATTCAGCGCAATGTTTTTAAACAAACTAACCAACCACAAAACTTCTGTGCTGAGCGCTCCCACTCAGTGCAACTGTTAGAGAGAGAGAGAGAGAGAGGTGGGAGGGAGAGCAAAAAGAGAGAGAGAAAAAGAGAAAGGTGGTGGGAAACAAAGAGAGAGAAGGGGAAACAAAGAGAGGGGGTCGAGAGAGAAAGAGAGAGAGGGAACAGAGACAGATTGGGGGAAACAGAGAAAGAGGGGGGGAAACACAAAGAGAGAGAGTGGCAGAGTGGGGACAGAGAGAGAGAGAGGGGAACAAAGAGAGAGAGAAGGGGAAGCAGAGAGGGGGGAAACAAAGAGAGGGAACGGAGAGAGAGATAGTGGGGGAGAGACAAAGAAAGAGGGGGAACAGAGAGAGATTGGGGGAAAACAGAGAGGGGGGAACAGAGAGAGAGAAGGGATAAACAGAGAGAGGGGGAAAGAGAGGGAGGGGGAGACAGAGAAAAGGGGGACGGGAGGGAACACAGAGAGCGAGGACAACACAGAGAGGGGGGAGCTACATAGAAAGAGGGGAACACGGGGGAGAGAGAGAGACAGGGATAGAGAGAGAGAGATCAAGATCACTCCTGGCAGATGGCTATCTATCCAGAATACTCTGCATCGCTACATCAAATGTGCAGGCAGAGATTGACCACTTATGCAACAAAAACAGGTATGTCACTAATTCAGTTTTCAATATGGTGATGAGAAAGTAAGTCAATAAATTAGTCGCATTTAAAGCTTCTTCATAAAAATGCACATTTGTTGTTGTTTTTATTAGTAATATACATTTTTAATGCCTTTATCTTTTGAAATCTGCTCACTGGCCCCCTGGGCGAGCAAAAATCGTAATGCGGCCCTCCATTCGAAAAGGTTGGACATCCCTGATCTACAAGATGCACTGAAGCAACTTGTCAAGGCTCCTTCGACAGCATCTTCCAAACCTGAAACCTCTACCACCTGGAAGGACAAGGGCAACAGATGCATGGGAACACCATCTGCAAGTTCCCCTCTAAGCCACACAACATCCTGATTTGGAAATATATCGCTGTTCCTTAACTGTCGCTGAGTCGAAATCCTGAAATTCCCTCACTAACAGAACTGTGGGTGTACCTACATGACATGGACTGCAGCGGTTCAAGAAGGTGGCTCGCCACAACCTTCTCATGGGTTGTTAGTGATGGGCAATAATTGCTGGCCTTGGCAGTGATGCTGACTTCCCACGAATGAATTTACAAAAAAACTCAGAACACACCTCCAAAAACATTCCAGAGTGCTTGCAGAGACTTTGCAATAACAGAAGTTATTCTAAATTGCCTTACTTGCAATTTGAGTCCCTGGCCCTTTAAATAAGGCTAGTGCTGGGCCCCCTTTGCAGTTGAACACATGTTCTTGTGAGTGCCAGACTAATATGTTGATTTGACCTACGTGGTCCAAGTTTGCCAATAGAACGTCAAATCAGCCAGTAGGGCTGAGTGACATCATGACATCATGAGTTGGGAGGCATCCGCTGCACACAGGGGATGCCCACACCAGTGCCCATTTCAGCATAGAGTGCCGTGCGGAGTGCATTGGAAATGGCTGGAGGCACAGTAAACCCTAGCTGGAGGGGTTTCAACTTTGATAGTGCCATTTCCAGCAGCGATACAGATCTGAATTTTATGCCTTCTCTATCAGGTTAAGCAGCATCTGTGGAGAGAACATAGGAGGTAGGGTTTCAAGTATGAACCTCTGTTTCAAAATGGTTAAAGCAAAGCTCAGGTACTGCAAGTTAATCCCCATCATTTTTATTATATTAAGTTCATAAATAAACTATCATTGCTATTTAAGTAATTCATCAACTATAATAGTAGACTACCATCCATAATATAGATAATATTTTTCAGTTTAAAGTTTGTAGTCTGGATAAAGCTGAAAAATGTATTAAAATTCTCAGAGCCAAGTAAAAGTAGAAACTATTTATCGTTACATTTTTTCCTTTATTAATTTCACATTTAAAATGTTCAATGTCACAAAAAGTGATTTTTCTAAAGGAATCATACTTCAGATATTGAACAAATGTGTATTTTTTTATCTGTATGATTTCATGGGTCGTGTTGAAATAGCTCAGAAGATCTAGGGTTTAGTAGACTGAATGCTCAACATGTCCAGCAATTGCAAAACAGATAATCAACAAACCAAATAGAAGGCCAATGAAGGAAGTTAAGGATGGTATCAAATTGAAAGAAAAGGTGTACAATGGGGATGGAGTATAAAAGTAGGGAAGTCTTGCTACATTTGTACAGGTCATTTGTGAGACCACACCTAGAGTACTGTGTACAGTTTTGGTCTCCTTACTTAAGGAGGGATATACTTGCATTGGAAGCAGTTCAGAGAAGGTTCATTAGGCTGATTCCTGGGATGAATGGGGTTATCTAAGGAAAGGTTGAGCAGATTGGGCCTGTACTCATTGGAGTTTAGAAGAATAAGAGGTAATCTTATTGGAACATACAGGATTCTGAGGGGGCTTGACAGGCTAGATGCTGAGAGGATGTTTTCCCTTGTGGGGGAGTCTAGAACTAGGGGGCACCGTTTAAAAATAATGGGTCTCACATTTAAGACAGAGATGAGGAGGAATTTCTTCTCTCAGAGGGTCGTTAATCTTTGGAATTCTCTTCCCCAGAGAGCAGTGGAGACTGGGTCATTGAATATATTCAAGGCTGAGTTAGACAGATTTTTGATCGACAAGGGAGTGAGGGGTTATGGGGACTGGCAGGAAAGTGGAGTTATGGCCACAATCAGATCAGCCATGATCTTATTGAATGGCAGAACAGGTTCAAGAGGCCGAATGGTCTACTTCTGCTCCTATTTCTTATGGTCTTATACAGCTGACCTGTTTAGCTAATATAGTTTGAGCGCCGATTTTAAATAGGAAGCCTCAAAGGACTGGGAGCCAATGTAGATATGCGAGATCTGGGGTGATGGGTTTTCTGCAGGATTGGATATAGGAAACAGAGGTTGGATGAGCTGAAGTTTATCAACAGTGAATGATGCACGTAAGGCCAGCCAGGAAAGCATTGGAATAGACCAGTCTGGAGGTGACACTGGTTAGGTTAAGGGTTTTAGAGGCAGATAGGGTGAGGCGAAGTGGAGGTGAGCAATGTTACAGAGATGGAAGTAAGGGATCAATGTGATGGAGAGGATATGGTATGAGAAGTTCATCTCTGGGTTACAAAAGATGCTGCGGCTGTGATACGGTCTGAGACATTGGCTGGGGTGGGGACTGGAATCAATGGCTAGGTATGGAGCTTGTGGTGGAGGATGAAGACAATGCCTTCAGCCTTCCCAATGTTCAACTGATGGAAATTACAGCTCATCCAAAAGAGCTTAACTTAGTCTTGCAGCCCCAGGTCCATGGAATCTCAGGTCCAATCTCCTTGAACCTTTTCTCAACATTGGTTTGTCCTGCACCACTGATCTTGCCCTTCACCCAGGTTTCTCAATTTAAAAAAGCATCAAAATATGTGTTTTTTGTTTGTAAACTTGACCAGATTTTGTGCTCATCATATTAAGGCAAATTGGTCCTCGGAAATAAAACAGTTTCCCATTTTGGGCTTGCAATGTGATAAAATCTTGTGCATTCTTTCCCCAAATAAATTGTGAGCTTTTCCTGATGCTAAAATAAATAAATAATGAATGAATGCGCTATTACTAATAATCCTTTGTGTTCTTTTCAGCAAATAATTCAAACAAACATCAGAGCATTGGAAAAGTTCTTCTACAACCCTATTATATCCCTGGAACTGCCTCACAAAGTACATCTACTGTCACCAGATTCTCTCCTTCCACTTCGTTTTTTGAAGAATCTGTTTCAGGTGAACCATCGTCTTATACCATAAATTGAAATCAAAGTCTAACCTTGTCCAAATTTAGATTGTGCATTTGGCTTGGACTGACAAAAGAATGGTAATTTAAAAAAAAATCTTGATCGGCCCCTTACACAGGTAACCAAAAGGGACATGGCTAAGCCCAGTTACTGGGCTTGGGAACACTCTCGACCCACCAATTGAGGACACATGTTGTACTTTCTGGTTGCAAGGGGCAGGCAAATGCTGGAGATGCACCTGCAGTGCCCCAGGCAGATTAGAAGTCTTTCCATTGATACTGTACATTCTGGCACGGTCAGCATTGGAGGGCATTGGCAGCTGAAAATAACCATCAGAACTGCATCCCATAGATTTTTGTAGCCACTGTAACTGGCCACAATGTGGATAACCAGTGGGACAGGAGAGAGGCATTTGAGAAGAGGCAGCCAAACTATCACCACTGGGATCCTTATTGTTGGAACACCTATTCCTGGGAATATGTGGACTAACTGTGCACCCTCTACCCTCAGGCTTTTAAAATAAAATAAGGCCACAATCTTCCCATTCATTACCTGTTATCAAGACCTGGAAAAGTATGAAGTTGCCTTGTATTGAATGTTACTGAACATTGTCAGTGCTTTTTGTCATGACATAAGGTGGTTAGTTGAGAAAGCCACTGACATTTTCATCCAATTTATTAATGCGTCAACTTTATTGATTAGACGCTAGTCACCGACATGTTGTTGGAGTGCTATGATAGAAGTGTCAGGATCATAAATATCTTTCCAAATGTAACAAAAGCTCTTGGTTAAAAAAGGACAATGTTCAGTAACTGAAGGTCTTTGATTTATTCATCCTTCCCGACATTATGCATATTCTTAAATTTAGTCAGTGGTTGGTTTGATACTGAGACTTCCTGAGACATTTAGTCATTAACCAATAAAGAAATGCTGTGTGCTTCTTGGCCAGCAGTGTTTGGATTACTGCATCATTCTTGCTAGCATCGCATTTGGATAAACTGTGTTTATGAATATATCACTCTGATCTGTATTGACTCTTGCAAATGCTTATTACTGAACTATTTTTGGATGTCTGTAGCTTTCAGGGATTTTAATTAAGGGTCATTGATGATGATTTTTCTGCTTGTATTAGTTGGTGGGTTGCCAAAATCCTAAATAATTGAAATAAAAGCAAAATACTGCAGATGCTGGAAATCTGAAATAAAAACAAGAAATGGTGGAACCACTCAGCAGGTCTGGCAGTATCTGTGGAAAGAGAAGCAGAGTTAACGTTTCGGGTCAGTGACCCTGCTTCGGAACTAGCAAATATTAGAAATGTCAAAGGTTATAAGCAAGTGAGGCGGGGGTGGGGATAACAAAGGAGAAGGTGTAGATTGGACAAGGCCACATAGCTGACCAAAAGGTCATGGAGCAAAGGCAAACAATATGTTAATGGTGTGTTGAAAGACAAAGCATTAGTACAAAAAGGGTGTTAACGGACTGAAGGTTGAACAGCAGCAAGTACAGACATGAAAAAAAACAGTGGGTAAGCAAACTGAACAAACTAAGATGCAATGAAATAAACATGAAAAAAAAGGTTGTAAAAAATGTAAAAAAGAAAAAAAGAAAAAATAACTAAAAATAAAAGTAAAATGGGGGGCCCGTCATGCTCTGAAATGATTGAACTAAATAATTGGCTGTGCAAGTACATGACTGGTGTAATTGAAAAGTAGTAACAGCTGAGAAGGAGCCAGCAGCCAAATGCCTGGGATGGTGAGCAGCAAATGTGGAGAAAGGGCCAACTTGTGGGAGCAGTTGCCACAGAATAGCAGGCATTGTAGAGTATGGGAAGGGTGAGAGGGACACCTCAGGTGAGCTATGACATTAGAATAGCATGAGGCACCAGGAGACAAAAAGAGGAGCAGCCAAGGGCTGAAAATTTCAGGCTGAAGGAAAGTAAAATGGGCACTGGGACAGGCCAGTAATATGGGTTGAAGTACTGGGCGGCCATAGGAAAAGCAGTGAAGGCAGAGAGAAAAGATGAAGCACTCATGGGGAGAAATATTTAAAACAAGGATAAAAATTGTCAAAAACTTGACAAGTTAACTGGTTACTTAACTCCTAAAACCACAAATCAATAAGAGCTGAAAACATGAAAAAAATGTAACCAGGTCAAGGTGAGGCCATAGTGGCATGGGCACCTGATATCCTACTGTCAAGGAGTGCTTGGGGCATATCTGCTGCCACGGACTTTTAGCCTCAGTATTGCCAAATACATTGGGGATGTTTGTTGTATGCCGACCATCCCATTTTTCAATATAAACAGAGTGGTAGGCAAACAGAAATTTTAAAAACACCTGCCGCTCAGCTGAAGCCCACCTAACTCTATTTTCGAGCTGGCCTTGGAATAAGTGGCTTGTACTCCTGCCCAACAAGGTCTGACCATGTTTGGGCCTCAGGTGCATTTCATTGAGTGGGCTCAACCACACAATGTCAAAAATGAAAATTGGCCCTATTAGGTTCACAATCGTGCAATTCAATAATACTCCCAGAATACTGTCATAAAAATGTAATTTGACTAATTCAGTCACCATCTGAAATCAGTGCCTCTATCTCTGGCTTGTCATGAATACTGTTATGGAAGATAGTAAAGAATTAAAAGTTTGAAGTTTTATTTTGGATTCATCTTTATAACAATTTCTGTATCATGCATAACAATTGTGATGCAATAGTTTGCAGTTCTAATGTCAGGGAAGCTGTTGGGGAGGGAGATTGGAAATGGGGCCAGGAGCATGGCCGTTTGGGGGGTCGAGGTAGGAGGATCGGGGGTGGCGGCAATAGGAAAGGTGGTTAAACATGAAGTCAGGAGTATTTTTCCTGTTCCTCCCAGCTTCACATTATGGTAAGTTACTTACCTGCTTTTTTTGAGGCATCCTTAGAGCTTGTTTCCCTGAATGCGGCCTGCAATACAAACCAGTCTTGGAGAGGGGACCTCAAGCAGGTATTATAACCCTTTATTTGCATAGTCTAATGTCTGCTTCAGGCATGGGTAAAAGATGCCTTTTGTTTGTCCTTGCTCAATATGGTGGACAGCAGACTTCCAGGTGGACGTGTGTACATGCTTCTTACTTGCCATTTTGGGGCTTTAGGTGTCCATGCAGTGCCCAAAAAACAGGAGCTGCATGATGTAATTTCTCGGCCAGTAGTTTTGAAAGGAGGGGCTGGATTTTATGCAGGAGGTGGGGCATGTGGCACCGGACTGAAAAGGCGGGGGGATACCTGCCTCTGCAATTTTTCAGCCCCCTAGAGTGCTTCGCCAGTCTTTTACTCTCAAAGTTGCAGGAGGTGGGATCCCCGCCTCTTTGAAGACTTAGTAGGGAAAGATAGGTTAGTTTAGGACTGATGTCTGGAGAAATTGTTTGGGCAAAGCTGAGTCGACATTTTGAATAGTTTTCTAGGTATTGTAATCAAAAACTCTAGAGTCATAGAGTTATACAGCACAGAAGCAGGCCCTTCGGCGCACCGTGTCCACGCTGGCCATCAAGCACCTTTCTATTCTAATCCCATTTTTCTGCACTTGGCCCATAACCTTGTATACTATGGTGTTTCAAGTGCTCATCCAAATACTTCTTAAATGTTGTGAGGGTTCCTACCTCTACCATCCCCTCAGGCAGTGCGTTCTAGATTCCAACCTCTGGGTGAAAATGTTTTTCCTCAAATCCCCTCTAAACCTCCTGCCCCTTACCTTAAATCTATGTCCCCTGGTTATTGACACCTCCGCTCAGGGTTTCATTCAAGATACAGTAGGTGATGTAATGGGGGCTAGTGTTTTCACTATATTAAATAACTATGGTAGACTTTGATCCGTGAAATTATAACAGCTAACAGAAACTTCAACATGATGCAATAGTATCTCAGGTGCCCTTTGCCTTTCTCACTTCTTTCTGTAACCTTCATATTTATTACCTCACCCAGTTTCAAAATAAAATCAAAATAACCTTTGTAAATTCTACATCAGTCAGCCCAAAGCCCAAGTAATAAGTACGAATTCATACAGATGGTCACATGGACAAAGCAGTCTGAATTGCTCAGACATAGAATCTTTAAGTGAGTAAAAGCAAAATACTGTCGATACTGGAAATCTGAAATAAAAACAAGAAATACTGGAAATACTCAGCAGGTCTGGCAGCATCTGTGGAGAGAGAAGCAGAGTTATTGTTTCAGGTCAATGACCCTTCATCAGAACTGGCAAATGTTAGAAATGTAATAGGTTTTAAGCAAATAAAACGGGGGTGGGGCAAGAGATAAGAAATGGCAAGGTGTTGATAGGACAGAGAGTCACAAAGAATAACTGACCAGAAGGTCATGGAGCAAAGGCAAACGGTATGTTAATGGTGTGCTGAAAGACAAAGCATTAGTGCAGAGAGGGTGTTAATGGACAGAAAAATGAACAGCCCTGGCCCAAAGCACAAACATGAAAAAAACAATGGGTAGACACATGGTAAAAAAATGATGAAACAAACTAAAATAAAATAAACAAATAAAAAAAAGAAAGAAAAATAACTAAAAATAAAAAGGGGGCCCGTCATGCTCTGAAATGATTGAACTCGATGTTCAGTCCGGCAGGATGTAGCGTGCCTGATCAGTAAGAGAGATGCTGTTCCTCAAGCTTGCGTTAATATTCACTGGAACACTACAGCAGGCCTAGGACAGATATGTGGGCATGAGAGCAGGGGGCTGTGTTGAAATGACAAGCAACCGGAAGCTCGAAGTCATGCTTTCAGACTGAGCGGAGGTGTTCCGCAAAGCGGTCAACAAATCTGCATTTGGTCTCCCCAGTGTAGAGGAGACCACATTGTGAGCAGCAAATACAGTATACTACATTGAAAGAAGTACAAGAAAATTGCTGCTTCACCTGAAAGGAGTGTTTCGAGTCTTGGATAGTGCGGAGAGAGGAGGTAAAAGGGCAGGTGTTACACCTCCTCCAATTGCATGGGAAGGTGCCGTGGGAAGGGGACGAGGTGTGGGGGGTAATGGAGAAGTGGACCAGCGTGTCGTGGAGGGAACGATCCCTTCGGAATGCTGAAGGGTGGGGAAGGGAAGATGCGTTTGGTAGTGGCATCACGCTGGACGTGGCAGAAATGGCGGAGGATGATTCTTTGGATGTGGAGGCTGGTGGGGTGGAAAGTGAGGACAAGGGGAACCCTTTCGCGGTTCTGGGAGGGAGGGGAAGGGGTAAGGGTAGAGGTGCAGGAAATGGGCCGGACACAGTTGAGGGCCCTGTTAACCACAGTGGGGGGAGGGGGGGGGGTTGGTGGGAATCCTCGGTTGAGGAAAAAGGAAGTCATATCCGAAGCGCTGTTGTGGAAGGTTGCATTATCAGAGCAGATGCATCGGAGATGGAGAAACTGGGAGAATGGAATGGAGTCCTTACAGGAGGCAGGGTGTGAAGAATCTTTAAGTGTCTCATTTCCATTTTGAGAACTATTGCCCAATTTTGCTGTCAGCGGGAAATCCAAACAACTCTATGCCCTCTATGAGGTGTCTGGGATCAGTATGAACAGGCCAAGCATCTATGTATTTCCTAAACCAATCAGACTGCAGAATCATTTCTGAGTAGTGCAGAATCTGATCCAGGAAATTAAAGTTAGAAAAGTGAATTCACTGTCAAATCGGGTACAAAAAGCAAAATAAAGAGAGGGAAAGATCGATCGGATCATTTTCAACATTACAACAGTGACTTCATCTCAAAAGTAATTTGTTGGCTGTAAAGCTCTTTGAGGTATCTGGTGGTTGTGAAAAGTGCAATATAAATGCAAGTCTTTTTTTCGTTCTTAAGTGAGATAAAAGAGACAGAGAAAAAATAAAACAAAAAAATGTATTTTAAAATTCCAAGAATAGTTAAAATCTGAAGGAATTAAACTTGACACTTGTAAGTTAATTTTCAATGTCAGAGAAGTTGTTTGGCAGTAATTAAGACTTAGCAAGCCATTAAAAGGGCACTTAGAGTTGAATGACAACTTCTTGTGGTGATTTTAGCCCATATCTACAGGAGATTCACGCTGTTCAATGTATTTGAATGGTGAGTTAGATGGTGAAATGTTGGTTTCACACAGCTTATGGAGGAGCAATGCATCTTGGACAGCCACTTCTGGATTTTTGCATTTAATTGTGCATGTGGGCTTGTTGCTGTCCAACTTGCACTTAAATGGCGATGAGAACTGTCGACTCACCATTATTTTTGTAGCATAACCTGGCCCATTGTCTTTTATTTTTATTGATGGCAACTTTCTCGTATAGCTAATTATCTTTTTAATTATTGATGGTGCTTGGTGTTGTTGCTTCTGTATGCAGCTCGCAGCTTAATACCATATTGTTTTTCCTTGGTTTATGAAAGGGGACACTGTATTTAAATTTAGTATTTCATGGATATTGCACATTAAATCACTGAAGCAGCATCAATAATTCTTATTTATTTCAGTTTTCTTAAAAAACATTTTTCCTTTTGTTGGTGGATGGAATAATTATCTTTTCGTGGGTACTTGAAATATATATCTTCTTTATTGTAGATGCTTCTGAAAGTAGAGATTCCAAAGTAGATAAGAAGAATTCAGAGGATGAAACTGAATTTTTGGACAGAAAGAACAATTTGGGAGAACTATTGTTTTCTGCTGAGAATATTGCCGAAGATATTTTCTATCAAAAGGTTCTAACTGCTGTACGGACTTGGTTCAGCCTCTTTGGTTGGTCGAATGGTATACATCCTATTTCTATCCCAGAGTCGCTGAGAAGGTAAGCCTGTCACATGATGAAATCAAGTGGTTTCAAAGGTTTTTTCAATAATTTGATCAATATTTGGATATTTTAGTTTAAACTTGAGTTAAAAAAAAAGAACTTGTATTTATAAAGCACGTTTCACAATATCAGGATATCTAAAAGTATTTCACAGGAAATGAATAATTTGAACTGTAGTCACTGTTGAGATGTAAGGAAACAAGGCAGCCAATTTGCACAAAGCAAGGTTCCACAAACAGCAATTAAATAAAAGACCTGATAATCTGTCTTAAGTGGTGTTGCTTGAGGGATAAATGTTGGTCAGGACACCAACGTGCTCTCCCTTGAATAGCACCATGGGATGTTTGACATCCACAAGAAAGAGAAGACAAGACCATTATTTAATGGCTCATCCAAAAGACAGCATGGTCAGATAGTGCTTGAGAACGGCATTGAGGTGTCAGCCTAGATTATGGGCTGGATATTCCTGCGGACGTTGGGACCATGATGTCGGGCCCATATAGGGATCCTGAGACCGCCCATGTCGTCAGCGGCCCACCAGCACAACTCTTCAGGGTGGCAGCTCCCTAATTGGCTGGCTCCATGTTCGCCATCATGTTAAGGATGGTGGTTGGGCTCCTGACGCTGCAGGCCCACTAAGCACACCCGCAGTGATGTCAGCTCAGCAGCCCCACTGAGATGGATGCTGCCAAAGTAGGCAGCTGAGTGCAAGGGTACCTCAGCATGTAGGCCCCCTCAGCTGCCTGCATTGATGTGATCAATTAAAGAGGCCCGAGGCTGGTAGGCCCATCAGATTGGAAGGGAAATCCTCCCGCAGGACTATTAAAGGACGGGGCTGTAGTCTGGGGCTGCATGTGCATCAATCTTTGAAGGTGGCAGGACATATTGAGAGAATGGTTAGTAAAGCATATGGGATCTTCATGAATAGAGGAATTGAGTACAAAAACAGGGAAGTTATGCTGAATCTTTATAAAGCTCTGGTTAGAACCCAACTGAAGAATTGCACTAGTTCTGCTCACTGCACTTTAGGGAGGATGGGAGAGTCCTTGAGAGAATGCAGAGGAGATTTACCAGAATGGTTCCAGAGATGGGGGATTTTAGTTATGAGGTTAGGTTGGAAAAACTGGGTTGTTCTCCTTAGAGCATTTGATAGAGATTTGATAGAGGTGTACATAGACAAGTTAGGTTCGTTCCATTAACCAATGTTACAAGATTGAAGGTTTTGAGCAAGAGATGCAGGGGGAATATGAGGTAGACCTTTTTACCCAGCGCGTGGTAATACCCTAAAACGTACTGCCCATAAGGGTGTTGGAAGCGAACACAATCAATGATTCAAAGGAAATTGGATGGACACTTGAAGGAAATAAACTTGCAGGGCTACAGGGATCAAGCAGGGAGTGGGACTGACTGGATTGCTCCGTGGAGAGGTGGCATGAATTCGATGGGCTGAATGGCCTCCTTCTGTGCTGGAAATGATTGTATGACTTTCATCCCCGTTGCCCTGTTATTGGGCGTGATGCTTCTGGGTCCATTGGCCCCTGGCCTGCCATCGAGAGGCTGCTTCGATTGACCTGGTGGCCTTCGCACATGTTGGGGGGGCTACTCCTATGTCGGTAAAATGCTGATGCCAATGCAAAAGGGCCCCTAAGTGGGGCTTTAATTGTCCTAATTGCCTGTCTGCCTCCATGGAACAGACAGCTGTTCTGGTTCCCATTTCATCCCGGGAAGGTCCTCCAGAGGTGGGATTGCGTCAGGGAGCCAACCTGACATGGCTTCCCACATTTTCTTGGCAACTCCACCCCCCCACCCGGAGGAAGATGGAATGAGTTGAGATGTCGCTCTTGGCTGACATACGTTGTCTAGGCCGCGCTGCTGTACAGCAAGGTACTGAGGACACAGGATTGAAACGCTCGGACTTTTATGTTCTGTGTCAGTGCGCCATTTTCCCACACCCTCTTGGCCAGTCTGGACATAGCAGTGGAAGCCTTTCCCATGCGCTTGTTGATTTCTGCATTGAGAGACAGGTTACTGGTGATAGATGAGCCTAGGTAGGTGAACTCTTGAACCACTTCCAGAGCATGGTCACCGATATTGATGGATGGAGCATTTCTGGCGTCCTGTCCTGTGATGTTCGTTTTCTTGAGGATGATGACTCAACCAAGTTCATTGCAGGCAGCCGCAACCCTGTCGATGAGTCTCTGCAGACACTCTTCTGTGTGGAATGTTAATGCAGCATCGTCAGCAAAGAGGAGTTCCCTGATGAGGACCTTCCGTACTTTGGTCTTCGCTCTTAGGCGGGCAAGGTTGAACAACCTGCCATCTGATCTTGTGTGGAGGAAAATTCCTTCTTCTGAAGACTTGAACGCATGTGAGAGCAGCAGTGAGAAGAAGATCCCAAACAGTGTAGGTGTGAGAACACAGCCCTATTTCACGCCCCTCAGGATAGGAAAGGGGTCTGATGAGGCACCGCTATGCTGAATTGTGCCTTTCATATTGTCATGGAATGAGATGGTGATTCTTAGTAGCTTTGGTGGGCATCCGATCTTTGCTAGTAGTCTGAAGAGACCACGTCTGCTGACGAGGTCAAAGGCTTTGGTGAGATCAATGAAAGCAACGTAGAGGGGATTTGTTGTTCGCGACATTTCTCCTGTAGCTGGCGAAGGGAGAACAGCATGTCAATGGTGGATCTCTCTGCTCGAAAGCCGCTCTGTGCTTCAGAGTAGACTCGCTCAGCCAGCTTCTGGAGTCTGTTTAAAATGACTCGAGTGAAGACTTTGTCCAGTATGCTGAGCATGGAGATTCCATGGTAGTTGTTGCAGTCACTGCGGTCACTCTTGTTCTTATAGAGGGTGATGATATTGGCATCGCGCATGTCCTTTGGTACTGCTCCCTCATCCCACCCAGGCAAAGCAGTTCATGGAGTGCTGAGAGTATAGCAGGCTTGGCACTCTTGATTATTTCAGGGGTAATGCCGTCCTTTCCAGGGGCTTTTCCACTGGCTAGAGAATCAATGGCATCACTGAGTTCTGATTTTGTTGGCTGTTCGTCCAGCTCATCCATGACTGGCAGAGACTATGCTGCATTGATGGCAGTATCAGTGACGCCATTTTCCCTGGAGTACAGTTCTAGGTAGTGCTCCACCCAGCAGTCCATTTGCTTGCCTTGGTCAGTGATTGTGTCCCCTGATTTAGACATTACGGTGCCTCAAATTCACAGTTACTTGAACAATATATAAAAACCCATGCTTCTATAAAACACCATAGTTCTTACAGTCCCCAGCTTGAGGATGAAAATGTCCCAACATTTGATTCCTCATCACCTGTTCTTCAACAGCTGTTGCTGCAGTTTCAGATTCTCAACTGCAATAGCTCGACCTGACATTCTCTTAATCAAATGTCGCAAGTAGCTCAGCGCGATAGAAACCATGGTCATCAAAAACAACTATACCGGCAACACCACCATGGGGATGATTCGGTACCAGGGGTGTTGACCCACATTGTAGGTTGCTTCCCACCAATAAGCCTGTCCTAAATGCTGTGCCTCTTCTGTTGCCGTTGAGCTAACCTGCTCCATCTGCACTAGATGCTTTTGGGATGTGGCCGACCTTGCAATGATGGATCTAACGTTTAGTGACAGAAAGGGTATTGGGTGTCTGAACTGGGTAACTGCACTAAGCACTTCCCCTTGCATGGAGAAATTCGCTTGTAACTCAGTAATGTAGTGTACCACTATGGGGAGCAGTACTTGGCACCATATTCAAATAACTTGAGTAGGCTTAAAACAAAAGGTGGATCTCCTTACTGAGCATTCAGTCTCGCCGTGCATGAATGATTTTGCACAAGTGGTCACACAATACGTACCCATCTGGAGATAGGCGTAACTTAGCTGGTCTCCACCCCACCTCTGCACCCTCATATCACAGAGGGGTGATTCTGAATCTAAAACGAACTCACAAGCTGGCTGACTTAGTTCTCTGACATCACACCTACACATGTATATCCCATTCCTTTCCTTGCAACAATCAGTTCTCGGGCTCTTTCATGTGTTGTTTTGTTTAATCTAGATTGGAGGGTGTGACGCGAAAGATGTATGAATCGTTCCGTCTAATGCTCTTATTGTTACCGACTTGAACACCTCCCATACAGCAGCTGTGCTAAACCGGGGAAGCTTTAAGATTATGGACACAATCACGTGGTTACTATAAAAAGCAGGACCTCAAAAGCAGTAATCTCAGGATTACTTCCAGTCCCACCTGCAAGTGAGCATAGGAATAGGAGAATTGAGTGATTGAACATGTAGCTGGAGGACTGGTGTTGGAGGGAGGGCATCAGATTTCTGTTAATGGCATTGAGACTGGTTCTGGGGCAGGTGGAACCTGTACAAGATGGATGGGTTGCATCTTAACATGACTGGGATGAATATCCTCGCAGGGACATTTGCTAGTGCTGTTGGGGAGGGATTAAACTAAATTGTCAGGGGGATGGGAAGCTGACAGGGAGCTCAAGTTGGAGGGAAGCATAACTGCTAACTTGCTATGGGTGTGGAAACCAGGAGCAAATATCAGAGAGGAATACCAAGGTGCAGAGAATACTGGGGGAGATAGATAGCACTAGAGTAGAGAATAGTAAATTATTAGGTGGGGTTAGAGTAAGGGAGAAAGTAATAAAGTCTTAATCGAGTTAATGTGCATGTATATGAATGCACGGAGTGTGGTTAATAAGACAGGTGAGGTACAGGCGCAGATTTCCTTGTGAAAATATGATGTTGTGGCTATAACAGAGACCTGGCTCAAAGAAAGGCTGGACTGGGTGTTGAATATTCCTGGATACAAGATGTTCAGGAAAGATAGAAAAGGACAAGAAAGGGGAGGGGTGATTAATGAGAGCATTGCAGTGCTGGAGAAAAAGGATGTTCCAGAGGGGTCGAGGACAAAATCAATTTGGCTAGAGTTAAGGAACAAAAAAGGTGCGGTTACATTTCTCGGTGTTGTCTATAGGCCACCAGCTAGTGGGAAGGACACGGAGGAACAAATTTGTAAGGAAATTACAGAGAGGTGCAAAAATTATAGGGTAGTTATAATGGGGGACTTTAATTATCCAAACAGAGACTGGAATAATAGTAATGTTGCTAGCTCAACGAGAAAGGAGACACTGCTAGACCTGGTTCCTCGGAATGAAGTGGGCCAAGTGGATCAAGCATCAGTAGGAGAGCATTTAGGGGGTAGTGATCATTGTATCATTAGGTTTAGGATGACAATGGAAAAGGACAAAGAGCAATCCAGGGTAAAAATAATTAACTGGGGGACGGCCAACTTTAATGGGGTAAGAATGGAGCTGGGGTGAATAAATTGGAGTCAAAAGCTACCAGGAAAACTGTAGCTGAACAATGGGCTACCTTCAAAGAAGTGATAGTTTGGGCACAATCAAGGTATGTGTCAAGGGGAAAAGTAAAGCAAACAAGAAACAGTGGCTAGCACTGCAGCCTCACAGCTCCAGCAACCCGGGTTCGGTTCTGGGTATTGCCTGTGCGGAGTTTGCAAGTTCTCCCTGTGACCGCGTGGGTTTCCTCCGGGTGCTCCGGTTTCCTCTCACATGCGAAAGACTTGCAGGTTGATAGGTAAATTGGCCATTGTAAAAATTGCCCCTCGTGTAGGTAGGTGGTAGGAGAATTGAGGGAAGGTGGGGATGTGAGAGGGAAAAAGTGGGATTAATGTAGGGTTAGTATAAATGGGTGGTTGATGGTTGGCGTGGACTCGTTGGGCCGAAGGGCCTGTTTCGGTGCTGTATCTCTCTGTGACTCTAAATCCAGAGCTCCCTGGATGACAAAAGAGGTAGAGATTAATATAAACAAGAAAAATTGTGGTTATGACAGATGCCAGGTCGAAAATACTATTGAGAACCAGGCTGAATATAGAAGGTCCAGAAAGTGAAAAAAGAAATAAGGGAAGGCAAGAGAGAGCATGAAAAGAGACTGGCAGCTAGCAGTAAAGGAAATACCAAAGTTTTCTATAGGCATAAAGATAGTAAAAGGGTGGTAAAAGGAGGAGTGGGGCCGATTAGGGACCAGAAAGGGGATTTACACATGGAGGCAGAGGGAATAGCTGAGGTATTAAATGAATAATTGGCATCTGTCTTTAGCAAGGAAGAAAATGCAACCCAGGAAATGTTGAAAGGGGAGGTAAGTCAGACGCTAGAGGGGTTTAAAATTGATAAAGAGGAAGTATTAGATAGGCTGTCTGGACTTAAAGTGGATAAAGCACCAGGACCAGATGAGATGCATCCAAGGATACTGAGGGATGTGAGGGTGGAAATTGCAGATGCACTGGCCATAAATTTTCAATCTTCCTTAGAATCGGGGGTGGTGCCAGAGGACTGGAGAATTGCAAAGTTACACCCCTGTTCAAAAAAGGGTGTAAAGATAAGCCAAGCAACTATAGGCCAGTCAATTTAACTTTGGTGGTGGGAAAACTTTCAGAAAAAATAATTCGGGACAAAATCAGTAGTCACATGGACAAATGTGAGTTAATTAAGGAAAGGCAGCATGAATTTTATGAGGGAAAATCATGTTTAACTAACTTGCTGGAGTTTTTTGAGGAGGTTACAGATAGTGTTGATGAGGCAATGCTGTTGATGTGGTGTACATGGACTTTCAAAAGGCATTTGATACAGTGCCACACAATAGACTTGTGAGCAAACTTGCAGCTCATGGAATAAAAGGGACGATAGCAACATGGATTCGAAATTGACTGAGTGACAGGAAACAAAGAGTAGTGGTTAATGGATGTTTGTTGGGCTGGAGGAAAGTTTGTACTGGAGTTGCCGAGGGATCAGTGTTGGGACCCTTGCTTTTCCTGATATATATTAATGACCTAGACCTAGGTGTACAGGGCACAATTTCAAAGTTTGCAGAAACTTGGAAGCATTGTGAACTGTGAGGAGGATAGTGTTGAATTTCAAAAAGACATAGACATGTTGGTGGAATGGGCAGACAGGTGGCAGATGAATTTCAATGCAGAGAAATGTGAAGTGATTAATTTTGGTTCAAAGAACATGGAGAGACAATATAGAATAAAGGGTACAATTCTAAAGGGGGTACAGGAGCAGAGGGACCTAGGTGCATATATGCATAAGTCATTGAAGGTGGCAGGACAGGTTGAGAGAGCGGTTAATAAAGCCTATAGTATCCTGGGCTTTATTAATCAGGGCATAGAGTACAAGAGCAAGGAAGTTATGTAGTTCGGCCTCAGCTGGAGTATTGCGTCCAGTTCTGGGCGCCTCACTTGAGGAAAGACACGAGGGCATTGTAGAGAGTACAGAAAAGATTCACGAGAGTGGTTCCAGGGATGAGGAATTTCAGTTATGAAGATAGATTGGAGAAGTTAGGACTGTTTTCCTTGGAGGAGAGAAGGCTGAGAGGGCACAAGAGAGTGGACCTTTTTTCCCATAACTCAAGACCATGAAAACGACAACCCAGCTCGCTTTCCAGCAATTCCCTAAAAGACTCTGAGAAGTCCATTGTGTTAATTTGCCTCATCTCCTGTCTCTGAGGAGGGCCTGCTGGAGTTGCTTCTCGGTGCCGCCTGAAGAGGTTGGACTGTGTGCCAGTTTTGGTGCAGCCTGTCTCATCTGCTGTTTCCTTCAGATCTTCAGAAGTGGGCAAATGATTTGCCCAGGTTTTTTTTTCAGCTGCAACAAAGCTCTGATCCAAAAATCTCTCTTTATTTTTTCAGTTAACCAGTATACATATATGTGTGTGTGTGTGTGTGAATGTGAAATGCTAAGGTAAAAAGGGGACTTTAAAATTTGGTTAAGGTAAAAAGGGGACTTTAAAGTTTAATGTTGGGACTTTAAAAATGTGTATTTATGTTTTACTTCATCACTAGTTAAGTCTTGTTTTATAATAAACCGATAATTTTGTTGTTCAGTAAAGAAACCTGGTTAGTGTGTTCTATTTTGGGAAAAATAGAGTATATGATTAACCATATTGATAAGTCAGAAAATTTAAATAATATGTTGTGACCTGTAGAGAAGGGACTCGGTCGTAACATTGACTGGGGTGTTCTGTACATAATTGTCATGCAGGCCCCCACCTGCCAAGAATGAGGCACATTAATTTCACCACATGGACATTAAACTTCAAACTGTTGCTGGGAAGAAAAGAGGGCCTATTACAAGGAACTGCCAGGCCCCTAGCCAGAAAGACATTTTTGCACATTAGCAGGCAGTGTTGGAAAAAAAGGAACCAGTCCCTGCTGCCAATACACAGAATGGACGTGGTCAGACCAGTGTAGTCACATGATTAACTGGCTGTTGCGGAGTTTTGAACTGAGAATTTTAAATTGGAGAAACAGTTTTTTTGAAGACAGAAAGCTGTTTGCTCCTGGACGAAAAGACATCTCGTAGCTGGCTTGCCACAGCCTCTCCTGTCTGCTCTCATCTCATTCTCACCTGCTTTGGAATCCATTGAAGACACAGGAATCCTAAAGAGAGAAAAGTCTCCTACAGTGAACAAGGTTTAAGAAGAATACTAGGCCCCAACGAAAAGCAAGAATTACGTACAAGCAAGAACTGCCTACAAAAGGACTCTACAGTGAGCTCAAAGCACAGTAACAAGAAACTCTTCAGGTACTGCCTCAAACCTCTCCACTTTATTTTTCTTCTGCTCTTTTCTGTCTCTATTTGCATGTGCATATCGTGCATGCATGCTAGCGTGGGGTGCGGCGTGTATCCATAGGTGTTACCCGAATTAGAGTTTAAGTTTTAATAAATTTCACTTTTCTTCTTAAACCTAAGAAAGCCTCTTTGTGCTCATTTCTTTGCCTTATAATTGGGAAGCAGTGAATAAGGATATACCAAGGGGGAGCTCAAAACACAGTGTGTTTAAAATTAATTCCTGTTACAGTAAGACCAGGTGAAGGCTGAAAGGGACCCCTAGGCACCTTTCTTGCCTGATCGTAACAGAATTTACTTAGCATACCTTAAGTGTCCCATTACCCCACTGTCCCTGAGGTTTGTGGGGGTATGCAATGTGTAATTTGTGTCTTATCCCCATTAAGCTTTGCAATTTGGTGAAAAACATTCCTGTAAAGTGAGTCCCCTGGTCACTGTCGACCTGTAGCGGCATCCCGATCTACAGAACACCTTAGTCAAAAGGGTCCTTGCAGCAACGATTGCAGTGTTGGTGCGATAGGGAAAAGCCTCTATCCACTTAGTGAGCTTGTCGATGACTCCTAGGGCATAAGTATAGTTGCCTTGTGAATGGCGGGAGTGGACTAACGCAATCGATCTGAATATGGGTTCAGGATCCCTCTGGGGGCACCTGGCTACGGAGCAGTGCACGATTGGAGAAGGGGAATGGGTTAACCTGTAAATATGGGAGGCAACGGGACACAAAAGAGGACACATGTTCCTTAATACTGGGGCACCACACGGTCGTGGAAATTTACTTTAAGGTGGTGTTTGCCAAATAATGTCCACCGGGTGGGACTGGAGTAAATTCATTACTTAAGTATGGGGGAACGGAGACAACAGGTGACGCCTGCAGTTCATATTGGTATCTGAGTAAGGTCAGGGAGCCTGACAAAAAGGTTGACTGTGCCCAAGGAGTCAGGGCGGAGAGAGGTCGTCCTTGGTCATGCCAAAAGATGGAAGTCATATATGGGCTATAGTCACGTTGAAGTGAGTCCAGGTCAAGGGTTGGCAATGTGTCTGTACGCAGACACCAGTGTTCGTGGTAAACAATTTTGGGGTCTGTGACTGGTAATTTCAGATGAGAAATTTCCCATTGGCTTCTTCAGACCAGCTTTTTAAAAAAATTGCAAGTGTCAGTTTCACAGCTAACAGGTCCTGAAGTAGAACAGCACTTCCCAAATTTGGACAGATTTGGGGTTTTCTGGCGAATTCCGAATTTAAAAAAAATTCTGCCAGAAAACTCCGAAGCTGTCCAAAGTTTGGAAGCGCTGTTGCCGCTCTCAGCAATGGTCAGAGAGAAAGCGACAGGGGTAAGAGGGTGCGGGGGGGTGGGGGGGGGGTGGCGTTGTTGCAGAGAGACAGACATCTGGAACAGCTTTCTGCAACACCGGGTGGGAATATAAGTCGACCAGTGGTAAAGGACACTTGTGGGGGTAGCCTACATACGCCATCATGGCTGGTAGAATAGTTGTATGGGTGGGTGTCATGTCTAGTTCTTGTTGTAAAAGTTCAAGGGTCCAACGGCTCAGTCTTTGTAATAAGACTAAAGAGTCTCCAGGCTTTAACAATAGTTTCAAGGGAGTGTGTGGCAAATGGACAACAACCTTCTGTGAGCCCATTACGTAGGTAAAATGTTTCATTGCCCAAGTAAATGGTGCTCACAGGCAGAGAAAGTATTTTCAGCTCCCTGAATTATCCGAGAGGCATACACAAGGGCATGAGTTGCAATCTAGTTCCTGACACAGTACTGCGTCAAACTCTGATCGGTGGCTGCTACCCCTAGGTGGAATGGCTCATTGTGCTCTGGAGTGATGAGGCATGTTGCCTGGATGACAGCTTGCTTTAACCATGCCACAGCATCAGTGTACGCTGCACTCCATGATGGTAGGAGGCCGTCTCTTTCTACCTTTAACAGTTCATTTAGAAGTTTGGCCATCTCAGCAAAGCCAGGAATAAAATTGCGTTGATAGCCAACAAGACCCAAAAAGGACCTCAAAGCCATCTTGGAGGTGGGGATCAGGAGTCACTGAATAGTCTGAACGTTGTGCTCATCAGGGCTCAGTCTTCTTGGAGAAATAGTGACGCCTAGGAAGGTGACCTTTGCTTGGAACAATTGTGCTTTTCATAGGTTGACTTTTAATCCTGCTGTTGCTAGGAGTTGTAAAAGTTCATCAACTCGTGTCATAGAGTCATAGAGTCATTAGACTTGTTCAGCACAGAAACAGGCCCTTCGGCCCATCATGTCCGTGCCATACATGAAGCACCTATCTATTCTAATCCCATTTTCCAGCACTTGGCCCATAGCCTTGTATGCGAAGCATTTCAAGTGCTCATCTAAATACTTCTTCAATGTTGTGAAGGTTCCTGCCTCTTGCACCCTTTCAGGCAGTGTGTTCCAGATTCCAACCACACTCTGGGTGAAAACATTTTTCCTCAAATTCTCTCTCAACCTCCTGCCCCTTACCTTAAATCTATGTCCCCTGGTTATTGACCCCTCTGCTAAGGGAAGATGTTTCTTCCTATCTACCCTATCTATGCCGCTCATAATTTTGTATATCTCAATCAGGTCCCCCCTCAGTCTTCTCTGCTCTAAGGAAAATAACCCCAGCCTATCCAGTCTCTCTTCATAGCAGAAATGCTCCAGCCCAGGCAACAACCTGGTGAATCTGCTCTGCACCCTCTCCAGTGCAATCACATCCTTCCTACAGTGTGGCGACCAGAACTGTACACAGTACTCCAGCTCTGGCCTAACTAGCATTTATACAGCCCCATCATAGCTTCCCTGCTCTTATATTCTGTGCCTTGGCTAATAAAGGCAAATATCCCATATGCCTTCCTAACCACCTTATCTATCTGTGCTGCTGCCTTCAGTGGTCTATGGACAAGTACACCAAGGTCCCTCTGACCCTCTGTACTTCCTAGGGTCCTACCATCCATTGTATATTCCCTTGCCTTGTTAGTCCTCCCAAAATGCATCACCTCACACTTCTCAGGATTAAATTCCATTTGCCACTGCTCTGCCCATCTTACCAGCCCATCTATATCGTCCTGAAATATAAGGCTTTCCTCCTCACTATTTACGACACCACCAATTTTCGTGTCATCTGCGAACTTACTTATCATACCTCCTATATTCATGTCTAAATTATTAATGTACTCTACAAACAGCAAGGGTCCCAGGATCGATCATGCGGTACACCACTGGTCACAAGCTTTCAATTGCAAAAACAACCCTCGACCATCACCCTCTGCCTCCTGCCACTAAGCCAATTTTGGATCCAATTTGACAAATTGCCCTGGGTCCCATGGGATCTTACCTTCTTGACCTATCTCCCATGCAGGACCTTATCAAAAGCCTTGCTGAAGTCCATGTAGACTACATCAACTGCTTTACCCTCATCTACACATCTAGTCATCTCCTCGAAAAATTCAATCAAATTTGTTGGACATGATCTCCCCCTGACAAAGCCATGCTGACTATTCTTGATTAATCTCTGCCTCTCCAAGTGGAGATTAATCCTGTCCCTCAGAATGTTTTCCAATAGTTTCCCTACCACTGATGTTAGCCTCACTGGCCCATAATTACCTGGTTTATCCCTGCCACCCTTCTTGAATAATGGTACCACATTCACTGTCCTCCAGTCCTCTGGATCTATCCTGTGGCCAGAGAGGATTTGAAAATTTGTGTCAGAGTCCCTGCAATCTCCACCCTTGCCTCACATAGCAGCCTGGGATTCATCTCCTCTGGGCCTGGGGATTTATCCACTTTTAAGCCCGCTAAAACTGCTAATACTTCCTCCCTTTCAATGTTAATTTGTTCAAGTGTATCACATTCCCCCTCCCTGATCTATACACCTACTCCATTGTGAACACATATGAAAAGTAATCATTTAAAGCCTCACCTACATCCTCTGGCTCCACACACAGATTGCCACTTTGGTCCGTAATGGGCTCGACTCTTTCCCTGGTTATCCTCTTGCCCTTAATATACTTATAAAGCGCCTTGGGATTTTTCTTTATCTTGCCTGACAGTGTATTTTCATGCCCCCTTTTCGCTCTCCTAATTACTTTTTTTAGTACCCCCCTACACTTTCTATCCTCATCTTAGGGCCTCTGCTGTTTTTAGCCCTCTGAATCTGCCATAAGCCTCCTTTTTTTCCCCTTATCCAAGCCTCGATATCCCTTGACATTCAGGGTTCCTGGACTTGTTGGTCCTACCTTTCATCTTTAAGGGAACATGTTGGCTCTGAACTCTCACTATTTCCTTTTTAAATGACTCCCACTGGTCTGACGTAGACTTTCCTACAAGTAGCTGCTCCCAGTCCACTTTGGCCAGATCCTGTTTAATCATAGTGAAATCGGCTTTCCCTCAATTTAGTACCTTGATTTCCGGTCCATCTTTGTGCTTTTCCATAACTACCTTAAATCTTACAGAGTTATGGTCACTATCCCCGAAATGCTCCCCCAGTGACACTTCTCCCATTTGTCCGGCTTCATTCCCTAAGATTAGGTCCAGTACCGCCCCTTCTCTTGTAGGACTTTCTATGTGCTGGCTCAAAAAGCTCTCCTGGATGCACTTTAAGAATTCTGCCCCCTTTAAGCCTTTTGCACTAAGACTATCCAAGTTAATATTGGGGAAGTTGAAATCCCCTACTATTATTACCCTATTATTTTTACACCTCTTTGAGATTTGCCTACATATCTGCTCCTCTATCTTTCCCTGACTGTTTGGAGGCCTGTAGTACATTCCCAGCAAAGTGATGCCCCCTTTTTGTTTTTAAGTTCTACCCATATGGCCTCATTTGAGGAACCTTCTAAGATATCATCACTCCGTACTATAGTAATTGACTCCTTGATCAATAGTGCAATGCCACCTCCTCTTTTACACCCCCCCCCTCCCGCCCCCATCACGCCTGGAGATTCTATACCCTGGAATATTGAGCTGCCAGTCCTGCCCTTCCCTCAACCATGTCTCTGTAATTGCAATAATATGTTAATCATGTGTTAATCAACGCCCTTAATTCATCTGCCTTACTTGTAAGACTCCATGCTAAAGGCCTGCTACCCGACCCGAACCCGACGGGACCCGATGACATGTGTCGGGTTGGGGTTGGGACGCTCTTCTTGGTCCGGCTTTCGGGCTTTCGGGCTCGGGTGGGGTCGGGCCAGGTCCGGGTCGGACACACACAGTACTACCTTTTGCTCTGCTGAGAGGAAAAGGGAAGTTGAGTAAGTAAGCGTCAAAATTTGAAAACGCCTGCCTAAGCTGGGAGTCTGGGATGTCAAAGAGGAAAACGTGCATCCGAGCTCCACAGACCTTGAGTTTGCTCAGTGAGCGAGTGAGCGTCTCCATGATGTCATCGCGCTCATGCTGCAGTTTCCTTCCATTCCATCCATCCAAAAGTGGTAAGTACAGTGAGTTCACTATGGATGTAAAACAAATACTGTCAACTGGAGAAAGTGAACATTCCGGTGGTTGGGTCGGGCTCAAGTCGGGTTGGACACAGGAAAAAATGGAAGGACTCGGGCCGGGTCGGGCTCGGGTCCAATGTGTTTCTGTCGTGTTTGGGTCGGGTTTTTATTTCCAGACCCGAGCAGGCCTTTACTCCTTGCGTTAAAATAGATGCAATCCAGCCTTGCATTATTCGCTTGTGCCTTAACAGGTCTTTATTTGCTCCGCCTTTCAGACTGACTTAGTTTCTCTTTTATCACCCCCTACTGTACCTCCACTCTATATCCCATCCGCCTGCAAGATTAGTTTAAACCCCGCCCCCCCCTAACAGCACTAGCAAACTTCCCTGCAAGGATATTGGTCCCGTTCCGGTTCAGGGGCAACCCGTCTGACTTGTACAGGTCCCACCTTCGCCAGAAACAGACCCAGTGATCCAGGAAACTAAAGCCCTCCCTCCTGCACCATCTCTTCAGCCACACATTCATCTGCTCTATCCTCCTTTTCCTATACTCACTAGCAAGTGGCACCGGGAGTAATCCAGAGATTACAACCTTTGAGGTCCTGCTTTTTAATCTGCTACTTAGCTCCCTAAATTCTTGTTGCAGGACCTCATCCCTCTTTCTACCTATGTAGTTGGTACCAATGTGAACCACAACCTCTGACTGTTCATCCTCCGCCTTCAGAATGTCCTGCAGCCGCTCTGTGAAATCCTTGACCCGAGCACCAGGGAGGCAACATACCACCCTGGAGTCACAGACTATCTGTACCCCTTACAATAGAATCCCCTATCACTATAGCTCTCCCACTCTTTTTACTCCCCTCCTGTGCAGCTGAGCCACCCGTGGTGCCACAGACTCGGCTCTTGCTGATTTCCCCTGAGAAGCTGTCTCCCCCAACAGTATCCAAAGCGGAAAATCTGTTAGAGAGGGAGATGGACCCAGGGGCCTCCTGCAGTACCTGCCTAGTTCTTCTACTATGCCTGGTGGTCACCTATTCCCTTTCTGTCTGAGCAGTCTTTACCTGCGGTGTGACCACCTGCCTGTACATGCTATCCACAGTATTCTCAGCCTTGTGGATGCTCCACAGTGTCCCCAGCCACCACTCCAGATCCGAAACGCGGATTTCAAGTAGCTGCAACTGGAGACACTTCCTGCACATGTGTTCGCCCTGGACACTGGAAGTGTCCCTGACTTCCCACATTGCACACGAGGAGCATTCCACGCTGCCGAGCTCTACGTTCGTGGCCAATTGTCTACGTTAGTGGCCAATTGATCAATTTTGGTTCTCATGGCACTAGGTGGGCGCGGTGCTTAGGGAAGTAGTTTGGGGCTCCCAGGCCCTTGATGAAAGGGGTCTGCTTCTATCCGAGCGTTTTGGCGCATGACAATCTTGAGCAAGGATTCTGCATCATCTGCAGTTATAGAAGGTGCTTGGGGTTTTACTCGGAATTTGGCCTGATTGGGAACCCAAATAGGGTCCTTCCTCAGCACTGACTGGCTTCTTAGGGGTGTTAACCAAAGTGTCCTTTATCATATCCCAAGCTCTGGCAAAATGGTCAATGACTACAGCCCAGGGGATACCTGCATGTATGGAGCAACCCAAGGCATTCCTGACTGCGGTCTGCATCTGGGTCAGAAGCATCTTTTTCAAAGGATCCATATCTTCTGAACTTGCTGCCGGCGGCCCTTGTGCTGAAACATAGCATTCGTACAGTCGATCAGCGAGTAGATAGGTGCTTATCTGGTTTCTGTACGGTGGTGACTAGCTTGTCAGTGAGGTTGATATTTCCGAGTCCCAATGCTATCAGGATACTGTTCAGGAGATTACCATGCGGGATGGCATGAGCGAAACGTGCAGTATCGACCCACTGTTTTATCGGGCCTTCACAGGCAGCAAATAAGACTCATTTAATGTTACCGTCCTCGAGCTCGTGATGGGCTTGTCTGAAGTCGACAGCTCTTTGGGTAACTTCAAGGGTGCAATCCTTTGACGGATTGATTCTAGTTGGTTTACACACAATTGGACTTCAGTAGCAGCCAGGGGCATGGATACATGATCTCAACCCTGGACATTTCCTTGGGCATCTAACTGTTGGCGAGAATGAATCACTGCTACAGGGGCAGGCGCCGGCTCTGGGGAATTCTCTGGGGTATTCCACAGGGACCAATCATTGTGGAGGCTATATCGGGGTGCTTCTCCAGGGAGGGGACCCCAATCTACATCCCCATGTTGAGGGTTTTCTCCCAGATCCTCTAATATTGCTTGTGGCCTCAGAGTTACTGCCGAGACGAGGGCTTTTCGTCTCCCCAATTTTTCTTGTAACTCACGGATTTTTTTTTACTGACACTGCGAGTGTTTAACCTTGCTATGGGGTTGTCTTAGGGCTTTATGCAGTGCCGCTCTCGCATCCTCGAGGGCACTTTCTTTCTTATATTTCTTTAGGAACCTCTTTGTTTCCTGCAGTTCCTGAATTGTGTGCCCTGTCTGGAGGGTCATCATGCTGTGTTGCTGCAAGACAGGTGAAGTTCTAGCTTCCTCCATCCTTAAACCTTTATTTTCTGACTAAATCCATCCGGATTTTGTCTGCTTCATCTTTCAACTTCCTACAGTGCTCATCATCACGCTGAGCACAATAGAAGGCTGCGTACATGATCAATTTAGTAGCTTTATCTGCCTTAATTTTCTTCTGGTTAACTCGCTCTTCTATGAAATTAATTCCTTCCTCAAACGGGACTCTTGCCCTTATTTAAACATTCTGTCAACAGAACTTACACTTTTTCTGTACACGCCTTGTTGACTTTATGTTTAAAAGCTTGCAACAAACCCGGGTCCCTGGAGCTGTGAGGCTGCAGTGCTAACCACTGCGCCACTGTGCCGCCTCAAACATTTAACTCATTGGCATGCCTTAAGACCTTGCACTCTCCACGTTGACCCCCAGGTTTTTCTCTCTCCTGTGTAGTTGCTGATCAGGCAAGCACAACTGAAGTCTGCCTGACCCAACTATGGGCTGAAGCCTATTGCCTGTTGCCTGTCTTAGTCTTCGCCTGCCTTGGTCTCCATTTGTAGGGACTAATGTATCACAGTTTTTGATTTAGTTTGGACAAGACAACCAATCTGGTGAGACAGAGAGATGGCAGCCAAAGTATAGCCGATCAATCAGAATTTATTAAGGTATATTCAACGAATAGGCAATCAGCAACGACTGTCCACGGTCTTTGGTTTCCTCAAATGGTCGGATTCTAGGCAATATTCTCCCCTTGGGTCTCTCCTTTTCCTTCAAGTGGAACTAGAGTATCTTTAGGTAGGCTTCAGGAATTTTTATACAGGTGAAACTGTGTATTTCCAGTAGTCCAGACTCTGACCTTATACATTCCTTTTCATTTGAGTTCTTAGACTAGTCAGACGGCATTCGTCGTACCTCATACCTTTGTAGTTTCCTTTGTTTAGATTTAAGACTCTAGTTTCAGATTGAACTACATCACTTTCAAACTTAATGTAAAATTCTATCATATTAGTTTAGTTTAGAGATACTGCACTGAAACAGGCCCTTCGGCCCACCGAGTCTGTGCCGACCATCAACCATCCATTTATACTAATCCTACACTAATTCCATATTCCTACCACATCCCCACCTGTCCCTATATTTCCCTACCATCTACCTATACTAGGGGAAATTTTTAATGGCCAATTTACCTATCAACCTGCAAGGCTTTGGCATGTGGGAGGAAACCGGAGCACCCGGAGGAAACCCACGCAGACACAGGGAGAACTTGCAAACTCCACACAGGCAGTACCCAGAATTGAACCCGGGTCACTGGAGCTGTGAGGCGGCGGTGCTAAGCACTGCGCCACTGTGCAATTAACTTTGACCCTCACCATCCACATCATAATTGATACAGTCCATAGCCCATTCATGTTTATGTTGGTAGACCATCATGCATAATCATGGCCATCTCCTGGATTATCCTGGCGGAGGATAACATGCAGACACTTGGGCTTGAATTGTTTTTAATGGTGGGATCCTTTAACAGTGAACCCCTGTGACTGTCTTGAGGTCTTGAACTACACATTCCCCAGACAGACTTAATTCTTCTAAACTGTTCTTAATTCCATCCAATCATCCTAGATTATTTGTTTCTGTAAGTGTCTGGTCTCCACCTACATTTGTCCCTAATCATTGTGTGACATTGTTTGTTTATTTAACTTAAACAATGAAGCTTTCCACATACCAGCAGTTCAATTCCTTGCTTCCCAAAAGAATCCACATGATACAAATATATATTACAGTGCCTAAAATTCATAGTTACATGAACACTATATAATAACTAATGCTTCCATACTTACCCCATACTTACAAACATAAGTAATTAAGAGACACTAAAAGAAGGAAATGGATAAGTAAAAATAATGGAAGCCAAAGACAGAAAAGGAGACCAAAAATTAGATAATTACAGGAAGAGAGACATTTTTTTTCCTAATCTTTGTATATTGTATTTATTATTTTATGTTATAATGCTCTGACTGAAATGAAAGAAGCATATCTTCTGATTTAGCATAAGCAACAGCTCAGGAGATCTGCTAAGACAAAATAAAGGGTTATGAGTTTAGAACCATAGATTAAAAAGGAACTTGTAGTAACAATGAAGTAAGTTAACTCCAGTGTGACTGTGCATCTGAATGTAAACTTTCTTCTAAATGCAGCACAAAGCAGGTTGGTAGAGACACAAAGACTATTTATGACATGCTGAACCATCTGAGTGGCCAGCAGTTGCCAGGGTTTACTGCAAAGCAGCCATTGCCCAGTGACCCAACGGAACATTTACTACAGTTGCACTGGCAATATTCAACACTTTTCACCTTCCTCAGGTAAGTGAAAATATTTTCATATTAATATGTAGTTGCTTTACTAATTGAAGGAATTATAATTTTGAGCTTTAGAGTTCTTTTGGAGTTCTGTGTTACATGAATCTCCCATAAGCAGGCTATGGCCAGGAATTTCCTCAAAGCTGCTCCCACTCCACTGCTGCAAAAGCAAAATACTCTGGGTGTTGGAAATCTGAAATGAAAACAAGAAATGCTGGAAATTCTCAGCAGGTCAGGCAGCATCTGTGGAGAGAGAAACAGAGTTAACATTTCGGGTTGATAACCTTCCATCAGACCCACTCCACTGCTGTAGGGGTCATAGTCTCAGAATAAAAGGGGTCAGCCATTTAGGACTGAGACACTCAATGGGTTGTGAATCTTCGTAATTCTCTGCCGCAGAGAACTGTGGATACTCAGCTGTTGAGTATATTCAAGACAGAGATCAATAGATTTTTAGATACTCAGGGAATTAATAGAAATGAGGATAGTGTGGGAAGGTGGAGTTGAGGTAGAAGATCAGCCGTGGGCATATTGAATGTCAGAGCAAGCTTGAGGGGCTGAATGACTTACTCCTGCTCCTGTTTCTTATGTTCCTATGCAACTTTGCTGCAAGTGTGTGGAAAACCCGTAAACAGAGGAAATTCCCAGCCTATGTGCTGCCTATGAATCAAAATGTGCCTTTATCTGCTTAATATCTGGGTAACTAACTAGATTTAGGAGTTGAACAGGGAACCTTGTTGCCATATCCTAGCTTTGATGTAACACATATCACCATGCTATCACCTTAGCTTCAGTAGATGAAAGAAAAATTGCTTTAGTAGACCATGGTAGGCTATCTTCTGCCTGAACATGGCAGAAAATGTTAGCTAGCCAGCAAGTTGGAGCAGTATTTAGAGTGCTGGAGGCCACCACTGGAGACCTGAGGAACAGTCCCTGAAACTTATGTAAGCAATTGGAGGGCCTCGCAGACAGGGGATGGGGAGAGAAACCCAGGGCAGGGGAGGCATAAGGTCTCCATTCCAGGTTGCAGGCTTCAAACCCTGCCTGCTGATTGACCACCTCTGCATACTCTGGCCGCAAACTGAGACCCCTTGGAGGAAATCATCCACAGCGCTGTCTCCAAGAGACCCACCGAATCAGCCGCAGGACCACTGAATTTGGCTGGATGCCAGCTGAATCACCAAACTTCACAGACTGTATACCCCCTTTTTCTGGACTCTAACTCAACCAATTTACTCTTCCTCACTCTGTAAGTGTGTGTGTGTGTGGTGTGTGTGTGTGTGTGTGTGTGTGTGTGTGTGTGTGTGTGTGTGTGTGTGTGTGAACCTCGAGTGTGTGTGTGTGAAAGTTGCAGCATGGCTTATTATTTTACTTAGGTCGGTTTAAGTACAATAAAGCAAACCTCTTTCTTTGTTATACTCAAGAAAACATGTCCGATTGGTTCTTTTTATGATCATAGCATGTAACTAATCAAAAACTCACTGAATTGGCAAGTACATCCACTTTAAAAAAGAATTAAACCAGTTGTGGTCAAGCAAGGAGAAGGAGCCCTTCGACCCCTCCTCACCTGACCGTAACAGTCGTACAGATACACGCTTCCCTGAAAATGCAAGTGTAGGTAGTTAAATCCATGTATACGCCGACAACATTTTGGACTTCATAATTAGGGGCATTGAGTACAAGAGTAAATATGTGATAGAATTATACAAGACACTGGTTATAGGCCACAGTTAGACTACTGTCTTCAGTTTTGGACACCTTATTACAGAGTCTGGAATTGTGTGTTTCTAAAGAAGTTGGCATTATATGTTCTGCCACTAAAACTTTGCTTGTAGCCATCCAGTTTCTTGCAAATCACTGTTAATATGGTGCAATTGAAAGCTCATTCTTATGACTCTTTTTGATTAACTCAGCATTTTCTCAGAACTCTTTCCTTTTTCCTAGTCTGACCCTTCTTCATGTCTATCACCACCTCTAGTCATCATCCAATCTATCTATCCACCATTCAACTCTGTCTATTATTTCAGTGATGATTTAACATCACATTCATCACTTCACTCAAATCACACACCCCAAGTGCACTCCTATAGCAATTGCTGAATTTTGATCTCCATGCTCTTCGTAATGAAAATGAAAATGCTGTTTCTTCCATTTCTTCTGATGGTTAGTTTTCCAAAGGACCTTAAAGACCTAACAGCTATGACCCTTGATGGCTGCACAGATACTCCTTTTCATTCATTGATGTTTTTGGCTTTTTCTCCTCTGACCTTTAGTGGACACCCATATCACAATTAGTAAAATTACTAACAAAATATTGGCTTTTTCTTGCATGCCAAAAACCTACCTCCTCTGAACAATTCTTAAAACTCAAGTCGATCCAACATTTGAATATACTTCCCATATATGGGAGTGTCTTCCAGTACCTGTCTTACACTCCTGGAGAAGGTGATCTTTCTGTCATCTCTAACTTCCAGCCCATTTGCAACATTTCTAGTATCTTCTTATTTTATCAATACCACTTTGATCAATGCTTCACTGCACTTTCCTCTCATTTCTTCAAAGCTCCAAATTCATTACTGTTCTCTTCCCATACAGTGTCAAGATATGAATTTAAGATCCATTGTACCGTCTCCCTGTCTACTCTTCTTCTAAGACTGTATTTTGTGGATCTCTTTATCATCCTCAGACTTTCCTTCTTACTATAATCTCTTCAGGGCTAAATCCTCAGCCCAATCATCTTCAGCTGCTTCATCTGTGACAGTTCTGCACCATAAGGTCAGGAATGGGGCTGCTTGCTAATATTTGCATAGTGTTCAGCTCTGTTCACAGTTCCTTTGGTGATGAAGAAAAACTTGGATAACATTCAGGCTTGTGCTTACATGTGGCAGGTAATATTCACATCACACATGTGCTAGGTGATGAACATTTTTCACAAGAAAAAGCCCAGTCACTACCATTGCTGGGTATCTCAGCATTAGTTTCTTGAAGTGGGGTGGTGGGGGGTGCTGCGGGGGGTAGGCATGAGGGTTGGGGTCACTCTTCACCAGAATCTTAACTCTAATAGCAGTAGCGATACTGTAGCTACAAAATTGGGGCAGAGGATGTGTAGTCTGTGATGAGTGACTCATATCCTAACCCCTCAAAACCCCCAAAAGACTCAAATCAGGTGTATAATGGAATATGCACCACTCCTTTGATAGATGCAGCTACCACATACAAAAGCTCAACATCAAGGTCAAAGCAACCCACATGATTGTCTCCCCTTCACCATTGGTAAACAATGGCAGCATTATTTGCCATCCACAGGGTGCACTGCAATATCTTGGCAAGTTTGCATTGTCATAAGAACCCATCTGTTTCACTAATGTCCTTCAGGGAAGCAAATTTGCCATTCTTAGCTGGTCTGGCCTACATGTGACTCCAGACCCATAGCAATGTGGTTGACTCAACTGCCCTCTAAAGTGGCCTAGCAAGCCACTCAGTTGTATCAACCTGCTACAGCAAAGTTGATTGAGAATAAAACTGGACGGATCACCTGGCATCAACCAAAGCACAGGAAATGACAAAGGCACACAATGCCCAGTCGACCCTGCAAAAGTCTACCTCACTAACATTTGGGGATTTGTGGGACAGCTGTCCCACAGATGAGTCAAACAACAGCCAGTCATACTCACCGAATCACACCTGACAGCCAATGTCCCAAACTCCTCCGTCACTATCCTTGGATATGTCCTGTCTCACCACCAGCACGGACCAGAGAAGGTGGCACAGTAATATAAAGACAGAAGGGAGTGGCCATGGGAGTCCTCAACATTGACTCCAGACCCATGAAGTCTCATGTCATCAGGTCAAAGATGGGCAATGAAACTTCCTGCTGATTACCACCTACTGCCCTCCCTCAGCTGATGAGCCAGTACTTTTCCATATTGAACACCAGTTGGAAGAAGGACTGACGGTAGCAAAGGCACGAAATGTACTCTGGGTGGGGAACTTCAATGTCCATCATCCAGAATGGCTCGGTAGCACCACTACTGACCGAGCTGGCTGAGTCCTGAAGGGGAATTGTCAAACTGGGCCTGCGGAACCAACAAGAGGGAAAAGCCTACTTGACCTCACCCTCACCAAACTACCTGTCGCAGATGCATCTGTCCATGACAATATGGGTACCGCACAATCCTTGTGGAGACGAAGTCTCATCTTCATGCTGAGGATACGCTCCATTGTGTTGTGTGGCACTATCATCATATTAAATGGATAGATTGAGAACAGATCTAACAGCTCAAAACCAGGCAACTGTGAGGCGCTGTAAGCCATCGGCAGCAGCAAAATTATATTCAACCACAATTTGTGACCTCATGGCCCAGCATATCCCTTCACTCTACCATCAAGCTGGGGGACCAACCCTGATTCAATGAGGAGTGCAGGAGAGCATGCCAGGAGTAGCACCAGGTATGTCTCAAAATGAGGTGCCAACCTGGTGAAACTCTGCAGTCCTGCCACATCCGGTCATGAATGGTGGTGGACAATCAAACAACTAATAGGAGGAGGAGGCTCTACACACATGCCCATTCTAAATGCTCCAGAGGCCAACACGTTAGTGCAAAAAACTCTAATAACGATATCGATACTGTAGCTACAAAAGTGGGGCAGATGATGAAGCATATGCAAACACCTTCAACCAGATGCGCCAAATAGATGATCCATTATAGCCTCCTTCTGAGGTCCCCACCATTACAGATGCCAGTCTTCAGCCAGTTTGATTCACCCCACGTGATATCAAGAAGCGACAGAAGACACTGGATGCAGCAAAGGCTACAGGCGCTGACAACATCCAGCTGTTGTACTGCAGACTTGAGCTCCAGAACTAGTCGCACTCCTAGCCAAGCTGTTACAGTACATCTACAACACTGGCATCGACTCGAAAATGTGGAAAATTGCCCAGGTATGCCCTGTCCACAAAAAGCAGGGCAAATCTAATCCGGCCAATTACTGTCCCATAAGTCTGCTCTCACTCGTCAGCAAAGGGATGGAAGGTGCTAACGACAGTGTTATCAAGTGGCACTTGCTCAATAATAAACGATGCTCAGTTTGGGTTCCGCCAGGGCCACTCAGCTCCAGACCTCATTACAGCCTCGGTCCAAACATAGATAAGAGCTGAATTCCAGAGATGAGGTGAGAGTCACTGCCCTTGACATCAAGCCAGCATTTGACTGAGTGTGGCATCAAGGAGCCCCAGCAAAATTGAAGCCAGTGGGGAATCAGGGGAAAACTTCCACTGGTTGGAGTCATACCTAGCACAAAGGAAGATAGTTGTGGTTGTTGGATGTCAATCACCTGAGCCCCAGGACATTACTGCAGGATTTCCTCAGGGTAGTGTCCTAGGCTCAACCATCTTTAGCTGCTTCATCAATGATATTCCCTCCATCATAAGGTCAGAAGTGGTGATGTTCACTGATGATTGCACAATGTTCGGTACCGTTTGCAACTCCTCAGATACTGAAACAGTCCATGACTACATGCAGAAAGATCTGGACACCATTTAGGCTTGGTCTGTTAAGCTGCAAGTAACATTCGCACCACACAAGTGCCAGGCAACAGAGAATCTAACCACATCCATTGACATTCAATGGCATTGCCAGTGTTGAATCCCCCACTATCATCATCCTGGGGGTCACCATTGACCAGAAACTTAACTGGACCAGGCATATAAATACTGTGGTTACAAGAGCAAGTCAGAGGCTGAGGATTTTGTGGTGAGCAAATCACCTCCTGACTCCCCGAAGCCTGTCCACCATCTACAAGGCATAAGTCAGGAGTGTGTTGGAATATTGTCCACTTGCCTGGATGCGTGCGGCTCCAACAACATCCAAGAAGCCCGATACCATTCAGGACAAAGCAGCCTACTTGATCGGCACCCCATCCACCACCTTAAACATTCACTCCCTCCACCATCAGTGCACGGTGACAACAGTGTGTACCATCTGTAAGATGCACTGCAGCTGCTCGCTAAGCCTCCTTCAACAGATCCTCCAAACCTGCGACCTCTACCACCTAGAAGGACAATGGCAACAGACGCAATGGGAACACCACCATCTGCAAGTTCCCCTCTAAGCCACACACCATCTTGACTTGGAACTATATCGCCGTTCGTTCAGTGTCGCTGGATCAAAAATCTGGAACTCCCATCTAAATAGCACTGTTGGAGACCTACACCACATGGACTGCAGCGGTTCAAGAGGGCAGCTCACCACCACCTTCTCAAGGGCAATTGGGATGGGAACAAATGCTGGCCTTGCTGGCGATACTCACATCCCATGAACAAATAAAAAAAAGAAAGTTTCCCTTAAAGCCTCACAGTATTCTGACCTTCACCTCCATTGTTTTTTCTTCAATGCTGCTGAGTCAAGTTCCAACACTTCCCTACCCTAACAGTATCATGGGAGCACTATCACCACAAGGACTTCAGCAGTTGAAGAAGATAAACCATCACCGCCTCCTCAGGGCAACTAGAAACATAATATGAGTTATTGCCAGGGTTGCCTCGATCCCTTGAACAAATTGATAAAACCTACATGCTTTAAAGCTTAAGCTTGGTTTCAAATCATTACTCCTGTAACTTATAATTTTTTCCAGCTGAACTAATTATCTTAATTACTTTAGGCATGGAATCTGACAAACCTTTGTTCCAAAATTGATGATTTACTAGACCTAAAGCTTTCCACTCTGTATCTTGGAGAGAAAATCCAGTCGCTTTTCCCTTTGGATAAATTAGTTCTCCTCAAGGTCAGGGATATCAGCTTCAAGGAAATACCCCTTTTAGTTAAATTTTTTTTGGCACCCAGGATAGTATGAACATTTTCATGATGTCTTTACCACAAGCAAATGTAGACTTTACACAATAGTGTGTTTCAACACCAATCTTCCAATTGTAGGAGGCTACATTTTCCAATTATTGAATATGAAAATCTATTGTCTTAGGACTTTTTTGTGGTGTTTACCCAGAAGGTACTGTAAAATAGAAATATCTGTTCTGGGCATAATGAACAACATGCTTTTTCTCTGTTTTAATTATGTATTATTACAGAGCACAAGGAGCTTGCCTTGCTCATGTGAAACCAGAGTTTTTATTTGAACCTGAAGAGTTTAAACAATGGAACCAGTTACAGGTAGGAATCTTCCTCGTCTGGCATACAGATATTAGACTTATTTCTGGTCTTAACTATTGCAACGCACTCCTGGCCAGCCTCCTTAGTTCTACCCTTGGCAAACTTGAGGTCATTCAAAACCCTGCTGCCTTTGTTATAATTCACACCAAGACCCGCTGACCCATCTCCCCTGTGCTCGCTGACCTACATTGGCTCCCAGTTAAGGGACGCCTCGATTTTAACATTTTCATCCTTATTTTCACAACCCTCCATGGCCTTGCCTCTTCCTATGGGTGTGATTTCCTCCAGCCTTATGCAACCCCCCCACCCCGCCACCTCCCCCCAGCGTTTCTGCCCTCCTCCAATTTTGGACTTTGAGCATTCCTGATGTTAATCTCTCCACCATTGGCTTCCATGCCTTCAGCTGCCAAGATTGTAAGCTCTGGAATTCCCTCCCTCAATCTCTCTGTCTCTATACTTCTGTTTCCTCCTTTAAGACACTCCTTAAAACCTACTCTTTGACCAAGCTTTTGTTCATCTGGCCTTATTATCACTTTATGTGGCTCGCTATCAAATTTTTTTGACAATGCTTGTAAAGCACTTTGGGATGTTTATTATGTGAAAGGTGCTATATAAATATAAGTCGTTGTTTATGGGTAACTGCATTCTCCTACACTTTACAATTGTTTTTATTAACATGTAATTCTTACCATTTTGATGATTGTATGTATGTACTCATAATTCTTCTTGTAATCTGGTAAGAGGAGAAGGTAACAATTTCCCCATAGTATTATATATTTTGTAAAATTGTGCTGCAATGTATCTTTATATTGAGTGTTATTAACTTTAACTGGTATACCAAATATCACAGTTCACACATCTTGGAGTAAATCAGCTCTAAAGAGAAGTTTACTTGCTGGGATTCTAGGTTTCATTCCTACAAAAAAAACTATTGTGATCAATTATATTTTATATTTAAAAGGTACCTGAAGTTTAGTGTTAATTAAAGATTGTGGGATGTGGTAAAGGATTTTAGAATACAAAGCAAGTTTATAAAGATGTAGGGACAGTTTGTCCTGTTTCTAAGCCAGGGCCTATTAGATTGCCTAGGTACATCACACAGAAGAAAATTTGGCAGGGAGTATTGCATGCCCATCGAACAGGGTCCCTTCTATCCAAACAGTCCTCCCTCCCAGATTTCCACTATGTTCTCTGGCCAGGCAATTCAATATGCCCAGAAGCAGGAACAGGAAAATCTGCCCTCTACGATCTAAATCCAGACTTCAAGGCGCAGATAAACTAATTCATCTTAAAATACACAGTAGGTCCATGGACATTTCTACAATGAGAAAGGATAGGTTAATATTTCTGGTGTAGTTCTTATTGTAATCTTATTATTTGAATAATAAAAACATCATTTTTTTCATATTTTATTTTTTATTCATTAACATCCTTCATGCAACATTTTAATTAACCCAGGTTACTAATGGATGAAGGAAGGATTTAACGCCCTGTTGTACATTTTGAGTAATGCTGCCATGGCATTAGGGCATTTGTACAACACCTCTGTCCCATGCTATATTACAGGTATACTTTTCATGTTGCTAGTCTTTTCTTAGGAAAAGTGAAACAACATGTACCAAAGTATAATGATCAACATCACAAAATAGTTTTTGAATATCAACAACAAAGCCCTATCTTTCATTCCAAACTCGGTGTTGGGTAAATGAGGGGCTCTACATTAAAGACTCTGCTAATCAGATGGTCTGTTATCATTCATATTATCCACACATTAATAAGATCATGACTCTAGAGTATCCCCTTACAGATAAGGAGTGTGCTTTTTGGGTGATTTCTGCTGCTTGGCTTAAGGAAAGATATATGAACTATTTATGTGAACAAATTTGCTTCTCTTTTATTTGTACTCCACGCATCACTAGATATGTTACAAATGGGAACAATCATGTTTGTAATGCCACTCCAAGCCTTTTTAGTGTAATTAACGTCATGATACTGATTATCAGTAGCTGTCTTTGCCACATGATATAAAAGATAAAGCCATCTGGAGTGTTCCTTAGCTCTTTTACCTATGGAAGGCTGGGAAAACAGTTATACATACAATAATGTAGAGTGTTGTACTTAATAGGTACTAATTAGACAGCACTATGCCAAAATTACATTTTGCCTTTTTAGAATTGCTTACAGGACCCCAAAACTGCTGAAATTTTTAACATGGGTGATGCTGTGTTTGAGTCTATAAGCAAGCGTTCATGGACTGACATGCTCCTACAGATTTACAAGGTAAAATGTATAAAGATATATGATATGTTTGTTTAGAGTTGACATCTTTGGCTGAATTCAGATGGTGGTCTGAGCATGTGCACTATGTTTTATTTATCTGGGTATGTCAGTACCTTTCAATAGTTGAACTAGTGGAATATTGTTCCTTAGATTCTAGCAGTTTATGCTCAGTTGTATTTAAAAAAATAAAGAAAGCTAGATGACAAACTCTAAAATCTCTATTCAATTAAAAGTTATATGCAATTGCTTTAATTTGAAAGACTATAAATTTTTAAAGATAGATAATTTATGTGTGCAAACAAAAATAAGTACTGATTGAGAGTTTCCTTCCTCATTTTAATTTGAGTTCATTTTTCAAAATAAAGCATTTGAAACAACCCCCCTCTAACTACTATCTGATTGTCATCTGTTATATTGAGAAAAAATGCTCATATTCTAATTAGTGACATCTGTGAGATGTAGGGCATGACTGTCGTTTGTATCTTTATTTGAACTCTTTCTGCAAACAAAAGTAAGCTAGTTTAATGCTGAAATTTCTAATTATTACCTGAATTTTGTTGATAGCAATAAATGTTTAGATTTTCCTACAGTTGTATGTATGTGAGAGGAAAATATTAATCCGAGCTAAAGGTTTTTGGGATATATTTTTCTAAAACAGGGAGGTGATGTTTGAGATATTTTGATGTTCAGTTTGGATATTATGGTGCAGTAAGTCACCCAACCAGGCTTGGACCAAGATGAAAGGCTGCTTGTTCAGTGCTCTGGCCATAGGAGACCACGAAGAACCTCTTAGATGCAATATTATACTAGTGACAGCTTAAATAACAACTACAGATCCAATCTACATTTCAATGAATCTGTATGCTGGAGTAGCTTATTTGAGCCAATGAGAAAATTGTATTACTTGCTTTTTTTTCTCTGTTACAGACATATTTAGTATACCAAAATAGATTTAATGTGTGATGTGCTATATGAAAGACTTCAATCAACACATAATGCATGTGAAGCACTTAAAAAAAAATCTTATAAATTTGTGAGCTTAATTCAAATAAAAATGCAAACTGCAAGTGCTGAAAACCTTGGAGAAATAAAGGACTTGTTTAGCAACACTGGTGTCATCATGGGTTCAGGCTTAGATGAGGGGGAGTTAAACGTTAGAGACTGAATTGTTGAAAGTGCTCAGAGCAGGGTTTTTTTTAACAGCAGTTGAAGGGTAGGTGGTCAATTTGGAAGTAGGTAGGGGGATATGAGTGGTTATGGAAACCAGGACGTAGTTGCAGATGGTCATATAAAAGCAAAATACTGCAGATGCAGGAAATCTGAAGTAAAAACAGAAAATGCTGGAAATGTTCTGCAGGTCTGGCAGCATCTGTGGAGAGAAAAACAGAGTTAACATTCCAGGTCGATGATCCTCCTGCCAGACCTGCTGAATATTCCCTGCATTTGGTCATATCAGAGATTGAGACCTTGGATGTGGTGAGCCCATATGAGATTGCTAGGTCAAGGGAGCGGAGTATACTTGGGTGTTGCATGGAAATTGATATAGAAGGTGAAGATTAGGCAGGAGGGTAGGCAAATGGTAGGAGAGGGAGCAAGGGGAATTAAGATGAAGATTGAAGTCATTATGGGTAAGCCATTACTCAATACACAGCCTGAGATCTCAACATGAAAGCTTTAGGGTTTGGTAAGGTGTAGACAATGGGGACTTCAAATTATTTTTTCTTCAGCTAAATGCTAGTAATTTCATCTTTAACTGAAGATTCAAAATTTTTCCCTGAAGCAGATGCTAAACTATGGCCTGTAATTGCTTTGGTTAGCTCCATCTCACTATTTGTAAGTGAGTACCACATTAGCCATTCTCCAGTGCTTTGTCACACATCCACTCTCAATAGAACCCTGAAAATATAAGCCTAGACTTTATCTGCTAAACTATCCAGCCCCCATATCACAGCATGAGGCCTGGAATATTTTAACTCTCCAGAGTCATTGTCATACAAGCTGTCAATCTACCAGCTGAACCTAGTGAAAAGCCCTAGCTCATTGGTGGTTAGGAATGGGATTTTGGTTAACAGGAGGCTGTCATTGGGGACAAAAAAGAACAATTCCCACAGCTAGTTAAGTGCGTGAGAGAGTGTTGGGAGGGCATTGTGGTGGTGGAGGCGGAGCAGGGTATTAGGCCCTGAAGAAGCACTCTTGCAAAATAAAAAAATCTACTCATTTTATGGGTCTCATTGTCCCAGATTCAATTCCTGCCAGATTGGCCTGGCAGGCTCAGGCCCCAGGTAAAAATTGCAGTCGGGTCCTAATTATGTCATCTGCACGTTTAAAGCAGGATCCTGCTGTTTTCTGACTGGTGTCCCCTGCGTCTGCTAAAATCAGGTGGGTTAAAGTGGAAGAAATTCTACAGGAAGGCGATAGGATCAGAGTTGGGGGGTGTTGTTACCCCAATTTTAATTGCCCATTCACCCCGATTTTTGTTGTAGGTAAGAGAATGGACTTTTGATCCTGGTATTTTGGGCTGGGTTCAAATGATAGTAGTCTGCTCTAAAAAGATAGTGTGGAAAGCTACTGCTGGATTTTTAATTCATGATTTTTAAAAATTTATTGTATATTTTTGCTACCAAGTGAATGACATAGTAGTAACTGAAGTTGACTTGTATTTTTTAGGTTTTGGTTCTTTCTCGATTGACACTGAAGGATATCAACAATATTTGTAGCAATCAAAAATACTTAGAAAATGTCCCAAAAATAAATGCTGAGCCCCTTTCCAGCAATATATATTCCACTGGTGAGCTTGTCCTGCTGACGTGGCTCAACTTTCACTATGAAACCATGAGAACTGCAGTGTGGGAATGTTGCCAGAAAGGTAAATGTAGCATGTTTGAATTTATTTTTTACTATTAACAGAAGACTTTCTTCAGTTTTTTGAACCAGCAACACAGTTAGAATGAGAACCCACGGACTTTGGGATTGATGGTACAGATTATTTTCCCCATTTCTTCACAACAGTTTGATCATATGACTTTTGTATTTCGGATTCTTTTTTTAAATGAAGAAATCCCTTGTTGATACAAAATGGAACAGATTACACCATTATTGATTATCATTGAATCTGTGACCAATGTTTCTTTTCAGGATAGAATACTTGGTCACTCTACTAATTGGCATAGCAGCTTTTTTCCAGGGCTAGATTTAGGATCAGTTGACATCATTCAGAAAAAAAGATAGTGGTTGTTGAGCAGACAAGAAAACAAAGTACAGAGCTTTGTGTCAAGATGCACAGGAGATTATGTATCATATTCAGCAGGGTCCTGTCTCCTGTAACTAAACATTCTGAAGAAAATTCATCAGAAGGGCCTAATAACCCTTTTTGCTTTGTCTTAAAAGCCACATTTCTAAGATTAGATTGATTCATCAGTCTTCTCCTTGAGCTTCCACTTGATGTTGTGGCTGAGAGATATGGGTTGGAGGTCTTCAGGGGTACATACCGTTCTTATGTCCAGAAAATCTTTCGCTTTATAAAAAGAGATTTATTCTGTGATATCCTTGTGATTTTTAATTAATGCAATAATGAAAACCAAAGCCAAACGCCATGGAATTGACATTATATACCACAGGTGGGGCACGATCACCTGCACCTCGCTCAACACTGGGCAGTCGCATCCCAGAAATGATGCAGAAAACCTACTGGTCTGCTCCCGCTCCTGCTCCTGTAGGCTGAGGACGTGCTAGATCCCATAGCCATGTTGGCAGCAGTTTCAGCTCCCAATAAAACTGTCAGAGCTGTCACATATGAACAATGACATACAGGAAAGGACCCATTAGTCCATTCAGTCTGCCCCAAACAATTGTAATGCCTTGTGCATCACAATAAATACAATCCCTACCCCACCCTAAAGTCATGTAGTCTCCTGGGAGAGGCAAGAAAACATGATATAGGCCAATTAGGAAAAAACAAATTGGAAATTTCCTTTCTGACCCCTTTAGGAAACCACTCTGGCCCTGATTAATGTTTTACAATACCGACCTTTTGTATGAGGTGATGTCCACTTCAGTCAGAAACTGGTCTAACTCTTGCTTGAAGAAATTGAGTGAATCAGCATTCACTGCATGAGCCAGCAGCCTATGCCAGAGCTTCACAAAAGAACCAGAGCCTAACATTTAATCTAGTTCTGGCATTACATAACTTAAATTAGTGACCCCAGTTCCTCTCTAACTTATTTAATTGAAACAACCTAGCGACACAAACACTATCTATTCCCTTTATCATCTTATAAACTTCAATCAAATCAACCCTAGTCTACACATCTCTATAAAGTATAGAGTCCCAGCTCTTTGAGCCTATCTTGGCACTTACATTGGTTTAAATATGGGAATTACTTATGTGGTCCTCCTCTGCACTGTTTCCAAAACTTCAATATCAATCCCCATGGGAGGAGACCAAACTAGACGCGGTATTCTTTCACTCTGGCTTCCTACATTATTACAATAATTATGTTTCAAAAAGTATTTAATTCTTTTAGTAGTAGCAAGAGTGTGATGTAAAAAGCTTCCTGGTATTATAAGGACAGAATGGCATCCAGCAGATTCACCTCACCAGCAGACTCTCTTATATTTTATTGCTGAATTTTAATGGACCTATTTCTAATCATTCACGACACAATTTTAACATCATGTTTGGATGATCTTCATATCATATGAATTCATAAATATTTTTTCCATCGAGCAACACAAAGCCAAGGTGCTCAAAACTACATGTAATTTGTATTGGTACAATAAGTGGTTTCTAATTGCAAATCTTATCCCTTGGTTTAAAAGCAAACTCTTTTAATATCAAGAGTATAAGTTTGAAAATCTATTTTATCAGTCCTCATGAACACATAATAACAAAGTTTGACTATATGCTCTCAGTTCAATGCTACTTTTATTTTAATATGACTGTTGTAACTTTTCACTTTCTTCCCTCTTCCTTGGAATAGGTGCTGTGCCACCAACACGCTGGATAATTAATTTTGACTTAGATTTGTTGGATGGTTTAGTGTTAGCAGCTGTCCTGGCTGCTTATTGCCCCCATCTGGTAGGTGATATTTTTATACAAAGTGCTTACTGACAACGCAGCTGGCCACTGACGTCATCAGGCTGCGCCAAGGTGCGCACATGCGCAGACGGGCTCCTGCTCTCTGTGTGCGCGCTGCGTTCCAACTTGCCAGGACTGGTTAGCGCATGCACCGATGACGTCATCGTGTGACGTGTGCATCTTCGGGTAAGGCGCCTGGTCGGCCTCTGCGCATGCGCTTTACGCGTACAGCAATGCAAGGCCAACGGGTATTCACCCATGCGTCAAGCTCTACTCCCCCACCTTCACTGCTCTCTCCGGCCGCTCCGCTCCCCCCCTCGCTTCTCTGTCCGGCCGCTCCGCTCTGCTCTTTCCGGCCGCTCTGCTTCCCCCCGTCCTCGGCTCATTCTGCCTCCCCCCCCCCACCAGCCTGCTCCGCTCCTTACCACCCCCCCCCCCCACCCCAGACCAGCTCCACTCCACCACTTCCCCGGCACGGTCCCTCTCTCCCTCCCGCCATTGTGTGCTGCCATGTGTTTAGGTTAGGTTGCCTCCGTGTGATTATTTGAGCAGGGCCATATTTAGTCCTGGCAGCTGTCTGAAGTCGCAGACTGTGATGTTTTAGTGGTACATGCTGCATTTGCGCATATGCCACTGCAGCACCACCTAGTGGTAGCATTGTCAGCAAACGCAGCCATTTTTATAAGCTACTGCATTTAATGTTCTTCAATAGCTGTTTTACTTCTGTTTTAAAATGGAGTGGGAGTAGGGAGTGGGTGGTGGGGGTGGTTGTAGATTTGGCCAACTGTTGGTAGATTCTGTACCTAGACAAAATCAAGTTTTGGTTGTAAATTTTGTTACTGCACTTATTTACACCATTACGTATCATCTATCATATATTAAACTGAATGGAATTGTTTTTCATGTCGGATGTATTAACATCTTGAAAGTTTAATGTTAAGATTAAGTGAAAAGTACTTCACATTGACACTAAAATTCCAGTATAAATCAGGTCCCCTGACCTAAACTAACTCTGAAGGGAATCTTAGTTTATTTCCAGCATCAGGTGAGGACCACAAATCAGACTGAGGTTGTATCTACCCTGTAATTGCTACATCAGTGCAAAGCCAAATTGCTATGTGACAATTCTCTGATTAGAGTGTGTTTGCACGCTCAGTAAAGCAATTTAGCCATTAAACTAACTTGGACAGCACTAACTTTAGAATTTAAAGCAAATAAATTTTGACTTTAACAACCACACAAAAAATCTCTGCCCGAGGTTCTTACTATTGTGGACGATGGTTTTATCTACAAAGGATGTCTGAGTTCTTGCTGAAGAGAATGATGGTATTTAGTCTGTCCTTGGACATGATAGGAGGAGAGTGAGAATAGATACATATTCAGGTTAAGCAGAACACAGGCAAAGAATGAATTATCTTGGACATAAAAAGACCTGTGAATTGTCCATCAATTGTTTAATTATATGCAGGTGGAGGGTGTTAATTGGGGTCTGACTTGAGCATTTACTTGAGACACTGAGATTGGTGAAGGGTTTGAGTGAGGAGCTACATGTTTGTAATCCTTTTACTCTGTGCAATAAATGTGAAACTGAGTAAAAATAGGCTTCAGCACCATCCTGCCACAACAAGCTTTCTAGAATTTAACATGGTAGCAAAGGATGGTTGCCTAAAGCTGAAGGTTGGAAACTAGGATTTTTTTTAAAATATAGAAAACAGAAATCTCACTGGCTATTGTGGAAAATATGGCAGAAAGCAAGTGTAAATTGTCACGGTATGATTACCCTCCGATGTTCTCTGAGTCTGAACCATATGACCATTGGAAGAATGAAGTGGATATGTGGACACAGGTAAGTCCCTACCAAAGAGGAAACTAGGTATGTCCTTGGTATTGTCACTTCTGACTAAAAGTAAAATCAGAAGTAAAGTGCTTTGTGAACTGAATGCCCATCAGTTGGATACTGATGAAGGTTTGGATCTTCTGTTAGACTTCTTGATGAAATTTACAAGAAAGATGACTTTTTATTCATTCGTGGGATGAGGGCATTGCTGGCTAGGCCTGCATTTATTGCTCATCATTCATCGCTCTTGAGAAGGTGTTGGTGAGCTGCCTTCTTGAACAGCTGCAGTCCTTGGGGTGTTGGTACACCCACAGTACTGTTAGGAAGGGAGTTCCAGGATTTTGACCCAGCAACAGTGAAGGAACAGCGATATAGTTCCAAGTCCAGATGGTGTGTGGCTTGGAATGGAACTTGCAGGTGGTGGTGTTCCTATGCCCATATCCTGTTGAATGCCTATGAAGCCTGGTCAAACTTTTATAGATTTCTGAAAACAGATATGGTTATTCAATGGAGAAATATCATAGAATTTAACAAACTGTACAGAAGATTGAAGATATTCAATTTGGAGACCCCTGGTTCAGTGCTAAGTATTTAAATTGCTCAATTGTGCTAGGGTGTCGCATATGGACAGGCTCCTGGTTCTAACTGGGGTTTGGTTCTTGGAAAAAGACTGCCTATTAGATCAGATGTCTGCTGCCTTAAAGAAATTCCTGGGGAACAGTCATTTCATGAAGCCCTAGTAGAACAAACAGGACATTCTGCGGTGACACGAAGAACGGAGGGCTCGATGTTTACTAAACTTTGAAATGGTCCAAATACTGGATGCAGGCATAAGTACAATGGAAGAGTTAAAGACGGGAGGAATGAGGATGAAAGCACCTTTAGCAGGTCTGACTATTAGAGCGGCAGACAGAATTGGAACAGCAATCATAGGCAATTGAATCCCAGGAATGCCCACGGAACAATTAATAGGTGGTTCAAATGTGACTCAAAGTATCTTTATGCATTGAATTGCCTTAACCGGAGGGGCTTGATCCTCGAAATAACACATGACATGCAGAATTCTTAGAAGAAGAAGACACTGATGAGCCTAAATGAATTGTACTAGTCACAAGGAGTTTTAATCCTGTGATGAATGTGTTAGTTGTGCATTCATCCAACTGTGTTGTATTAGATAGTTCTTGCACATCAACAGTATGTGGAACTGATTAGTTACAATGTTATCTGAATTTACTCAGTAGTGAGGATCAACGCAAGGGTAAGGAGTATAAAAGTACTATCAGTTTTAGGTTTGGTTAAAACAACACATTGAAGTCACTGAAGAGAGCAGTAATTCATGTAAAATAGCTGGAGAAAGTCGCTTTATCAGCACTTATTTAGTCTCTAGTGAGATACCTTTACTGTCGTGTAAACCTTCAATTAAAAAGGCACAAATGAAACTTGATTTGGAGTGTGATGAGGCAATTGTTTTTGGAAAGTCAGTGAATTTGCAGTTTGCCCAGTCAAGACATTATTGTATCCCTTTAATGAAACTTGATGTTTCTGGTCAAAGTGTTGGAGAAGTATAAATGGCATCAGGTGATAAGAATCAGAGAAATAAAAGCAAATTATCTTGAAGTATACAGACAATTTGCTCATCCTCCTTGTCGAAGATTAAAAACCCTGCTAAAGGATGCAGGTGTGATTTGCTGAAGAGTATATGAGGGTAATAGAAAAGATTAATGAAAAGTGTGAATTCTGTCAAAAGTATTGGAGGGTGCCATCATGTCCTATTGTAAGCCTACCATTGGCATGTGACTTTAATGAGGTAGTTTCCATGGATTTAAAGGTATGGGACAAAGACAAGAATATTTTAATTCTACATTTTATAGACCTAGCAACTAGATTTAGTCTTTTTACAATAATAAATAGCAAGGACAAAATGGTGATTATAGAAAAAATCATGGAGAAATGGATAGAGACTGGACTTGGGGCAGAGCTAAGTTTCTGACTAATGATGGAGAGGAATTTGCCAATGATGAGTTCAGACATGTATGAAAACATGAACATTATAGTTATGAATACTGCAGCTGAAAGTTCTTTCAGCAATGGGCTCTGTGAAAGGAATCATGCAGTGATTGATGAAATGCTGAATAAAATCTTAGCTGTCCAACCAAACTGCAAGTTGACAACTGCCCTGGCATGGGCGGTTCATGCAAAGAATTCACTTCGGATGGTTGGTGGACATAGTCCTTATCACTTGATCTATGGGCAGAATCCCAAATTGTCTTCTGTACTGTGCGACAGTCCTCCTGCGCTAGAAGGTACTATAATTAGTTCCATTTTTCCTGCACATTTGAATGCTTTACATGCAGGGAGACAGGCTTTCATCAAGGCTGAGGTGTCTGAGGAAATTTGGCGAGCTCGGAGACATCATATAAGGCCATCTGAGGTGGAATTTAATTCAGGAGGTTTGGTGTATTATAAAAGAGAAGGTGATAGGGAGTGGAAGGGCCCTGGTAAGGTAGTAGATTGTGATGGTAGGACAGTGGTTAACAAGTGTGGAAATCAAACTGTTATGGTTCATTCCTTACGATTAATTGGGATTGATTATAAAACCTGAGCAGCTGGTAGAGGGAAACGAGGCACCTTGTATCTCAAATACTCATGTGTTTTGTGTTGAAGGTCCTGAAGAACAGAATAAGGTAGACAATTGTCCCTAAGTAGGTACTCAGATAACATCTATTCCAGAGGGGTCTAAGAGATGGAGGGATGCAACAATTGTGTAACGTGCAGGAAAATCTACTGACTAGTTTCAATATTGGTTGAATGTTCAAGATGATGGCCAAGAAGCAAGGTCCATGGACTTGCAGAATGCAGTGAAAGAGTGAAGGGTAAGAAAGTGCTGTGCAAGTTCTAACAGTGGGTCTGGAAGTGACTCTTGCATCAGGAAATGATCACATTCTGGATAAAGAGCCTCTGATAGTGCACGAGGGGGATCTTATAGCAGTAGTCCTGAAAGACATCAAAGTGCTAATAGAAGCTGTAGTTTGAACAGATTTCTCAATGAAACATAGGCTAGAGAGCAGTCTCTGAACAGAATTAGAAGCAGAAGTCCTCCTGACCATGAAGTCTCAGTAGCTGCCAATGAACACGAGGAAAAACTAATAAGAGAAGCAAAACATAAGGAATTAGAGTTGGAGAAAGTTTGGTGTTTATTTTGATCTACCAGGTAGGGGACAGCCAGCCTCGTCACATAGATGGATTTGTACTGATAAAGTCCTTCCCAATGGGACTTATAAAGCTAAAGCGAGGCTAGTTGTGAGGGGCTTTGAAGTTTGCCTGAGTGATACTGATGTTAGAGTGGACTCTTCCACAGCTGGATAAGTCATATTGAAAATCTTTTTAGCTCTTTTGGCTACATATTCATGGGAGTGTAGATCCATTGACATAAAAGCCACATTTCTTCAGGGTGATACTTTTCAGAGAAAAGTGTTTCTGAAACCACCTGAAGAAGCAGCAGATGCATCTATTGCCTTAATGATGCTTCCTTGGTGTGGTATTTCTCAGTGAGATCTGTTTTGTTGAAAATTAGTTGTGTTCAACTGAAAGCATGAGCCATGTTAATTGATATCATAAAGAAACTTTCAGGCATCTGCATTATGCATGTTGATTTCTTATGAGGTGGTACTGCAGATTTTGAGAAATATGTTAAGATTAGGGCAGAATTTAGGATTGGGAGTCTGGCTTGTGGGGACTTTAAATATATTGGTTTAGATATTAAGCAGACTGAGTCTGGAATAACTTTAAATCAACAATCCTATTTAGAGCATATTACTCCCATCCTGGTTAATCGTGTTAGGTCATCAGTGAAAGATGATGATCTATCTGAAGAAGAGACAGAGCAATTGCGAAACTTCTTGTGCCCTCAGACTAGATATGAAGCTAGTTTTGATGTGCTGGAACTAAATACGACGATGAAACACCCAAAAATTGAGAATGTTTTAAGGGCAAATAAAACATAAAAAAATTAAATCTTGAGAAATGTGTGCTTAAGTTCCCATTCTTAAGGTGACCCAAAGAACATGAAGCTAATAATTTTTACTGATGCTTCACGTGCTAATCTTGCTGATGGGTATTCGAGTGCAGCTGGTTTCATAATATTTCTGATGAGTGAAAATGAGAAATGTTGTGCTTTAGCTTGGGAAACTAAGAAAATAAAAAGGGTTATTAAAAGCATTTTAGCAGTGGAAACTCTGGGATTTGTGGAGGCAGTGGATGTGGGGTTCTATTTGTCAAATATTTTAGGTGAAATTCTGAACAAGGGACATACTAAAGACAGGATACCCATTGAATGTTATGTGGATAATTGTTTGTGGGACAATGTACACTTTCTGTGGCTGAGAAAAGATTACATATTGACCTTGCTGGATTGAAACATGCTGGAGAGAAAGAAAATCTCCAAACTTAAATGGGTGGATGCAAGTCATCAGCTACTGATTGTTTCACAAAAAAGAAATGCTAGTACAAATAAATTGATAGGGGTATTAGAAGAGGGGCATTTCACAATGTAATATTTTGTACCTATTATGGAATTTATTTTGAAATGTTGTTTGAACATGTTAATCAATGAAAGGGAATCTGTAATTGTGTATCAATTGTTTAATTATATGCAGGTTGAGGGTGTTAATTGGCATCATACTTGAGCACTTATAAGGAGACACTTACTGAGACTGGTGGAGGGTTTCAGTGGGGAACTACATGCTTGTAATCCTTTTACACTGTACAATAAATGTGAAACTGAGTAAAGATAGGCTTCAGTATTATCCTTCCACAAAAGGTTTCTGGAATTTAACAGACCCTCTGGTTTAAATTGGGGACATTCATAAAAGCCCATGGGAAGAGGCAATTTGAAATCTCCGAGAAGCAACCAGTTGCTACTGGCCAACTTGATGCACTGCATTTAAAAGTAATTTATAAAGCACTGGTTTAGTCTTTAGAGTTACATTTGTTTATGATTTTGCCTACTCTACTGTACATATATCACCATATTAAATGATTGTTTCTTAAGTGCTTGTTTATTGAAAAATAAATTTGATATCTTTAACTTAAATTGAGGTTTAATATTATATTGATTTTGGAGACAGAATGAAATCTTCTGATGGTATAAGAAAGCCAGTAGCTAAAAACAATTACAAGACTAGGTTTGTTCATTTGCTGTGTATGTTAGCAAAAGCTTGCATAGATATCGAGGAAAGGATAATACCTCAAAGTGTTGAGTTGGGAATCATGAGAATTATCCAAGCTCCTGGAGCCAAAATCATTTTGGGTAAGAAGATTAGAAAAGATCCAATAATGTTGTAGCTATGTTACAAAAATCAGCCAGGAACATTTTGGACATGGGAACCAGGGCAACAGCCCAGTGTTTTCTTTTTGCAATTGTGTAAAATTGGTTAATACAGATCATTTGGTTGGTTTACTGTTCATCATGCAAATCTTTTTCTACTTATCCATTTTACACTTTTTGGATTTTTTAAAACAAAACAATGTTCTATTTAGTTAACTTGAAATCTATTTTATACTGGTTTTCATTTGTAGATTGGTACAACAAATAATACAAAATATTGCCTTTCTTTACAGATTCCAACTCATTTGGAGAATATGTATACTTCTCCTTCTGTTCCTGAGCAATGTTTGCATAATAGTCTGGTACTCCTAAATGCATTTTATGCCATTGGCCTTGATTTTGATATACAGGTAAACTGATTATTGCATAATTTCACTAATTTCAGAATAAAAATCATGGGTATGATAGCATAGTGATTATGTTAAGTAGTTTAGTTTAGAGATACAGCACTGAAACAGGCCCTTCGGCCCACCGAGTCTGTGCCAACCATCAACCACCCATTTATACTAATCCTACACTAATTCCATATTCCTACCACATCCCCACCTGTCCCTATATTTTCCCTACCACCTACCTATACTAGGGGCAATTTCTAATGGCCAATTTACCTCTCAACCTGCAAGGCTTTGGCATGTGGGAGGAAACCGGAGCACCCGGAGGAAACCAACGCAGACACAGGGAGAACATGCGAACTCCACACAGGCAGTACCCAGAAAAGTAGACAAGCAATTCAGAGGCCTGAACTAATGATCCAGATTCATGAATTCAAATCCTGCCATGGCAGCTCGGGCAATTAAATTTAGTTAATTAACTAAATAAACCTGGAATAAAAGGTTAGTGTCAGCAATGGTGACCATGAAACCACCAGATTGTCATAAAAGTGCTGTCCATGACAATTTTGGTCGGAGTGATCACTGCATAGTACTTGTGGAGACCAAGTCCCATCTTCACACTGAGGAAACCCTCCATCGTGTTGTGTGGGACTACCATTGAGCTAAATGGGATGGATTCAGAACAGATTTAGTAGCTCAAAACTGCCCATCCATGAGGTGCTCTGGACCATCATTGGTAGCAGAATTGTATTCAACCACAATCTGTAATCTTATGGCTTGGCACATCCCTTACTCTACCATTACCATCTAGCCAGGGGATCAACCCTGGTTAAAAGGACTGTGGAAGCGCACACCAGGAGCAGCACCAGGTGTGCCTAAAAATGAGATCAACCTGTTGATGCTACAACACAGAACTATTATGCATGCTAAACAATGGAAGCAGCACGTTATAGACAGTGCTAAGCAATCCCACAACCAATGGATCAGATTAAAGCTCTGCAATCCTGCCATATCCTGTCATGAATGGTGGTGCCCAATTAAGCAACTAACTGGAGGAGGAGGCTCCATGTACATCCCCCTGCTCAATGGTGGTGGAGCTTGGCATGTTGTTGCAAAAGACAAGCCTAAAGCATTTTCAGCCAGGAATGCTGAGCGGATGATCCATTTCAGCTTCTTCCTGAGGTTCACAGGAGCCAATCTTCAGCCAATTTGATTCATTCCATGTGCTATCAAGAAACTGCTGAGTCCACTGGCAACAGCAAAGGCTATAGGCCCTGACAACATCTGGACTGCAGTGCTGAAGACCTGCGCTCTAGAACTAGCTGTTCCTCTTGCCAACCTGTGCCAGTACAACTAAAACACTGGCATCTACACAACAAAGTGGAAGATTGCCGGGTATGTCCTGTACACATAATGCAAGACATATCCAATCTGGCCAATTACCGCCCCTGCACCACCCACCCCCACCACCACCCACCCCCCCCCCCCCCCCACCCCAAGCCCCCGCCCTGCCACCAGTCTATACTCAATCATCAGCAAAGTGATGGAAGGTGGCGATGATAGTGCTATCTAGTGGCACTTATTCAGCAATAACCTGCTCACTGTTGCTCAGTTTGGGTTCCACCAGGGCCACTCAGCTCCAGACCTACTACAGCTTTGATCGAAATATGGATAAAAGGGCTGAATTCCAAAAGTGCAGTGAGAGTGACTGCCCTTGGCATCAAGGCAGCATTTGGCCAAGTGTAGCATGCAGGAACCCGAGTAAATTTTGAAGTCGGTGGGAATCAGGGGGGAAACTCTCCACTGGCTGGAGTCATACCTACTACAAAGGAAGATAGTTGTGGTTGTTGGAGACCAATTATCTTAGTCCCAGGACATCGCTGCAGTAGTTCCTCAGCACAATATCCTTGGTGCAACCATCTTTGGCTGCTTTATTAATCTTTCCTCTATCATAAGGTCAGAAGTGGGAATGTTCACTGATTGCACAGTGTTCAATACCACTAGAAACTCTTCAGATAAAGAAGCAGTCCATGCCTGCATGCAGCAAAACCTGGACAACGTTTAGGCTTGGGCTGATAAGTGGCAACTGACATTCGCAAATAATTGTTAAGCAATGATCATCTCCAACAAGAGAGCATCTAACTACCTCTCCCTGATGTTCTATGGCATTACCATCACTGAATTCCCTACCATCAACATCCTGAGGTTGTCAGCATCGACCAGAAACCGAACTGCACCAGCAACATAAATACTGTGCCTACAAGAACAGGCCAGAGACTGAGTATTCTATGGCTAGTGACTCACCTCCTGACTCCCTAAAGCCTTTCCACACCTACAAGACAAAAACCAGGATTATGATGGAATCTTCTCCACTTGCCTGGATGAATGCAGCTCCAAGAAGACTTGAGAAGCTCCAGACAAGAAAAAGCAACCGGCTTGATTGGCACTCTAGTCACCACCTTAAACACACATTCCGTCCAACGCCAATTACTGTGGCTACAGTGTGTACCATTTACTAGCTACACGGCAGCAACTCACCAAGGCTTCTTTGAAAGCACCTCCCAAACCCAGGTCATTTACTGCCTAGAAGGACTAGGGTGGCAGGGGCATGGGAACAGCACAACCTTGACATCACACACCATCCTGACTTGACAATATATTGCCATTCCTTCATCACTGGGTCAAAATCCTGGAATTCCCTACCTGACAGCACTGTGGGAGTACCATCAGCTCAGGGACTTCCACGGTTCCAGAAGCGGCTCATCACCACTTTCTCAAAGGCAATTAGGGATGGACAATAAATGCTGGCCTTGCCAGCCATACTCTCATCCCTTGGATGAATAAAAAAATCAAATACATCGAGAGCTTCTTGACATAAAAACTGTTATCTTAACCTTCTTTTGGGCCTCCTTATCTCGAGAGACAATGGATACGCGCCTGGAGGTGGTCAGTGGTTTGTGGAGCAGCGCCTGGAGTGGCTATAAAGGCCAATTCTGGAGTGACAGGCTCTTCCACAGGTGCTGCAGAGAAATTTGTTTGTCGGGGCTGTTGCACAGTTGGCTCTCCCCTTGCGCCTCTGTCTTTTTTCCTGCCAACTACTAAGTCTCTTCGACTCGCCACAATTTAGCCCTGTCTTTATGGCTGCCCGCCAGCTCTGGCGAATGCTGGCAACTGACTCCCACGACTTGTGATCAATGTCACACGATTTCATGTCGCGTTTGCAGATGTCTTTATAGCGGAGACATGGACGGCCGGTGGGTCTGATACCAGTGACGAGCTCGCTGTACAATGTGTCTTTGGGGATCCTGCCATCTTCCATGCGGCTCACATGGCCAAGCCATCTCAAGCGCCGCTGACTCAGTAGTGTGTATAAGCTGGGGATGTTGGCCGCCTCGAGGACTTCTGTGTTGGAGATATAGTCCTGCCACCTGATGCCAAGTATTCTCCGAAGGCAGCGAAGATGGAATGAATTGAGACGTCGCTCTTGGCTGGCATACGTTGTCCAGGCCTCGCTGCCGTAGAGCAAGGTACTGAGGACACAGGCCTGATACACTCGGACTTTTGTGTTCCGTGTCAGTGCGCCATTTTCCCACACTCTCTTGGCCAGTCTGGACATAGCAGTGGAAGCCTTACCCATGCGCTTGTTGATTTCTGCATCTAGAGACAGGTTACTGGTGATAGTTGAGCCTAGGTAGGTGAACTCTTGAACCACTTCCAGAGCGTGGTCGCCAATATTGATGGATGGAGCATTTCTGACGTCCTGCCCCATGATGTTCGTTTTCTTGAGGCTGATGGTTAGGCCAAATTCATTGCAGGCAGACGCAAACCTGTCGATGAGACTCTGCAGGCATTCTTCAGTGTGAGATGTTAAAGCAGCATCGTCAGCAAAGAGGAGTTCTCTGATGAGGACTTTCCGTACTTTGGACTTCGCTCTTAGACGGGCAAGGTTGAACAACCTGCCCCCTGATCTTGTGTGGAGGAAAATTCCTTCTTCAGAGGATTTGAACGCATGTGAAAGCAGCAGGGAGAAGAAAATCCCAAAAAGTGTGGGTGCGAGAACACGGCCCTGTTTCACACCACTCAGGATAGGAAAGGGCTTTGATGAAGAGCCACCTTAACCTTAACCAATTATTAATGCTATTATATTCAGATATCTGTTAAAATCATATTTTCTTTCACAACCAGTATTTTCCTTTAAGTAATATGTAGAGTGAGATTTTGTCATAATTGCCTGTAATGATGGTAGGTACATTTTCTATTCAGGATAGTGGCTGAAAACATGAGAGCTCATGGCGTAGTAGAATAGCATAGAAGGACGCTATTCGGCCCACCTCACCTATTCCAGTGGTCTGAAAGAGCTATCTGTTTATTCCTTTTTTTTTTCTCTGCCCCTTCTCTATACCCTTTTAAGTTGATATTTTTCTAATATTTATTCACTTTTCTCTTCTAAATGCCATTATGGATTCTGCTTGCACCATTTTTTTCTAGTAGGGTATTCCAGAATCTAACAGCCACTGTGTTTAAAAAAAAAAATCTCCTAACCTCTCTGTTTTGGTGATAACCAGAAAACATAAATTTAAGGTAAACACCTTACCCATCTGGATCACTAATGTCCTTTAGGGAAGGAAATCTGCTGTCCTTACCTGGTCTGGCCTACATGTGAGTTCAGACCCACAGCAATGTGGTTGACTCTTACATGCTCTCTGAAATGGTGTAACAAGCCACTCAGTTGTATCGAACCACTACAATGTCAATAAAAAGGAATGAAACCGGACGGACCACCTGACATCGACCTAGGCATCGGAAACGACAATGGCAAACCCAGCCCTGTCGACCCTGCAAAGTCCTCCTTACTAACATCTGGGGGCTTGTGCTAAAGTTGGGAGAGCTGTCCCACAGACTAGTCAAGCAACAGCCTGACATAGTCATACTCATGGAATCATACCTGACAGACAATGCCCTGGACACCGCCATCACCATCCCTCGGTATGTCCTGTCACACCGGCAGGACAGACCCAGCCGAGGTGTCAGCACAGTGGTCTACAGTAGGGAGGGAGTTGCCCTGGGAGCCCTCAACATTGACTTTGGACCCCATGAAGTCTCATGGCATCAGGTCAAACATGGACAAGGAAACCTCCTACTGATTACCACCTACTGCCCTCCCTCAGCTGAGGAGTCAGTACTCCTCCATGTTGAACAGCACTTGGAGGAAGCACTGAGGGTGGCAAGGGTCAGAATGTACTCTGGGTGGGGGACTTCAATGTCCATCACCAAGAGTGGCTCGGTAGCACCAGTACTGACCGAGCTGGTCGAGTCCTAAAGAACATATCTGCTAGACTGGGTATGAGGCAGGTGGTGAGGGAACCAACAAGAGGGGAAAACATACTTGACCTCGTCCTCTCCAATCTGCCTGCTGCAGATGCATCTGTCCATGATAGTATTGGTAGGAGTGACCACTGCACAGTTGTTGTGGAGACGAGGTCCCGCCTTCACATTGAGGATACCCTCCTTCGTGTTGTGTGGCACTACCAGCATGCTAAATGGGATAGATTTCAAACAGATCTAGCAATGCAAAACTGGGCATCCATGAGGCGCTGTGGGCCATCAGCAGCAGCAGCAGAATTGTACTCAACCACAATCTGTAACCTCATAACCCGGCATAACCCCCACTCTACCCTTACCATCAAGCCAGGAGACTAACCCTGGTTCAATGAAGAGTGCAGGAGGGTATGCCAGGAGCAGCACCAGGCATACCTCAATGAGGTGTCAACCTGGTGAAACTACAACAGAGAACTATCTGCGTGCCAAACTGCGTAAGCAGCATGCGAAACACAGAGATAAGCGATCCCATAACCAACGGATCAGATCTAAGCTCTGCAGTCCTGCCACATCCAGCGTGAATGGTGGTGGACAATTAAACAACTAACTGGAGCAGGTGGCTCCACAAATATCCCCATCCACAATGATGGGGGAGCCCAGCACATCAGTGCGAAAGACAAGGCTGAAGCATTTGCAACAATCTTCAGCCAGAAGTGCTGAGTTGATGATCCATCTAGGCCTCCTTCTGAAGTCCCCAGTATCACAGATGCCAGACTTCAGCCAATTCGATTCACTCCACGTGATATCAAGAAACGACTGCAAAGACTGTGGGCCCTGACAATATTCTGGCAATAGTACTGAAGACCTGTGCTCCAGAACTTGCTGCGCCCCTTGCCAAGCTGTTCCGGTACAGCTACAACACTGGCATCTACCCGGCAATGTGAAAAATTGCCCAGGTATGTCCTGTACACAAGAAGCAGGACAAGTCCAACCCGGCCAATTACTGCCCATCAGCCTACTCTCAATCATCAGTAAAGTGATGGAAGGTGTCATCAACAGTGCCGTCAAGCGGCATTTGCTTAGCAATAACTGCTCAGTGACTCTCAGTTTGGGTTCCGCCAGGGCCACTCAGCTCCTGACCTCATTACAGCCTTGGTTCAAACATGGACAAAAGAGCTGAACTCCAGAGGTGAGGTGAGAGTGACTGCCCTTGACATCAAGGCAGCATTTGACCGAGTATGGCATCAAGGTGCCCTAGCAAAACTAAGGTCAATGGGAATCAGGGGGAAAACCCTCTGCTGGTTGGAGTCATACTTAGCACAAAGGAAGATAGTTGTGGTCGTTGGAGGTCAATCATCTGAGCTCCAGGACAACACTGCAGGAGTTCCTCAGGGTAGTGTCCTAGGCCCAACCATGTTCTGCTGCTTCATCAATGACCTTCAGTCACAAGGTCAGAAGAGATGGAGAGCCGTTAATTCCCAGCCTCGTGTTTTCCCAGATAGATTACAACTGTTGGCCATCCCCTCCCACCACCCCCCCCCCACACCTCCCTTACGCCCCCCCCCCCCCCACCCCCACTCCTCCCCGGCACCGGATTCAGAGGCTGGCGGCTGCTGATCTCTGCTTGTTCCAGGTCCCGTTTACCGGGTGGTGGTGGCACCCCTCCACTGCCTTTGTTAGGCGGAGAGTTTCATCTGTAGACTTTTTTTTATTAAAATAAAACCACCCAGTTTGTATATTCGCTGATGACACAATGTTCAGCACCATTTGTGACTCCTCAGATACTGAAGCAGTTCATGTAGAAATGCAGCAAGACCTGGACAATATCCAGGTTTGGGCTGATAAGTGGCGAGTAACATTCGCACCACACAAGTGCCAGGCAATGACCATCTCCAACGAGAGAGAATCTAACCATCTCCCCTTGACATTCAATGGCATTACCATCGCTGAATCCCCCTCTATCAACATCCTAGGGGCTACCATTGACCAGAAACTGAACTGGAGTAGCCATATAAATACCGTGGCTACAAGAGCAGGTCAGAGGCTAGGAATCCTGCAGCGAGTAACTTACCACCTGACTCCCCAAAGCCTGTCCACCATCTACAAGGCACAAGTCAGGAGTGTGATGGAATACTCTCCACTTGCCTGGATGGGTGCAGCTCCAACAACACTCGCAGTTCTACACCATCCAGGACAAAGCAGCTCGCTTGATTGGCATCCCATCTATAAACATTCACTCCCTCCACCACCGATGCACAGTGGCAGCAGTGTGTACCATCTACAAGATGCACTGCAGCAATGCTGCAAAGCTCCTTAGACAGCACCTTCCAAACCCGCAACCTCTACCAACTAGAAGGACAAGGGCAGCAAATGCATGCGAACACCACCACCTGCAGGTTCCCCTCCAAGTCACACACCATCCTGACTTGGAACTATATAACCGTTCCTTCACTGTCGCTGGGTCAAAATCCTGGAACTCCCTTCCTAACAGCACTGTGGGTGTACCTACCGCACATGGACTGCAGCAGTTCAAGAAGGCAGCTCACCACCACCTTCTCAAGGGCAATTAGGGATGGGCAATAAATGTTGCCCTGGCCAGCGATGCCCACATCCCATGAATGAATAAAAAAAAAACAAAAAAACCCCATGGAAGCAGTTTTTTTTTTCTCAATTTATGTTTTTGAAGTTCTGCATAACTTTGTTCTCTCTATTAAATATCTTCCAAAGATTTCATTGTTCTGATGAAAATAGCCCTAGTTTCTCATTGAATAGCAAGTTTGCATACAATTATATACAACACTAACCATAACATTGTAAAATGTTAATTTTTAATCTTTTAAAATGATATTCTTTTTGTTCATTAAACAGGCCACTGACATCTCAGATCCAAATCCTATAATGATGCTTATGCTGTGTGTTTACTTGCATGAAAGACTTCCTAACTACCTTCCTAAGATGACTGTAGAGTTCACTGGTGACCTGCATGCTACAATTGTTAAACAGGTGAGTAAACTCAGGCTCTTTCCAGAATCATAGGATTTTGTGCATTTCTTTTTTCAGTGTGGTTTTGTAGTGTTTCCCCCCCCCCCCCCCCCCCACTCTGCTTAATACAGGGGTTGAAATTGTGAAATTCTGAGTAATGTTGCAAAAACTAAACTTATAATGGAGCCATTTGCATCAACTCACTGGAGATCCTCAGTTTAATTTTTTCAATTCCAGAATCTGGTTTGCAAAATCTTCCCCTGTGACAGCAGAGTTTGGATTGTTTGTATTTCAGACAGCAGAAATGGAAAACTTAAGCGGTTAGGAGGGGAAAATTGTATATTTCGTTGCTAGTCATTTTGTTCTGACTTAACATTATGTAAAAAGTAGAAGTCTCGGCATCAAAACTACTTTGGGCAGTATTATTGCCAAGTGATGAATATTTTATGTCAGTTGAGGTAATTATTGGACATAAATCTAACAAGCTGCCGTAAATTCCAAATGATTATGCAGCACATTTGACCAGGCCTTAGTCCACAGAGATGAGTCAGAACAGTGATTGGTGGTGTTTCTGAATGTGTCGTATAAAATACTGTTTTGTATTGAGAAACCTGGGTGAAGCTTAAAACTCATTAGAATCATAGAAATTTTGATTCTGAAGAAAGGCCATTGTGCCTATTTCAGTAGTACCTGACATCAAGTGAGCAGATGAGACTTGGCTTCCCAACCCTCCCACTTTTTGCCGGAGTTGACAATAACAGTTTGTATTTATATAGCACCTTTAATGTAATAAAAAAATCCCAAAGTGCTTCACTGACTCACATAACGAAATATTAGGACAGATGACCAAAAGTTTGGTCAAAGAGGTAGATTTTAAGGAGCATCGCAAAGGAGGAAAGTAAGGTAGAGAGGCAGAGAAGTTTAGAGAGGGAATTCCGGAGCTTAGGGCCTAGGCAACTGAAGACACAGCCACCAATGGTGCAATTAAATTGGGAATGCTCACAAAACCAGAATTAGAGGACAGATATTTTGGAGGGTTTTTGAGTTTGGAGGAGATTACAGAGAGAGGGAGGGGTGAGGCCATGGAAGGATTTGAAAACAAGGATGAGAATTTTAAAATCGAGGCATTGCTTAACCGGGAGCCAGTGTAGATCAGTGAGCACAGGGATGATATGTGAACAGGACTTGGTGCAAGTTAGGACATGGGCAGCAGACTTGGATTACGTCAAGTATACGCAGGGTAGAACATGGGAGGCCGGCCAGGAATGCATAAGAATACTCGAATCTAGAGGTGACAAAGGCATGGCTGAGGGTTTCAGCAGCAGATGAGCTGAGGCAAGAGCTGTTGGGTGATTTTATGGAGGTGGAAATAGGTGGTCTTGGGGATGGCAGAGATATGTGATTTGAAGCTCATTTCCTGGTCAAATATGACACCAAGGTTGTGAAGAGACTGGGCTCAGCCTGAGATATTTGCCTGGAGAAGGATGGAGTTCGTGGCCAGGGAACAGTGTTTATGGCGGGGACCATAGACAATGGCTTCTGTCTTCCTAATGTTCAGTTCCATTCACAACTCCTCAGATACTGAAGCAATCAGTGTCCATATGCAGTAAGACCTAGACAACATTCAGACTTAGGCTGATAAATGGCAAGTAACATTCGCACCACACAAGTTGCCAGGTAATGACTATCTCCAATAATAGAGAATCTAACCATCTCCTGTAGATATTCACCGACATTACCATCACTGAATTCCCCACTATCAACATCCTGGGGGTCACTGTTGACCTGAAGCTGAAATGGAGCAGCCACATAAATACTGTGGCTACAAGAGCAGGTCAAAGGCTGGGAATTCTACGGCAGGTAATCCACCTTCTGTCTCCCCAATGCCTGTCTACCATCTACAAGGCATACGTCAGGAGTGTGATGGAATACTCTCCACTTGCCTGGATAAGTGCGGCTCCAACGACAACAAGCTTCGAGTGGGAAGACAAGCCATTGCAAGCGATTCTCTGCCTATGATTAGATAGATATGAATAGAACCAGGCGAATGCAATCCCACCCAGCTGGATGACAGTGGAGAGGTGTTGGAAGAGGATGGTGTCAAAGCTGCAGATAGGTCAAGAGGATAAGGAGGAATAGTTTACCTTTGTCATAGTCACAAAGATGTCATTTATGACTTTGATAAGAGCCATTTTGGTAGTGTGGCAGGGACAGAATGGCAGGATTCAAACCTGAAGTTCTGGGAAAGATGGGCACAATTTGGTAGGTGACAACACATTCAAATACTTTGGAAAGGAAAAAAAGGTTGGAGCAGGGGAGGGAGTTTGAAAAGACACAGAGGCCAAGGATTTTTTTTAAGGAGTAGGGTAATGTCAAAGAACAAAGAACAGTACAGCACAGGAACAGGCCATTCGGCCCTTTAAGCCTGCGCGGATCTTGATGCCTGCCTAAACTAACACCTTCTGCACCTCCGGGGCCCATATCCCTCTATTCCCTTCCTATTCGTGTATTTGTCAAGATGTCTCTTGAACATCGCTATCGTATCTGCTTCCACCACCTCCCCTGGCAGCAAGTTCCAGGCACTCACCACCCTCTGTGTAAAAAAACTTGCCTCGCACATCCCCTCTAAACTTTGCCCCTCGCACCTTAAACCTATGTCCCCTAGTAACTGACTCTTCCACCCTGGGAAAAAGCTTCTGACTATCCACCCTGTCCATGCCGCTCATAACTTTGTAAACCTCTATCATGTCGCCCTTCCACCTCCATCGTTCCAGTGAAAACAATATGAGTTTTTCCAACCTCTCCTCATAGCTAATGTCCTCCAGACCAGGCAACATCCTGGTAAACCTCCTCTGTACCCTCTCCAAAGCCTCCATGTCCTTCTGGTAGTGTGGCGACCAGAATTGCACACAATATTCTAAGTGTGGCCTAACTAAGGTTCTGTACAGCTGCATCATGAGTGGCCAATTTTTGTACTCTATGCCCCGACCGATGAAGGCAAGCATGCTGTATGCCTTCTTGACTACTTTATCCACCTGCGTTGCCACCTTCAGTGACCTGTGGACCTGTACGCCCAGATCGCTCTGCCTGTCAATACTCCTAAGGGTTCTGCCATTTACTGTATACCTCCCACCTGCATTAGACCTTCCAAAATGCATTACCTCACATTTGTCCAGATTAAACTCCATCTGCCATTTCTCCGCCCAAGTCTCCAACCGATCTATATCCTGCTGTATCCTCTGACAATCCTCATCATTATCCGCAACTCCACCAACCTTTGTGTCGTCCGCAAACTTACTAATCAGACCAGCTACATTTTCCTCCAAATCATTTATATATACTACAAACAGCAAAGGTCCCAGCACTGATCCCTGCGGAACATCACTAGTCACATCCCTCCATTCAGAAAAACACCCATCCACTGATACCCTCTGTCTTCTATGACTGAGCCAGTTCTGTATCCATCTTGCCAGCTCACCTCTGATCCCATGTGACTTCACCTTTTGTACCAGTCTGCCATGAGGGACCTTGTCAAAGGCTTTACTGAAGTCCATATAGATAACATCCACTGCCCTTCCTTCATCAATCATCTTCGTCACTTCCTCAAAAAACTCAATCAAATTTGTAAGACACGGCCTCCCCTTCACAAAACCATGCTGTCTCTCGCTAATAAGTTCGTTTGTTTCCAAATGGGAGTAAATCCTGTCCCGAATAATCCTCTCTAATAGTTTCCCTACCACTGACGTAAGCTCACCGGCCTATAATTTCCTGGATTATCCTTGCCACCCTTCTTAAACAAAGGCACAATATTGGCTATTCTCCAGTCCTTAGGGACCTCACCTGTCACCAATGAGGATGCAAAGATTTCTGTCAAGGCCCCAGCAATTTCTTCCCTTGCCTCCCTCAGTATTCTGGGGTAGATCCCATCAGGCCCTGGGGACTTATCTACCTTAATGCTTTGCAAGACACCCAACGCTTCCTCCTTTTTGATAATGAGATGACTGAGACTATCTGCACTCCCTTCCCTAGGCTCATCATCCACCAAGTCCTTCTCTTTGGTGAATACTGATGCAAAGTACTCATTGAGCACCTCGCCCATTTCCTCTGGCTCCACACATAGATTCCCATCTCTGTCCCTGAGTGGGCCAACCCTTTCCCTGGTTACCCTATTGCTCTTTATATATGTATAAAAAGCCTTGGGATTTTCCTTAATCCTGTTTGCCAATGACTTTTCATGACCCCTTTTAGCCCTCCTAAATCCTTTCTTAAGTTCCTTCCTACTGTCTTTATATTCCTCAAGTGCTTCATCTGTTCTTAGCCTTCCAGCCCTTACAAATGCTTACTTTTTCTTTTTGACTAGGCTCACAATATCCCGTGTTATCCAAGCTTCCCGAAACTTGCCAAACTTGTCTTTCTTCCTCACAGGAACATGCTCGTCCTGGATTCTAATCAGCTGACGTTTGAAAGACTCCCACATGTCAGATGTTGATTTATCCTCAAACAGCCGCCCCCAATCTAAATTCTTCAGTTCCTGCCTTATAATGTTATAATTAGCCTTCCCCCAATTTAACACCTTCACCCGAGGACTACTCTTATCCTTATCCGCAAGTACCTTAAAACTTATGGAATTATGGTCACTGCTCCCGAAATGCTCCCCCATTGAAACTTCGACCAGCAGATTTGAAGGAGAGGGACATAGTACCTGAGGAGAAAGAACTGTTAACAATATCAGCTAACATGGGAGCCAAGAAGATAAGTTGAGTAGCCAGTCGTTTAGTGGGAATAGGGTAGAGAGAGCTGGAGGTGAGTCTCCAGAATACAATGAACTTGGAGAGAACCTAAGGGGAGACAGGTGATAAACTGGAAAAAGATACTGGGCTGAATTTTATATGTCCCCTCGAGACAGGAATGGACGCGAGTGGAGCCCATAAGATTGCGTGGGGTGGTGGGGTGGGGGGGGGGGTGGGGTGGTGGTGTGTGGTTGGAGCTCCCATTGCCTTCCTGATGCCACATAAGGGCCTCTTCCTGCCTCCTCCTCAATTTTAAGAAGGTGGAGGGACCGCTGTCGTGGGGAGATGCCACCGGAGAAAGCCTTGGCGGCCTTCTAGCAGGATCGGGGGTGGTTGTGGGTGTGCCTCTTTTAGGGCAATCTAGTGCCCCCAGAGACCCCCTGGGGGCTTTGGCCACGGCCCGCTGGGAAGAATCCCGCTTTATCCCACCCCACGGCATCGGAGCCAGCCTGAATGGCCCCGGCGACTCGACCGCACTTGCGTGTCCCAGGGTCTCTTCCAATCTTTGGTACTGCAGCTCTGGAGGCGGAAGCTTGTCCCTTAAGGGGATGGCGTCAGCAGTCAATTGCCTGACTGCCTTGAAATAAAACCAGGGGTCCGACTGGGCTAAGGTGAGGTCCCCGGAATACAATCTGGCCCACAATTTCAGGGCTAGGGCGGGGGAAAGCAATAGAGGAAGTTTGGCCAGATGGGCTAGTGCAAGGGAGGGATGTGACAGAGGCAGCTGATCGGATGGTTTAGCTCGTAGTGATAAAGAAGCCCATGAGCTCCTTGCATTTGTTATTGGAGGTGAGGGTGGAAGAGTTAGTTATTTGCAGCATGAAAGGAGGCTCTTCGGCCCATCAAGTCCATGCCAGCTCTCCATGGAACAATCCAGTCAGTCCTACACCTGTTTGATCTTGGTAGCCCATCAAGTTTATTTCCTTCAAGTGCCCACCCAATTTCCTTTTGAAATCATTGATTGTCTCTGCTTCCACCACCCTCGTGGGCAGTGTTCCAGGTTGTTACCCCTCACTGTGTGAAAAAACAGTTCTTCCTCACATTCCTCTGCATCTGTTGCCCAAAACCTTCAATCTGTGTCCCCTAGTCCTTGTATCATTAGTAAATGGGAACAGTTTTTCCCTCTAACTTATCTAAGACTTTCATAATCTTGTACACCTCTATTAAATCTCCCCTCAATCTCCTTTGTTCCATGAAGAACAACCCCGTTTTTTCCAGTAAACCTTGTAACTAAAATCTCCCATCCCTGGAACCATTCTGGTAAATCTCGTCTGCACCCTCTCAAGGACCCTAACATCTTTTGTAAAGTGTGGTGAGCAGACCTGGACACAGTACTCCAGTTGGGGCCTAACCAGAGCTTTATAAAAGTTCAACATAACCTCCCTGCTTTTGTACTCAGTCCCTCTATTTATGAAGTCCAAGATCCCATGTGCTTTGCTAAATACTCTTTCAGTATATCCTGCCATCTTTAAAGATCTATGCACATGAACCCCAAGTTTCTCTGTTCATGTGCACTCTTTAGATTTGTACCATTTAATCTATATTGCCTCTCCCTATCCCTTTTGCCAAAATACATCGCCTCACACTTCTCGGTATTAAATTCCATTTGTCACTGCCCATTCTGCGAGCTTATCTATGTCCTATTGTAGTTGATTGATATCCTCTTCCCTGCATGCCACATCTCCAAGTTTGGTATCATCCTTAAATTTTGAAATTTTACGCTGTATACCAATATCCAACTCATTTATATTGTTATGGCCAGGTGAGGAGGGGGGTCTCAGGTTCCCCTCTTGCCCCTTCCTCTTATTTGACTGCAACAGGGTTTATTCTTTTAAACAGTGGTTGTGCTTACCACCTCCGTGAATCTGTTACTTATTTCCTTTACTGAGATTGGTTCTTTCACAGTCAGACAGATTTTCTTGAGTTTAAACAAGAAAGAGGTAAGTTTACTATACTTAACACCCTAACCAAAATTAAAAATACGCTCCACATTCATGCACACATTCACACAAGAATCACACGCACACACACAAAGATTACAGGAGGGAAACAGATTTGGTGGTTGGATTAAAGTTCAGAATAAATGGAACTTAAATAAAATTTTTAAATCCAGTAGTTCTCGGCTGAAGCTGTATTCTTGAAGTCCTCGCTAGTCAAAGTGCTTGGGTTGACCTGCTTTGCTCAGGGTTGCTTGAAGGCAGAATTGCATTGGCTCTCTTCCCCTTGTTGCTGGCTGTAGCAGTCTGTAGGCTTGGAGGGTCCCCCAGTTGGAGATGGTTTCCACTTGATGTTTTCTGCAGAAAGTGAGAGAGAGAGACAGGGTAGCAGCAGCCTTTGCAGCTGTGCACGCAATTACTGCCTGTATGCTTGTCTATGTGACAACTTCCAGTTTCTTCAGAGATGAACAGATGATCACATGGTTCTCTCTCACTCCCCTTTGTTTTTAATGATCTCCAAAGTCTAAAACCCAAAACTTCTCTTAGGTGGGGTTGGCCTGGAGGGACGTCTCCATTTATGAATGCCTCGAGATGGTTTGGAATGTCCTGCTAACAAGGATGATCTGGCTAATCTACTTAGTTAGCCAAAGCATTGTTCTGGTTGGGCTTCTTGTTCGGCTTTTTGTCTCCAGTTCAATCTCCTGGTATTTCAGATGTAAATGGCAGTGGCCATCTTGGCTGCTAAATTTTTAAAAGTTACGTATGGTTTTTCCCATTAAAGGTTGACTAAGTTTCTAACCGATGAAATTAAATATTCCTTATTTGGCATATAGGGTTTTTCCTGACAATATATATCAAAAAAGCAATTGTCCTCGCACTGACCCTTGGGGAGCATCACGCAGGTTTGCATGTCGTGCTCCCCGTGTGGCGACAGGCCTGCCTGCTGCTGATTTAATAACAGTGGTGGAGGAAAGAGGCCCTTAATTAAGCATTAATTGCCCCATAAGGGCCTCAATTGGCAATGGGGCGGGAAGGCCATCCACGGGCCTTCCCATCACGGACTTAATCGAGATGGAGGCGGGAAGGTGACAGGGTCCCGCCCACCACCATCCTGCCAATTAAATACCCTCCCTGCCTTCAAACCGGCCACCGGGGAGAGCACAAAATACCACACCTATGATCAAATTTCCATGGATATGCCAATCCAGGGATGTTTTAGTGATACCAAACATTATAGAGTTTGTAATTTGTAAGAACAAAGCTTGAGAAGGGTTCATAGTTTTGAGTTCCTAGTACACAAGTATCAAGTGTGCCTCAGGCCTACCTGTTCTGGCACAGGGATCATCTATTCCCAGTTTGCACTGGCAGGCTGGTGCTGTCCAGTTATCCCCCGACATTTTTTCTATCCACTGAAACAATACATTTGAACATCAGAAATTGTAGTCAGAAGAAGGACCTGTTTCAGTGCTGTATCTCTAAATAAATAAATAAAAGACCAAGCAGTCCATTTGGCCGTCCCAAAAATTAATACCTCTTAATTTTCTGTTCTCTCAATTATCTATCCAATTTACCCTTAAATGTTCCCATAATATTTGTATTTATGCCTTCCTGGGCATTCTATTTTACATGTTGACCATCTATAAAGTAATTAAATTACACTGTCTATGTGCCTTCCTTTTTCTACTCTTTTGCTCTTGCATTTGTGTCCACCTCTAAAATATTAATGTGGTTCAATTTATCTGTTTCCTTAAGGGAGTCACAGGCAGATTTCTTGTTATAGTATTGAGCAACAGTGGAAAATAATGATCTTCCACTCTCTGGTCAATTCAACACTTTTCAATACATTTATTTGTAGGGCAATTAATTTCATTGCTCTTTTAAATAAGAGCATTTATTAAATTTGTTTGCAAAATCATTTTAAATTCTCATTTTAAATGTCATCACATTTTACTGATTTGTAGAATAGAATGTTACAACATAGTAGGATGCCATTTAACCCATTGTTTCTGTGTCGGCTGTGAAAGAGCTTCCAGAGAATAGGGAATGTTAAGCGATGTTAGCTGAAAGTTCAGTGCAAATGTTTAATGCTACATGTTTAATTTAAATGAACACTATATGTTGCTCTCTCATAGATGAGGCAAATTTTTATTATTTTAATGCAGGTTCGATTACAAAATCCCATCAGGAGACGTATAGCGTATTTTGCAACAATTGTAGGGAAAGAGGCAGGTGATTTCTCTTTGCCCAATGGAAACAAAGTGACAATCCCAGCAAGGTAAATTGAAGTCCTAATGTATTGTCCTGTTTGTACCTAAGGTTTGTTTTATGTTACCATATTTCTTTACCGTAGAAATATATAGGGGTAGAGATTTTTGCACATGATCAGTGACTCCGACCTAAATTGCGCCTGTTTTGAAAAGTGTTTTATCTCCCAAGTTTCTGCTTGCACTCAATTGTATATTGATGAATGCCATGAATCTATGCAGTGTGTTTTAAAAGATTTTTAAAAATTGCTTTAAGTAATATCCCCTGATATATTTAAGGGTGACAACTTGGTAAAGTTTGATTAATACTGTAAAAATTCGTTATCACAAAAAGTAACCATTTTAAAATAGTGTCAATCCATCACCTCTGAGTAACCTGATTTTAAACTGATGAAAATGACTTTAAAAAATATACAGAACTATTTTCTAATTAGAATGGGGTACTCAGTCCCTGAGTAAATTTTAAAAAACCTAATTCAAAAGCTTTCAAAACATATTCTGTTGTTATGACCAGGTGAGAAAGAGGTCGAGGGTTCATTTCAGCCTTCACCTGGTCATGCTGTAACAGGGTTTAATTTTTCAGCTCCCCTTTGGTGAATCCTTGTTCACTGCTTTCCAATTATAAGGCAAAGAAACCAGCACAAACAGGCTTTCTTAGGTTGAAAGAAGAAAAGTTGAAATTTATTAAACTTAAACTCTAATTTGGTTAACGCCTACAGATACATGCTGTGCCCCAGGCTAGTATACATACGCGATACACACATGCAAATCGAGACAGAAAAGAGCAGAAGAAAATAAAGTGGAAAGATTTGAGGCAATATCTGAAGAGTTGTTGTTACGGTTCTTTGAGCTCACTGTAGAGTCCTTGATTATAGGTAGATCTTGCTTTTTGTTGGGGTCCAGTATTCTTCTTAAACCTTGTTCATTGTAGGAGAGTTTCCTCTCTTGGGGTTCATGTGTCTTCAGTGGATTCAGAGGCTTGTGAGAAAGAGATGGGGGCAGACAAGAGAGAGATCTTCTCAGTCCAGGAGCAGAGCCCTTTCTGCCAATTCAAACATTGTCTCTCCAATTTAAAAATCTCAGTTCAAACTCTGCATCAGCCAGTTAGTCATGTGACTAACTGGTCTGACCACATCTGTTTGTGGATTGAATTGGAGCAGGGAGTTTATCTACAAGCACTCTCTGTTAATATGTAAATGTGTCTTTCCAGCCAGGGGCCTGGCAACCCCTTGTCACAGGCCTTCTCCTCTTCCCAGCAACAATTTGAAATTTCATGTCCATGTGACAAGAAATTAATACGCCTCTTTCTTGACAGGTGGGGGCCTGCATGACCCTATTGTACCCTTGCGTACAAAAGCTCCAACATCACTCATCAATCTCAACACCATCCAGGATAAAGCAGCCCACTTGATTGGCATCCCATCCACCATCTTAAACATTTACTCACTCCATCACAGGTGCACTGTGGCCACAGTATGTACCATCTACAAGATGCAATATAGTAACTCGCCAAGGCACCTTTGACAGTACCTTACCAACCTGCAACCTCTACCCCCCGGAAGAACGAGGACAGCAGGTGCATTGTAACACAACCACATATAAGTTCCCCTCCAAATCACACGCTATCCTGGCTTGGAAACATATCACCATTCCTTCACTGTCATTGGGTCAAAATCCTGGAACTCCCTCCCTAACAGCACTGCAGGTATACCTACAGTACTGTGGTTGTTTCTACACCACTTGGACTGCAGCGGTTCAAAAGGGTGGTTCACCACCTGCCCAAGGGTGATTAGGGATCAGCAATAAACACCCAAATCCCATGAATGTAGAGATAAAAGTTCAACCTTAATTTTTGGAGTCTCCGTTAAGGTATGCAAGCAAACGGAATTGGTGGAGTTCCCAATGGTGCTTAATTCACACTGGGGATGTGGCCATTTTTGTGGGTGGGATCTGCTTCTGCTTCTAGCATGATGTTCTTAAAACTTTTAAAAGATTATGGAAACTTGAATTCCACTGAATAGAGTTTGCTTTTAAAATTTCATAATTTTGTGTGCTGGTTATGCTGATAGCAGGGAAATTGCACTGAGTAAAACCAGCAGAAATTCTAGGTCATAATGGTGTTTTTTAAAATTATCTTTGTTTTCCTTTATGGATTCTACTTTCACTGCTGTTTCTGGTAGGATATTGCATGTCCTCCATGTAACATATTTTCTTCTAACCTCCTTCATCTTTTGGTGATGAACTTAAATTTGTGCCATCTCTAACATCATGGTCTCACACCAACAGCACATTTCAAGGAGTAAAACCTTTTGCAGTTGTGGTGCATCTCAGCATTTAGATGCAGTGTGTGCAAAGCCATGTGCGTCAAATCAATGTCATCCTGCACCATGGGGAAGCCTGGCAAAGCCACATGCACCCATGCCTCCTTCTCTCTGGTCAGAGAGAACGCAATGTACTCCCCTGTCCTGGCATAAAAAGTGTCAGTCACCTCCCTTAATGGAGCAGTAGATTGCCAACTTGGAGATGTAAGAGATGCCACTGCAAAGAAATGCACAGGCATGGTCACCTTCATAGTCACTGACAGCACCGTCCTTACCCTGTTCTGAGGCTGCAGGTCTGCCTGCAAGACATGGCAGAATTCAGTGAGCACCTTGTTCGTAAAACAGAGATGATGCACACACTGTTGTTGTTTGAGGTACGGGCAATGGTCCCTGAAGACCCTGTGTGGATAAGGCTTTCAGCTGAGAGCCCTGCTCTCCCTCCTCTCCCTCCTCCTCTGAAAGCAGCTTGTCCTCTTCCGTGTTGCCTTTGCTCAATCTTGCCTTTCATGCTGCAGGCCAAGATGGATGGTAACTGCAGTACCCATAACTAGGAGCAAGTGATCTGACCAGAACACTTGAAGTCAAAACCAAGACCTTCACCGCATGCAGCACCACTCCGTCGACTTCACCAACCTTAAACAGCACTGGGAAACTCTCAGCACTTCTACAAGCTCAGACAGAGCCATCAGAAATCAATTAGCACGTAATCTGAAAATAGTTTTGATCCCTTTAAATAGCACTAGTTGGGGGTCATGTGGCTGAGTGTGTGTTTAAGAGACAGTATTAGCTGGAGTGACTAGGCCAAAAACAGCAGCGCTGGTATCAAGTCACACGCTGACTGATGTCATGATCTGTCTACTCTGTATACCTCTGGTGCACATTCATAATGCCTGAGCTAACACCCTCACCAATATGGCTGCAGCGCGGGTTGCATCAGAAGTGTGCGCAAGCAACGTGGATGCCATTTATGTACCAACACAACACCTGTAGCGCTGAAACTATGTATGCAGCAGAGCTGAACTCTTGTCGCTAATGTGGAAACTGTCTTTGGTCCTAGCATCCCTAAATTGGTACTTGGACTTCAATAATTTTGTGGGGTGAACCGACCGCAGCTTGAGTATTTTACTAAGATGAATATTGAACCACTTGCCTCACCGGCAGTGGACCAATGGTTATTCTCATGAGGGGGATTGGAGTGCCAACAATAGGGAGCGGGGGGGTGGGGGGTTCGTCAGGACTTATGGAATCTGGGGAGCAGTCCTGCTCATCCTTGCTGCACAAGACCGCTTGCATTTTTAAAAGTAACCTTACGTGCTGGTGGTGCTGCTGCTTCTTAGACCGCATTGGCCATTTAACATTCCTGAACATAGCAAGCCCTGCACCTGCTCTGTTCAATCCAAACCAATTTCTCCAAGTGAGTCTAAGAACAGGCCTTACGCCGCCCCCTTCTTTAAATATACAAGGGGCTTAATGCCTATTTCAGGTCAGTGCCCATGAATTCTGCAAAGTCGCTTTTACCAATATGGCGGTGTTTGTAATATAGGTGCAGATCGGGCGTCAGGCATTGTGCCCAAAATTGGTTTGTCGTTTTTTGCTTCTTTATTTGTACATCCCCAGCATGTTTGCCCTACTGAGCCAATGGCGCTTGAGATGGCTTGGCCATGTGAGCCGCATAGAAGGTGGCAGGATCCCCAAGGACGTATTGTGCAGCAAGCTCGTCACTGGTATCAAATCCACTGGCCATCCATGTCTCCGCTTTAAAGACGTTTGTAAACACGACATGAAGTCTTGTGACATTGACCACAAGTCGTGGGAGCCAGTTGCCAGCAATCGCCAGAGCTGGCAGACAGCTATAAAGGCAGGGCTGAAAAGAGGCAAGTCGAAGTTACTCAGCAGCGTAAGGAGAGAGCCAACTGTGTAACAGCCCCGACAACTAACTTTACCTGCAGCGCCTGTGGAAGAGTCTGTAACTCTAGATTTGACCTTTGTAGCCACTCCAGACGCTGCTCCACAAACCACTGACCACCTCTAGGCACTTATCCATTGTCTCTCGAGACAAGGAGGCCAAAAGGATTTGTAATATATATTGGTGTATATGTTATATGTGTGTATATACATGAATGCCACATATCCTTGAACATATTATAGAAGGTGGCATCTAACCAAATAATTAAACTTTTTTAATGTAATTTAAGCAGGCTGCTTCTCTGACAGTGGAATAGTTCATACTGTATTGTTCAGTTGAGTTGATGAATATTAAATTTGTTTTGAACTGAAACTCAATATTGCTATGAATGAACTGTCAAGTTTAGTCTGGAAGACATGGAATTCTTATTAGTTGGTACAGAATTTGTTTGACAGATGGTTGCATTGATAGTTGGTTACTTCAAATTCTATAAATCTTTTCAGATGGATAATTTACAATTTTACAAGACTACATAATTTGGTTTTCCTGAGCATGAGAAACAGATATTTCATTTTGAGGATTCATTTGCATTTGATATGGAGAGTAAAACAAGCCAATAAAAATTAGTTATCAAAAGTATAATCTCTATAAAAGTATTGAAATTCCTTATGTACCTTTCAAGCAAGAGAGCTCTCTAGTTTATAGATGTAATTTACTTTAAATTCCACCGCAGAATGGCAAACATGTATGATTCTTTCCATTTTAATCATTACTTGCAATATAGCACTCAAATAATTGAAGGCACATTGAAAGAGCACAATCCTAATAAATTCATACAGTTGTGAATGTGTTAAGTTAAAGTTGAGATTGGGATTGAATGTTTATGAAGAAGAAGAGACGTTGGAGATGAGTTCTGAGTACATGCTGGTGGCACAAAACCTTACCCAATTCTAGCAACATATTGGAAAATTCTGGGTGTGTTACCTGTGATTTTCTGCCCATTGTGTTGATCTAATTGATTGATGTTTGTTTATAGAGCTGAATTTTCAACATTTGTTTTAACCAGGAGTCATGTTGATATAAATGTGGAATTCACAAGCCGGTTCTTGAACCCAGAAGAAGCTTTGCTAGTTTTTGTATCGAGGTTGAGGAAAGGAGTTTTGGCCACCACAACTACATTTTTACTAATGGGACAAATCAACAACATTAATCCTACTGTAAGTGAATACTAATGTATGATATGTCTGTGCATCTATTTTAAAACTTGTGGGTCCTTTTTGAAGAATCGCATTGATCAGTATAGATAACATCACCTTTCCAGCTGTGTGATACTTTCTAGCAATGTCACATTGCTAATAATGTTTAGTTTAGTTTAGTTTAGAGATACAGCACTGAAACAGGCCCTTCGGCCCACCGAGTCTGTGCCGACCATCAACCACCCGTTTATACTAATCCTACATTAATCCCATATTCCTACCACATCCCCACCTGTCCCTATATTTCCCTACCACCTACCTATACTAGGGGAAATTTATAATGGCCAATTTACCTACCAACCTGCAAGTCTTTTGGCTTGTGGGAGGAAACCGGAGCACCCGGAGAAAACCCATGCAGACACAGGGAGAACTTGCAAACTCCACACAGGCAGTACCCAGAATTGAACTCAGGTCACTGGAGCTGTGAGGCTGCGGTGCTAACCACTGCGCCACTGTGCCGCCCTGACATTTGCATTCATTTCACTTTCTAGCAATCTAATTGGTTGCAACTTACCTTGTGATTGACCTTTTCACCATTTGTTTGACAATGGTGATAAAGACAGGTCAAGTAGGGAGAAGGTTTTTATTTGATCACTGGTAATTCCACATTTTCCATAGAATCTACTACTATTGATTTTTGAACTGTGCTTAGTCCATGGGTTGAGGAATATCTATGGTCACTGCTGCTTTCTGCTCCATAATAATAAGTTATAGCATCATAATGACTTCTGGAAATGCAACAGTTCAAAATGGTTACATTTATTGTACTTCTTATCTTGAATGTACTTTTGATATTGTATAAGGCTGCCGTGTTAATAATATAAAGGACTAACATTATCACTGGCCATATTAAATAGAAATGCTTTCATACCATGACCAAGTACAAACTTGACAGGTGTTTCATTTTATGCACTGTTATGTCTTATTTTGTTGAGCACAGTATCATTTTTTTATATTTTATCAATGCCTCGTAGCTATTTTCATGTAGTTGTGCAACAACTCGTGCTGCCATGTTGCTATTTGACTGATGTGTTCTTTCTTTCAATTTTTCAGGCTACTTTTAAATGTGAATCTCCATGTTATGAGCAGAAAAGAATGCAATTCAATATTACCAACCCTTTAAATGGAAAGGGAGATTTCCGGTATGTCTTAATTGGTGGCTGAACAAACCGCCAAAGTAAGAGCTATCTGGTAACTTATTCTAGGATATAATCCATATATGTTTTTATAAATGACTTTTCCCAAGTCAAGAATTTGGTGTAACTGGGAATTTGGCACAGAGGGGAAAAGAGGTGCTGCGTTTTTATCTCCAGTGTTATGAAAGTGCTTCCATTTTTTGTTAAATATTTTTTGAGGACTCTTATTTAAAGTATGGAATGGATTCATTTTGGAAGACTGAAGATTTCATAGATGAGGTCCCAGAGGACTGGAGAATAGCCAATGTTGTTCCTTTGTTTAAGAAGGGTAGCAAGGATAATCCAGGAAATTATAGGCTGGTGAGCCTTATGTCAGTGGTAGGGAAATTATTAGAGAGGATTCTTCGGGACACGATTTACTCCTATTTGGAAACAAATGGACTTATTAGCGAGAGGCAGCATGGTTTTGTGAAGGGGAGGTCGTGTCTCACTAATTTGATTGAGTTTTTTCAGGAAGTGATGATATATGGACTTCAGTAAAGCCTTTGACAAGGTCCCTCATGGCAGACTGGTACAAAAGGTGAAGTCACATGGGATCAGAGGGGAGCTGGCAAGATGGATACAGAACTGGCTCAGTCATAGAAGACAGAGGGTAGCAGTAGAAGGGTGCTTTTCTGAATGGAGGGATGTGACTAGTGGTGTTCCGCAGGGATTAGTGCTGGGACCTTTGCTGTTTGTAGTATATATAAATGATTTAGAGGAAAATGTAGCTGGTTTGATTAGTAAGCTTGCGGACGACACAAAGGTTGGTGGAGTTGCAGACAGTGATGAGGATTGTCAGAGGATGCAGCAGGATATAGATTGGTTGGAGATTTGGGCGGAGAAATGGCAGATGGAGTTTAATTCGGACAAATGTGAGGTAATGCAGTTTGGAAGGTCTAATGCAGGTGGGAGGTATACAGTAAATGGCAGAACCCTTAGGAGTATTGACAGGCAGAGAGATCTGGGCGTACAGGTCCACAGGTCACAAAGTGGCAACGCAGGTGGATAAGGTAGTCAAGAAGGCATACGGCATGCTTGCCTTCATCGGTTGGGGTATAGAGTATAAAAATAGGCAAGTCATGCTGCAGCTGTACAGAACGTTAATTAGGCCACACTTAGAATATTGCGTGCAATTCTGGTCGCCACACTACCAGAAGGACGTGGAGGCTTTGGAGAGGGTACAGAAGAGGTTTACCAGGATGTTGCCTGGTCTGGAGGGTATTAGCTATGAGGAGAGGTTGGATAAACCCGGATTGTTTTCACTGGAACGACGGAGGTGGAGGGGCGACATGATAGAGGTTTACAAAGTTATAAGCGGCATGGACAGAGTGGATAGTCATAAGCTTTTTCCCAGGGTGGAAGAGTCAGTTACTAGGGGACATTGGTTTAAGGTGAGAGGTGCAAAGTTTAGAGGGGATGTGCGAGGCAAGTTTCTTTACACAGAGGGTGGTGAGTGCCTGGAACGTGTCGCCGGTGGAGGTGGTGGAAGCAGGTACCATAGAGACGTTTAAGAGGCATCTTGACAAATACATGAATAGGATGGGAATAGAGGGATATGGATCCCGGAAGTGCAGAAGGTTTTAGTTTCGGCAGGCATCAAGATCGGCGCAGGCTTGGAGGGCCGAATGACCTGTTCCTGTGCTGTACTGTTCTTTGTTCTTTGTTCACTTTGTTTTTTTGTTGAAAGTTTACTGAAAGGACACTGAGAGGTCTTTTTTGAAAACAAACCTTTACTGGATATCACATGCCTTCAGCTCAATAAACAACAGAAACCTTGGTGACATGGGGGAGATGTTTAAACAGAAGTGACATGTCCAGATTTGAGGGTCAGAATATGGTTTTGCTTCTGAGATATTGTTTTGGTTCAGTTGGGGCATGGATAGAATTGAAAAGCAGTTGGTTTTGTAGCCTGCTGAAAAGAAACCCCCAGCTCATCTTTCCTGCACCTCTCCAAGAGACCCTAAGAAATCCAGTGTTCTTCTTTCTTTACCTCTTTGGAAAAAAAACCCTGCGAATCCAGAGTATGTTAACTGAAACCCCTGATGCCACATTTCTTTTCGAAAGCCTACCACTCTATTTTTTGACATCTCCAGAACGAACTGCTTCTGGAAATATCCCAGTGACCTGTCTCTATATATCAGGACGCCAGACCAAATGGGACAACTGACATCCTTCTGTATATTCTCTTTTTTCTTCAAGAATTAGCAAGTATTTGGCCAAAGTATTCCTTTCTGTATCTTTTTTTGGTAAAAGACCTCTGCAGAGAGAATTTCTTAATTTTTTGTCCCTGTGTTGTGTGGGGTATTTAAAAAGGGAACTTTCATATTTCAATCTGTGTGTTAATGCTTTGCTTCGTTATTGGGTTTTATAATAAACTGATAATTTTGTTGTTTATTGAAGAAACCTGGTTGGTGTATTTTATTCTGGGATAAAGAGTAGAGTATATGATTGACCGTATCGGTAACTGGGTAAACATTTAAATATATGTTGTGACCTGTGGAGAAGTGGAACTAGATAAGACCGTGCACTCCTCCCGCCTCTATTGTAACACCAGTAGCTGGTGAGTGTTTTTCTTTTGTCTCTAAGCTAGGATACTGTCAATTGCTATTAGTTTACTAAATTGGTAACTTAAACTAGATAAAGCAATTAATTCATAGAACTAAAATAATCGATTCAATTAAAAAGATAATTAATTAACTAATCAAATAAATAAATAAGGGTAGATAGGCAGGGCAGGTGGTGTGCAGTAACTGCAGCAAGTGGGAGTTTATGGAGAGCATTGCAATTCCGGACAACAATATCTACGGTAAGGGTTTGCAGCTTGAACAATTTCAGCTTAGGGTTGTTGAGCTGGAGTTCGAGCTGCAGACACTGAAGGGCATCAGGGAGGGATAGTTACCTGAAGACTTTATTCCAGAAGGCAGTCACACCCCATAGGTTAAATAGAACTTTAGAGTTTGTCAAAGTCAGGGGTGTGTGACTGTGTGTCAGGCAGGAATAGGGGTCCAGGATATAGTGAAGGAGGAGCCTTGGCCCTTGACTCTGACTAACAAGTATGAGGTACCGTGTGGATGAATACGAGGACTGCAGGATGGATGGACAAACTGACCTTTGCACGATGGTGCAGGAGGCCATTCAAGAGGGGGGTGTAAAAAGGAATGTGGTAGTTATAGGGGACAGTACAGTCAGCAGAATAGATACTGTTCTCTGTAGCCACGATCAGGAGTTGCAAAGGTTGTGTTGCTTGCCACGTGCCAAGGTTAAAGGCATCTCCTCGCAGCTCAAGAAGAACTTGGAGGGGGAGGATCCAGTTGTGATGGTCCATGTAGGAATGAATGACATAGGTAGAACTAGGAATAATGTTCCGCTAAGAGCGTTTGAGAAGTTAGGGTCCAAATTAAAATGCAGAACATCAAAAGGTAGTAATCTCTGCATTATTACCTGAGCCACGTGCCAATTGATATTGGGATAAACAGATTAGAAGGTAAAATGTGTGGCTGAAAGTGTTATGTGGGAGGCAAGGGCTTCACTTTTTCAGCCATTGGCATCAGTACTGGGGAAAGAGGAAGCTGTCCCGATGGGAGGAGATCCACTTCAACCAGATTGCGACCAGCGACACAGCGAAGCAAATAACTAGAACAGTAGACAGGGATTTAAATTAATAAGCGGGGGGTGGGGGGGTCAGGGGGTGAGCGCGGAGGTGGTGGCAGGAGGAGTCAGGAAAGGGTAAATTCAATAGTAGCAAGAAAAATGTCAAGGCTCCAGACCAGAGCAGTATTTCGGGTAAAAATAAGCAGAGTAGGTCAAGAAGGGCAGTGAGAATAACAAAGGTAATAGGGCCTTCATGAGTAAGGTGATGCCAGGGAAAATCAGAAAAAAAGTCAAAGCTAAAGGCACTATATTTGAATTCTCAAAGCAAATTAAATTACTTAGCACAGATGGATGTTAATAGGTTTGATCTAATAGCCATTACAGAGACATGGTTGCAAAGTGAGCAAGGTTGGGAACTAAATGTTCCAGGATACTTAACCTTTAGAAGAGATAGGCAAAATAGAAAGGAGGAGGGTGTAGCCTGATAATAAGATAGGATAAAGACAGCAGAGAGAGAGGATTTTAACCCAGAAAATCAAGTAGTAGAATCAGTTTGGATGGAGCTAAGAAACAGCAAAAGGCCGAAAACTTTGGTGGGAATTGTTTATAGGCACCCTAACAGTAGTGGTAGTGTAGGGCAGAGTATAAATCAGAAAATTAGAGGCACTTTTAATAAGTGTAAAACAGTAATCATGGGACAATTTAATCTTTGTGTAGACTGGGCAAATCAAATTTGCAATAATGCTGTGGAGGATGAGTTCATGGAATATATATAAGATGGTTTTCTCAATCAGTATGACAAAGAGCCAACTAAGGATCAAGTTATTTTGGATCTAGTATTATGCAGTAAGAAAGGGTTAATTAATTAATAGCTTTCTAGTAAAGGGACCCCCAGGGAAGAGTGACCATAATATGATAAAAATTTTATATTGAGTTTAAAAGTGATTTAGTTAAGTCCAAATCGAGCGTCTTAAATATAAACAAAGCGAACTACGTAGGTATGAGGGGTGAGTTGGCTAATGTCAATGGGGAAATTATATTAAAAATGTATGACAGTAGACAAACAATGACTGTCATTTAAAGAATTAATACATAATTTACAACAAATATACATTACCTTAAGACACAAAAACACCACAGAAAAAGTGCCCCAACCATGGCTAAAGAGGAGTTAGATCAAAGGAAGAGGCTTAGAATGATGTCAAAAAGAGTGGTAAACTTAATGATTGGGAAGATTTTAGAGTTCAGCAGAATAAGAGCAAGAAATTGAGAAGGAAAGAGATGAGACAATGAGAGTAGACTAGCAAGAGACACCAAACAGGTTGTAAACGTTTCTATAGGTTTGTAAATAGGAAGAGATTAGTAACAGTAATCCAACTTAATTAGCGGGGTACTGCAAAGAGCAGTACTTGTGGCTCATCTATTTATGATCTATGTTAATGACTTGGATAAGGTGACTGAGTGTAGCATATCCAAGTTTGCTGTTTCCCACCAATGTTAGGTGGGAAAGCAAGCAGTGAGGAGGATGCAAAGAGGCTGCGGAGGGATATTGACAGGTTGGGTGAATGGGCAGGAATGTGGCAGATGGAATTACAATGTGGTAAAGTGGGTGAAATTATCCACTTTGAAAGGAAAAATAAAAAAGCAGAATATGTTTTGAATGGTGAGGGACTGGGAAATGTTTGCATTCAGAAGGACCTGCGTGTCCTTGTACATGAATCAGAGAAAGTTAGCATGCAGGTGCAGCAAACAATTAGGAAGGCAAATAGTATGTTTGCTTTTGTTAAAGGATTGGAATATGACAGTCAAGAAGTCTTACTACAATTATACAAGGTATTGGTGAGGCCACACCTGAAGTACTGTGTGCAGTTTTGGTCTCCTTATCTAAGGAAGGACAAACCTGCCCCAGAGAGAGTGCAACAAAGTGTTACTGGACTGGTTCCTGGGATAAGGGGATTGTCCTATGAATAGAGATTGATTAGACTAGGCCTATATTTCCTGAGTTTAGAAGAATGAGAGGTGATCTAACTGGAATATATAAATTTCTTAAGGGACTTTGCAGCGTAGATGCTGAGAAAATATTTCTCCTAACTGGAAATCTAGAACATGGGGTTGCAGTCTTAGAATAAGGAGTCAGGGCCATTTAGGACTGAGATGAAGAGAAATTTCTTCACTCAAAGCTTTGTGAATCTTTTGGAATTCTTGACCCCAGTGAGCTGTGGATGCTCAGTTGTTGAGTATGATAAAGACAGAGGTCTTTGGGTACTAAGGGAATTGAGGGATATGGGGATAGTGCTGAAAGGTAAACTTGAGATAGATGATTAGCCATGATCTTGTTGAATGGCACAGCAGGCTCAAAGGGCCAAATGACCTACAACTGCTCCTATTTCTTATATTTAGTTTAGTTTAGTTTAGAGATACAGCACTGAAACAGGCCCTTTGGCACAGACTCACAGCGAGTCTGTGCCGACCATCAACCACCCATTTATACTAATCCTACACTAATCCCATATTCCTACCACATCCCCACCTGTCCCTATATTTCCCTACCACCTACCTATACTAGGGACAATTTATAATGGCCAATTTACCTACCAACCTGCAAGTCTTTTGGCTTGTGGGAGGAAACCGGAGCACCCGGAGAAAACCCACGCAGATACAGGGAGAACTTGCAAACTCCACACAGGCAGTACCCAGAATTGAATCCGGGTTGCTGGAGCTGTGAGGCTGCGGTGCTAACCACTGCGCCACTGTGCCGCCCACATTCTTATGTAAAACTTTAATTTTGCTGAATGCCATGTGGGTATGCATTAATATAAAAGCTAAAGCTTTTTAAAAAACCTTTTTCACACTAGAACTCATCCATGTATTATTCAATAATAAAATTGTGATATTTATATCAAACGTGGGTGGGTCTAGAAATAAATATGTTTTAAAATTTATCTGCTTATTCAAATATAATTAACGATCAAAAGGTTGCAGAAGTGCCTGTTTGTGCACAAATATCAGCATCTTCAGTCACTGATGTTAAATATAGCTCATTAATTATATAGTGGAGAAACATTGATTCACTTTCTAAACTGGTGAGGGTATATAGTACCACAAATAAAAAATCGATTTGAATATTACAAGCTTTGGAAAATCACTTGTATTCGTTTTCTAAAAAACAAATCCTCTTTTGATGTCTTGATAATGAGTGCAGATTTGTACATCTGTAGCAAGTATTTTTCAGAGTGGACACTTTGGCCGGAATTTTACGTTGAGTGAAAGGCCCTGCCCACCAGCCGAAAAGTCGGTGGTGAGCCTGCCTCTGCCGGGCCTGGGGAGCCAGGCTGGGATTTTTTGCTCCCCAGGCCCTTAATTGGTCTTGGGCGGGACTTCCACCTCCTTCGGGCAGGAAGTCCTACCTAATGGAGCTGCCAACCAATCAGTGTGCTGGCAGCTTAATCCCAGCAGCGCCACTGGGAGCAGTGACCACTGCTGGGACTACACCCAGCCATTGGAGGCAACAGGAAGGACAGCCCGGGAAAGGAGGTAAGTTTTTTGGGCTTCGCCAGGGACAATAAGTCGAGCCCTGGCGAGGTAATGAAGGTTGGTTGGGGGGGCAGTGTTGCGCTTTGGAGGCGGTTAAATTCTGGACTTTATCTTGCAAAGAAAATATTGGGGTTGAATTTCTACAGGGGTTTACTCCTACTGTAACTTCAGCAGAGCCACAGGATCCCTGGATGAATGGCCTAAGCACTGGTTACATCACTTTCCCAGAGTTTCTGCAGCTTTTCTGCCAAAGTTATGGCAGAGGAACAGAACAGCCCCCATGGAAATTCACATTCAGTGTTTTGAGTTTGAGGTTTTGAGACAGTATGTAGATAGTTGTGAATTATTTACTTAGGCAATACTTTTACTGTTTTTTCTAGGGTAATTTTAATGGAAACCCAGAACAGTCTTTTTAAGACAGAGGATTTTAAATGCATTGCAGCCTTACTTGCTAAAGTGAAGATGCAAAATCAAAAAATGAATATAAAGTTTAGGTAAGTTTCACAGCTAAATTAGACTGTTTAATAAATTGATTTGCTTGTCCACTGAATTGTTTTTTCAGTTGACCACAATGTAACTAGAAATTCAGTTGAAAGATTGAATTTAATTCTGTTCTTATCATTGTTTCCAAATCATTGCATCGTTTGAAACATATAAAGGGGGAATGACAGCCATAACTGATCCTGCCCTCATTCAAGATACACACAAATTCTTGTTCCAGAGTGTGCCACTAAATAGCAATCAAGAGTTGGAACCAGGCAGGCTGTTTTTAGCCTTCCTTACCATGGGGTACTTTGGCCACTTGTAGCACTTTGACTAACACCTTGGCTGAGATCAGGCATCACAGCTGTCTGGAGATCGAAGACGCACCGCCCTGTTCTGTGTGGTTCAGTGTCACGAGGGAGTGCTTTTACTTACTTTTTACTGAATAAAAAGAGTTTTATTGGTTCTTGGGATGTGTGCATCAATGGAGAGGCCAGCATTATTGCTTATTCCTAATTTCCCATCCCTAATTACGCTTGAGCAATGTTCTGCTTAGGACCCTGAAATGTATAGAGTGTGTAGTTGTAAATGCACATTGTAAAGCTGGATTAACATTTTGTTATTTTGCTTGATTGGCCCTTGAGATCAAGGAGAAATTTTGTAGACCTTTGCTTGCCAGTAGTTGCTTTCCTCTTTCAGGTGACTGACCGAGCTGGTAGACATGGGGGGGCCCGATTACGCATAATCTATGGAGGAAATGGGGTCAGTGATTGGACTGCCCTCTCTCATTTCATACTTTTGGTGTCAACTGTTGGTCAGTGGTAACACTCTTGCCTCTGAGACAGAAGGATATAGGTTCATCTCCCACTCCAGAGAACTGAACACATAATCTTGGATGAGATAATTTGTTGGATGAGATGTTAAAAGGGGATTAGCCTTTTGTGTATTCAAACTGTCTGACAAAGACTAAGGACAAATCTTCAAAACCAAAAGGTGTTAATGAAACCCATCTCACACCTCTCCTAAAAACATTCCAGAATTGAATGTTTTCTTCTAAAACAAAGGAGGTGTGAAGTAGCCATATCTTGGGCCATTGTATGATCACCATGGGAATGCAATCAGAGTGTCTCCTAACATGAGGTGAGATGTGACAGTTTTGTCTAAAAACAGACAACCAGAGAGAGATCCAGCAGGTGAAGCTACTTGTAATAGTTGGCATTCCAGAAATCACCTGCCCTGGTGAAAACATCCTGCATCTACATAATACAGCAGAGAGAGCTGGAAGTGACCCACCATCTTCAACAGAAGTTTCAATTAAGAGAAATCTACAATCATCTCAGGACTGCAAATATCTGGAACTTGAGTCTCAAGAGAATTCAACAAGTTTATCGTAACCCATCATCCCTACAAAAACCCACCTATCTCTTTCCCTTCTCTATCTGTTTCTTTGTGTGTGTGTGCGTGCATGCACGTGAGTGAATGCGTGAATGAATAAGGTTGCGACAATTTCAGGATAAGGCGTCTTGATCAATAAAGAATTGACTTTGTTTTGTTTTTAAACCTACAAGAAAACCTGTCGTTGTCTTTTTATTTGAAAAATAAAACCTCAAGGGGCTAAACTCTTAATACAAATGCACTTGCTGCGGTCAGGTGGGGAGTTGAACAGTGGGAACCACCTATGTCACACCACGTGGCCGTAACATCTAGCCTAGCCTATAGCCTGGCCTAGCCTATTCTATTTTTAACATTTTAATCAAAGACAGGTCAGAATAGGGAAGTCTTATTTTTACTAAAAACGGAGACTAAGGGACCAAACTACATTCAAAGCATAAATTGGCTAATTTCTTAGCCCCTGAATTATGGCCCAGATCAATGGTGGTGGCAAGGTCGGATCAGCAAGCTAAAGCCAGAATTTGAAGTGGACCCGGTTCTACCAGAATCCTACCTTGCTTTATTGGTGCTGCCATTTTTTGATGAGGTTGGGGCTTTAGGTTTATTTTCTACCCATCCTCTTATGACAAGCAAACATGTCAATGAAGTTCCTGGGCTAGGTTGAGAATTCCATTTTTTATGTTCTTCAAAGACTTCAGCAGAATTCATACCACTTGAGTTGGCAGGTCCATTTGAGGCCCAAATCTTTACCTAGACAAATGTAATAAATTTTGGAAGGATTCAATTATCTGGTCTGGAGGCAGAATGATTCCTTTTGAAGCTGAACACTCCCAAATAATAAGCTTTGTCTTTGACCCCAGTGGCCCTTGGCGGATCTTGCATAGAGTGGCAATGAGCTGCTCTACCTTATAAAGCTAGACTGAATTGAGCATTGCTGATTTGCCATTGCAGGTGTTAGTAGCCCATCCAGGGCATGCAATAATCCTGCCTCCAGGTCTTGGGGTTGGAATCCCATCCCTGGGTTTAGGAAGGACAGGGTTTCCATTCTGTCTTAACTGAACTGCAGTCCAGACTTCCAGGAATGTTGAGCCTTTGTTTTCTCCTATTTTGTTCAGGTGCATGTAAATAGAGTTACTATATTTTAATCTAATAATTAAATTTGACCTGTCACCAGTGTCATGGAACTGTAATTATTTTTCACCTTGGATTAAAATCATTGTGTGCCTTTAAGACTGAGCACAGGGTGCCAGCTGCACCTATCCCTCAGCCACAGCAGGAAAGGTCACATGGTATAATGTTTCGATTTGACTGTGTAAAACTGGCAAAAAATAGTCCTAACCAGCCACCAGCGAGGCATTCTCCTGAAGAAAAGAGCCGTCTATTCTCTCTCAGCAGTAAGGAGCTACAGGCTGAGTTAATTGCCTAAGGGAAAAAAAAAGCCCTTTTTTGAAGAGACCACTTGTATTGCTGAAGGTAGAAAAACTGCTTTACTTTACTTCCAAGCTAGGAAGTATTTGCTTCAAGATTGAATCTCACTTGAATGATTGTATTTTCTGGAATTCGCCATTGGACTTGATGCCTGCTGCAGCTGAAGTGTTTTGAATGCCTATCCATTGAAGAACTATTTAATCAAATCCGTGTGGAGACTTCAAATGGCATTTGACTATTTTCACATTAGAATACCTCACCCATCGGGAACGTAACCCACAAAGACTTACTTATTTATTTATTCTTAAGAAGCAGCTAATTTTTAAAAACAACATTTTTTTTTAAAGAAACTGGTTAACCATGATTTTTGAATGTATGTGTGTGTATGGGGGAGTTAGGTTAAAATAAGAAGTTATAAGGTCTTTAGACATAGGTTTATCTTAACAGTGTTTAAGATTTAGTTTTAACATAGTTAATTTGTTGTTGTCTAAAGTTACCTGATTTGGTCTGATTTATTCTGGGGGTTACTAGAGTGTTTAATTTAGCTGTTTTATGGTTGGGTGGGAAAACTTTAATAATATGCTGTGACCTGTGGAGTGATGGGCCTGAATTGATGGTGCATTGCTCCCACCTGGATCGTAACACCGATATAGTATACCGAAATAGGGGCGGCGCAGTGGTTAGCACCGCAGCCTCACAGCTCCAGCGACCCGGGTTCAGTTCTGGGTACTGCCTGTGCGGAGTTTGCAAGTTCTCCCTGTGACCGCATGGGTTTTCGCCAGGTGCTGCAGTTTCCTCCCACAGCCAAAGACTTGCAGGTTGAGAGGTAAATTGGCCATTGAAAATTGCCCCTAGTGTAGGTAGGTGGTAGGAGAATGGTGGGATGTGGTAGGGAATATGGGATTACTGTAGGATTAGTATAAATGGGTGGTTGTGGGTCGGCACAGACTCGGTGGGCCGAAAGGCCTGTTACAGTGCAGTATCTCTAAATAAAATTAAAATAAATAAATAAACACCAGTCATAGATTTAAAAAAAATAAATAAATGCTGCCAACAGAATACGATATATTAGACATCCCGAGTGAGATTTACAATGGAACTAGTTATTTCACAAGTGGAATTTTAGAAATTGAGGTTCAGTAGTAGCTTAGGTAGTAGCATACCGATATAGGGCCTGAAATTCCAATTAGGCTCACGAAGCAACTTGGACGGATTGCAGTGGATTCTGGTTCTGCTGGATTCTCCCCCATTTAGATATCCTGGCAAAATTCTAACCGGGATATTATGGACAAATCTTCAATCTACTGCCACCTCCCATGTGAAGGGGCATTTTTGGATGAGAACTTAGGCATCACAGTACAACCTCAGTAAATTCAGCTTCTTTAATCAATGCAGGCAGAAGAAAACTTTTCAACAGCTTCTTAAATCAAGCTTTGGAGTGTTTCTGTATTTGAGGATTAGAGGTTCTGGAGCTTGTCCTTGCAGCCTAATCTGTTACTATCTACAATTGGGCTATTTTCTGTGCTGTCATTCTGTTTGGAATATATAAATTCTGCATCCTTCATGAAGTTGTTGGGATGTTTTTGGGCACTGGTAGCTGAATGGAGGGCATGGGGGAGGTGCACTGTTGTCCTGCATGACGTTTATTTCAAAAAGCCACATCTGGTACTGGTAATGAAGTATGGTTCAGTGTATATCTGGAACTGTAAGGGTTTTGAAATAAAAGGAAATTGAGAGGTACTTCAGTTGATGGGATCTGCAACCTAATAATAGGTGTCTTCAGACCACTAGCAGAAAGTGGTTGCTAATGAGTGAAATCAACATATACTGTAACATTAACACTGCCCACCAAGTTTTAACACAAAAAGTAATGTGTTGCTCCTTGATGTGAATTTGACACAAATATGACAAAAACTTGGAAAATTAGGCCCTTTATATTTGAGAGAAAAAGGGAACGTAAGGAGATCTGTATACAATGATTGAAAATTATGTCAAAAATAATACAGCAACTACTAGCATTTATATAGCACCATTAAGATAATAAAACATTCCAAGGCACTTCACAAGATCATTATAAAGCACAATTTGACAGTGAGCCACATAAGGAGCAACATAATAAATGTTGAGAGGAATTATTTTAAAAGGTACAAAGATTTAATCAGTGTTAGAATAGGTGAGAGGAAAATAAAAGGTCAGCTTCTCAATAGCAGTAAAAATCATTAAAATAAATTACTTATGTGCAAAGTAGTCTGAGTATAAAAGATCAGATAGGTTCTTTGTAATTTGATAGAAATGTCACAGGAAGAAATTAAAAATGGCAGATGTGTTAAATCAGTTCTTCACATTAACCTTCATAGATGATGACTACAAACACATTCCATTTCCAATCAAACTGGTTTAGGAATCTCTAACATGTAAAGGTCAGTGGAACATGTGTTATGAATAAACTCAAACCATTAAATGTATAGGGTAATTGTACTGGATGATGTACACCTGAAAATTGTCAATAAAATTAGTGTGGGAAAAAAGGTGCTGGTTAATAATTTATAATTTCCCAAATTTGGACAATATAAATACGTTGGCTGACAAATGGCAACTGCAGATAATTGCAAAGTGCTGCACTTAAGGATGGAAAAATAAGCGACATATGTACTCCATAAATGGTATTAAAATAGCTAAGGATGAAGCAGAAAAAAGAGTCTGAGGAGTCTTGGCACTACACAAGTCATGTTCAGCCAGTGTAAGACAGCAATCAGCGAAATCAATAAAATATTGAACTGCATAGCCAAAGCAGTCTGAAGAGGTCATAATCAAACTGTGTCAGACCACACCTTGAGTATTCCATCTTGTTCTGGTTGTTGACATACAAGAAAGGCATTCAAGTGCTGAATACAGTGTAGAGAAGACTCAGGAGACTGGTCCTTGGTGCTTGGGGTCTAAGATATGAGGAAAGCCTGGAAAGACTTGGAATTTTGAGCCTGGAAAGGAGGTGTCCTTATAATTGTGTACAAAATAGTAAATGGTAAGTCTGGAATATTGCTTTAAATTAAAATATAGAAGTAAGACAAGGGGATTGATTTCAAACTAGTAAAAGGTAACTTTAAGACTGATGGAGCTGCTTTCCACAGAATTACATATATGGAATGTACAGCGCAGAAACAGGCCATTCTGCTAAACTGGTCCAAGCCAGTGTTTATGCTCCATACGAAGCTCCTTCCACCCTACCTAACCTAATCCTATCATCATATCCTTCTATTTCTTTTGCCCTTGTTTGTATCTAGCTCCCCATTAACAACAACAATTTATATTTATATAGCGCTTTTAACATAATAAAACGTCCCAGGCGGAAAGTGAGGCGGAGAGGTGTAGGGAGGCTATTTCAAAGCTTGGAGCTTAGGCAACGGAAGGCACAGCCACCAATAGTGGAGCGATTAAAATCAGGGATGAACAAGATTCCAGAATTGTAGGAAAGCAGATATCTCTGAGGTTTGTGGGGCTGGAGGAGTTTACAGAGATAGGGAGGGCGAGGCCATGGAGGGATTTGAAATCAAGGATGAGAATTTTAGAATCAAGTCATTGCTTGACCGGGAGCCCATGTAAGTCAGCGGGCACGGGTGATAGGAGAACAGGTGCGAGTTAAGACACGGACAGTAGAGTTTCAGATGACCTGAAGTTTATGGAGAGTAGGATGTGGGAGACCAGCCAGGAGTGCATTGGAATAGTCAAGTCTAGAGGTAATGAAGGTATGAATGAGGGTTTCAGCAGCAGATGAGCTTAGAAAGGGGCGAAGCCGGGCGATGTTAGAGGTGAAAATAGGCGGTCTTGGTGATAGCATGAATATGAGGTCAGAAGCTCATCTCGGGGTCAAATGTGACACCAAGATTGTGAACAGACTGGCTTAATCTCAGACTGTTGCCAGGGAGAGAATGGAGTTAGCTTGGTAATGGAGTTTGGAGTGGGGACTGAAAACAATGGCCTCAGCCTTATCAATATTTAATTGGAGGAAATTTCTGCTCATCCAGTACTGGATGTCAGATAAGCAGTCTGATAACAGTGGAAGAGTTGAGAGAAGTGGCATTTATAGTATTTCCCTCAGCTGCTTCTTGTGGAAGTGAGTTCCACATGCTTTGTTTTCATGCAGAGAGTGGTCTGAATTTGAAGGAAAAAGTCATTTAAGCAACAATTCGATGCAGAAAAGGTGGACTGTAGGGTGCTTCTGGATGAATGAACTAACATGGGCCGAATTGTCTTCCTCGTCCATAATTATATTAAAGAATGAAAGAACTTACATTTATATAGTAAAAGCAAAATACTGCAGATGCTGGAAATCTGAAATAAAAATAAGAAATGTTGGCAATACTCAGCAGGTCTGGCAGCATCTGTGGAGAGAGAAGCAGAGTTAACATTTCAGGTCAGTATATTTACTTCAAAGAACTAAACCCTTGTGTTCCAATAGATTGGTTAAGCTTTCCAAAGAACATGTCTCTTCAGAACTATTCATTGGTCCCACTTATTGAAGTAAAGGTTGCTAGAGTACTACAAAAAGGAAGAAAGAAACAGAAAGATTTGCATTTATACAGTGCTTTATCACATATCCGAAATATCTCAAAGAGTTCCCACATAAGATGAAGTGAAATGATGGATATGTGTGCAAGTGTAACAGCCATTTTCCATGCAGCAGGATCTCACAAACAACATTGAAGTGAATAATTAGCTATATATTTTTGCTGGCATTGTGTGAGACAGGAATTAAATACCAGCCATGGGGAGAAATCCCTGCTTATTTTGAATAATGACAAGGGGGCTTAAAAATTTGATAGAGCAATGTCCATTTTTCAGATGCAAAACAAACCCTTAAGCACACAATATGATGGATGCTCATTATGCATTGGAAGTGTGCCACTCATTATATTGGATTGGGTTGCTCTGTAGGAGTCCAGATGTATTCCAGAACTATTTAAAACAATTAATTAAATATTCAAATTAAGATCTTGTGCTTGTTGTAGGACTTTATTTTGATATTGGTCCATTCCAGCTGTTGTCTCGCCATGTGATAAATTTGCCTAAACACTCGTGACAAGCAGGAAGGACCCTTCAGCACCACTATTTAAAGAGCCAAAATGCTACTTATGGGTTTTTTTTTCAGAACATTACAGCGCAGTACAGGCCCTTCGGCCCTCCATGTTGCGCCGACCTGTGAAACCATCTGACCTACACTATTCCATTTTCATCCATATGTCTATCCAATGACCACTTAAATGCCCTTAAAGTTGGCGAGTCTACTACTGTTGCAGGCAGGGCGTTCCACGCCCCTACTACTCTCTGAGTAAAGAAACTACCTCTGACATCTGTCCTATATCTATCACCCCTCAACTTAAAGCTATGTCCCCTCGTGTTTGCCATCACCATCCGAGGAAAAAGACTCTCACTATCCACCTTATCTAACCCTCTGATTATCTTATATGTCTCTATTAAGTCACCTCTCCTCCTCCTTCTCTCCAACGAAAACAACCTCAAGTCCCTCAGCCTTTCCTTGTAAGACCTTCCCTCCATACCAGGCAACATCCTAGTAAATCTCCTCTGCACCCTTTCCATAGCTTCCACATCCTTCCTATAATGCGGTGACCAGAACTGCACGCAATACTCCAGGTGCGGCCTCACCAGAGTTTTTTACAGCTGCAGCATGACCTCGTGGCTCCGAAACTCGATCCCCCTACTAATAAAAGCTAACACACCATATGCCTTCTTAACAGCCCTATTAACCTGGGTAGCAACCTTCAGGGATTTATGCACCTGGACACCAAGATCTCTCTGTTCATCTACACTACCAAGAATCTTCCCATTAGCCCAGTACTCTGCATTCCTGTTACTCCTTCCAAAGTGAATCACCTCGCACTTTTCCGCATTAAACTCCATTTGCAATCTCTCAGCCCAGCTCTGCAGCCTATCTATGACCCTCTGAACCCTACAACGTCCTTCGGCACTATCCACAACTCCACCGACCTTAGTGTCATCCGCAAATTTACTAACCCACCCTTCTACACCCTCTTCCAGGTCATTTATAAAAATGACAAACAGCAGTGGCCCCAAAACAGATCCTTGCGGTACACCACTAGTAACTAAACTCCAGGATGAACATTTGCCATCAACCACCACCCTCTGTCTTCTTTCAGCTAGCCAATTTCTGATCCAAAGCTCTAAATCACCTTCAACTCCATACTTCCGTATTTTCTGCAATAGCCTACCATGGGGAACCTTATCAAACGCCTTACTGAAATCCATATACACCATATCCACTGCTTTACCCTCATCCACCTGTTTGGTCACCTTCTCGAAAAACTCAATAAGGTTTGTGAGGCACGACCTACCCGTCACAAAACCTATCGATAATGAACTTATTCTTTTCAAGATGATTATAAATCCTGTCTCTTATAACCTTTTCCAATATTTTACCCACAACCGAAGTAAGGCTCACAGGTCTATAATTACCAGGGCTGTCTCTACTCCCCTTCTTGAACAAGGGGACAACATTTGCTATCCTCCAGTCTTCCGGCACTATTCCTGTCGACAATGACGACATAAAGATCAAGGACAAAGGCTCTGCAATCTCCTCCCTAGCTTCCCAGAGAATCCTAGGATAAATCCCATCTGGCCCAGGGGACTTATCTATTTTCAAACTTTCCAAAATTGCTAACACCTCCTCCTTGTGAACCTCAATCCCATCTAGCCTAGTAGCCTGAATCTCAGTATTCTCCTCGACAACATTTTCTTTCTCTACTGTAAATACTGACGCAAAATATTCATTTAACACTTCCCCTACCTCCTCTGATTCCACACACAACTTCCCACTACTATCCTTGATTGGCCCTAATCTAACTCTAGTCATTCTTTTATTCCTGATATACCCATAGAAAGCCTTAGGGTTTTCCCTGATCCTATCCGCCAATGACTTCTTGTGTCCTCTCCTTGCTCTTCTTAGCTCTCCCTTTAGATCCTTCCTGGCTAGCTTGTAACTCTCAAGCGCCCTAACTGAGCCTTCACGTCTCATCCTAACATAAGCCTTCTTCTTTCTCTTGACAAGCGCTTCAACTTCTTTCGTAAACCACGGCTCCCTTGCTCGACAACTTCCTCCCTGCCTCACAGGTACATACTTATCAAGGACACGCAGTAGCTGCTCCTTGAATAAGCTCCACATTTCGATTGTTCCCATCCCCTGCAGTTTCCTTCCCCATCCTACGCATCCTAAATCTTGCCTAATCACATCATAATTTCCTTTCCCCCAGCTATAATTTTTACCCTGCGGTATATACCTGTCCCTGCCCATCGCTAAGGTAAACCTAACCGAATTGTGATCACTATCACCAAAGTGCTCACCTACATCTAAATCTAACACCTGGCCGGGTTCATTACCCAGTACCAAATCCAATGTGGCATCGCCCCTGGTTGGCCTGTCTACATACTGTGTCAGAAAACCCTCCTGCACACACTGGACAAAAACTGACCCATCTAAAGTACTCGAACTATAGTATTTCCAGTCGATATTTGGAAAGTTAAAGTCCCCCATAACAACTACCCTGTTACTCTCACCCCTGTCAAGAATCATCTTCGCTATCCTTTCCTCTACATCTCTGGAACTTTTTGGAGGTCTATAAAAGACTCCCAACAGGGTGACCTCACCTCTCCTGTTTCTAACCTCAGCCCATACTACCTCAGTAGACGAGTCCTCAAACGTCCTTTCTGTCGCTGTAATACTCTCCTTGATTAACAATGCCACACACCCCCCTCTTTTACCATCTTCTCTGTTCTTACTGAAACATCTAAATCCCGGAACCTGCAACATCCATTCCTGCCCCTGCTCTACCCATGTCTCCGAAATGGCCACTACATCGAGATCCCAGGTACCAACCCATGCTGCAAGCTCACCCACCTTATTCCGGATGCTCCTGGCGTTGAAGTAGACACACTTTAAACCAGGTTCTTGCTTGCCAGTGCCCTCTTGCGTCCTTGTAACCTTATCCCTGACCTCAGTACTCTCAACATCCTGTACACTGGCACTACATTTTAGGTTCCCATTCCCCTGCTGAATTAGTTTAAACCCCCCCGAAGAGCACTAGCAAACCTCCCCCCCAGGATATTGGTACCCCTCTGGTTCAGGTGAAGACCATCCTGTTTGTAGAGGTCCCACCTACCCCAGAAAGAGCCCCAATTATCCAGGAAACCAAAACCCTCCCTCCTGCACCATCCCTGCAGCCACGTGTTCAACTCCTCTCTCTCCCTATTCCTCGCTTCGCTATCACGTGGCACGGGCAACAACCCAGAGATAACAACTCTGTTTGTTCTCGCTCTAAGCTTCCACCCTAGCTCCCTGAATTTCTGTCTTAAATCCCCATCTCTCTTCCTACCTATGTCGTTGGTGCCTATGTGGACCACGACTTGGGGCTGCTCCCCCTCCCCCTTAAGGATCCCAAAAACACGATCCGAGACATCACGAACCCTGGCACCTGGGAGGCAACATACCAACCGTGAGTCTCTCTCGTTCCCACAGAACCTCCTATCTGTTCCCCTAACTATGGAGTCCCCAATAACTAATGCTCTGCTCCTCTTCCCCCTTCCCTTCTGAGCAACAGGGACAGACTCTGTGCCAGATACCTGTACCCCATTGCTTACCCCTGGTAAGTCGTCCCCCGCAACAGTATCCAAAACGGTATACCTGTTGTTGAGGGAAACGGCCACAGGGGATCCCTGCACTGCCTGCTGGTTCCCTCTCCTTCCCCTGACGGTAACCCATCTACCTACTTCTTTTACCTGAGGTGTGACTACCTCCCCATAACTCCTCTCAATAACCCCCTCCGCCTCCCGAATGATCCGAAGTTCATCCAGCTCCAGCTCCAGTTCCCTAACGCGGTTCTCGAGGAGCTGGAGTTGGGTGCACTTCCCGCAGATGCAGTCAGCAGGGACACTCTTGGCGACCCTTACCTCCTTACCTTAGTTGTTAGTTTGTCGTTTGAGGCTGCTGGTGTCTGTTTTTTGGCCTATTTTCTGACTTTGACTGCTGAGAAGACAATTTTGCTGGTGCTGGACTGTTTTTGGCTGCCTTCTAAACAGTTGTACTGCAGTCATGCGTAGTCTGGTAGGTTGCCTTAGGGGGAAGCTGCAAAGAAGACAGGGGAGAGCAGAAGCAGCTTACAGAAGAGGGAACTGGGCACGAGATCATATCCATTGCTGGTATTCAGGGAACATTTCTCCGACATGAACTTCTTAAAGGAGTTCAGGCTTCTCCACCTCACAAAAGAGGGTGTCACTAAGTGTAGTGCCCCCTGTAGCCACAAAACAAACCTCATACCAGATCATGGGTAGGTACTGCCTGTGGCTGTCACGGTGATTGTGGCCCTTAACTTTTAAGCTATAGGCTTCTTTCAGGCTGTACTAAGTGACGTCAGTGACATTTCCAGGGTACGGCCCAGGAGATTTTAATTCTCACACCTCGTTTGTATAGGCCTTAACCTGGTGGGCAAGAATAGGATTTTGGGTGGTAAGGGGTTGCTGCCAGGAATCCAAAGGGATGGACCAGTAATCAGTAGTTGGGAGGGTATAGTGGTTGGGGGAGGTTGGAAGTCCAGGACAGAGGAGCCCCCAAGGTTTCTGCTTCTCCTAGTCTACAATGAAACAAACAAAAAGTAAAATTAATGTGTCTTTCTAGTTTCTTCTGGCCCACCAGCAACGCTACAACAACTTTCCTATGCCAGCCATGGATTAAAATTGCAGTCAGGCAGTGATGACCTAATCTGAGCCTGATCTGATATTTAGAGAAGGACCCACTACCTCAATGAAGAGTGCAGGAGGGCATGCTAGGAGCAGCACCAGCCATACTTAAAATGAGGTGTCAGCATAGTGAAGCTACAACACAGGACTACTTGTATGTCAAACAGCGGAAGCAGCATGCATTAGACAGGGCTAAACGATCCCACAACCCATGGATCAGATCTAAGCCCTGCGGTCCTGCCACATCCTGTCGTAAATGGTGGTGGACAATTAAACAACTAATAGGAGGAGGAAGCTTCACAAACATTCTCATCCTTAACGATGGGGAGACCAGCATATCAGTACAAAAGACAAGGCTGAAGCATTTGCATCTATCTTCAGCCAGAAATGCCGTGTGGATGATCCATCTGAGCCTCCTCCTGAGATCTCCAGCATCTTAGATGCCAGTTTTCAGCCAATTCGATTAACCCCACATGATATCAAGAAACGGCTAAAGGCACTAGATACTGCAAAGGCTAAGGGCCCTGACAACATTCTGGTAATAATACTGAAGACATGTGCTCCAGAACTAGCCATGCCCTGAGCCAAGCTGTTCCAGTACAGCTACAACACTGGCATCTACCCGACAGTGTGGAAAATTGCCCAAGTATGTCCTGTACCCAAAAAAAGGGCAAATTCAACCTGGCCAATTATCATCCTATCAGTCTACTCTCAATCATCAGCAAAGTGATGTAAGGGGTCATCGATAGTGCTATCAAGCAGCCTTGCTCAGCAATAACCTGCTCAGTGACACTCAGTTTGGGTTCTGCCAGGGCCACTCAGCTAATGACCTCATTACAGCCTTGGTCAAAAGAGCTGAACCCCAGAGGTGAGGTGAGTGACTGCGCTTGACATCAGGGAAGCATTTGACCGAGTATGGCATCAAGGAGCCCTAGCAAAATTGGAGTCAATGGGAATTAAGGGGAAAACTTTCCACTGGGTGGAGTTCTACCTAACACAAAGGAAGATGGTTGTGGTTGTTGGTGTCAATCATCTCAGTCCCAGGACATCTCTGCAGGAATTCGTCAGGGTAGTGTCCTAGGCCAACTATCTTCAGCTGCTTCAACAATGACCTTTCCTCCATCATAAGGTCAGAAGTGGGGATGTTCGCTGATGAATGCACAATGACCTGGCAAAAGTGGACTGGATACAGCTACTTGAAGGAAAATCAGTGGCAAACCAGTGGGTGGCATTCGAAAGTGAGATACTACAGGCACAGTGTAGGCATGTCCCCACAAAGATAAAGGGTGGTACTGTCAAATCTAGAATCCCCAGGTTATCTAGAAGCTTACAGAGTAAGTTAAAGCAGAAAAAGAAAGCTTATGATGATCACAAAAATCTTAATACTTTCGAAAACCGAGAGGAGAATAGAAAGTGCAGGGGTGAAGTAAAAAAGGAAAACAAAGAGAGGACATGAAGAATTATTGGCAGGTAAAATCAAGGAAAACCAGAAAATGTTTTATCAGTACATTAAGAGCAAGTGGATAACTAAGGAAAGGGTAGGGCCTAACAGATGTACAAGGGAACTCGTGCATGGATGCAGAAGACGTGGGCAGGGTTCTTAATGAGTTTTTTGTCTCTGTCTTCACAAAGAAGAGGGTCGATGCAGGCATTGTAGTTAAAGAGGAGCAGTGTGAAATATTAGATACGATAAGCATAATGAGAGAGGAAGTACTAGAGGCTCTGACATCCTTGAAAGTGGATAAATCGCCAGGGCCGGATGGATTGCATCCCAGGTTGTTAAAGGAAGCCAGGGAGGAAATAGCGGATGCACTGAGGATCATCTTCAAATCCTCACCAGATACAGGAGCGGTACCAGACAACTGGAGGTCTGTGAACATTGTACCATTGTTTAAAAAGGGTGCGAGGGATTGGCCAAATAATTATAGACCAGTCAGTCTGACCTCGGTGGTGGGTAAATTGTTAGAATCAATTCTGAGGGACAGGATAAACTACCACTTGGAAAGGGATGGATTAATCAGGGATAGTCAGCATGGATTTGTTTGGGGAAGGTCATGTCTTACTAACTTAATTGAGTTTTTTGAGGAAGTAACAAGGAGGATTGATGAGGGTAGTGCAGTGGATGTGGTCTACATAGATTTTAGTAAGGCATTTGGCAAGGTCCCACATGGCAGACTGGTCAGTAAAATGAAAGCCTATAGAATACAGGGGAATGTGGCAGGTTGGATCCAAAATTGGCTCAGTGACCGGAAACAAAGGGTAATAGTCGGAGGATGTTTTTGCGAATGGAAAGCGGTTTCCAGTGGCGTTCCACAGGGTTCAGTGTTGGGTCCCTTGCTGTTTGTGGTATATATTAATGATTTGGACTTAAATGTGGGAGGTATGATTGGGAAATTTGCTGATTGACACAAAAATTGGCCGTGTAGTTGATAGTGAAGAGGATAGCCGTAGACTCCAGAATGATATCAATGGTTTGGTTGAGTGGGCGGCAAAGTGGGAAATGGAATTCAATCCAGAGAAGTTTGAGGCATTTGACGAGGGCAAATAAAGCGAGGGAATACACAATAAACGGGAGGATATTGAGAGGTGTAGAAGAAGTGAGAGACCTTGGAGTGCATGTCCACAGGTCCCTGAAGGTGGCAGGACAGGTAGATAGAGAGGTGAAGAAGGCATATGGAATGCTTTCCTTTATTGGCCGAGGTATAGAATACAAAAACAGGGATGTGATGCTGGAGCTGTATAAAAAGCTGTTTAGGCCATAGCTGGAGTATTGTGTACAGTTCTGGTCGCCACATTACAGGAAAGACATAATTGCTCTGGAGAGAGTACAGAGGAGATTTACAAGAATGTTGCCAGGGCTTGAAAGTTGCAGCTGTGAGGCAAGATTGGATAGGCTATGGTTGTTTTCCTTCGAACAGAGGAGGCTGAGGGGTGACATAATTGAGGTGTACAAAATTGAGGGGTCTAGATAGAGTAGACAGGAAGGACCTATTTCCCCTAGCGGAGCGATCAATTACCAGCGGGCACAGATTTAAGGTGATTGGTAGAAGGATTAGAGGGAATATGAGGAAAAACTTTTTCACCCAGAGGTTGGTGGGTATTCACTGCCAGGAATGGTGGTGGAGGCAGGAACCCTCAATTATTTTAAAACGTACCTGGACATGCACCTGAGGTGCTGTAACCTGCAAGGCTATGGACCAGGTGTTGGAAGGTGGGATTAGATTGGGCGCTAGTTTTTTAAAAAAAAAAATTCATGGGATGTGGGCATCACTGGCTAGGCCAGCATTTATTGCCCATGCTAATTTCCCTTGAGAAGGTGGTGGTGAGCTGCTTTCTTAAACCGCTGCAGTCCATGTGGGGTAGGTACACCCACAGTGCTGTTCGGAAGGGAGTTCCAGGATTTTGACCCAGCGACAGTGAAGGAACGGCGATGTAGTTCCAAGTCATCATGGTGTGTGACTTGGAGGGGAACTTGCAGGTGGTGGTGTTCCCATGCATTTGCTGCCCTTGTCCTTCTAGCTGGTAGAGGTCGTGGGTTTGGAAGGTGCTGTCTAAGGAGCCTTGGTGCATTGCTGCAGTGCATCTTATAGATGGTACACACTGCTGCCACTGTGTGTCGGTGGTGGAGGGAGTGAATGTCTATGGATGGGGTGCCAATCAAGCGGGCTGCTTTGTCCTGGATGGTGTCGAGTTTCATGAGTGTTGTTGGAGCTGCACCCATCCAAGCAAGTGGAGAGTATTCCATCACACTCCTGACTTGTGCCTTGTAGATGGTGGACAGGCTTTGGGGAGTCAGCAGATGAGTTACTCGCCTCAGGATTCCTAGCCTCTGACCTGCTCTTGTAGCCACGGTATTTATATGGCAACTCCAGTTCAGATTCTGGTCAATAGTAGCCCCTAGGATGTTGATAGTGGGGTATTCAGCGATGGTAATGCCATTGAATGTTGGCCGGCATGGACACGATTGGCTGAATGGCCTCCTTCTTTGCCGTAATTTTTCTATGGTTCTAGGGCGGCACAGTGGCGCAGTGGTTAGCACCGCAGCCTCACAGCTCCAGCGACCTGGGTTCAATTCTGGGTACTGCCTGTGTGGAATTTGCAAGTTCTCCCCGTGTCTGCGTGGGTTTCCTCCGGGTGCTCTGGTTTCCTCCCACACCCAAAAGACTTGCTGGTTGATAGGTTAATTGGCCATTATAAATTGCCCCTAGTATAGTTAGGTGGTAGGGAAATATAGAGACAGGTGGGGATGTGGTAGGAATATGGAATTAGTGTAGGATTAGTATAAATGGGTGGTTAATGGTCGGCACAGACTCGGTGGGCCGAACGGCCTGTTTCAGTGCTGTATCTCTAAAACTAAAACTAAAATGTTCAGTACCACTTGCGACTCATCAGATACTGAAGCTGTGTGAGTCCAGATGCAGCAAGACCTGGACACCATCTAGACTTGGTCTGAAAAGTGGCAAGTTACATTCGCGCCACACAAGTGCGAGGCAATGACCATCTCAAGCAAGAGAGAATTTAACCATTTCCCCTTGATGTTCAATGGGCATTACAATTGCTGAATCCCCCACTATCAACATCCAGGAGGTTACCATTGACCAGAAACTGAACTCTACCAGCCACATAAATACGGTGGCTACAAGAGCAGGTCAGAGGCTGGGAATTCTGTGGTGAGTAACTCACCTCCTGACTCCCCAATACCTGTCCACCATCTACAAGGCACAAATCAGGAATGTGATGGAATATCTCCACTTACCCAGATGGGTGCAGCCCCGACAACACGCCAGTAGCTCGACACCATCCAGGACAAAGCAGCCCACTTGACTGGCACCACATCCACCACTTTCAATATTCACTTTGTTCACCATCGATGCACAATGGCAGCAGTGTGTACCATCTGCAAGATGCACTGCAGCATGACAGTACCTTCCAACCCACGATCACTACCACCTAGAAGGCCAAGGGCAGCAGATGCATGGTAACACAATCACCTGCAAGTTGCCCTCCAAGCCACACACGGTCCTGACTTGAAACTATATCGCCATTCCTTCACTGTCGCTAGGTCAGGATCTTGGAACTCCTATCCTAACAGCACTGTTGGTTTACCTACACCCCAAGGACTGCAGCGGTTCAAGAAGGCAGCTCACCACCATCTTCTCAAGGGCAATTAGGATGGGCAATCAATGCCGGCCTTGCCGGCGATGCCCACATCCCATGAACGAATAAAAAAAAATACCCACTCTCCTGCTAACAAGACCAAGTTAAAATTGCAACAGCAAGAAGGCAGCGGGATTGATGGGGTAAGTCGCAACAGCCATTTTAAAATTGGCCTTTTAATGTGGATTTTTGTCAGTTAAAGGTTAATCTATTTCAAAGAATCAATGAGGAAGTACTGTGAAATTTTCAGTTTTGCAATATAAAATGCTTCATTTCGTTAGTCTCATTATCCAGCAGCAGCAGACTACTATAGGAAGCAGGGCTGACAGTGCAGCTAACCAACTGCCAATTACATTATTAATCAGCTTGAAAAGCTGTCAAAAGGACTCTGGTTTTCAAGCTAAACAACCTCCCAGTTGCTATTAATGTTGATATAAAGTGGAATAGCATTGGTGACTGTAGAATGTATTCTAATTATCCAATGTCAAATGGAAATACAAGTCCTATATAAGCACTATTTTTAGCCACAATTCTACATGATTTAAATTTCTTGGATTTAAACTTCTCATGCTACCTAGCCTCTTTTCTCTTCTGTACATGCATAGTTACAAAATCACATGCTCTGCACTGGCTCATGATTCAGGGACCTAAAAAGTACAGGAGATAGAGAAGTAAAGGATGAAGGAAGGCATGGCCTTAATTAAGGACACAGGCTGGAATTTTACGCCACACCAAAAAGTGGGATGATGGCGGGGGGTGGCGTAAATGTTGCGGGAGTCTCCGGGAGCCCTTCCTGATGCGTTCCTGCCTCCGTCGCCACTTTATGCAGGGCAGCGATGGCGAAAAACAGCCCGTCCGCCTGCCCCAGGCCACTCAACGCCCTTAACTGCCCACTTAATGGCTGATTAAGGGGCTTTGCCTGCCTCCACACGGATTTTATGCATGGCAAGCAGGCGTCCTAGACCCAAGAGAAGCCGCCTGACAAAAGCAGGCAGTTCTCGAATGTCCCAGGGAGGCCCTCAAGATTGGGCACCCTGTGCCCGATGTAGGGCTGCCCCAGCTACACCAACCCCCCCCAACACACAACATACCCCCCATCCTCCCAACCAACCACCCTTGCCTTGCCGGGGCCCGACCAATTACCCCCGGCGAGGCAACAAAACTTACCTGCCTTCCAGGCTCCCCGGCATTTTTACTTCCAGTTGGACTGTAGTCCCTGCAGTGGCCACTGCTCCCAGTGTTGCTGCTGGGTCTAGGAGCTGTCGGCCCGCTGATTGGCGGGCAGCTCCATTAGGCGGGACCTCCTACCTCAAGTGGGTGGAAGTCCTGACTCAAAACAATTGAAGCTCAGGGACCCGCAAAATACGGGTCGGATCCCCAGGTGAGGTGGAAGCGGGTTCACCACCAACTTTTCAGTTGGTGGCCGGCTCCCGTCCGCCTACGGTTAAATCCCGGCCACAATTACAGACACAGAAAGGGAAAAAAAAAGAAGAGAGCTAGTACCCGATTGGCAGTACATTATAGTCCAGTGAATTGTTGTAAAGAAATTGGGAATGTGAGTTGTAGGTAATTTTCAGAGGTTTGTATAATAATAGTCATAATAATGGGGTGCTTTGATTAGTCTAAGGCAACGTAGGAACATAGGAACTGGAATAGGCCATTCAACACCTCAAGCCTGATCATAGATTGTGGCTTAACTTCCTTAACCTGTGTTGATTCAATATCCTTGCCGAACAAAAGTATCAACCTTAGTTTTGAATTTTTCACTGACCTCACCCCAAACAGTTTTTTGGAAGTTGAGAGCTCCAGATTTCTACTTTGCATGAAGGAGTGCTTCCTGACATCACCCCTGAATGGACCTGCACTAATTTTAAAGTTAGAAGAGCATAAGAAATAGGAGCAGGAGTAAGCCATATCGAGCCTGCTTTGCCATTCAGTCAGATCAACTCCACTTTCCCACCATATCCCTGTATCCTTGGATTTTTGGACATTTAGGGAATCAATCAATCTCAGCCTTGAATATACTCAATGACTGAGCATTCACATCTTTCTGGGATAGAGAATTTCAAGATTCACAACCCTCTGAGTGAAAAAAATACCTCCTCGTCGCAGTCCTAAATGGCCAACCCATTATCCTAAGACTCTGACCCCTAGTTCTAGACTTTCCAGCGAGGGCAAATATTCTCATTGTGCATACTTTGTCAAGCCCTCTACAAATTTTATACATTTCAATGAGATAATACTCATTCTTCTCAACCCCAGAGAATATAGACCCATTTTACTCAATCTTTTATAGGACGCCTCAGGAGTCAATCTGGACAAACTTTCTTACAGGTAAGGAGACCAAAACTGTATGTAGTGCTCCAGGTGTGGTCTCATTAAAGCCCTATACAATTGCGTCAAGACTTCCGTTCTGTTATACTCCAATCTGCTTGCAATTAAGGCTAACATATAATTTGCCTTCCTTTTGCCTTGGTATCTTTCTGTGATTCATGTACAAGGATACCCAAACTTTTGTGGATACCAACATTTACTAGTCTCTCACCTTTTAAAAATATTCTGCTTTTCCATTCTTGCTACCAAAGTGGAAAATTTCACACTTCCCCACGTTATATCTATTTGCCACCTTCTTGCCCAATCACTCAACCTGCCAAAGAGATTGCAGTCTCTTTGCATCCGTCTCACAGCTTATTTTCTCACCTAGCTCTGTATCATTAGCAGATCTGGATATATTATACACAATCTAAGCCATTGATATAGATTTTAAATAGTTGAGGTCCAAACACTGATCCTTGTGGAAGCCTACTAGTTACAACCTGCCAACCCGAAAATGACCTGTTTATTCTTACTCTCTGTTTTCTCTGTTAACCAATCCTCAATCCAAGCCAATATTACACCCAGCCATGTGAGCTCTGATCGAGTAACAATCTCTTGTGTGGCACTGTATCATATGCCTTTTGAAAATCCAAATATACCACATCCACTAGTTCCCCTTTATCTACCCTGCAAATTACACTCTCAAAATACTTCAAAAGATTTGTCAAACAGGATTTCCTTGTTATAAAACCATGTTGACTCTGACTAATCATATTTGTGATTTTCTGAGTCCTTGTTACCACATCCCTAACAATAGATTCTAATATTTTCCCTACTGTTGACTCCCCCACTAGAGGAAATTGTTTCTATCTATCTTATCAAATCCTTTAATTATCTTCAAGATAGATCTCTTTCAGAATTATTTTTGGATATATGAGTAATTTGAGGCATGACATATGTTAAGTGTAGCATGCTTGTGATGAACAGGTGACTTTGGACCTGTGGTTCCCAAAGCCCACTACAACTGAGGTTTTCTTTGTGTTATTTCTGGTTCTGAACACAAGAAATAGGAACATAGAAACATAGAAAATAGGAGCAGGAGTAGCTCATTCAGCCCCTCGAGCCTGCACCACCATTCAATATGATCATGGCCAATCGTCCAAACTCAGTAGCCTGTTCCTGCTTGCTCCCCGTATTCCTTGATTCCTCTCGCCCTAAGAACTATATCTAACTCTTTCTTGAATATATTTAATGTTTTGGCCTCAACTGCTTTCTGTGGTATAGAATTCCACAGGCTCACCACTCTCTGAAGAAGCAGAAGTATACCATATGGCCCATTGAGCCTGCTCCTCCATTCAATATGATCATGGCTGATCTTGGGCTCCAATTCCACTTTCCTGTCCGCTCCCCATATCCCTTGATTCCCTGTGAGACCAAAAATCTATCTATCCCAGCCTTAAATGTATTCAATGATGAAGCATCCACAACCCTCTGGGGTAGAGAATTCCCAAGATTCACAACCCTTTGAGTGTAGTAATTTCTCTTTGTCTCAGTTCTGAATGATTGGCCCCTTATCCTGAGACTGTGTCCCCATGTTCTAGATTTCCTGACCAATGGGAACAATCTTTCAGCTTCTACCCTATCAAGCCCTTTCAGAATCTTGTATGTCTCAATTAGATCGCCTCTCATTCTTCTAAACTCCAGAGAATATAGGCCCAATTTACTCAGCCTCTCATCATAGGAAACCTCCTCATCCCAGGGACCAATTTAGTAAATCTTCACTACACTGCCTCCAGTGCAAGTGTACCAAAACCGCACACAGTATTCCAGATGCAGTCTCACCAACGCCCTGTACAATTTTAGTAAGACTTCTTTATCCCTGCACTCCAATCCCCTTGGAATAAAGGCCAGCATGCTATTTGCCTTCCTAATAACCTGCTGCACCTGCATGTTAACTTTGTGCATTCCTTGTACAAGTACCCCCAAGTCTCTCTGAACAGCAACACTTACCAGTTTCACACCTTTTAAAAATATTCTGCTTTTCTATTTTTACGACCAAAGTGAACAACTTCACACTTCCCGACATTATACTCCATTAGCCATCATGTTGCCCACTCACTTAACCTGTCCAAATCTTTTTGCCGCCTCGCTACGTCCTCCCTGCAGCTTACCTTTCCACCGAGCTTTGTATTGTCATGCAGGGCCCCACCTACCAAGAATGAGGCACATTAATTTTGCCACATGAACATTGATTTTTAAACTGTTACTGGAGTAAAGAAAGAACTTACTTTTTAAAAGAAAGCAACACCAGACCCTTGACTGGAAAGACATTTGCATATTTACAGCCAATGCTTAAAAGGGACAAAAGACCATTCCCTTATACAGTCAATGCACAATGGACTTTTGATTGAAGGTGGAAGAACTAACATTCCAGGTTGACTACTCAGATGGCTGAATACACAAATAGACATGGTCAGACCAGTTTAGTCATATGACTGACTGTTGCAGTTTTTTGTTTGAACTTGCCACAGAGAAATTGAACTCCGAAAGCTGTTTGCTCCTGGGCTGAGAAGACCTCTCTCCTGTCTGCTCTCATCTCTCGCACCAGCTTCGGAATCCATTGAAGACATAAGAACCCTGAGAGAAATGTCTCCTACAGTGAACAAGGTTTAAGAAGAATACTGGGCCCCAACAAAAAGCAAAATCTACCTGCAAGCACGGACTACAGCAAGCTCGAAGAACAGTAGCAAAAACCCCTGTTCAGGGATTGCCTCAAAACTCTCTACTATTTTTCTTCTGCTCTTTTCTGTCTCTATTTGTATGTGCATATTGCGTATGCATGCTAGCGTGGGGTGTGACGTGTATCCCTAGGTGTTAACCGAATTAGAGTTTAAGTTCAAGTTTTAATAAATTTCACTTTTCTTCTTTAAACCTAAGAAAGCCTTTTTGTGCTCATGTCTTTGCCTTATAATTGGAAAGTGGTGAATGAGGATTCACCAAGGGGGAGCTCAAAACACAGTGTGTTTAAAAAAAATTAAATCCTGTTACAGTAAGACCCAGGTGAAGGCTGAAAGGGACCCCTAGACACCTTTCTCACCTGGTCGTAACAGTATCAACAAACTTAGATACATTGCTCTCTGTCTTTTCATCTAAGTCATTAATGTAGAGTGTAAATAGTGAGGCCCAGCACTGATCCTTGCGGCACCCCACTATTCACTGCCTGCCAACTTGAAAATGCCCTGTTTACGCCTACTCTCTGCTTCCAGTCTGTTAACCAATCCTTTCTCTACGCTAATATATCACTCCAAACACCATGAACCCTTATCTTGCCTATTAATCTTTTATGTGGCACCTTATCAAATGCCTTTTGAAAATCCAGGTATACTACTTCTACTGGTTCCCCTACCCTACTAGATACATCCTCAAAAAACTCTAATAAATTTGTCAAACAGGATCTTCCTTTAGTAAAACTATGCTGACTTGTTCTAATCATACTATGCTTTTCCAAGTGCAATGTTAAGACTTCTTTAATAATAGTTTCCAGCATCTTCCCAATGACTGTTAGGCTAACTGGCCTATAGTTCCCTGTTTTCTTTATACTTCCTTTCTTGAAAAGCGATGTAACATTCGCCAACTTCCAATCTGACAGAACCATTCTGGAAAATCATAGCCAGCGCATCCACTATCTCTGCAGCTATCTCTTTTAGAACCCGAGGATGTATGCCATCTGGTCCCGGGGACTTGTCACATTTTAGTCCTTCAAGTTTCTCCAATACTTTTTCTCGGCTGATATCATTATCCTTAATTTCCTCACTATTTTATCCCCTAGGTTACTGCCTATTTCTGGTGTGGAACTTGTGTTTTCTACTGTGAAAACAGACACAAAATATTTGTTCAATGCCTCGGGCATTTCCTCATTCCCCATGATAATTTCTCCTGTCTCTGAGGGACCAATGTCTACTTTACTTTAGCTACTCTCTTCCTTTTCACATATTTATAAAAGCTCTTACAATCTGTTTTTATATTGCTGGCTAGTTTACTCTCATATATTCTATATTTTCCCTTTTTATCAACTTTTTGGTGGCCCTTTGCTGGTTTCTAAAACATTCCCAAGCCTCAGACTTGCAACTATTTTTGCAACATTGTAAGCCTCTTCTTTCAGTCTAATACTCTCCTTAACTTTCTGAGTGAGCCCCGAATGGGTCTTTCTTGATGAGTTTTTGTTTTTGAACAGAATATACTTTTGTTGAACCCTTTGAATTGTTTCTTTAAATGTGACCCACTGTTCATTTACCGCCATACCTTCCGGTCTATTTACTCAATTAACCTTAGCCAGTTCTCCCCTCATACCATCGTAATTGGCTTTGTTTAAGTTTAAGATTCTTGTTTGTGATTGAAATGTGCCACTTTCAAACTTAACGTGAAATTCAATGGTATTATCATCACTATTTCCCAGTGGATCTTTTACTATGACATTGCTTATTAACCCTGCTTCATTACACAATACAAGATCTAAGATAGCTTTGTAAACCGTGGCGCAGAGTCAACTCCCCCTTGGCCCCTTTATTCCCTTCACCCACTTGATCCTGGCCGTCACGTGGGACTAAGTCCTCTTAATTCAGGCTCAGGCTGGGTGTTTGGGATATCGGGGTTACAGGAGAGCCACCCTCCACCTAATCCACCGGCTACAGTTAATGGCTTAGTACAAAGAGGAGGAAACTCAGTCCTTTCTTTAACTATCAATTTACTTTATTCATGTTGTTGTACAATTTAAGAATAAGGCTTATACACTTGGTTAAACAAAAGCATGCAACTCACACTGTGTTATACAGTTAATAACAAAGCTAACTAGAATTGATAAGTACACCCACTAGGTTCCTCTGACCTTTCGCTGACCTAGTCACAGAAAACAAAGGATAATACCTGAAAAAAGGGAGAGCTGACGCTGGCCAGGCGTTCCGTTCTCTCCTTTTACGTCGTCGCCGCGTTGCTCATGCAAGGTCTTCCACTTCTGCGATGGTTGGTCTCCGGGGTTTCTCGCTGGCTCTATGCCTGAGATTTTCCATACATTCGCTTTCTTATCTCTTCAAACTGTGCTGTTTCTTTCCGGTTGGTTTAGGCCTGCTCACCTCATTCATATCTTCTCCTTATTGGCCCAGACCCAAAGACCCCGGTATCACACCGTGTCCAAATAAGGCTCTATTCCTGTGATCTCTCTTGTCTTGTCACATAAATTAATTAGTTCAAACTGGTTTTTACCAGCACAGGCCAGTGTCTGAGCTCCGGTTACTTTAGTTCACAAACAATCCAGCAGTTTGTAACAGATTCTGTACTTTTGCAGCCCCTGGCCAACATCTTTATCCCTATAATAAAAGCAAAATACTGCAGATGCTGGAAATCTGAAATAAAAAGAAGAAATGCTGGAAATACTCAGGTCTGGCAGCAACTGTGGAGAGAGAAGCAGAGTTAACATTTCAGGTCAGTGACCCTTCAACAGAACAGGCCGAGGCTAGAAATGTAATAAGTTTTAAGCAAGTAAAACGGGGGTGTTGCAAGAGATAACAAAAGAGAAGGTGTTGATAGGACAAGGTCACAGAGAATAACTGACCAGAAGATCATGGAGCAAAGGCAAATGGTATGTTAATGGTGTGGTGAAAGACAAAGCGTTAGTACAGAGAGGTTGTTAATTGATAGAAAACTGAACAGCCTGGCCCCAAGCACTAACATGAAAAAAGCAGTGGGTAGGCACAGTAGAAACAAACTAAAATAAAATAAACAAATAAAAAAAATAAATAAATAAAAAAGGGGCCCCAACATGCTCTGAAATTATTGAACTCAATGTTCAGTCTGGCAGGCTGCAATGTGCCTAATCGGTAAATGAGATGCTGTTCCTCAAGCTTACGTTGATGTTCACTGGAACACTGCAGCAATCCCAGGACAGATATGTGGGCATGAGAGCAAGGGGGAGTGTTGAAATGGCCAGCAACTGGAAGCTCGGTGTTGTGCTTTCAGACTGAGTGGAGGTGTTCTGCTAAGCGGTCACCCAGTCTGCGTTTGTTCTCCCCAATGTAGGGGACACCACATTGTGAGCAGCGAATACAGTATATTAAATTGAAAGAAGTACAAGTAAATTGCTGCTTCACCTGAAAGGAGTGTTTGGGGCCTTGGATAGTGAGGAGAGAGGAAGTAAATGGGCAGGTATTACACCTCCTGCGATTACAGGGGAAGGTGCCGTGGGAAGGGGACGAAGTGGTGGGGGTAATGGAGGAGTGGACCAGGGGGTCGCGGAGGGAACGATTCCTTCGGAATGCTGACAGGGGAGGGGAGGGGAAGATGCGTTTGGTAGTGGCATCACGCTGGAGGTGGCGAAAATGGCGGAGGATGATCATTTGAATGTGTAGGCTGGTGGGGTGGAAAGTAAGGACAAGGGGGAACCCTGTGACGGTTCTGGAAGGGAGGGGAAGGGGTGAGGGTAGAGGTGCGGGAAATGGCCACACATGGTTGAGGGCCCTCTCAACCACCGTGTGGGGAATCCTCGGTTGAGGCAAAAGGAAGACATATCAGAAGCGCTGCCATGGAAGGTTGCATCATCAGACCCTGGAATACTCTAGCTTTATCCCTAGTTGGTTCTACAATGTATTGCTCCAAGAAACTATCACTAAAGCGTTCTACATATTCATCTTCTAGATCACCGTTGCCAATTTGATTGTTCTAGTCTATATGCAGATTAAAGTCCCCCACATTTAATATATTACCTTTTTTACAGGCTCCAATAATTTCCCGTTTAATGCTCTGTCTAATAATATAAATACTGTTCGGGGGCCTGTAAACTACTCCCACCAGTGTTTTCTGACTCCTGCTATTCCTAATTTCCACCCAAACTGATTCTATTTCATAACAGCAAAACAGCGCTTCTGATATGTCTTCTGTTTTCCTCAACCGAGGATTCCCCCCCACTGTGGTTGATGCGGCCCTCAACCGTGTCCGGCCCATTTTCCGCACCTCTACCCTCACCCCTTCCCCTCCCTCCCAGAACCACAACAGGGTTCCCCTTGTCCTCACTTCCCATCCCATCAGCCTCCATATCCAAAGGATCATCCTCCGCCATTTCCGCCAACTCCAGCGTGATGCCACTACCAAACGCATCTTCCCCTCCCTTCGCCTGTCAGCATTCCGAAGGGATTGTTCCCTCCGCGACACCCTGGTCCACTCCTCCATTACCCCCACCACCTCGTCCCCTTCCCATGGCACCTTCCCCTGCAATTGCAGGAGGTGTAATACCTGCCCATTGACCTCCTCTCTCCTCACTATCCCAGGTCCCAAACACTCCTTTCAGGTGAAGCAGCTTCAATGTAATATACTTTATTCGCTGCTCACAATGTGGTCTCCTCTACATTGGGGAGATCAAACGCAGACTGGTGACCGCTTTGCGGAACACCTCCACTCAGTCTGCAAGCAGGACCCCGAGCTTCCGGTTGCTTGCCATTTCAACACTACCCCCTGCTCTCATGCTCGCATCTCTGTCCTGGGCTTGCTGCAGTGTTCCAGTGAACATCAACGCAAGCTCGAGGAACAACATCTCATTTACTGATTAGGCACGTTACAGCCTGCCAGACTGAACATTGAGTTCAATAGTTTCAGAGCATGACGGGCCCCCAATTTTACTTTCATTTTTAGTTACTTTAAAAAAAAATTTTTTTTTTTGTGTTTATTTTATTTTATTTCATCTTATTTTATTTCATCTTAGTTTGTTCAGTTTGCTTACCCACTGTTTTTTTTCATGTTTGTACTTGCGGCTGTTCAATTTTCAGTCCGTTAACATCCTATCTGTACTAATGCTTTGTCTTTCAACACACTATTAATATATTGTTTGCCTTTGCTCCACGACCTTCTGGTCAGCTATTCTGTGACCTTGCCCTATCTACGCCTTCTCCTTTGTTATCTCTTGCCCTACCCCCGCTTTACTTGCTTATAACCGTTTACATTTCTAATATTTGCCAGTTCTGAAGAAGGATTACTGTCCTGAAACGTTAACTCTGCTTCTCTCTCCACAGATGGTGCCAGACCTGCTGAGTATTTCCAGCATTTCTTGATTCTGTTTCATGATCTTCTGAGGCCAGATCCCTTCTTATTAATGTCGTTACGCCATCCTTTACTACCTGGGCTACCCCTCCTCCTTTGCCATTCTGTCTGTCTCTCCGAAATATTGTGTATCCTGGAATATACATTTCCCAACCTTGATCTCCTTGTAACCATGTCTTGGTAATGGCAATTAGATCTAGATCATTTACTTCTATTCGTGCCACTAGTTCATCTATCTTATTACAGATACTTCATGCATTCAGATAAAGGAACTTTAATTTCATTTTTTTTACCTCTATTTCCTGCAATGACCTTATTTGCCAATGCACAATTTTTGTTCAACATCGCTGTCACTTCCTATCCCATTCTGTTGGGAGTTACCCACATCACTATCCTGCTCCGATGCCCTGACCTCTCTCTTTGGATTTCTAAATGTCCCTTTACCAAAACCCTCCTCGCCTCTGTTAGCTTAAAGCCCTGTCCACAGCCCTAGTTATGCGATTGGCCAGAACACTGGTTTCAGCCTGGTTCAAGTGAAGCCCATCCCAACGGAATAGCTGCCTCTTCCCTGAGTACTGATGACAGTGCTCCAAGAATCGAAACCTCTTCTTCCCACATCGCTCTTTGAGCATGCATTTAGTTCTCTAATCTGCTTGACCCTGTGCCAATTTGCAGGTGGCTCAGGTAACAATCCGGAGATGACTACCTTTGATGTTCTACGTTTTAGTTTGGCCCCAAACTCCTCAAATTCTGTAAGCAGAGCATCATTTCTGGCTCTACCTATGTCATTGGTTCCCACATGGACCACGACAACTGGATCCTCCCCTTCCCACTCCAGCTGTGAGGAGATGTCCTTACCCCTGTCACCAGGCAGGCAACACAACTGTCTGAACTCCCAGTCGCGGCTACAGTGAACAGTATCTATTCCCTTGACTATACTGTCTCCTATCACTACCACATTCCTCTTCACTCCCCCCACTGGAATGGCATCTTTCACCATGGCGCCATGGTCAGTCTGCTCATCCACCATGCAGTTCTTCTCTTGATCCACACAGATAGCAAGGACCTCGTACCTGTTGGACAAGGTCAGAGGCTGAGGTTCTGCCATCATGCTGATTCCCCCTACCTGCCTCTCTCACAGTCACACACTCCTGTCCCTGATCATTGGCCATCTCTAATGGTCTCCCTACTCTAAGGGGTGTGACTGCCTCCTGGAACGAAGTGTCCAGGTAACTCTCCCCCTCCCTGATGCTCTGCAATGTCTGAAGCTCAGTCTCCAGCTCAGCAATTCTGAGCGGAAGTTGTGCAAGCTGCAGACACTGTCGGAAGACATAAACAGTCGGGGTTTGTGTTGCAGGAAACTGCTAAATTGTTGAAGAAAGGAGCTGAAAATCTCCAACAGTTAAAAATTTAAGTAGGGTTGTAGTGCTGGAGGAAGTTACAAAGATAGGGAAGGATGATGCCACTGAGTGATTTGAAAGCCAAGAGGAGAGTTGTAAAATTGAGGCATTGCTGGACTGGGAGCCAATGTAGATCAGTGAACACAGGGATAATGGGTGAATGGAACTTGGTGCAAGTTAGGATATGGGGAACAGAGTTTTGGGTGAGTTCAAGTTATGGAGGATGCAAAATGGCAGGCCTACCAGGACAGGGTTGGAATAGTCAAGTCCAGAGACAACAAAGGCATTATTATACCAGATGACATTCATTGGTCATTATAGTAATGATGCTAATTTGCATATAAACTGCAGTGGTGAATTTGCTTGTTATTGTGAGTGCATTAGTGATGCATAAATACGACAGGAACATTTTTTAAAGCAGGGACATTGGGCATAAGCCGTTTTCCCCTAATTTCTGTTATTAAGATGGTTCCCTTGTGCTTTTTAAACCTTCTCATGATACAGCCACTGAGTCCTGACTGACTTCATTTGCATAAGTCAAAATGAGGCCCAGCAGCTGTGGGTTTCCTGATTTTACAGTCTGAATACGCTCTGGGTAATTTACACTGAGATTTATGAAGTGCAGGAGCTGCCCAAATCAGCTGATAAATGTGGGTGTGGAGTTTCTGACACAGAAAAGTCTAGTGATTTTGCTAAGTGGACCCCACTGATAGAATTAGTTCTGGAGAACACTGATGGATACTATTTTAAAGGCCTTAAATTTTCAACTGTTGGGAAAGACCTCTGGCCATGCCTGTATCCCAAGTCAGCACAAAGCATCTCCCCTGGGCAAGATTGTTACAGTTCAAGTCAGGCATGAGCCAAGCCTTGTAAATGTGGTTCTGTCTGGCTGGAACACAAACTGCAGCTACCAATATTAGACTATAAAATAGATGCGCTTCCAATTAAAGGCCTGCTTGGTCTGCCAGTGAGACCCGACCCGAGCCCGACAGAACCCCATCTAACCCCGTGCCCGACCCGACCCCGCGCTCGACCCGACCCGACTCGACCATCAGTTAACCTACCTTCCGTTTTTCACTTTGTTCCTTATCTGCACAAGCTTAAAATAACTGTAGCAAAACCACCTTTAAAGTCCAAAATGTAAATTAACATTAAAGTCAGTTACCTGAGCTGGTGATGGAGCGTGTCTGATCTGGCCCGACCCGACCTGAGCCCAATTGTCGGACCCGGAAGTGCGACACGACCCAACCCTAACCCGACACATGTTGTCGGGTCCCATTGGGTTAGGGTCGGGTAGCAGGCCTTTACTTTTAATCATGGAAGGAGGACAAAAAGGATTCACTGGAATGAAATCCGGATTAAAAGTTCACAGCTGTTAGAAAACAGCTTCAAAAATTGGGCTTTCTTTACTGGAATGTGAAAATTTAAGTGGGATCAAATAATAGTTTTGAGAGGCTGAAGATTTAAAAAATTGTTTCTACTAGTTAATAAATGAGTAACAAGGAGGAATAGATTGGGGACGATTACCAGAATAATGAAGGGGGAGGTTAGGAGAATGTTTTCACACAGATTATCAGATCTAAGCATGCCACATTACATAATTATTCAGACAGAACCTATAGCTTAATATAGAAGAGGTTTAGCTGAGTATTTGAAAATCAAGAATATAAAAGGATGCATGCAAAAGACAGGGCCAATGGAATTAGAGTCAATGACTAGTTAAAAAGCTAGTAGTGGCTTTTGCATGATGGGTAGGGTTCTGAACTCTCCTGGAATGACTGAGAGTTTCCTGTAATTGAGGGGAGTGGGGCAGGCAGAGGGGAAGGAGGGGAGTAAGAGGAGAGTGGGGCAGGCAGACAGGGCAGAAAATTGGTTGGAAGTGTGTGTGGGGACCAACATTTCTCACAGATCTGGGAGTGACAGCAGTAAAGTAGTTAGTGTGAGCAGCACTAAGAGAGAAGCAGCCAGGAAAAAGGGCGAATGAAACCCAGAGACCTTGCTATGGGAAATAGTGAAAGATTATTTCCATTGGTGGCCAAATGGGGAATTAGGGAACCGAAAACAAGGATTCTCATTGGATGACACAAAGGAAGAGGAACGTTCTTGAACTGAGGGCTATTGGACTGTGAGATAGATCACCACGTGTACCTACTGAGATAGAGACTAAAACTTCATTTCAAAGGGATTGGGATATGTATTTTAAAAAGAGGAATATAAAATGGGCTGGTGCCCATCCCACTGCCAATTTAGTTTACACCCCGCCCAAACACACTAGTGAATCTTCCCATAAGGACATTGGTCCTAGTCCTGTTGTAGTGCAACCCGTCTCTTCTGAATAGGTGCCTTCTGCTCCAGAACTGGTCCCTATGCACCAGGAATCTGAAACGCTCCCTTCTGCACCATGCTTTAAGCCACATACTGATCCTTCCTGTCTTCCTATTTCTACTCTTGCTAGTGTGTGGCACTGGGAGTAATCCAGAGATTACTACCTTTGAGGTCCTACTCTTTAACTTCCTTCCTAGCTCCTGAAAATCTGACTATAGGACCTCAATACCTGCCTTGCTATGTCATTGGAACCTATGTGTACCCCAACTTCTGGCTAACACCTTCCCCCTGCAGTATATCCTGTACCCACTTCATGATGTCCTTTGCCCTGGCACCAGGGAGGCAACACACCATGCGGGACTCACGATAATGGTTACAGAAATGCTTATTTGTCCCCTTGACTATGGAATCACCTATAACAACTGCATTTCTGCACTTTTCTGCTCTCTCCTATATAGTTGCATGCCCTTTGGTGCCTGGACTGCACTCTTTGAAGGTGTCGTCACTCCCAGCAGTCTCCAATGCTGAGTACCAGTTTGAGAGTAGCACACACCTTGAAGATACCTGCACTTCCTGCCTCTTCCTAGTCTTTTCATGGCCACCCACCTACTATTCTGAACTCCTACTGCCTGTGGGGTGACCACCTCCTGGAATATACAATCCAGGAAACTCTCCTGGTTCCTGATGCTCTGCAGTGATTCCATCTGCCACAAGCTAGGAAATCCTAAGCTCAAGCTGAAGCAGCTGGAGACACTTCCTACACACGTGGTCACCCAATACACATGAAGTGACCTGCAATTCCCACATGGCGCAGGAATTGCAAGCAACAGATCACAGCTGCCCATCCATAATCTGAACAAAAACCCTTCTATTACCTTTTTAATCAAATCTATTTAGTACCCTGTTTAAACTATCAATTTTAATTAATACCTCGTGTCCTGCTCTGTGCTTATACTCTTAATACAACACTTACTGTTATACTGACCCCGATTTGAATATTTTTAATTTCCCAGCTCCTAATTTGAACCAATACCCTAGTTTTAGAGTGAGAAAAGAACAAAATACTCACCAATCACTTACCTTCTTCCCTGTGACTTCACACTGTGATTTACTTTAGAACGCAGTCTGTTGGCACATCCCTCTCAGGCCACCCTTTTACACTGCCATCAGTCTCACTGTGCTCCCCCTTGGCCCGATCCCTTACACTGCCACCAATCTCGCTGTACGCCCTGTCAGACCCGCTCCTTTACACTGCTGCTGGTCTCTCTGTGCTCTACCTCGGCTAGCTCTTTTATCCTGACGCCGGTCTCACTGTGTTCCCTCTCAGGCCTGCTCCTTTATAATGCTGCCAGTCTCACTGTGCTCCCTCTCAGGCTCACTCCTTTATACTGCTGCTAGTCTCACAGTGCTCCCTCTCAGGCTCGCTCCTTTATACTGCTGCCAGTCTCACTGTGCTCCCTCTCAGGCCCGCTCCTTTATACTGCTGCTAGTCTCACTGTGCTCCCTCTCAGGCCCGCTCCTTTATACTGCTGCTAGTCTCACTGTGCTCCCTCTCAGGCTCGCTCCTTTATACTGCTGCTAGTCTCACTGTGCTCCCTCTCAGGCCCGCTCCTTTATACTGCTGCCCGTCTCACTGTGCTCCCTCTCAGGCTCGCTCCTTTATAATGCTGCCAGTCTCACTGTGCTCCCTCTCAGGTTCGCTCCTTTATACTGCTGCCAGTCTCACTGTGCTCCCTCTCAGGCTCACTCCTTTATACTGCTGCTAGTCTCACAGTGCTCCCTCTCAGGTTCGCTCCTTTATACTGCTGCTAGTCTCACAGTGCTCCCTCTCAGGCTCGCTCCTTTATACTGCTGCCAGTCTCACTGTGCTCCCTCTCAGGCCCGCTCCTTTATACTGCTGCTAGTCTCACTGTGCTCCCTCTCAGGCCCGCTCCTTTATACTGCTGCTAGTCTCACTGTGCTCCCTCTCAGGCTCGCTCCTTTATACTGCTGCTAGTCTCACTGTGCTCCCTCTCAGGCCCGCTCCTTTATACTGCTGCCAGTCTCACTGTGCTCCCTCTCAGGCTCGCTCCTTTATAATGCTGCCAGTCTCACTGTGCTCCCTCTCAGGTTCGCTCCTTTATACTGCTGCCAGTCTCACTGTGCTCCCTCTCAGGCTCACTCCTTTATACTGCTGCTAGTCTCACAGTGCTCCCTCTCAGGTTCGCTCCTTTATACTGCTGCCAGTCTCACTGTGCTCCCTCTCAGGCCCGCTCCTTTATACTGCTGCCAGTCTCACTGTGCTCCCTCTCAGGCTCACTCCTTTATACTGCTGCTAGTCTCACTGTGCTCCCTCTCAGGCTCGCTCCTTTATACTGCTGCCAGTCTCACTGTGCTCTCCCTCAGGATCGCTCCTTTATACTGCTGCCAGTCTCACTGTGCTGCCTCTCAGGCCTGCTCTTTTAGTTTAGTTTAGAGACACAGCACTGAAACAGGCCCTTTTGCCCACCGAGTCTGTGCCGACCATCAACCACCCATTTACACTAATCCTACACTAATTCCATATTCCTACCACATCCCCACCTGTCCCTATATTTCCCTACCACCTACCTATTCTAGGGACAATTTATAATGACCAATTAACCTATCAACCTGCCAGTCTTTGGCATGTGGGAGGAAACCGGAGCACCCGGAGGAAACCCACGCAGACACAGGGAGAACTTGCAAACTCCACACAGGCAGTACCGAGAATTGAACCCGGGTCACTGGAGCTGTGAGGCTGCGGTGCTAAACACTGCGCCACTGTGCTGCCCTTTTATTCTGACGCCGATCTCACTGTACTCCATCTCAGGCCTGCTTCTGTATACTGCTGCCAGTCTTACTGTGCTCCCCCTTGGCCTGCTCCTTTATACTGCTGCTGGTCTTGCGTTTAGAAATATTGGTGCTGAACTGACTTTAGGATGATGTGTCCTGTGAGAAGTGTCCTAAACACTGAGCCCCTGCACTTTATCATAGAATCATGGAAGAGGGCCATGCACCAGCCAACAAGTAGCCATCCAGCCTAATCCAGCTCTTGCTCCATAGTCTTGTAGTTATGGCACTTCAAGTGCATATCCAAGTACTGTTTGAATGTTATGTGGATTTCTGCCTCCACAACCCTTTCAGGCAGTGAGTTCCAGATCCCTATTACTTTCAGGGCAAAATTTTTTTCTCTTGAATCCCCTCTAAACCTCCTATCTCTTACAGGATTTATGCCTCCTGGTTATGGACTGTTAAAACATGGGAATTAGGACCTTCCTATCCACTCTAAGCCCCTCATAATTTTATACATTTCAATTAGGTCTTCCCTCAGCCTCTCTGTTCCAAAGAAAACAACCATAGCCTATCTCATCATTCCTCATAACTAAAATTCTCCAGTCCAGACAACATCCTTGTAAATCTCCTCTGTACCTTCTCCAGCACGTACAATCATATCTGTCCTATAGTGCGGTGACCAGAATTCACACAGTACTCCAGCTGTGGCCTAACTAGTGTTTTATACAGTTCGAACAAAACCCTCCCGGCTTTTATATTCTATGCCTCAGCTAATAAGGGCAAGCATCCCATATGTGTTCTTGACCACCTTATCTACCTGACCAGCGACCTTCAGGGATCTGTGGACCTGTACTCCAAGGTCCCTCTGTTCCTCTACACTTCTCAGTGCCCTACTATTTATTGTGTATTCCCTTGCCTTGTTAGTCTTCCCCAAATGCATTACTTCACACTTCTCCATATTGAACTCAATCTGCCAGAGTTCTACTCACTGACTCGTCCATTGATATCTTCCTGCAGTCTACAGTTTTCTTCCTCATTATCAACCAACCAGACAATTTTTGTATGGTCTGCAAACTTCTTAATCATACCACCTACATTCAAGTCCAAATCATTGATATATACCACAAAAAGCAAGGGACCTAATAAAGAGCCCTGTGGAACCCCACTGGAAACAACCTTCCAGTCACAAAAACACCCATCGACCATTACTCTTTTCTTCCTGTCTCTGAGCCAATTTTGGATCCAACTTGCCACTTTGCCTTGAATCCTATGGGCTTTTACATTCGTCACCAGTCTGCCATTTGAGACCTTATCAAAAGCCTTGCTAAAATCCATATAGACCACATCAAATGCACTACCCTCATCAACCCTCCTTGTTACCTCCTTAAAAAATGTAATCATGTTAGTCAGACACAACAAATCCATGCTGATTTGCTTTGATCAATCCATGTCTTTCTAAATGAAGATTTATTCTGTCCCTCAGAATTATTTTTCCAATAATTTACCCAGCACCAAGGTTAGGCTGACTGGCCTGTAATTACTTGGTTTATCTCTTTCTCCTTTTTTAAACAATGGCACAACATTAGCTGTCCTTCGGTCCTCTGGCATGATACCTGTAGGCAGAGAGGATTGGAAAATGGTTAGAGCCTCCACTGTTTTTTCTCTTGCTTCCCTTAACAGTCTAGGATACATTTCATTGGGGATTTATCCACTTTCAGAGATATTAAATCCCTCAATACGTTCTCTCTCACTATGTTAATTTCATCTAATATTTCACACTCCTGCTCCCTGATTACTGTGTCTGTTTTCACAAAAGAGAGGGACAATGCAGATGCAAAGTATTTATTAAGAACCATACCAATGTCTTCTGCCCCAAACACAGGTTACTCTTATGATCCCTCATAGGCTCTACTCTTTCTTTAGTCATCCTCTTGTTCTTTTTGTGTTTATAAAAAATCTTTGGGTTTTCCTTGATTTTACTTTCTAATATTTTTTCTTTCCTAATTTCCATTTTAATTTTACCCTTACACTTTTTATATTCCTCTAGGTTTTCTGCAGTATTGAGCCCTCGGTATCTGTCATAAGCTTCCTTTTTTAAATCTCATTTAAGTCCCTTGACATCCAGGGGCCCTCTGGATTTGTTAGTCCCACCCTTTTTCTTTAAGGGAACATACTTGCTCTGAACCCTCTATCTGTTCCTTGAATGCCTCCCACTGATCTGGCACTGATTTACCTTCAAGTAGCTGTTTCCAGTCCACTTTAGCTAGATCACATCTCAGCTTAGTTATATGACTTTTCCCCAATTAAAGAATTTTATTCCTGGTCTGTCTTTGTCTTTTTCCATACTACCCTAAATCTAACTGAATTATGATCACTTCCACTAAAGTGCTCCTCAACTGATACCTGCTCAGCTTCATTGCCTAAAACTAAGTATAGAACCGCACCCTCTCTTGTTGGGCTTGCTACATACTGTCTTAAAAAGTTCACCTGAATGCGTTTTAAGAATTTTTCTCCCCCTGTGCCTTTCATAACACCCCAGTTAATATTAGGGTAGTTGAAATCCCTCACTATTACTGATCTATTGTGTTGCCATTTCCCTGAGATTTACCTACATATGTTCTCTTCTATCTCCCTGTGACTGGGGGGTGGGTCCATATTACACTCCCAGTAGTGCGATTGCCCCTTCTTTGTTTTTCAGTTCAACCAATATAGCATCATTTGAATATCCTTCTACCTCCTCACAGCTTTAATTGTTTCTTTAATCAATATTGCGACTCCCCCTCCTTTTTTATCTCCCTCTGTATCCCATCTGAAAACCCTGTAACCAGAATGTTGTTCTGCCATTCCTGCCCTTTCAGGCATGTCTCAGTAATAACTATAATATCATACTCCTGTGTGTCAATTTGTGCTCTCAGCTCATCTGCCATATTCCCTAGACTTCTTGCATTGAAGTATTTGCCATTTAGCACTGCCAAACTCCCTTGTCTATTTCCTAGCCTTTGTTTCCTCTGCCTTCCAAACAAGCTTCCTCTTTTTCTGCATTCCATTTCCAACTTTTTTTCTCTCCTTTCTTTCTACTCTCAGGTTCCCAACCCCCTGCCAAGTTAGTTTAAACTCTCCCCAACAGCATGAGAAAAACCCCTTGCTATCCAGTTTGTACAGGTCCCACCTCCCCCAGAAACAGTCCCAATGCCTCAGGAATCTAAAGCCTTACCTCCTGCATCATCTGTCCAGTTCACATTTTCATCAGCTCTATCTTCCTATTTCTGTACTCACTAGCATGTGGCATCATGAGTAATCTGGAGATTACTACCTCTTGAGCTCCTGCTTTTCAATCTCACTCGAAGCTCCTTAAACTCTGCTTGTAGGACCTCATTCCTCTTTTTGCCTATGTCATTGGTGCCGACATGGATATTCACTCTTCCCCTCAGAATGTCCTGCAGCCGCTCAGTGACATCCTTGACTCTGGCCCAGGGAGGCAACATACCATCCTGGAGTCATGTCTGCAACTGCAGAAGTGCCTGTTTGTTCCCCTTGCTATCGAATCCCCCAGCACTATTGCTCTTTCACTCTGCTTCCTTCCCCAACCGCTCCCCCCCACCGCCCCCCCCACCATGCAGCTGAGCCACCCATGATGCTGTAGACCTAGCTCTGCCTGCACTCCCCAGAGGAACCATCAGTTTCACCAATATTCAAAACTGAATATTGGTTGGAAAGCGAGATGCGCTCAGGAAATCCATGCGATGTCTGCCTGGTCCTCCTTATCCTTCTGGTGATCACCTATTCCTTCTCTCCTGCACAGTTTTAAAGTGCAGAAAAACCTCCAGAAACATGCTATCCACAAAGCTCTCAGCCTGGTGGATGCCCTGTAGTGACTCCAGCCACCACTTACGCTCTGAAACCCAGAGCTCGACCTGCTCTAGCTGGCGATGCTTCCTGCACATGTGATCGTCCAGGCCACGGGAAGTGCCAGGATTTCCCACAGGGCACAGGATGTGCATTCCACGGGGCTGAAGTTCCCTGCCATACCTTTACTTTTTAGACTATTAACCAGGAACACTTACCAGCCACTTACCAACCATCTCCTTCCGTGGTCGTGACATCATTGTAGCTGTTTTGCAGATGTTGCTTTTCGTTTTGGTGATTTCGCTGGAGGCTCGCTCCCCCGCTTTAACTCCTTGGTTGTTGCGCTCAGTCTCCATGCAAGTCCGCTGCCGCTGGTGAGTCTCTAGGTTTGGTTTCAGTTGATCCATGCCGCCCGGTTTTGACGTGTAAATTCTAAGTACAGATCAGCTCTGACTGAAGTTTCTAGTTCAGAGTTTTCACCTTCACTTGGAACCAGAGTCTAAACCAGAGCCCAAGTAGGTAAAGAGACTGATTAGGCTTGTTAAAAGTGGAATCAACTGGGAATCCTAACTACATCTTGTGCATGGGGATACTGGCTAAGGTTTCAGGGTGAATATCATCAGGTTACAGGATTACTACTAGTTACAGGTGGGACATCAGGGCATTGCATTTAGTACTACAAGTTAAATACAGTGAGTTATTATATTACTGTTGATTGTTACCACTTTACCAGTAGTTATCAATGTAATTTCAGTGAGTTACCATTAGCCACTGCTGGAGTCAAACTTCCTCTCACCACTGCATCCAATCAGTGAATCGCTCCTCCACCCCACTCTGAAACACCCCCTGCTGTCAGTTTCCCCTTTACCCCATCCGCTGTTTCCCCTTTTCTTCACTCCTTGCCCCCTCTGCCCTCCATACCTCCCCCCCCACCCCAACCCTGGGCTCATTGCCCCCACCCTCACCATCCTGTCTACCCTCTCAATCCCCTCTGCCCTCTCTAAACCTCCCCCCCGTGCCCTCTCTCACGCCCCCTCCACCTTCTCTACTCTCCATCCTTTGCCCTCTGTACATCCTCCTTTTCCCTCTCTCCTTCCCTCTTTTGCCTTCTCGACTCCCCTCCTTTGCCCTTTCTCCTTCCCCTTCGCCCTCCCTACTCCCCCCCACTCTCTCTCTACCCCTCTCCACCCTCTCTACTCAGTCCTCACCTGCCCTCCCTACTCCCCACTCCCCCACTTTTTTCCCTTTCCCTGCAGCCCCGGTTTCCTCTTTTTGCCTGCTCGTGGGTGGTCTCTAGTTTCTTGGAACTTGTTGCACAACAGTTCCTGGCACAGAGGGACATGCAAGAATACTCAACTACATGGGACCCAACCTTTATAAGGTAAATGCAGTAACAGTTTCAGATGTCACATGACAGATAGCCCGTGATCAGAATGTCAACATTTCCAACATGGTCTCCAACCCTATTGATGGGTCAAAAATCTCCTGCTATGATTTCTAGTTTTCTCTTTTTTCATAATATCTTTGTATGATCAAGGGAAGGAGTATTAGAGCTGCGAATGGAGCCCTTCCATTTTAGGAACCTATCAAACATTCCTATACCATGTAGAGCATAGCTAGCTGTCACTTGTCACAGCAACATGTTTTAGACCCAACCTCAGAAGAACTATTTTATCTCTGTTTTCCACATCATGTGGCACTTCTGGAGGTGAAAGGCCAGCATCAAACCCACTGTGCCTTCAAATTTCCCTTGTTCTGTAAATCCCATGCTGGAAATTGCTGCAATAGTTACGGATCTAGCTTTATCTGTAATGTTCAAATTTTCTTGGAGTATTTCCTTTTCAGAAATTACCGTTTCTGTCCATTCATGTGAATCTGATGCACTTAAGCATGGCAGGAGAGCTAAGAGAAGATGATAGGAGATTGGTGACAGCACACTTTTAAGGGTATGAGACATAGGCAGATTACTTACAGCGGTTAAGATCCATTTTTATATAACTCTTCATCTAATAAGACTTCATTAGGATTCATACATGTTCACTGTCAGCATTTCACTGTCAGTATTTCTAAGTTTCTGTTTGCTTGTCAACATCTCATGCCAAAAATCAAGGCAGGATTTAAACTTTCCAGAATTAAACGCAGATTGGGTGACCGCTTTGTGGAATACCTCCGCTCAGTTTGAAAGCATGACCCCGAGCTTCCGGTTGCTTGCCATTTCAATACACCCCACTGCTCTCATGCCCACATATCTGTCCTGGGCTTGCTGCTGTGTTCCAGTGAACCTCATCGCAAGCTCGAGGAACAGCATCCCATTTACTGATTAGGCACGCTACAGCCCGCTGGACTGAACATTGAGTTCAATAATTTCAGAGCATGACGGGCCCCCCTTTTTATTTTTAGTTATTATTTATTTATTTTACTTTAGTTTGTTTCATCATTTTTGTTTACCATGTGCCAGCCCACTTTTTTTTTCATGTTTGTGCTTTGGCCCAGGGCTGTTCACTTTTCTGTACTAACGCTTTGACTTTCAGCATACCATTAACATACCATTTGCCTTTGCTCCATGACCTTCTGGTCAGTTATTCTCTGTGACCCTGTCCTATCAACACCTTCCCTTTTTTAAACTCTTGCCCCACCCCCACTTTATTTGCTTAAAACCTATTACATTTCTAACCTTTTCCAGTTCTGATAAGGTCACTGACCTGAAATGTTAACTCTGCTTCTCTCTCTGCAGGAGACCTGTGAGTATTTCCAGCATTTCTTGTTTTATTTCAGATTTTCAGCATCTGCAATATTTTGCTTTTATTTAAACTTTCCAGGTTACCTGCCTGTTGTTTTGAGATTGACCTTGAATACTGCAGAAATCTTTTCTACGCATGTGTAGCTAAGCTACCCTCAGGAGCATGCAAATATTTAAATTACAGGGCACATATGCCCAAAAGATTGATCATGTTGCTTTTATTTGGGAGACTAAATGTTGACCATTCTCACCCATCTTATTTCATGTCTTCTTCAATTATGACAATGTAGGGGATAGCTTCTGAGTCTCTGTTTTGTACATTTCTGGAAGAATTGCAGCATTCCTTTTCTCAGGTGATACTTTGTTGGCCAACAGATATGAAGTGCTTGCTGCCTGCCCATTGAGCCTATTCCGCCATTCAAAACGATCATGGCTGATCTTAGGATTCAACTCCACTTTTCTGCTTGCTCGCCATATCCCTTGATTCCCTGAGAGACTAAAAACCTGTTTATGCCACCCTTAAATATATTCAATGATGGAGCATCTACTACCTCTGGGGTACTGAATTCCAAAGATTCACAACCCTTTGAGTGAAGTAATTTCTCCTTATTTCAGTCCTAAATGATTGCCCCTTATCCTGAGACTGTGTCCCCATGTTTTAGATTCCTTGACCAGAGGAAATAATCTCTCAGGGTCTACCCTATTGAGCCCCTTTAGAATCTTATATGTTTCAATGTGATCACCTCTCATTCTTTTAAACACCAGAGAATACAGACCCAATTTACTAAGTCTCTGATCATAGGACAACCCCCTCATCCCAGGGACCAATCTACTGAACCTTCGCTGCACCATCTCCAATGCAAGTATATCCTTTCTTAAATGTGGAGACCAAAACTACACACAGCACTCCAGACGCAGTCCCACCAAAACCCTGTACAATTGTAACAACACTTACTTATTTCTGTACAATTGTAACAACACTTACTTATTTCTGTACTCCAATCCCCTTTCAATAAAGGCCAACATGCCATTTGCTTTCCTAATTGCTTGCAGTACCTGCACGTTAACTGTTGCATTCCTTGTACAAGCACACCCAAATCTCTTTGAATTTCGACACTTACAAGTTTCACATCTTTTAAAAAATATTCTGCTTTTCTATTCTTACCACCAAAGTGCATAACTTCACACTTCCCTACATTATACTCCATTTTCCATCTCGTTGCCCACTCACTTAACCTGTCCATATCTCTTTGCAGCCTGTCTATATCCTCCCCACAGCTTACCTTTTCACCGAGCTTTGTATCATCAGCGAACTTAGATGCATTACTCTCTGTCTCTTCATCTAAGTCATTAATATAGATTGTAAATATCTGAGGCCCCAGCACTGATCCTTGTGGCACCCCACTCTTTACTGCCTGCCAACTTGAAAATGCCCTGTTTATGCCCAGTCATTGGTTAACAGACAGGAAGCAATCACCTGTCCATGTTAATATATTACCCCCAACTCCATGACTTCTTACCGTGCCAATTAAACTTTTTTGTGGCACCTTATCGAATGCCTTTTGGAAATCCAGACATACTACATCTACTGGTTCCCCTTTATCTACCCTACTAGTTACATCCTCAAAAAACTCTAATAAATTTGTCAAACAGGTAAAACCATGTTGACCCTTCTTCGTTCCGAAACGTTAACTGACCCGAAACGTTAACTCTGCTTATCTTTCCACAGATTCTGCCAGACCTGCTGAGTATCTCCGGCATTTCTTGTTTTTATTTCAGATTTCCAGCATCCGCAGTATTTTGCTTTTATAAAACCATGTTCACTTGTTCTAATCATACTGTGCTTTTCTAGGTGCATTGTTAAGACTTCCTTAATAATAGATTCCAGCATTTTTCCAGTGACTGATGTTAGGCTAACTGGCCTTAGTTCCCCGTTTTCTCTCTACCTCCTTTCTTGAAAAGTGGTGTAATGTTTGCCAACTTTCAATCTGATGGGACTATTCCCAAATCTAAAGATTTTTGGAAAATCATAGTGCATCCACTATATCTGCAGCTATCTCTTTTAGAACCCTAGGATGTAGGTCATCAGGTCCTGGAGCTATGTCAGATTTTAGTCCCTTAAGTTTCTCTAATACTTTTTCTCTGCTGATATGAATTTCCTTAATTTCCTCACTCTTTTAGCACCTAGGTTACTGCCTATTTGTGGTAATGAACTTGCGTCTTCTACTGTGAAGACAGACACAAAATATTTGTTCAATGCCTCTGCCATTTCCTCATTCCCCATGGTAATTTCTCCTGTCTCTGTTTCCAAGGGACCAACTTCTATTTTAGCTACTCTCTTCCTTTTGATATACCTATAAAAGCTCTTACGTTCTGTTTTTTATGTTACTGGCTAGTTTAATCTCATTCTATTTTTTCCTTTTTTATCAACTTTTTTGGTGGCCCTTTGCTGGTTTCTGAAACACTCCCAATCCTCAGACTTGCTACTCTATTTCCAATATTGTAAGCCTTTTCTTTTAATCTAATACTATCCTCAACTTCCTGTGTGAGCCACTGATGGGTCTTTCTGACTGGCTTTTTGTTTTTCAAAGGAATGTATTTTTGTTGAGCATTTTGAATTCTTTCTTTAAAGGTTTCCCACTGTTCTTTTACCGCCATACCTTTTAGTCCATTTACCCAATTTACCTTAGCCAGTTCTCCCTTCATGCCTATATAATTGGCTTTATTTAAGTTTAAGCTTCTTGCTTGTGATTGGAGCATGTCACTTTCAAATTTAACATGGAATTCAATGGTATTATGTTCACTGTTTCCCATTAGATCTTTTATTATGACATTGCTTATTAATCCTGCTTCATTACACAGTACTAGATCTAAGATAGCTTTATCCCTAGTCAGTTCCACAAGGTATTGCTCCAATAAACTGTCTGGAAAACATTCTACAAACTCATCTTCTAGACCACTCCTGCCAATTTCATTGTCCTAGTCTGTATGCAGATGAAAGTCCCCCACAATTACTATATTGCCTTTGTTACAAGCTCCAATAATTTCTTGTTTAATGCTCTGTCCAATGGTATATATACTGTTAGGGGGCCTATAAACTACCCCACCAGTGTTTTCTGATTCTTGCTATTCCTTATTTCCACCCATACTGATTCTACTTTGTGATCTTCTGAAGCCAGATCCTTCTTTACTAAACCCTTATGTCATCCTTTACCACCAGTGTTACCCCTCCTCCTTTGCTATTCTGTTTGTCTTTCCAAAATATTGTGTACCCTGGAATATTTATTTCCCAATCGTGATCACCATGTAACCATGTCTCAGTAATGGTGATTAGATCTAAATCATTTACCTCTATTCGTGCCACTAGTTCATTATCTTAATGCTTCACGCATTCAGATATAGAACCTTTAAATTCATTTTTTGCTTTTATTCCCTTCAATTACCTTATTTGCTGATGTACAATTTCTGTTAAATTCTCTGTCTCTTCCTGTCCCATTCTGTTTGTCTTTACCCACAGTGGTATACTGTTCCGATGCCTTGGCCTTTCTGTTTGGATTTCTAAATCTCATCTCTCCTGAAACCACCACCCCCACACTCTGTTTGTTCACAACCTCTAGTCTTATCTGCTGGCTCACTCTTGAGTTTGTACGCACTGTCCCTTACTGTCATTATCCTGATTTCTATCTTGCTCTCATGCCTTTTCCTCTCTCTTTAAATTATCACATCTTTCCTCATTTGATCCTTTGCCCCCACTATTTATTTTAAGGCCTTCTCTACTGCCCTAGTTATACAACTCACCAGAACACTTGTCCCAGCATGATTCAGGTGTAGACCGTCCCAACAGCTCCTACTTTGCGCAGTACTGGTGCCAATGCCCCACGAATCAAAACCCATAGAACCATAGAAAAGTTACGGCACAGAAGGAGGCCACTCAGCCCGTTGTATCTGCGCCAGCTGAAAAAACTAGCCACCAAATCTAATCCCACCTTCCAACGCCTGATCCGTAGCCTTGCAGGTTACAGCACTTCAGGTGCATGTCCAGGTACCTTTTAAATGAGTTGAGGGTTTCTGCCTCCACCATCGATCTGGGCAATGAACTCTGGACACCCACCACCCTCTGGGTGAAAAAGCTTTTGTTCATGTCCCCCCTAATCCTTCTACCAATCACCTTAAATCTGTGCCCCCTGGTAATTGACTTCTCCGCTAGGGAAACAGGTCCTTCCTATTTACTCTATTTAGGCCCTTCATAATTTGTACACCTCAATTAACTCACTCTTCAGCTTCCTCTGCTCTAAGGAAAACAACCCTATCCATTCCGATCTTTCCTCATAGCTGCAACTTTCAAACCCATTTCTTCCACACCAATCTTTGAGCTATGCATCTAACTGTCTAATCTCATTTACCCTATGCTATTTTGTTCGTGGCTCAGGTAATAACCCAGAGATTATCACCTTTGAGGTTCTGGTCATACTCCCTATGCAAAACCTCTTTCCTAGTCCCATCTATGTCATTGGTGACCACAACAACTGATCCTTCCCCTCCCACTGCAAGTTCACTCTAGCCCTGAGCAGATATTCTAAACCCTGTCACTGGGCAGGCAACACAGTCTTCTGGACTCTCACTCTTGGCTGCAGAGAACAGTGTCTATCCCCCTGACTATACTGTCCCCTACTACCACTACATTCCTATTTACTCTGCCCTCTTGAATAGCTTCCTGTACTATGGCGCCATGTTCAGTTTGCTCATCCACTCTGCAGCCCTCATTCTCATCCATACAAGCTGAAAGAACCCCAAGCCTGTTGGACAATTGTAAGGTTTCAGCCTGTTCCACTTCTGCCTTCTCAATCCCCTTACCTGCCTTACTCGCAGTCACATCCTCCTGTCCCTGATCACTGACCAAATCAGAAGACCCTATCCAATGGGGTATGATTGCCTCCTGGAACAAAGTGTCCAGGTAACTTTCCCGCTCCCTGTTGCATTGCAATGTCTGCAGCTTGGCCTCCAGCTCACTGACTCTGAGCCGAAACTCTTTGAGCTGCAGGCACACTGCAGACATGTTTGCCGTGGATCACACTGGCATCCACCAGTTCCCATATACTGCAGCTGCAACACATCACCTGCCCTGCCACCCTGATTGTATTTTAGATAACTAATTATTTACTGACTTAAATAATAGGAATTATTCACCAGCCAATCTATTAAGCTTTACTAGTATTAGTAAATAAAACTTACAATTCATAAACTTACTGGAGTTTTGAAAGATAAACAATTTTAAAAACTCACCAATCAATCAACTGTCTGTTTTCCTGTGACATCACACTTTGATATTTTTTCCTCCTCAGAATGAGATCAGTCCGCTCTGGTGTCCTAGACTGGCTAGGATAGCTCTTTTGCACTGCTCGCTGGACTTGCTCTCGCTCTCTCTCTCTCTCTCTCTCACACAATTAAATTAAATTGATTTTTCTTAATTAATTTATAGTTCCCCTCCTCACCGAACTCCCTCACTTACCAAACTCCCTTCTTCACACTCTGTGCACTCAAGCAGCACTCAGTGCCCTAGTCCTACTACACAGTCCTACCCCAGTGGCTGTGGCAGGGCTGCTGACTTTCAGTGGGGGAGACTGCAGATGGCCTTGCAGGATGACCTTGAGCAGCTCTGTATTTAGATGAACCAGCTTTGGACTGCACCACCTCAGTATGGGCGACAGCAATCTGGGTTGGCTGCCTGAAATAATTTACAACAAATATACATTCCTTTAAGGCACAAAACCCCACAGAAAATGTGGTTCCACCTTGGCTAATATGAGGAGTTAAAACAGTATTAGATCAAAGGAAGATGCTTATAATGTTGCCAAAAACAGTAGTAAGCCTGAAATTGGGAGGATTTTCGAACTCAGCAAAGGATGACCAAGAAATTGATAAGGAAAGAGAATGAGAGTAGATTAGCAAGAGACATAAAAACAGATTGTAACTTTCTATAGGTATGTAAATAGGAAGAGAATACTGGAAGTAAATGTGGGCCTATTAGAGGCAGAGATGGTGAAATTATATTGGGGAAGAAGGAAATGGCAGAGACAGTAAACAAATATGAGGGTCGGGCTTTTATCCGGATGACGGCGTTCTCGACGTCTGGAAAAAGCGGCGTTGAGAACCCTGAGTCACTTCTTCTGTGGGAGGCCTGCGAATCTAGTGTCAATTAGGCACTTAATTGGACAGCAGCAGGCCTTCCACGGGATCAAGGACTCCGGCGATGGAAGTCCCACCCTCTAAGGGCTGCCAGCTAATCAGAGGCCGGCAGTTCATTATCTGAGCAGCGCCACTATGGAGGCTGTAGTTGCTGCTGGTGGAGCAACTACCTGAGACCCAGGAACGGGGCTGGACCAAAACCAAGGCCACAGGTAGGTCAGGGCAGAAGGGGTCTCATAGGGTGGCGGTTGCAGGGGAGAGGGTATAAGGGGGTTGGTAGCAAGGGCAGGAGGGTGGCTCTCAGTGGGACACCTCTTCCTGATGCCGGGTCCCTGGTTCAGGCACTAAGTGCCTTTTAGCGAGGGACCGCCCCCACATCTCCCTGCCCCCCACCGTGGAGCTAGCAAGCAGCCCGCACGGTTTGACGTGTCTTGCTTCCCGTGTGGCGACAGGGCCGCTCACCGCACAGCTAATTGCGGTGGTGGAATGAGGCCCTTAATGGGGCATTAATTGCCCCATTAAGGGCTTCAATTGGCAGCGGAGTGGGAAGGCCATTAATAGACCTTCTTGCACCCGACTTAATTTTGGTGGAGGCGGGAAGATGGCGGGGTCTCTCCCCCACCAGCATCCCACCTGATTATATACTCTGCCCGCCTCCAACCTGCCACGGGGGAGAGCAAAAAAATTTCCCCTGTATTTGTCTTCATGGTAGAAGACACAAAAAAACCAAAGGTCTAGAGAAAATTAGGAATTTGAAGAAATCAGTATAAGAAATAGTTCTGGAGAAATTAATGGGAATAAGTGGTAACATTTTCCCTGGATCTGCCAACCTGTATCCTAGGGTTTTAAATGAGTAAGCTGCAGAGAGAGTGCATACATTGGCTTTGATCTTCCAGAATTCCTTTGATTCTAGAAGAGTTCCCAAGGATTGGGAACATAATCCTGTTGTTTAAGAAAGGAGAAAGAGAGAAAACAAGGAATAATAGGCCGGTTAGCCTAACATCAGTAGTATAGGCAAAATGCACTTAGAAAATCATAATCTGATTAAGCAGAGTCAACGAGGATTTATGAAAGGGAAATTGTGTTTGACAAATGGAATTACAATGTGGCGAAGTGTGAAACTATCCACTTTGGTTGGAAAAATAAAAAAACAGAATATTTTTTGAATGGTGAGAGACTGGGAAATGTTTGCATTCAGTTTTTATTTCAGATTTCCGGCATCCGCAGTATTTTGCTTTTAGTTTTACATTCGGAGAGACCTGGGAGTACATGAATCATGGAAAATTAACATACAGGTACAGTAAGCAAATCGGGAGGCAAAGAATATGTTAGCTTTTGTTACAAAAGGATTGGTGTATAAGAGTAAAGAAGTCTTACTACAATTATATAGGGAGGGTTTAAATTAAATTTTAAGGGAGATGGGAACCTGAGAGGGAACTCAGATTGGAGGGAAGCAAAACTAGTAACTTGTCTGGGGTGTGGGAACTAGGAGCAAGTATTAAAGAGGAATACCAAGGTGCACAGAATACTGGGGGAGATAGATAGCACGAGAGTAGGGAATAGTACGTTATTAGTTGGGGTCAGAGTAAGGGAGAAAGTAATAAAATAAAAGTAAAATACTGCAGATGCTGGAAATCTGAAATAAAAACAAGAAATGCTGGAAATACTCAGCAGGTCTGGCATCATCTGAAGAGAGAGAAGCAGAGTTAATGTTTCCGATCAGTGACCCTTCATCAGAACTGACAAATCTTAGAAATGTAAAAGGTTTTAAGCAAGTAAAGCGGGGGTTGGGGCAAGAGATAAAAAAAGAGGTGTTGATAGGACAGGGTCACAGAGAATAACTGACCAACAGGTCATGGAACAAAAGCAAACAATATGTTAATGGTGTGCTGAAAGACAAAGCATTAGAGAGGATGTGAATAGACTGTAAAGCACAAAGCACTCCAAGCATAAACATTAAAAAAAACAGAAACAGTGGGTAGGCACAGTAGAAACAAACTAAAAAAATAAAATAAACGAATAAACAAATAAAAAATAACTAAACATAAAAAGGGGGGGCCCGTCATTCTCTGAAATTATTGAACTCAATGTTCAGTTCAGCAGGCTGTAGCCTGCCTAATCGGTAAATGAGATGCTGTTCCTCGAGCATGCGTTGATGTTCACTGGAACACTGCAGCAGGCCCAGGACAGAGATGTGAGCATGAGAGCAGGGGTGTTGTTGAAATGGCCAGCAATTGGAAACTCGGGGTCATGCTTACGGACTGAGCGGAAGTGTTCAGCAAAGCGGTCACCCAATCTGCATTTGGTCTCCCCAATGTAGAGGAGGTCACATTGTGAGCAGTGAATACAGTATACTAAATTGAAAGAAGTACAAGTAAATCGGAGAAATTAATGAAGTCTGAATCAGGGTTAATATGCATGTATGTGAATGCACGTAGTCTGGTTAATAAGATGCTGATTGACATGTGGAAATATGATGTGTGGCTATAACAGAGACCTGGCTCAAAGAAGGGAAGGACTGGCTGTTAAATATTCCTGGATACAAGGTGTTCAGGAAAGATAGGAAAGGGAAAAAAGGGGAAGGGGTGGTAGTATTGATTAAGGAGCTCACCGCTGTGCTGGAGAAAAAGGATGTCCCAGAGGGGTGGAGAACAGAATCAGTTTGGCTATAGCTAAGGAATAAAAATGTGTAGTTACATTGCTCGGTGTTGTCTATAGGTCACCAGTTAGTGGGAAGGACGTGAAGCAACAAATTTGCAAGGGAATTACAGAGAGGTGCAAAAATTAAAGGGTAGTTATAATGGGGGGACTTTAATTATCCAAACATGGACTGGGATAATAGTAATGTAAAGGGCTGTGAGGGGCAAGGGTTCCTCAAGTGTGTTCAGGAATATTTTCCACAACAGTATGTTGCTAGTCCATTGGGAAAGGAGGCACTGCTTGACTTGGTTCTTGGGAATGAGGTGGGACAAGTGGATCAAGTATCAGTAGGAGAGCATTGAGGGGATAGTGATCATTACATCATAAGGTTTACGGTGACTATGGACAAGAACAAACAGCAATCCAGGGTAAGAATAACTAACTGGGGGAAGGCCAGCTTCAATGGGGTAAGAATGGAGCTGGGGTGAATAAATTGGAGTCAAAAGCTGGCAGGAAAACTGGTAGATGAACAATGGGCTACCTTCAAAGAAGAGATAGTTCAGGCACAGTCAAGGTATGTTCCCTCAAAGGGAAAACATAGAGTTTACAAATCCAGAGCTCCCTGAATGACAAAAGAGGTAGAGATTTAAAAAAGTGTGCTAATGACAGATGCCAGGCAGAAAATACTATTGAGAACCAGGCTGAAGGTCCAGAGGGGAAGTGAAAAAGCAAATAAGAGAAGCAAAGAGAGAGCATGAAAAGAGATTGGCAGCTAGCATTAAAGGAAATCCCAAAGTTTTCTATAGGCATATAAATAGTAAAAGGAGGAGTGGGGCAGATTAGGGACCAGAAAAGAGATTTACACATGGAGGCAGAGGGCTTGGCTGAGGTATTAAATGAATACATGGCATCTGTCTTTAGCCAGGAAGAAGATGCAATCCAGGCAATGTTGAAAGAGAAGGTAAGTCAAACACTAGAGGGGTTTAAAATTGTTAAAGAGGAACTATTAGATAAGCTATCTGTACGTAAAATGGATAAAGCACCAGGAGCAGATGAGATGGGCGGCACAGCGGCGCAGTGGTTAGCATTGTAGCCTCACAGCTCCAGCAACCCGGGTTCAGTTCTGGGTACTTCCTGTGTGGAGTTTGCAAGTTCTCCCTGTGACCGCGTGGGTTTCCGCCGGATGCTCTGGTTTCCTCCACAGCCAAAGACTTGCAGGTTGATAAGTAAATTGGCCATTGTAAATTGCCCCTCGTGTAGGTAGGTGGTAGGAGAATGGTGGGGACGTGGTAGGGAATATGGGATTAATGTAGGATTAGTATAAATGGGTGGTTGTTGGTCGGCACAGACTCGGTGGGCCGAAGGGCCTGTTTCAGTGCTGTATCTCTCTATCTATGAGATGCATCCAAGGATACTGAGGGAGTGTGATGGTGGAAATCGCCGAGGCACAAACCATAATTTTTCAGTCTTCCTTAGACTCGGGGATGGTGCCAGAGGACTGGAGAATGCAAACGTTACACCCTTGTTCACAAAAGGTTGTTAAGATAAGTCCAGCAATGACAGGCCAGTCAGTTTAACTTTGGTGATGGGAAAACTTCTAGAAAAAATAATGCGGGACAAAGTCACATGGACAAATGCGGGTTAATTAAGGAAAGCCAGCATAGATTTCTTAAGGGAAAATCATGTTTACCTAACTTGCTGGAGTTTTTTGAGGAGGTAACAGAGAGGATTGATGAGGGCAATACTGTTGATGTGGTGTACATGGACTTTCAAAAGACATTTGATACAGTGTCACACAATAGACTTGTGAGCAAACTTGTAGCTCATGGAATAAAAGGGACGATAGCAACATGGGTACAGAATTGGCTGAGTGACAGGAAACAAAGAGTAGTGGTTAATGAATGTTTTTCGAGCTGGAGGAAGGTTTGTAGTGGAGTTCCTCAGGGATCAGTATTGGGCCCTTGTTTTTCCTGATATATATTAATGACCTAGACCTTGGTGTATAGGGCACAATTTCAAAATTTGCAGATGACACAAAACTTGGAAGCATTGTGAACTGTGAGGAGGGTAGTGTAGAACATCAAAAGGACATAGACAAGTTGGTGGAATGGGCAGACAGGTGGCAGATGAAGTCAATGCGGAGAAATGTGAAGTGATTCATTTTGGTAGGAAGAACATGGAGAGACAATATAGAATAAAGGGTACAATTCTAAAAGGGGTGCAGGAGCAGAGGGACCTGGGTGTATATGTGCATAAGTCATTGAAAGTGGCAGGATAGGTTGAGAGAGCAGATAATAAAGCATACTGTATCCTGGGCTTTATTAATAGGGGCATAGAGTACAAGAGCAAGGAAATTATGTTGAACTTGTAGAAGACACTAGCTCAGCCTCAGCTGGAGTATTGCCTCCAGTTCTGGATGTCGCACTTGAGGAAAGATGTGAGGGTATTGGAGAGAATACAGAAAAGATTCATGAGAATAGTTCCAGGGATGAGGAATTTCAATTATGAAGATAGTTTGGAGAAGTTAGGACTGTTTTCCTTGGAGGAGAGAAGGATGAGAGGCGATTTGATAGAGGTATTCAAAATCATGAGGGGTCTGGACAGAATAGATAGATCGAAACTGTTCCCACTTGTGAAAGGATTGAGAATGAGAGGGCACAGATTTAAAATATTTGGTAAGAGAAGTAAAAGTGCTATGAGGAAAAACTTTTTCACACAGTGAGTGGTTAAGGTCTGGAATGCGCTACCTCAGAATGTGGTGGAGGCAGGTTCAACTGAAGAATTCAAAAGGGAATTAGACAGTTATAGGAAAAGGAGGAGTGTGCAGGGTTATGGGGAGAAGGCAGGGGAATGGAACTGAGGGAGTTCCTTTTTCAGAGAGCCAGTGCTGACATGATAGGCCAAATGGCCTCCTTCTGTGCTGTAACAATTCTGTGATTCTGTGGTATAGGCCATTGGTCAGGCAACACCTGGAGTAATGTGTGCAGTTTTGGTCTCCTTACCTAAGGAAGCACATACTTGCACTAGACTGGTTCCTGGAATGAGAGGATTGCACTGAAGACAAATTGAGTAGACTCTGCCTATATTCCCTGGAGTTTAGAAGAATGAGAGGTGATCTAATTGAAACACATAAAATCCTTAAGGGACTTGACGTGGTAGGTAGTGAGAAAGTGTTTACCTCGGCTAGGGAATCACGAACATGGGTCACAGTCTCAGAATATGGGGTCTGCCATTTAGAACTGAGATGAGGAAAAATTTCTTCACAAAGTGTTGTGAATCTTCAGAATTCTCTACCTCAGAGAGCTGTGGATGCTGAAGACAGAGGTTGATAGATTTTTGGCAACTGTTAAAGGATATGGAGATAGTTCCTGAAGCTAGAGTTGAGGTGGAAGATCAGCCAGAATCTTGTGGAATGGCTGAGCAGGCACAAAGGCCAAATGGCCTACTCCAGCTTCCATTTCTTATGTTCTTATGTAACAGCATGGACACTGGTGGAATGACTGCTGGGAAGATGAAAGCTGTCATCCGAGGGAGAACAGCAGGTTTGTTTTCCACTGAGCCACTGCCATTCCTCTCGGGTGGCGTCTCAGTTAGCCTTGTAATCTGTTGGAGAATAGGTTTCTTGAGTTCTGTGACACCCTGCAAGCCCCTTTGAACACTAGTATTCGCAGCCATGATGGCAGCAATTTGAGCTTGTGTGGCAACAAGCTGAGCTTGCAAGACTTCACTCTGAGCTTGTACTGCAGCACTCAGACATTCGGTGGCTTCTGCTTGTGCTGCAATGGAAGCTGAGACATTGGCCATCAGGCATCATGATTGAGTCCACAGGTGTGGTAATGGAGTTGCCACCATTTCATGCTGGAAAGGATGGGCTCCAAGCTCTGGGCAAAACTCTGTGCAAGCTTGACGCTAGACTCCTCTGTGCTCCTTGATAAGAACCACAGGCTTTCTGGCAAGCCTGCCAATGCACCAAGCATTTCAGTGTGCTTATCCAGCAGCCGTTTTCAGTAGGCTGCCCAGTCAACGTGCTCATCTGAGTCCTCTGCAGTAGAACCTGTGTGCGAACTTGCCTGCCAGCAAACTGGCACCTGTGCTATTCTTTCCCCTGCTCTAGCTGTAGGCCACTCATGCCCAATGACTGATTGAACTAGAGGCAGATCCCACCTCTAAGTCATCCTTTAAAGTACATACAATGCCAGTATCTGAGCCGGTGACTGTGAGTGTGAAATCAAGTGACGGTGTTTCATCATCATCAGTCTCTTCTTCCTCTTCCACTTCTTGCTCCTGCATTGCTTCTTGGCCAGATGGCAGTGCTTGGATATCTGAAAGGAGAAAGGCACAAGGATGTGGATGTGGTAAGGAGTTGGGGTGAAACAAGAGGTGCATCCTCCGGCCATCTACAACTTATAAATCAGCAGATTGTTGGATCGTGGGAAATGGGTTATGAGAATGAGTATTAGGTATGAGCATACCATCATCTTCAATGGTTTCATTCCTGCCTCTGGCCATGGCCTTAGTCATGGTTATTCCAGTGATGGTGAGCACCATCTCCTCCATTGGGTTTAGGACATTCAGCCATTCCTGTCCTCTGCCAGTTGGGAAGTGTGTCAGTGAATGTGGTGTAATGTGCTTGGGTAATGTGCCTAGCAATGCGTGCAGCCTGTGAGATGTGGATGTGAGGATTGCAGCAGTGCTAAATGCATGAGGGTGGGGTGAAGCTATGGATGTGAGGTATGAGTTATGGTTGTGAGAGATTGTTGGTAGGTAAGTGAAATGGGTGTGGTGAATGGAGCAGTAGGTGAGGCTCGTGCTTCAGTTGTAAGGATATGGCATTTGAAGAAACATTCACTGACCTTGACATCCAGGTCCTTGGGGCTACACTGAGGACAATGACTGTGATGGCTATCTGCTCCCAATGCCTTTGGAGTGTCTGAGGGTTCCCCTCGTTCCTTGCAGTCAGAGGACCTCTCTCTTCCTGTCCAGTTGCAGGACCAAGGCCTTCAGTGCTGCATTAGAGATCCTTGGGCCTTGCTGTCTGCCATTTTGCGCCTATAATTCAATGTTCTTCCTGCTTAGACAGTTTTTCACAGCTACTTCCAGCACCAGCTGCAGCCAGAATGCACCTCTTCTTTAAAAAATGGAGTCTGGCTTTAAGCAGTGGAAAATAGCTTTAAGTGATATCGAAACGAAGTACTGCGGATGCTGGAAATCTGAAATAAAAGCAGGAAATGCTGGAAATACTCAGCAGGTCAGGCAGCAGTGGAGAGAGAAACAGAGTTAACAACTGATGTAAGGTCATCAACCTAAAATCAAGTTTGCATTTTGGCTTAAAGTAGCTGAATCTTTATTCCTCTTTTTTTTGGATCTATACAACCAAACTCTAAGGTAAAGTTTTATATTTATTGCTGACATGACTGGAAAGTGTAACTTATATAGGGCAGATGTATGAAATGAGTAAATGAGTAGCTCTCTTCTGTGAGTCATATAAAATATTTTTTTTCGTATTTCATTTGTCATAGAATGAATTGTAAAGTATCCTGTGAAATGAGTTTTAAAGGTCACAGTCGTGCATATTTCTTGCTGCGTTACCTTACTAGCAAAACAAGACAACTGTAATTACAAATTTGAAGCCACATTCTGAAGGTTAAAATATAGTTTGTGGAGGGAAATATGCTATCTTATAACCTTCAGGGTTTTCCTGAGTAATAGAACATCAATTTAATATTTATTTTATTGGAATCCATTTTCTATGTCCTATTTATACAAATGAGTATCAAATTAATAAATGCTGTGCAGTTCGTTTTCTAATGCAGTTCAGTTCTACTGAATGAATCATTAAGTAATCTCATTTGACATCCTTAGCCACATGATCAATTGTGTACTGTATTCATGCTGTTTTTTATGTAGAATGGTGGCATGCTTGGAGGAAACTTGCCACGAATTATTATGTCTTTCTACAGAGTTATGCACTGAAGGAAAGTTATGTCTGAAGTAACTTTAAGGCTGCATTCTGGATCGTAGGAATTTCCACAACCAGAAACTTTATTGCAGCCACATAAATCCTATTTACATGAAGGTTCATATTGAATCCAAATCTGTAACAAATTGGAGATAAAGTTAAAATCTACGTATGACAAGCTAAGCCAATGTGTTGTGATTCTGAATATAAAAATACACCCAGAGCTGGATGGATTTCAGGTTGATTTTGAATATAGTTAGTGCAAATAAAATATGAATGCCATTCAGTTGTCCCAGAATTCTCAATTTGGTCATTCAGCCCAGAATCAACAATAATGTGTGTGAGCAGGCCAATAATTAAAATAGATCATGTTAGTATTTAAAAAAAGATGCTGGGGATGTGAAATTAAAGTGCTGGAAATATACTAGCTGTGCATCAGAAAAAAGACAAATTGGTGCTTCAGGTGAAAATCTTCTGCTGTGAGCAAAATAGAAAGGCAGGTTAACAAATAAAATAGGGACGGGGAGAATACTAGGTGTTGTCAAGAGTACAGAATACCAACTCCTATTACAATATGGCAGGTTTAAAAGCTAGTGAACAGTTTATTAAAAAGATGTAAAGATGATGCTGGCATGGACTGTTTGGGCCAAATGGCCAGCTTCCAGTACTTAGTGTTGTGCAATATAAAGACTATTTCAGTCAGGCTGTGAAATGGCAGTAAGAAAGAAAAGTGAGTCCAGAGACAGTTAATCGCAGAAGTTGCTAAGGTTGATGTTCAGATGAAAGGGCTGCACAGAGGAAGATAGAAAAGTATCCCTAAAGTTTTTATTGAGGTTGGTTGTAGTAGTATGCAAAGCCAAAGACAGAAAGGTCAGAGTGAGAATGGGAAGAGGAAATGAAATGGTGAGTCACAGGGACAATATTGTGATATTTGGAGAAATAATGGAGATATTTGGCAAAGTAGTCATCTAATTGTTCTTTGGTCTCCTTAATAAAGAAAAAAATCACACCATCAGCGGCAAACCTGGTATACAATACTGGAGGAAGTATATGCAAATTGTGTATTGATAAGATATCTGTGTTTCTAGATAATCATATGGGATGAAGCAAATATACACTTTGCATGGAAAAATGTTTGGGAAAGGGCAAGAGGGCAGTAGGGTAATGAAAGAGTGAGTGAGGATTATTCAGGAGTAATGAGAAAAGCTGTGTTTGATCAGAGATCATGTTGTAGGTGGTGGAAGACAATCCAGTCCGACCCCCACCCCTCTTGCTGGGGCTCAACCGATTGTCCTCACCAAGGCCTAGATCCCACTTACCTTCCTGAAGGGCGATGCCCATTGTTCTCTTCGTTCTGGGTGCAGTCCCAGCAGTGGCCACCGATTCCAGTGACGCTACTGGGACTAAAAAGCTGCTGGCCCTCTGATTGGCTGGCAGCTCTTGGACGTGGGACTTGCTGCTCAGAGGGGCAGAAGTCCCAACCGAGGCCAATTAAGGGCCTGGGTCATGCAAAATTGCAGTGTAGCTTCCAGGCCTGGCAGAAGTGAGCTCAACCCCCAATTTTTAGCCGGTGGGTGGGGCCACTGACTGAAGATAAAATTTGGGCCAGTGTTCCAAGCCAATGACCTGTCTTCAGGACTAGGAAATGTTAGAGCTGTAATCGGTTTTACGCAAGGTGTGTGATAGCATGGAAGGCAGGAGAGATTAAATGTAAAAAGGGTTGATGATGCAAGCTAAAGGGAGTGGTAATGGGACAAGTGAAGAAACAAACAATGTGTCTAGAGGAGTTGTGAATGGCGGAATCATGAACATCTGGCATCTGAAAACAAAATAAAAGAGAAAAACAAGAGAAAGAGAAAAAACAAAACCAGCAAAGAGAAAGGAAACATAATGGGGCAGAGATTCCAGTACTGCAGTATTTTGCTTTTATACTGGTGGATGTTGAGACTGTTGGGAGTACAGGCATAGAAAATTGAACGAATGTAGTCAAGGGACTTCTCGACTACAGAGAAAGGAAAACCTCAATGAAGCTTTTAATTCAGAAGTTGGTTAGTTAGTTGATTAGTCTCCTTTGCCTAATGGCATATGACGCAACCCATTTCTTCCATAGCTGTCACTTCATAGCAAGATATTTGACTGCAATCAGTGTATCATCTTGCCTTACACCTAGCTGTTACGACCAGGTGAGAAAGAGGTCTAAGGTTCCCTTTCAGCCATCACCTGATCTTAGTGTAACAGGCTTAATTTTAAATACACCATGTTTTTAGCTCCACCTTGGTGAATCCTTATTCACCGCTTTCCAATTATAAGGCAAAGAAACCAGCACAATGAGGCTTTCTTAGTTTTAAAGAAGAAAAGTTGAAATTTATTATATTTAAACTTAAACTCTAATTTATTAACGCCTACAGATACACAACGCAACCACGCTAGCATGCATATGCGATACACACATGCAAATAGAGACAGAAAAGAGAAGAAAAAATAAAGTGGAAAAGTTTGAGGCAATATCTGAAGAGTTGTTGTTACAGTTCTTCAAGCTCACTGTGGAGTCCTTGATTGTAGGTAGATCTTGCTTTTCGTTTGGGCCCAGTATTATTCTTAAACCTTGTTCGTTGTAGGAGACTTTTCTCTCTTGTGGTTCATGTGTCTTCAGTGGATTCAGAGGCTTGTGAGAAAGAGATGGGAGCAGACAGAAGAGAGATCTTCTCAGTCCAGGAGCAAACAGACTTTCCAAACTGTTTGTACAAATTCAAAAAACTCAGGTTGCCCAGTAGGTTAGTCATGTGACTTGGTTGGACCATGTCCATTTGTGTATTCAGCCATCTTAGCAGTCAGTCTGAAATACCAGCTCCCCCACCTTCAACGTCTGGTGATCAAAAGTCCATTGTGGGTTTAATGTGTCAGGGAATGGCTGCTTTGTCCTTCCAAACACCATCTGCCAATATGCAAAGTCCCTTCTAGTCAAGGCCGATCTGTTCAACAGTTCAGTAACAGTTTACAATCAATGTTCATGACAAAATTAATGTGCCTCATTCTTGGCCTAGCATGACATAGCAAATCGCAGTTTTCCACAGTTGTTGTTTATATTTGCAAATCTGAAGCAGACTCATCTTAGTTTATACTGTTACAAAAGGCATTTTTGTACAGACAGGATACTAGCCTTCAAGGAGGTAGAGTGAACTGCTTTTAGTCTCACTCCTACCTTTTGACTTGCGTTGTTTAGGCCACCTTGCCCAGAAGCTATACTCCTGCCTCCATTGCTGTTGGAGTCATAGGAGCATGCAAGCCTTCCCATCATGTCAAGGTACAGTCTCTATAGAAGGGTTGTTTCAGAAGCTCCGGCATGAAAGGTGGAATCATCGGAGTAGATATTCCAGAAATGGAGAAACTGAGAAAAGAGAATGGGGTGTTTTCAACAAAACTGGGAAGGATCATAATTAAAATAATTATGGATATCTGTGAGCTTGAAATAAATCTGAGGAAAGCTAATGGTGGATGGAAAGGGATGGAAGATGCAAAACTACACCATTTAAAGTTAAGGAATGGGTGGTAATGTCTTGTATAATTATGGATTTCTCCAGGTGTCTTTGTTTTAGAGATACAGCACTGAAACAGGCCCTTCGGCCCACCGAGTCTGTGCCGACCATCAACCACCCATTTATACTAATCCTACACTAATCCCATATTCCTACCACATCCCCACCTGTCCCTATATTTACCTACCATTTACCTATACTGGTGGCAATTTATAATGGCCAATTTACCTACTAACCTACAAGTCTTTTGGCTTGTGTCAGGATAGCTCAGTCAGTAACAATCTGCATCTCAAATGTAAAAGATTGAGTTCAAGCTCTACTCCGGGCTTGAGCACATAATCTAGGGAAGTGGATGTTTTTGGGGCCACTGTTGATAAATATCAGAGCCTACTGGGGTAAGGCAACAACCAGGTGACACCGATATGGGGCTTGGTGTTATATATACTGAACGTGAGGTGGAAATTATAAGACATTGGGCCAGTGACATCAGCGCAAATCTAAGGGAATGCTGTTTTGACTGTGGTGCCATTTTATAGATGAGGCGTCTGCCTATTCAGGTAAACATAAAAGATCTGATGGCACAATTTGAAGAAGGACAGTGAGTTCTCCTGTCATTCATTCCTCAACTAGAAATCTGGTCATTTATCTCTTTTGCTGTTTATAGGATATCGCTGTTTGCAAATTGATAGTTGCATTTTTCTATATTACAACTTTGACAGCACTTCAGAAGTAATTTATTAGATGTGAAGTGCTTCCAGATGTCCTTAGGATGTGACAAGGTGCTCGAAGCTCAATTGTCTATTCTCCAAATTAAAGCTAGAGTAGGAAGCAATACAAACGCAGTCATTGGTGTAACAAAAGAATTGACAATTGGCCTGAACAGAATTGGAACAAAGAGTTTCACATGAACTAAAAAAAGACAAGGGATCCTGCAATTTGTGTTCAATTGGTTCTTGGCAGTTAGTTATTTTGGTTCTTAGTTTTTTCTTTTTATTTGCCCTGATGCTAGTGCCTATAGGTCTCGGAGTTAATCTTTTTTTGTTTACAGTATATTTATATATTTAAAACAGGGCTTCTGAATACGTTTTTGTGCTTGGTTCATTTAAAAGTAACAGAATGAAAAATTCTGCACTATTCACGAATTTACAAAGGGAGTGTTGCAAATGTAACTGCATAAAATACATCTGTCAACAATATGCACATTGACCTTGCTGACATTTATACTGTAGACTAAAAAATATTTGTGTTACCATTGAGAGGTATCATTTTCATTCTAAAAAACAAATGATTGATAAGGCCACAGATAAAGGTTCTGGCATGTTTTACACATTGCTATTAAGCATGCCAGTTTGTAGTTGTCTTGCTCATTCAGATTAGCTGAAATCGAGTGTACATGTATAATATCAGTTCATAAAAGCAAAATACTGCGGATGCTGGAAATCTGAAACAAAAACAAGAAATGCTGGAATCACTCAGCAGGTCTGGCAGCATCTGTGGAAAGAGAAGCAGAGTTAACGTTTCGGGTCAGTGACCCTTCTTCAGAATATCAGTTCATGTTGGGAGAGTGTTTATCTTCCAGTGAATTGCATAAATTCCAATCAACAGGAGCCTTAAGTTAAGCTTGCAGTGTCAGCAATTACTTCTGAGCAGAAGATTCTTGGAACAATATATGGCTGAACAGATGAATACTTCCAATGGATATATTGCAGCATTATGAAAATCAGTAGTCATAGTCATTTATGGCATAGAAGGATGCCATTCAGCCCATCGGGTCCATGCTGGCTCTCTGTGGAGCAATCCAGTCAGTCCACCCACTCAATCCCCATAGCCCTGCAAGTTTATTTCCTTTGTGACCATCCACTTTCCCTTTAAAATCATTGATTGTCTCCACTTCCACCACCCTCGTGGGTAGCGATTTCCAGGTGATTACCGCTCACTGCATAAAAGAAGTTCTTCCTCACATTCCCCTTGCATCTTTTGCCCAAAACCTTCAATCTGTGTTCCCCTGGTCCTTGTACCATCAGGTATTGGGAACAGTTTTTCCCTCTCTAATTTATCTAAGCCTGTCATAATCTTGTACACCTCTATCAAATCTCTCTTCAATCTCCTATGCTCCAGGGAGAACAACCCCAGCTTTTCCAACCTAACCTTGTTAACTAAAATCCCCCACTCCCAGCACCATTCTGGTAAATCTCCTCTGCAACCTCTCAAGGACCCTCACATCTTTCCTTATGGTGACCAGAACTGGACGCAGTACTCTAATTGGGGCCTAACCAGAGTTTTATAAAGGTTCAGCATAACTTCCCTGCTTTTATACTCAATGCCTCAATTTATGAAGCCCAAGATCTCATGTGCTTTACTAATCATTCTGTCAATATGTTCTGCCACCTTCAAAGATTGATGCTCATGTACCTCCAGGTCCTCCTATTCCTGCCCACTCTTTGGAACTGTGCCATTAACTCTATATTGCCTCACCCTGTTCCTTCTGCCAAAATGCAGCACCTTACACTTGTCTGTATTAAATTCCATTTACCACGTGTCTACTCATTCTGCTAGCCTATCTATGTCCTGTTGCAGTCGATTTGTATCATCCTCAATGTTTGCAACTCCTTCAAGTTTGGTATCATTGGCAAATTTTGAAATTCTGCTCTGTATTGCTGAAAAAAGAGACATGGTGTTGAAACTTTTGGTCTTGCACTCATCAGGACAGATGTAAGAAGGACAAATTGCAAAGGGAGCAACAATTTACACTACATGAGAAAAGGTTGGATGGCAAGTTTTTTATTTATTTTTGTTTATTTAGAGATACAGCGCTGAAACAGGCCCTTCAGCCCACCAAGTCTGTGCCAACCAACAACCACCCATTTATACTAATCCTGCAGTAATCCCATATTCCCTACCACCTACCTACACTAGGGGCAATTTACAATGGCCAATTTAACTATCAACCTGCAAGTCTTTGGCTGTGGGAGGAAACCGGTGCACCCGGTGAAAACCCACACGGTCACAGGGAGAACTTGCAAACTCCACACAGGCAGTACCCAGAATTGAACCCGGGTCCCTGGAGCTGTGAGGCTACGGTGCTAACCACTGCGCCACTGTGCCACCTTCTGATTCTGATCGGTCAAGGTTTTGCCATGGAGAATGCAGCAAGGAACTATTGTCCCCCATGCTTTTGTTTAATTCAAAAAAGGCACAATGCCTGGACATGTTCCTTTTGCCTGCAAAGGACAGGTTCCTGCAGATGAATATATGTAGTTTCTAGCAAGCGTAAGTGAGCCAATTTCCACCGTGCTCTCACCTTACTATGGTCGATCTCTGACACTTCCCTTCCCTTCCTTGACTTCTCTGTCTCCATGTCTAGGGATAGGCTGTCCACTAATATTCATTATAAGCTCACCAACTCCCACAGCTACCTTGACTACACTTCCTCACACCCTGTTTCCTGTAAGGACTCCATCCCATTCTTCCAGTTTCTCTGTCTCCAACGCATCTGTTCTGATGATGCAACCTTCCACAACAGCACTTCTGATATGTCTTCGATTTCCCTCAACCGAGGATTGCCCCCGCACTGTGGTTGAGAGGGCCCTCAACCGTGTCCGACCCATTTTCCGCACTTCTGCCCTCACCCCTACCCCTCCCTCCCAGAACCGCAGCAGGGTTCCCCTTGTTCTCACTTTCCACCCCACCAGCCTCCACATCCTCCACCATTTCCATCACCTCCCGCATGATGCCACCACCAAACAAATCATCCCCTCCCCTCCCTTGTCAACATTCCAAAGTGGTTGTTCCCTTTGCGACACCTTGGTCCACTCCTCTGTTAACCCCGCCACCTCATCCCCTCCCCATGGCACCTTCCCATGCAATCGCTGGAGGTGTAATACCTGTCCTTTTACCTCTACTCCCCTCACCATCCAAGGCCCCAAACACTCCTTCCAGGTGAAACAGCGATTTACTTGTACTTCCTTCAGTTTAGTATACTGTATTCACTGCTCACAACGCGGTCGCCTCTACATTGGGGAGACCAAACACAGATTGGGTGACTGCTTTGTGGAACACCTCCACTCAGTCCGAAAGCATGACCCCCAGTTTCCAGTTGCTTGCCATTTCAACTCACCACCCTGCTCTCATGCCCACATTTCTGTGCTTGGCCTGTTCCAGTGTTCCAGTGAACATTAACGCAAGCTTGAGGAACAGCACCTCATCTTCAATTAGGCACTTTCCAGCCTTTCGGACTCAACATTGAGTTCAACAGTTTCAGAGCATGACTGGCCTTTTTTATTTATTTTTTAACCATGTGCCTGCTTTAAACGTGATTTTTCATGTTGTTCAGGGCTGTTCATTATTCTGTCATTAACATCTCTCTGGACTAATGCTTTGTCTTTCTCCACCAACCATTAGCACTCTCTTTGCCTTTGCCTCATGACAGCTTTGTCATTTAATCTCCCCTGCCCTCTGCCCTATCACACTATTTCCTATTTGTTCTCTTCCCCACCACTTGCTTAAAACCTATTACATTTCTAACCTTTGCCAGTTCTGATGAAAGCTCATCGACCTGAAACTTTAACTCTGCTTCTCTGTCCACAGATGCTGCCTGACCTGCTGAGTATTTTCAGCACTTTCTGTTTTATTTCCTGTTTTTCCTTCTCTGTCTTTTCTGAACACTTCATTTGTTTCTTTGTATTTAAGCCATGTTTCTGTTATTGCCGCAACATCATATTCTCATACCGCTATTTGTGCTGGAAGCTCACCAAACTTATTCACTACACTTTGTGTGTTTATATGAGTTCAAATCCCACCATGGCAGCTGATGTAATTTAAATTCAATTAATTAATAAAAATCTGGAATCAGTAATGGTGACCACAAAACTACCATCGATTATTGTAAAAACCTATCTGGTTCACTAATGTCCTTTAGGAAGCAAATCTGCCGTCCTTACCTGGTCTGGCCTACAGTGACTCTAGACCCAGAGCAATGTGGTTGATTCTTAACTGCCCTCTGTAAAGGCCTAGCAAGCCCCTCATTTGTCAAGGGCAATTAGGGATGGGCAACAAATGCTGGCCTGGACAGCAATGCCCACATCCCGTGAAAGAATAAAAAAGGTGCCAGACCTCTAGCTCTCCTGTGACATCTTGCTTTCCTCAGGTGCTGTGAAGGGCTTTGGCACATTCAACAGATTTCTCCCTTGGGACAACCAGCACCCTCAGTCTGACACTTCATCTGACCCACCTCCATTCTCTATTGGCTCTAATTGGGCAGGAAACCCATCTCCCTATCAATTAAGGGCTCATCCTTGTGAAAGTCTTAACTTAAATCAGTTTCCCACTGGAGGTGGATTTATGACCCGAAAACAAATCCGGCTCTTGATTCCCGCCTCGTGGCGAAAATTCAGCCCCAAGTCTCTTTCACCCCTGTGTTCGCTGACCTACATTGGCTCCCAGTCTGGCAATGCCTTGATCTTAAAATTCACATCCTTGTTTTCAAATTCCTCCAGGCCCTTGCCCCTCCCTATCTCGGTAACCTCTTCTAGTCCTACAACCTTCTGAGATCTCTGCACTCTTCCAATTCTATCCACTTGCACATCCCCAGTTTTCTTTCCTCCAAACGTTGGCAGCTGTGCCTTCTACTGCCAAGGCCCTAAACTCTGGAATTTCCTCCCTAAACCTCTTCTTCCATCTACCTTCCTGCCCTCCTTTAAGATGCTCCTTAAAATCTACCTCTTGGACCAAGTTTTTAGTCACCTGTCCTAATCTCTCTTTATGTATCTCTGTGTCAAATTTTGACAATGGTCCTGTGAAGTTAAAGTACTATATAAATGCAAATTGGTGTCTGTTTACTAAAGCATCAAAACAACATCCCTAACACCTGCTATGATGCCCTGCTCTTGTCAATTCTGATATTCATCAACAGTAGCCCTGGAAACACCCGGCAGCTTTTTAAAAAAATAGCAGCTTCTGGACACCATGCACAATGGTCAATAAAAGGGTACGGCCTATCAAATTCATTGGTGTATTTGTTCTTCTGTTCCAAAAAGCAACACTTTTTTCTCAGGATTCAGATCAACATCTATGGTGGCCATTGCGGTGCAGTTCCTCAGTTCTTGATTTAATGCACTGCTCTGTGATCTGAATACTGGTGCAACATTAGAGTCAATTGTACCAACTTCTGAAACTACGTATGAGTATTCCGCACTTCTTTTGTCACTAGAAATTGTTCTACCAACTGTAAATCTTAATTCCTACCAAAAATGTTTTAATTTGTGAGTAACCAAAAGATTTTGAAGAGATGCATATTTGGTATGAACAAAAAATGTTCTGTTGTGAGTTATGAAGACTAGGGTTTTGAATTGAACGTGGGCGTTGTAAAATTGAGTGGAAGATGGGTGGGGGTAATGTGCTGTGCTAATTAATTGTCTTTAAGCGCCTCTTCCCACCGCGGCTGGTATTTTACCAGTGGTGGTTGGCCACTTCGACACCTGGGGAGGCAGATAGTAATACCTAGCAGCCTCCTTGCGCGCTGGGGGGCGGGGGAGGGGCCCTCCTGATCGGGCACCCTGTCCCTCACAGAGGGCCACCACCCCCAGCAGCATGGTCTACCCCTGAAAAAACGACCATCCCATCCTGCTCTCCGACACACTGCACCCCTCCCTCCGCCCCCCCCCCACCCCCCGACTGAGGCCGAATCAATTGCTCAGTGGAGGTGGCCTCCATGTGACAGGCCGGGGAGACCATCAGAGCTAGAAGCTTCATACCCCATTGACTGGGTTGCAAGCAGGAAAGGCTGCACCTGCGGCTAAAACGATTCCTCTGGAGGGGTTTCCCTACCGACTTTGGCCCTCACAATTTTTGATTCAGATTCACACCTCTGAGAGCGCCTCCATGTTGAGGTCTCCTCACTGTCCCCACCCTGCCTCAGCAATACCGACCTCTCCTGGTGGGGCTGCTGAGGCTCCAAAGCGTCCAGCCCTCTGATTGGCCCGGCAGCATCGGGAGCCCTCCCACTGTCCTTAATAGGATGTCGAGCGAGGAGTCAGCCAATTAAAAGGGCGTCTCCTGGAAGATTGTGCTATTGGTGTTGCTGCCAACAAGTGCGGGCTCGGGACTCCCATTTCGTCCTGACTTCGGTGTCCCGAAGCCCATGGGAAATGACTACACCTCACCGATAACTCTGTTTTTTTCTTCACGGATGCTGCCAAAACTGCTGAGTATTTCTGGCATTTTCAGTTTTTTTATTAAAGCTGCCTAAGACATCATCTGCCCTGCAATATGATATTTACTTTTCCTTTTTAGTCCATTATTTATGTAAGTATGTACAGAAACTTAACAGCCACATAAATACTATGGCTACAAGAGTAGGTTAGAGACTACGAATTCTGCAGTGACTAATTTATCTTTTGGCTCCCCAAAGTTTGTCCATCATCTGAAGGCACAAGTCAGGAGTGTAATGGAATACTTTTCATTTGCCTGGATGGGTGTAGCTCCAACAGTCAAGAAGCTAGGCATCATCCAGGACAAAACAGCCCATTTGATTGGCATCCGATCCATCACCTTAAACATTCACAGCCTCCACCACTGATGCACAGTGGCAGCAGTGTGTACCATCTACAAGATGCCCTGCAGCAACTCACCAAGCCTGCTTCAACAGTACCTTCCAAACCCATGACCTCAACCACCTAGAAGAACAGGGGCTGCAGATGTACGGGAACCCCATCACCTTCTAATTACCCTCCAAGTCACACACCATTCAGACTTGAAAATATATAGTTGTTCCTTTACCGTCGCTGGGTCAAAATCCTGGAACTCCCTCCCTAAGAGTTCTCTAGCGAGTTGTTAAATGTTTGAGCAAGGGACTCTCATTTAGCATAAAACCAGAAAGTGCTGGAAATACACAGCAGGTTTGGCAGCATTTGTGGAGAGAGAAACAGAGTTAACGTTTCAGGTCTGTGACCTTTCATCAGAGCGTTCTGATGAAAGGTCACAGACCTGAAATGTTAGCTCAGTTTTTCTCTCTCCACAGATGCTGCCAGACCTGCTGTTTATTTCCAGCATTTATGTTTTTATTTCAGATTTCCAGCATCCGCAGTATTTTGCTTTTACTCTCATTTAGTAATTGAACATTGTCTACTGGAGTGTTTCGATATTCATTTTTGAGATATAGGCATCACTAGCAAGGCCAGCATTTATTGCCCATCCTTAGTTGCCCTTGAGAAGGTGGTGGTGAGCTGCCTTCATGAACTGCTGCAGTCCATATGGTGAACACCCACAGTGCTGTTAGGTAAGGTTTCCAGGATCGTAACCCTGTGATGATGAAGGAGAGTGATGTATGTCATTTTCAGTCTTTCTACAGCATATATCACAGACAAAAAAAGCCTTGTGCAAATCAATTGAGCTAATTGCAAGTGGATAATCAATTGGGTTGTCAGTTCCAACAAGAAATTACAGAAAACTGGAAAAATGAAACCTATAGATAGTTCACCTGGGAATTTATAACATCTGCGGTAGTTAATTCTACTGTTAAAGATGTATTTAGAATTAAATTGTGCTTTAACTATGACTCATCTGGTTGAAATGCTTTGAGAATCTTGTTTGTCTGCTTGCCTTATCTTTCTTGCCAAATGTGGCACCATTGATAATATTAATCGGGGAAGAAAAATTAATAAGCACAGAAAATATCGTCAAGATTATGCACTCAATTATTTTTCTTGGCATATAGAAAGCTTTGAATGAACAATTTTAATATTACGTCATTACAATAAAAATAACTCTCGGGCAGAAGACCTTTAAAATTGCTTGCAAGAAAGTTCTGGAAAAGAAATTGAAGCTCATGTCTGTGCTGAGTTAATTTTCTGTTTTATTCCTTTGCTATGACAGTACATGATATGAGCTGGTTTTATTCTTGGTTTTGAATTCTGTATATAAGTCCAGGAGATTTTCGATGAAATTCGTATTGTTTTTACTTTCTCAATATCCACACAAGGACGCGAGAAGTAGGAGCAGGAGTAGGCCATTCAGCCACTCGAGCCTGCCCCGCCATTCAATAAGATCATGGCTGATCTGTCTCAGGCCTCAACTCCTGTTTCGGGCCTGCTCCGCATAACCCTCGTCTCCCCGAGATTTCAAAAATCTATCTACCTCTTCCTTAAGTACAATTAGTGACCTAGCCTCCACAACTCTCTGGAGTAGAGAATTCCAGAGATTTACCACCGTCTGAGAGCAGAAATTCCTTCGTATCTTAGTTTTAAATGTGTATTAAATGTGTGCCCCCTTATTCTGTAATCCATCTCAGCTAATATTTGTCTTTTGAAAGCTAGGGCCTGGAAGTCATCATCTCTGCCCTCTATGACAAGACTAGGATACAAGTTTACCTTACAGTGAGCTGTATCCTGAGTCATATTTTGCACTTGCTTCGGCATGTTTGTGATGGGTGCAACAGCCAGCACTGATCCCTCTATGACACCACCTAAAGTTCACAGGTTTCAATTTTTGAATTGGTGCTTGTAAATATAAGAGTGAGTGATGCTATAGCCTCAGTTACCTTTCAAATTCCTTTGTCACCACCGATGAGCCTGTGACTTCTTATGTATTTCTTAAGAAAAAGTAATTAAAACAACTCCTAAACTATTATTATTACTACTATTATTACTACTATTATTATCATTACAGCCTTGGTCCAAACGTGGACAAAAGAGCTGAATTCAAGAGGTGAGATGAGAGCGAGTGTCTTTGACATCAAGGCAACATTTGACTGAGTGTGGCATTAAGGAGCCCTAGCAAAATTGAAGTCAATGGAAATAAGGGGGAAAACTCTCCACTGCATGGAGTCCTACCTAGCACAAAGGAAGATGGTGGTTGTTGGAGGCGAAACTTCTAAGACCCAGCACATGGCTTCAGATGTTCCTCAGGGTAGTGTCCTAGGCCCAACTATCTTCAGCTGCTTCATCAATGACCTTCCCTTTAACATAAGGCCAGAAATGGGGATGTTCGCTGATGATTGCACAATGTTCAGTACCATTTGCGACTCCTGAAATACTGAAGCAGTCCATGTCCACATGCAGCAAGACCTGAACAACATTCAGGCTTGGTCTGATAAGTGGCAAGTAACATTCATGCCACACAAGTGTCAGGCAATGACCATCTCCTGCAAGAGAGAATCTAACCATCACCCTTTGACATTCAATGGCATTTTCCATCGCTGAAACCCCACCATCAACATGCTGGGGGTTACCATTGACCAGAAACTTAACTGCAGCAGTCACATAAATACGGTGGCTACAAGAGCAGGTCAGAGACTGGGAACTATGTAGCAAGTGACTCACCTCCTGATTCCCCATAACCTGTCCACCATCTACAAGGCACAAGTCAGGAGTGTGATGCAATATTCTGCACTTTCCTGAATGGATGCAGTTCCAACAACACTCAGGAAGCTCGCTGCCATCCAGGATGAAGCAGCCCACTTGATAGCACACATCCACCACCTTAAACAGTCACTCCCTCCACCACCGGCGCATTGTGGAAGCGGTATATACTATATACAAGATGCACTGCAGCAACCCGCCAAGGCTCCTTTGACAGCACCTTCCAAACCCACAACGTTTACCGCCTAGAAGGACAAGGGCAGCAGATGCATGGGAAACCCTTCACCTGCAAGTTCCCTTCCAAGTCACACATCATTCTGACTTGGACCTTAACTGTTGCAGGGTCAAAAACCTGAAACCCCCTTCCTAGTAGCGCTGTGGGTGTACCTGCACAGATGGACTTCAGTGGTTCAAGAAGGCAGCTCACCACCACTTCCTCAAAGACAATTAGCAATGGGTAACAAATGTTGGCCTTGTTAGTGATGCGCACATCCCATGAAAGAATAAAAGAATGGTTTATCTAACAAACAGCAACTATAGATATATAGCACCTTTTAATGTAGGAAAACATGAGAAGGTACTAGACCGAGGCATAATCTTATATTAACTTGCAGTCAGATGTTTTAGTAACTTTACTAGGAAAATAAATGGAGCATGGGTAAAAGCCATACACACCAGATTGTCGTAACTTTGATTTCCATTCTTTTTTGATTTAGAAGACTTCAGCTAGGGCAGCCATAGAGGTATACAATTGGCCTCAATGGCTATGACCAGGGGAAGGGGAAAAAAAAGTCAGGGTTCTTGCTCCTGATCATAATCCACTGATTCCTCCTGGAAAGTGCAGGTTAGTGGATGTCAAGTAAGGACATATCAGGCTTGGTGCGATGTTCTCCATGATGGAAGAGTCTTTCAACACACATCAATCCTGGACTTCTGCCCATCATTTACTCTACTGTCATCTTGATCCATTTTCTTGGAATGGGGTCATTAATTATGAAAGAGAAAGCCTGCTTCTGTTGGGAGTAGCACCCAAAGAGGAGGGCTGAGGAGCTCTGAAGATCAGCATACAATCTTTTGTTTATGCCTCAGATTGGGCCAAATCTTCTATCCAGTGAATGGCTGGGGCCTGATGACTGGGAGAGAGGCACACTTATGACCCTTCCCCTTAAAAGGGTTCAGCAGGCATTCCAACACAACCCCAGCGGTACCTCTCCCCTAGGAGTCCCTGAAATTCTTAGAATCAGCAGTGGAAGACAGGGGAATTAACTCAGTTCTCAGACCCCACCTCACCAATACAAAAGCAAAATACTGCAGATGCTGCAAATCTGGAATAAAAACAGAAAATGCTGGAAACACTCAGCAGGTCAGACTGCATCTGTCGAAATAGGAACAGAGTTAATGTTTCAGGCTGATGACCTTTCATCAGAACCCAATGTTATGTGCTTGTGCGCAAGGGTGTGTGATCAGCTGTTAGTGAGAATCATAGAAAAGTTGACAATGAGCCCTGCAATACTTTATGCGGCCTTCAAAGGCTGAATGAGGGAAGAGCACCCAAAGTTACCTCCCTCTCAGGCCACAACCTCTCCAGTGCTTGACCCCTAAGGAAGGGTGAATTTGACCAAGTGTGGAGTGCAATATATATTCAATGTTATATATTCTGCTCACTTCATTCTGCCACCGATATTGGTTGCATTTTACAGTGAAACCTGTATAAATGAACACTCCCAAAAAACAAAAAACAGGCTCCGGCAAAAAGTGGACACTTATTGAGAGACTCAAATGACTTGCATGGTAAAATCTTCAAGAGGCAATCTGAAACCATGGACATTCACAAATTGTGAATTATGGACAGCTTTCAATGCATCAGGCCCTTTTAGAACTTCAAACATGGAACACACAGGTCAGTGTGAGGGAGCAGCTGGGTTTGTGAAAGAAGCAGCTTTTGTGGAGTGGGGAACTCTTAACCCAGCAACCATAGTGGCAGAGAAACGATCTTAGGGAGAGAGTGACTTCTTTGCTGCTGTGGATTCTGGGTAAAGAACTTCCCAATGTACTGAAAAATACAATGACCATTTAAAAAATAAGGAGACCTGCACAAAAAGGACAGCTAATGCCAGAACCAAAGGTGTCCAGAATTTACAGGTGTCACTGCACTTCTTGACATTCTTCCTCTTTTTTATTAGGTGGTGTCGGTCTCAGTAACATGTTTATTTTAAAGAAGGAAACATTTAGAATTAAGTTGAATATGTTTGCTTTGGTACATGTAGGTCTTTCCATGTGAATAACTATCTTATTTGTTTTGTAGTGACTTACAGCCTGAACCAAGTGAATTTGAAGATAAGAAAGAGAATGTTTCTGAAAATGGATTGGATGATCAAAATATGAACCTGAAAGTCTGTAAGTCTTTGCAGGACTAAAACCATGTTTTAAAATGACCATTCCTACACTTCAAAGAATTGAAATATTGGGGACCATGTAAGAAAGAACTGGTTTTAGTATATTGTTTTAATTGATACTGCTTAAAGAAAACATTGGGCTGAATTTTACAGACCCCCTGACGTCAGTGGTCATAGCAGGGTGGGGAGTGGGGGCCTGGAAAATGCCTCCGGCAGAGGTCTGCCACGGGCCTCAACACCGGGAAGGCCCAGCCAATACTGCCGGCAGCGTCGAGGCCTTGTGGCAGCTCCCGCGCACCCCCCCTCCCCCCGCTGCTGCTTGGCGACAGAGCTGAATTTACATATGTAAAATCATTTAAATGAATAAATAAGTGACCTACCCGCTCCCGCCATCCGTTCCTTAGCAATATTGGTGGCAGTGGGCGGCACTCCCATGCCTTTGCGTCCCCGGACGGGGATCCGAGGCGGAACACTGGTAGGGAGGGGGGAGCAGGCAAATTTTTCAGTGCGGGAAGGGGGCTACAGTGTCAGATTAATTTCATTGGTCTAGAGGATGGTGTGAAGGGGTAAAGTTTAAGGATGCATTTGCTGACAATGCAGCCACTAGGTGGTGAGCAAATGCAGCCTGTTCAACCTAAACGTCACAGTCAGCGACGTTCAGGCAGCTGCCAGGACTAAAGATGGCACTTCTCAAATAATCACACAAAGGCAACTTAAACACATGGCAGCACACAATGGCCGGAGAGATCGGCTGGCTGGGGAATGGCTGGAGTGATCGGCTGGCTGGGGAATGGCCGGAGAGAGAGAGCGGGTGGGGGGTGGGGGAACGGCCGGGGAGAATGGGCAGGCGGAATGGCCGGAGAGGGCAGGCGAGAGGGTGGGTGGTGTGGGTGGGGGGGGGTGGGAATGGCCGGAGAGAGTGGGGTGGGGGGGGGGGGCGGAGGAATGGCCGGAGAGAGCGAGAAATCGGGGGGGGGGGGGGGGGGGGGGGGGGGGAGAATTGCCAGAGAGAGTGGAAGATCGGGGTGGCAGGGGGAATTGCTGCAGAGAGTGGGTGAGGAGGCAGGAGGAGAGCGCCACCAAGGTCTTCGGCCTCTCTCTCCCCGCTTCCCCCCACTGACTCCCACACCCCGCTTCTCCCCCACACCCCATTCTCTCCCCGCTTCCCCCCCTCCCCCCCCCCCCCCCCCCCCCCCCCCCGCTGTCTCCCACTCCCCGCTTCTCCACTGGCTCTCCCGCGTTATGCGATGACGTCATCTGGGCATGCGTGTACCAGTCCTGGCAATTTAGGTAATGACGTCGTCTATCCATGCGCCAACCAGTCCGGGCAGTGCGGAACGCAGCGCATGCGCAGAGAGCAGGAGCCCGTTGGCGCAGTCGGATGACGTCCCGCCAGCTGCGTTGTCAAGAATCACTTTGAAAGTTTAAAGTTTATGAACTTTGTGGGGGCAAAAGGTCAGGTGCACAAGGTAAGTATTTTGTGAGTGGAAGGGCAAAGAATTAAATCTATGGTTGTTGGAGGTGGGTGGGAGGGGGCAAGATCAATTATTTTAATTTAAAAAAAACCTCCTTTAAATATTTACATTGAAAATTAGGACCCGAAGCCCTTTAAAAATGGCGTCAGCGCCTGCGCAAAGGCTGCTGATGCCATAGCTGGGGACGGGCCGCCCACCCACTCCATGTCATTGGGGGTGTGTACCACCCTAGCCATTTAAATGAGCTGCTGCATTTAATACCTTGGCAGCTCCACGACATGTGGAGACAGACCACCATTGTTTACGTCAGCGGCAGACCTGTAAAATGCAGCCCATCGATTCACTGCACTAAAGAAACTTCATTTTCAATTATCTTGATGAGAATAAAGAGCAATTTGTGTGAAAAATAGGTTTTCAGTTTGATTTAATCTTTTGCATGGTTAACATTTCATTTTCAGCAAGAAAAATATTTGTTACAGCAGAGGCCTTTAAGTTTTGCTGTGGTGCAAATGGATAATGTAATCAAATGGAATTCCTGTCTCTGCAATTTTAGTAAAGCCATTCAATTTTAATGAAACTCATTCAATTTAATTAGGTCAACACCCCTGCTAAAATATCAGAAAAAGCAAATTAAGATTGACAATAATTACATTTTTGTCTAATATCGATTTTGAACTGTTACTGTGCATTGTTAGAAACAGCATGTTAAGGGTTTAACATCCAAATCATCAACTCAGAACACTCGTTGTCTGGAAAGAGCTCCACATAGTGGAGTTTTTTTAATATCCTACACAATGGTTCTCTGAAGTGTTGACTAGTTACTCAACCTGGGCCATCATTTACAATCACAAAGATCTTTTGCAATTGTCAAAGGTTACCCACATTCGCTACTGATGTTTGGCTGTTTTTTTCCAAAGTATTTATGAGAGATACAGATCTGTGCTGTTTTGTTTCAGGATGATCAAAGAGATGGTTGCAAACTGCCTGGACACAGATCAAATGATAGGCCCCAGCCTCAGTACAGATTTTGATTGATAGCTGGTTCTGAGAACTTTGAGAAATGGGCAGGGTTGTAATGGGGCAAGCTGAAAGGGTGACCTACTGATGGGTGCCCAAGATGTACCCCTCTATTGGCTCAGATGCCAGTTCAAAATATTTAAGATGACCTTCTTGTGACCGTACATCGAAATTAAAATGCTGCAAAACTATAAGCACCATTTGATTGATGGGTTTTCTTGCATGTTTTCTCTATGCATCATTATTAAGTTGGCAATGTAATTGTTTTTGAATACTTGTGAAGTTTACTACAGTAAATTATTGCAGTTGACTCACACATGGGGCTGGATTTTACCCCCCACGACGTTGGGGGGTCGGTAGATGGTTGCGGCAGAGGCCTGCCACGGAGCTCGATGCTGGGAGGGCCCGGCCCGATCCTGCCGGCGGTGGCGAGGCTCCGTGGTGACCACCCCCCCCCCACCGCTGGGTGATGGGATCTGGATTTAAATATTTAAATTAATGAGATGAATAAATTGAAATCAACTTACCTTGAATCTTCTGAGCCCGCTGAGATCGTCGGCCCGGTGGCCAGCACTCCCACATCTTCAATTCCCTGTTTGGGGAAAGCAGGCATGAAACTGGTGGGGAAGGGGAGGAGCTAATATTTTTACTACAGCGGGGAGGAAATGGGGTCAAATAAGCATCGTCAGATGTTGGGAAGGGGTGAACTTTCATCATTGTGCAGTCTTGGGGGGGTGAAAGTCAGAATACAAAGCTAAGTGTTTTCAGGGGGAAAAGGGCAAATACTGAATGTAATTTTTAGTGGGGTGTTGGAAAGGGGCGTTAAAATGTTATTTTGTAAATTTTTGGGGGATCACTTTAAAAATTAAAATTTGCCAGCAGGGCTGGCTGCCCTTCAAAAATGGCACACAGGCAGCTGATGCCATTGTCACCGACGGACAGCTTGCCCCCTGCGGTGGGGGGGTGGGGGGGTTGTGGGGGGTGGGGGCTGGCCCGGCAATTAAAAAGATCCGCTGCATGGGTCATTATGGTGGCTGTGCGGTGGGTTGCCATTTTATAAGCCCACTGCTGAGAGTGACGGCGGGCTTCTGAACTCCAGCCCATGGTTTAAAGTTCTAATTATTTACATATTTTTAAAAGGTTTCATTCTTCTTGAATTCTGCCCTGTTAAAGCACAATGATTACTTGTACGTATCCATTTTTGCTTACAGCTTTCCAAGCTAATTGGGTGCCGGAGTTCTTCAGTAAAGTGCAGACATTGCATTTGGAGGCACAAGGTTCTTCAGTCTTGGAAGTTCTTTACCTTCCCTTTCACACAGGAAAATGCTATTGTACCATTTTCTTAGTTAATGAGCAGGTACATTTATACACTTCTTAATCATAACTGTATTATTGGAAAGTTAATTTAGGTTCAAAACTTTACTTTCTACAGCTACAATAATAAAAACAGATTTTGACCTAACGTATAAAAGAGTTTCTCAATAATTGTGGTTAAATTGAAAGCAATTTCTTGTGATTTAGTTAATCTGATAATTGGAAGATGATTATTCGTATTATTTATTGTTTAATGCTATAAATGAAGTTTTGAGTAAAAACTTTGCATCTGGTATGTGTGCATAAAGCAAACACATCTGTAGGATGTAGGAGAATGTTTTGAGGAGGGCTTAGGAATCTCTGAGGCATGCAACATGTTACTTATTTTTCTTTTTTTTTTATTGAAAGGAATATTCAAATCAATCAAAAGCTGTTGTCACATCTTTTTGTAAAATCATATATTCATTAAAAAAATTAGTGAACAACCAACAACCACCACAAAAGCAACAAATCAAATCTCTGATTTTTTTCCTAGTAACTGGACCAACTATGGTCTATACTTATCCCACTGTTTTAAAAGCTGTTATAGATTCTGCATTCATCATTGTTCTAACAACCCTCTATGTAAAGATATTGCTCTCAGACTCTGTCTGTTCTTTTGATGATGATCTTAAAATTATGCCTTCTAGCTACCTACCTTGCTGCAGTTATACAGGGCCTTGGTGAGACCACATCTGGAGTATTGTGTGCAGTTTTGGTCTCCTTATCTGAGGAAGGATTTTCTTGCCATGGAGGGAGTGCAAAGAAGATTTATAGGCTGATTCCTGTGATGGCAGGATTGATGTACGAGGAGAGGTTAGGTCGACTAGGCCTATATTCACTAGAGTTTAGAAGAATGAGTGGGGATCTCATAGCAACCTATAAAATTCTAACAGGATTAGACAGGCTAGATGCAGGGACGATGTTCGCGATGGCCAGGGAGTCCAGAATCAGCGGTCACAGTCTCAGGATACGGGGTATGTCATTTAGAACCAAGATGAGGAGAAATTTTTTCACTCAGAAGGTGGTGAACCTATGGAATTCTCTACCACAGATGGCAGTGGAGGCCAAGTCATAAATATATTCAAGAAGGAGATAGATATATTTCTTAATGCCAAAGGGATCAAGGGATATGGGGAGAAAGCGGGAACAGGGTACTGAATTAGATGATCAGCCATGATCTTTTTGGAATGGTGGAGCAGGCCCGAAGGGTCGAATGGCCTACTCATGCTCCTATTTTCAAAGTTTCTATTAACTGACCAGTGGAAGTCATATTTCCCTATTTACCATATCAAAATCTCTCAAAATTTTCTTCATCAGATCTCTTCTTAACCTTGTCATTTCGAACAAAAGAATCTCCAATTTCTATCGTTTTTTGTCAGATCTACATTCTCTTAAGCCTGGTATCATCTTAGTGAATCTCTTCAACACCTTCTCCATTGTGTTTTCTGAAGCAAAGCACCCAAACTGAGACATAATATTCTAGTTATGGCCTAACCAAGGATTTGTATAGTTTTTCACTCTATGTGCCAATTTTTGAAATCTTGGATGCCATATGTTTTTTTCAAGAGTTTTACGAACTTATACCAATTTTAAAGATTTCTGTATTTGAACCCTGAGTATCTTTTGACCTTCCACACCTTTGAAAGTTGTCATGCTAGGCCCCCACCTGCCAAGAATGAGGCACATTAATTTTGGCATGAATATTGATTTTAAACTGTTACTAGACTGAAGAAAGGACTTGTTAAACAAATCAGCTGTGGCTGAAAAAGACATTTGCATATTAACAGACAGTGTTTGGAAGGACAAAGCAGCCATTCCCTGATACATTCAACCCACAATGGAATTTTGATCTCCAGACATTGAAGGTGGGGGAGCTCACATTCCAGGTGACTGCTAAGATGGCCGAATATACAAACGGACATGGTCAAACCAGCTAGTCACATGACTTACCTGCTGGGCAACCTGAGTTTATTGAACTTGTACAAACAGTTTGGGCGGAAAGCTGTTTGCTCCTGGACTGAGAAGATCTCTCTTCTGTCTACTCCCATCCTTTTCTCACAAGCCTCTGAATCCACTGAAGACACATGAACCCCAAGAGAGAAAAGTCTCCTAAAGCAAACAAGGTTTAAGAATAAGGCTGGACCTCAACGAAAAGCAATATCTACCTACAATCAAGGACTCTACATTGAGCTCGAAGAACCGTAACAACTCTTCAGATATTGCCTCAAATCTTTCCACTTTATCTTTTCTTCTCTTTTCTGTCTCTATTTGCACGTGTGTATCGCAGATGCATGCTCGCATGGGGCGCAGCATGTATCCGTAGACGTTAACCAAATTAGAGTTTAAGTTTAATAAATTTCAACTTTTCTTCTTTAAACCTAAGAAAGCTGAGTGTGCTGGTTTCTTTTCCTTATAATTGGAAAGCGGTGAACAAGGATTCACCAAGAGTAAGTTGAAAACACGGTGTGTTTAAAATTAAACCCTGTTATGGTAAGACCAGGTGAAGGATGAAAGGGAACCCTAGACCTCTTTCTCAACTGGTCGTGCCAAAGTATTACCATTTAATGTATATGTCATTTTTCTTCCTTCTAAAATGTATGAACTCACATTTCTCTGCATTAACTTACATCTGACATCTATATTCCTAATTTGCTAACCTCTCTGTATCCTCATGAAGTCACTAATAGTCTTATTATCAGTTAACATGCTCTATATTTTTTACTTATCTGCTAATTTTATTGAGTCCCTTATACCTAAGTCAAAGCCATTTATACATTGAGTAGAGCAATAGTCTCAACACTGATCCCTGGGATGCACCATTATGTACACTCCTCCAGTCCAATCTATTAATCATTACTTTCTTTTATCTTTTAACATCTTCTAATCCATATGCCTTAATTTTATCAACAGGCCTATTAAGTGGCAGATTACCAATTACCTTCTTAAAATCCATATGGAACATTCACTGCACTTTCTTTATCAATGCACTCTTCTATTTCCTTAAAGGACTCTATTAACTTTGTCAGACATGATTTACCTTTTACAAATCCATGTTGAATTACCCTTAATTAACCAAGTCTTTCAAAACAAGTATTAATTTTATCCTATATTAAGCCTCTAGAAGATTACCAACTATCATTGTTAGGTTGAGTAGTCTATAGCTATCTGGTATATCCCTTTCCTCTCTGTTTGAACAGAGATGTTGCACTGGCAACCTTCAAGTCCTCTGGCACAACATATATATCCAAGGATGTATGCAAGGCTGTGATCTGATCCTCTGTTATTTCTTCTCTGATTTCTCTCAGCATATGTTTCAGACCTGGTGCATTTTCCATTTTGAGTTCCAGCAATATTTTACAATTTTAATTCCTTCTCTATATTTAATCAATCTAATGGTTCTTGCTTACTCCTTTTGTACCCTTTCACTTGCACTTCCAGGCTCATTGGAAACTGTGGCATCCTGCTTATGTGGAATCTCTGACATTCTTTCATCTTCACAAGAAGATTTCCTTTTTCATCTCTAATTCTATTTTTATCAATTCTTTACTTTGTAAGTGTTTCAAAAATCCTTCACTAGTTCTCCTAATGTTACATTCCAGTCTGTCCTTCATATTCCATTTTTTTGTTTTCTATATTCAGCTTGATTTTCATTTGTATTATTCACTCTAATTTGTCACATGACTATTTTTTCAGTCTCACTTTAATTTATTTAATAATGAAAGCAACTCCAGCCTTTTCTGTACAAACTATTCATCTTGTAGGGATATGCAAAACTCGATACATGCATCGGGAAAGCAGCTACCATCTTTGGCTGACTTGTGAAATGTGCATGGCATATCCCCAAGCTGACCCTCAGGACCAAGCTGATGGTTTATAAGAGCTGTGTTCTCAGCACCTTGCTGTATGGCTGTGAAACATTGGCGACTTACAGCTACCATGAAAAGTTGCTCAATAATTTCCATCTTCACTGTCTGCGGCGCATTATGGATATATTCTGGCAGGACAAAATATAAGGCAGTCGCATACCCAAGGACCTTCTGTATGGCGAGATAGCCAGGGCCAGACGATCAGTGGGGTACCCAAAACTCTGTTTCAAGAATGCTTGCAAGCGTGACATAAAGGCCCTAAATGTCGACTATCACACCTGGGAGTCACTCGCTGGTGGAAGAGGGAAATGGCAACATATCCTTTGGACCTGTGTGCACTACCATGATGACCGGTTGCTGCAGCAGCTTGGCAATGTCAAAAACAACAATTCACAGTGTCACTTGACAGTTTCACACGCGGCACCTGTGGCAGAATCTGCCCCCTCAAGGATTGGTCTTCACAGCTATCAGCAAAGGTGCACCAAGAGAAGACACTCCACCTGAATGGACACCCCACCTAAATCCATGTCCAACATCTTTCGTAGATGGGAGGAGACCAGCCATACTCTAGTCATCTCTTGTTTGAAATTTTGACAATTGTTTGTGCACTGTCTTATTTTCCAAATTGTCTTTCCAGTTTTTAAGAACATAAGAAATAAGTGCAAGTGTAAACCATTCGACCCTTCAAGCCTGGTCTGTCATTCAGTGCGATCATGGCTGATCCTTTAGACTACCTCAACTCCACTTGCCTGCTTGCTCCCCATATCTCTTGATTCCCTCAAAGATCCAAAATCTATCGATCTCAGTCTTGCATATACTCAACGATGGAGCATCCATTACCCTCTGGGGTAGACAATTTCAAAGATTCACAACCCTCTGAGTGAAGAAATTTCTCCTCAACTCAGTCCTAAATGATCGACCCATTGTCCTGAGACTATGCCCCTGTGTTCTAGATTCCCCAGCTAGGGGAAACAACCTCGCAGTGTCTACCCTGTCAAGCCCTTTCAGAATCTTATAAGTTTCAATGAGATCACGTCTTATTCTTCTAAACTCAGAGTATAGAGCCAATTTACTCAGCCTTTCATCATAGGACAACCCTCTCATCCCAGGAACCAATCTAGATAACCTTCACTGTACCGCCTCCAAGGCAAGTATGTCCTTCCTTAGATATGGAGACCAAATCTGGGCAGAGTATAGGTCTCACCGAAGCCCTATACAATTGTACTAATACTTCCTAATTCTTGTATTCCAATCCCCTTGCAATAAAGGACAACATGCCATTTGCCTTTCTAATTGCATGCTGTACTAGCATGTTAACTTTCTGTGTTCCTTGTACAAGTACACCAATATCTCTCTGAACATCAACATTTACAAGTTTCACGCCTTTTGAAATATATTTTGCTTTTCTATTCTTACGGCCGAAGTGAATAACCTCAAACTTCTCCACATGATACTCCATCTGCCACCTTGTTGCCCACTCGCTTAACCTGTCTGTATCTCTTTGCAGCCTCTTTGTGTCCTCCTCACAGCTTACATTCGTACCTACCTTTGTATCGTCAGCAAACTTGGACATTGTTCTTGGTCCCGTCATCAAAGTAATTAATATAGATTGTAAATGGCTGAAGCCCCAGCACTGATCCTTGCAGCACTCCACTAACTACAGTCTGCCAATTTGAAAATGTCCATTCATTCTTACAATCTGCTTCCTGTCCATGAACCAATTTCTCCATCCATGCTAATATATTAGCCCCAACTCCATGAGCCTTTATCTTGCATATTAATCTTTTGTATGGCACCTTATCAAATACATTTTGGAAATCCAAGTATTCTACATCTACATATCCCTTTATCTACCCTAATAGTTACATCCTCAAAAAATGCAAATAAATTTGTCAAACATTTGTAAACCTTGTTGACTTTTCTGATCATACTATGATTTTCTAAGTGCATTGTTAAAACTTCCTTCATAATAGTTTCCAGCATTTTCCCGATGACTGATGTCAGGCTAACTGACCTGTAGTTCCCTGATTTCTCTCTCAAAAAATGATATAACATTTGCCAACTTCCAATCGCTGGGACCATTCTAGAATCTAGGGAATTTTGGGAAATCATAACCAGTGCATCCACTATCTCTGCAGCTACCTCTTTTAGAACGCCAGGATGTAGGCCATCAGGTCCTAGGGTTTTGTTGGATTTTAGTTCTTAAGTTTCTCCAGTACTTTTTTTCTGCTGATATTAATTATCTTAAATTCCTCACTTTTGTTAGTGCCTTGGTTACCCTCTATTTCTGGTATGTAATTTGTGTTCCATGAAGATAGACATAAAATATTTGTTCAACGGCTCTGCTATTTCCTCATTCCCCATGATAATTTCTCCTGCCTCTGCCTCTAAGGGACCAACATTTACTTGAGCTACTCCTTTTATATACTTGTAAAGCCTCTTACAATCTGTTTTTATATTCCCAGCTAGTTTCCTCTCATTCTATTATTTCCCTTTTTTTCAACACTTTGGTCACCCTTCGCTTGTTTCTAAAACACTCCCAATCCTCAGGCTTACTATTATTCTTTGCAAAGATTTAAGCCTCATCTTTTAATCTAATACTATCCTTAACTTTCCTAATAAGCCACAGATGAATCTTTCTTGCTGAGTTTTTGTTTTTAATGGAATATGTGGAGGCTGCCTCCACCTCATCTGAGGCCATAAAGGGAGCACTGCATGGAGGTGGTAAGAGAGGAGGCCACTACGTCCGGCAGAGCACTGAATGGTTCACTAGGGTTTCTTTCACCTATAACTGTGCACTTTTTGTCTTTTTGAACACCATGTAAATATTGACACACAGAATCATAGAATGGTTACAGCACAGAAAGAGGCCATTCAGGCCATCATGTCTGCTGGAGCAATTCACCTAGTGCCACACCCCAGATCCTAACCATTTGCTGCTTGAAGACATTTTTCCTCATGTTGCCATTGCTTCTTTTGCAATTACTTTAAATCTGTGCCCTCTGGTTCTCGATGCGTCCATCAATGGGAACAGTTTCTCCCTATCCCCTCATGGTTTTGAATACCTCTGTCAAATCCCCTCTCATCCTTCTCTTCTCCAAGGAAAACAATCCCAACTTCTCCAATCTATCCACGCAAATGAAGTTCCTCATCCCTGGAACCATTTTCATGAATCTTTTTTGCACTCTCTCTAATGCCTTCACATCCTCCCTAGAGTGTGGTGCTCAGAACTGGATGCAATATGCTAGTTGAGGCCGAACCAGTGTTTTTTACAAGTTTAACATAACTTCCTTGCTTTTATATTCTATGGCCCTAATGATAAAGCCGAGGATGTTGTATGCTTTATTAACCACACTCTCAACTTGTCCTGCCAACTTCCAAGATGCCAGATGTGTGAGCTTCCTTTTATTAATTGTGGGACAAGAAAAGAGAGATGAAGTGGTGAAGGGATCAGTGGGCCATGAACGGTGACAGTGAAACCTCTGGGCAGATGTGCATCCTTCATTGGCGGAAAGAGTTGATCTGTTTCAGACTGTATCTTTGATGGAAGTGTTCGAACAGACAGCTCAAGGTAAGTTCCAGACCTTGCCATTCCACCTGGTTAAGAAGGACTCAACTGAAACGAGCCTGCATCAGATGATCCCTGATGTTAATGGCATCCTGATGAGACCCTCAGGCTCCGCGCTGGGCCCGGCCACCTCCCTGTGCAGTCGGTGCACCTCTCTGTTCTCCATCTTCTTCCTCCTCCTCCACCTCCTGTTCTTCCTCTTCCTCTGATGAACTGTGCCCATCCAGTGCTTCACCCTCTACTAGATCCACACTTCTCTGGAGGGGCACTTGAATGGTCCAGGCACCGGAACCACTTATTCAGAGCCCCGTGGCCTGCTTAATGGTTGTCCTATGAGCAGATGACTTCAGTTGTAGCAACTCTTGGGTTCTCATAGAGGTGTGAGTAGCCATGTCTTCAAGGGATATCCCTTGCTCCTTAGAATTCATCCACGGAGTTTGGTGGGGGGATGGTGGAATGAAGAGCTGCGGCAACCTGGACTGGCATAGAATGAAGAATTCGTGGCTGCTGCCAGGAAAGCTCTTGTTTGATCGCAGACCAGCTGAACGTTGAGGAAGTTCTTTTTGTTGATGAATCTCACTGGGCGCTCAGTTGGTGGCTTGGCGGCCACATGAGAGCAATTGGCTTACAAATCCGGAGATCCAGAATATGGATATGGAAGTCCTGATGTCCTCTTGATAGCAAATGAAGCAATCTTCCCTTTACCAGTTCAGTCTTATTGCCAATCGAACCAATGCGGCATTGCCCACAACCGTCCTGATGCGTGGCTCCGCTGATAACTTTTCAATCGCCGAAAATAATGGTAGCAACTCTTATTTCCAAAAGTCAGCTATGAGGAAACAGGTTCCAATTCAAAGAGCCTGTCCCTTTAAAATCAGCAGCTCCCAGCTTTGTCCCTGCTCCCAACCGCAGCCCTCCTTGTGCTCAGGTAGCCTCCCAATTGTGTTTGGAAGCCTTGCCCCCTCCTCTTATGGCCCCATGATGCTAGCAGGGTGACGACGCTCTGCACTACCCAAGCGCTTACTAAGCACCCTCCAGCAATCTGCGCTGACCTGATGGAACCTGCGTGCAAATGGCCGAGTCACACTCTGAGCCATTCTCTCTTTTATGCGCCCACCTAATTTGTTGGAGTGACCATGACTGTCTCCTCACTGTGTATCCATCTCCATGCGCCTGGTATGCCCATGACCCAGTCTGTAGCCTGTACGTCCCCACCAAAGTCTCAGCATGGCCCTCAGTAAGCGCTTTAACGACCTTAATTACATGTATTAACGGATTGGGCAGGTTCTCAGGGAAGCCCTGTTCCTGCCCTGGTGAAACTCACTGGTGACAGGAATGGCAAATGGCAGTGTTTTCATTACCTGCTCACTTCCACTCCCGCCCTCGACAGGACCTAAAAATCTAGCTCTGTGTTCTGAGCAAGCACACACTCATTAAATAAATGAATTCATAGGGTAATTCCCTGATACAAGAAGGTGGGTATGTGTGAAAGCAGAGAAAAACGGTAAAGAATGTTATGCCATGATTGTAATTTTATAGGGATGGATGTTTCTCTCCATAATTATCTTAAACATTTTTTTTTGCCCCTTGTATACATTCATTATTGAGATTTTTATTTTCACTAACACCACTAGAACACTACTAATTTCATTCTCTTCATTATTGCTAATGTTTCTGTTCTTCTATGTACATTTTCCAATTTTATTCTGATCAAAATTTCCATCTTGAAGTCCTTTCTTGAACCTACTTTCTGACTTTTGTCCTCTTTCCTGCTTTTCATTTCTCTTTTCCAGTCTTTGTCATTGGTCTCACTATCTTTTTATTGTAGTTTCCATTCTTAGTCATTATTGCAAATTCTTCCTCAGAATCTTCAAGCAAATCTACCTGATGTGCATTTTCAACTTATGTCTTTATATCATATTTCTAGCATTCATAGTTGTTCCTTTTATTTCAACAATCAGCGGTAATTTCACATATGTGTGGCCTTGTCCATTTACTCCAGCTGTAAGTAAGAGTGAAAGGAGAAGAACTTGCAATTTATATAGCATCTTTCATCTCCTTGGGACATCCTAAAACACTATGTGGCCAAGTACTTTTGAAGCGTTGTCCTTATTGTAAATTAAGAAAAGATGCCTAGCAAGTTGGGCGGCACAGTGACGCAATGGTTAGCACCGCAGCCTCACAGCTCCAGGGACCCGGGTTTGATTCTGGGTACTGCCTGTGCGGAGTTTGCAAGTTCTCCCTGTGTCTGCGTGGGTTTTCGCCGGGTGCTCCGGTTTCCTCCCATATCCAAAAGACTTGCAGGTGATAGGTAAATTGGCCATTGTAAATTGCCCCTAGTGTAGGTTGGTGATAGGGAATATGGGATTAATGTAGGATTAGTATAAATGGGTGGTTGTTGGTCGGCACAGACTCGGTGGGCCGAAGGGCCTGTTTCAGTGCTGTATCTCTAAATAAATAAATAAGTTTCCACAAGTAGCAATGAAATAAATGATCCAATGATCTGCTTTAGTAGCTGTTACAGTATTGCTGGTAGAAAATCTCACAGGTCACGCAATGAACCCTCCTTCCATGGCCATTAGCGGAATTATACCAGCTGATATGGCTGGGTAATTCTATGCAGCAGGAGGATTTTATAAGCTCTCACAATCCATTTGATGAGAGAGGCCATCTACATCCACTGGATGCGAGTATCCAGCTGGATGCCAATCTAAAATTCAAAACCAGTGGTTTGGTCTCCACTCACTTGGACTGGCTTAAGTGGAGTTCAAGACCTGCACCTTCTAACTTAGAGGTGGAAATGCTACCACTAAGCCAAAGGCTTACTCCTGTTTTAGGGCTATTGGTTATATAGGAACATGGGAGCAGGAGTAGGCCATTCAACCCATCGAGCCTGCCCCACCATTCTGTACGATCATGGCTGATCATCCGCTTCAATGCCTTTTTCCCACATTATCCTCACATCCCCTTATGTCATTTGTATTTAGAAATCTGTCGATCCTTGCTTTAAACATACTCAATGACTGAACTTTCACAGCCCTCTGGGGTAGAGAATTCTGAAGAATCACAACCCTCTGAGTAAAGAAATTTCTCCTCATGTCGGTCCTAAGTGGCTGCCCCCTTATTTTGAAATTGTGTCCTCTGGTTCTAGACTCCCCAACCAGGGGAAGCATCTTTGCTGCATCTACCCTGTCAATCCCTTTAAGCATTTTGTAGGTTTCAATGAGATCACCTCTCATTCTTCAAAACTCTAGAGAATATAGGCCATGTTTCCCCAATCTCTCTTCATAGGACAGTCCCGCCATCCCGGGAACAGGTCTGAAGAACCTTCGTTACACTCCCTCTGTGGTAAAGGGACCAAAACTGCATACAGTACTCCAGGTGCGGTCTAACCAAGGTTCTATATGATTGAAGCAAGACTTCACTACTGCTGTACTCAAATCCTCTTGTGATAAAGGCTAACATACCATTAGCCTTCTTACTTGCTTGCTGCACCTGCATGTTAGCTTTCAGTGACTCAATGACAAGAGGAGCAGATATGTAGACAGATTTTGGAAAGATGTAAAGGTAACAGGGTTGTAGTGGTGGGTGATTTTAACTTCCCTATATTGACTGGGACTCACTTAGTGCTAGGGGCTTGGATGGGGCAGAATTTGTAAGGAGCATCCAGGAGAGCTTCTTGAAACAATATGTAGATAGTCCAACTAGGGAAGGGGCCGTACTGGACCTGGTATTGGGGAATGAGCCCGGCCAGGTGGTCGAAGTCTCAGTAGGAGAGCATTTCGGGAACAGTGACCATAATTCCGTAAGTTTTAAGGTACTTATGGATAAGGATAAGAGTAGTCCTCGGGTGAAGGTGCTAAATTGGGGGAAGGCTAATTATAACAATATTAGGCAAGAACTGAAGAATTTAGATTGGGGGCGGCTGTTTGAGGGTAAATCAACATCTGACATGTGGGAGTCTTTCAAATGTCAGTTGATTAGAATCCAGGACCAGCATGTTCCTGTGAGGAAGAAGGATAAGTTTGGCAAGTTTCGGGAACCTTGGATAACGCGGGATATTGTGAGCCTAGTCAAAAAGAAAAAGGAAGCATTCATAAGGGCTAGAAGGCTGGGAACAGATGAAGTCCTTGAGGAATATAAAGAAAGTAGGAAGGAACTTATGCAAGGAGTCAGGAGGGCTAAAAGGGGTCATGAAAAGTCATTGGCAAACAGGATTAAGGAGAATCCCAAGGCTTTTTATACGTATAGAAAGAGCAAGAGGGTAACCAGGGAAAGTGTTGGCCCACTCAAGGACAGAGGAGGGAATCTATGTGTGGAGCCAGAGGAAATGGGTGAGGTACTAAATGAGTACTTTGCATCAGTATTCACCAAAGAGAAGGACTTGGTGGATGATGAGTCTAGGGAAGGGAGTGTAGATAGTCCGGGTCATGTCGTTATCAAAAAGGAGGAGGTGTTGGGCGTCTTGCAAAGCATTAAGGCAGATAAGTCCCCAGGGCCTGATGGGATCTACCCCAGAATACTGAGGGAGGCAAGGGAAGAAATTGCTGGGGCCTTGACAGAAATCTTTGTATCCTCATTTGCTACAGGTGAGGTCCCAGAGGACTGGAGAAGAGCCAATGTTGTTCCTTTGTTTAAGAAGGGTAGCAAGGATAATCCAGGAAATTATAGGCCGGTGAGCCTTACGTCAGTGGTAGAGAAATTATTAGAGAGGATTCTTCGGGACAGGATTTACTCCCATTTGGAAACAAACGAACTTATTAGTGAGAGGCAGCATGGTTTTGTGAAGGGGAGGTCGTGTCTCACTAACTTGATTGAGTTTTTTGAGGAAGTGACGAAGATGATTGATGAAGGAAGGGCAGTGGATGTTGTCTATATGGACTTCAGTAAAGCCTTTGACAAGGTCCCTCATGGCAGACTGGTACAGAAGGTGAAGTCACACGGGATCAGAGGTGAGCTGGCAAGATGGATACAGAACAGGCTCGGTCATAGAAGACAGAGGGTAGCAGTGGATGGGTTCTTTTCTGAATTGAGGGCTGTGACTAGTGGTGTTCCGCAGGGATCAGTGCTGGGACCTTTGCTGTTTGTATTATATATAAATGATTTGGAGGAAAATGTAGCTGGTCTGATTAGTAAGTTTGCGGATGACACAAAGGTTGGTGGAGTTGCGGATAGTGATGAGGATTGTCAGAGGATACAGCAGGATGTAGATCGGTTGTAGACTTGGGCAGAGAAATGGCAGATGGAGTTTAATCTGGACAAATGTGAGGTAATGCATTTTGGAAGATCTAATACTGGTGGGAAGTATACAGTAAATGGCAGAACCCTGAGGAGTATTGACAGGCAGAGAGATCTGGGCGTACAGGTCCACAGGTCACTGAAAGTGGCAACGCAGGTGGATAAGGTAGTCAAGAAGGCATATGGCATGCTTGCCTTCATTGGTCGGGGCATAGAGTATAAAAATTGGCAAGTCATGCTGCAGCTGTACAGAACCTTAGTTAGGCCACACTTAGAATATTGCGTGCAATTCTGGTCGCCACACTACCAGAAGGACGTGGAGGCTTTGGAGAGGGTACAGAAGAGGTTTACCAGGATGTTGCATGGTCTGGAGGGCATTAGCTATGAGGAGAGGTTGGATAAACTCGGATTGTTTTCACTGGAACGACGGAGGTGGAGGGGCGACATGTTCGAGGTTTACAAAATTATGAGTGGCATGGACAGAGTGGATAGTCATAAGCTTTTTCCCAGGGTGGAAGAGTCAGTTACTAGGGGACATAGGTTTAAGGTGCGAGGGGAAAAGTTTAGAGGGGATGTGCGAGCAAGTTCTTTACACAGAGGCTGGTGAGTGCCTGGAACCTGCTGCTGGGGGAGGTGGTGGAAGCAGATACGATAGCGATGTTTAAGAGGCATCTTGACAAATACATGAATAGGATGGGAATAGAGGGATACGGTCCCCGGAAGTGCAGAAGGTTTTAGTTTAGACAGGCATCAAGAACGGCGCAGGCTTGGAGGGCCGAATGGCCTGTGCCTGTGCTGTACTGTTCTTTGTTCTTTGATACCCAGGTCCCTTTGTACATCTACACTTTCTAATCTCTTATCATTTAAGAAATACTCTCCACATCTGTTCCTCCTACTAAAGTGGATAACCTCACATTTTTTCACATTCTTGCCCACTCACTAAGTCTGTCCAAATCCTCTTGAAGCCACTTTGCATCTTCCTCACAACACACATTCCCACCTAGTTTTGTGTCATCTGCGAACTTGGAAATACTACATTTGATAACCATATCTAAATCATTGATATATATTGTGAACAGCTGGGGCCCAAGCACTGATCCCTGCGGTACCCCACTAGTCACAGCCTGCCAATGCTAGAATGACCCATTTATTCCTACTCTCTGTTTTCTGCCTGTTAACCAATCCTTAATCCATGCAAGTATATTACCTCCTATTCCATGTGCTTTAATTTTGCTAACCAACCTCCTGTGGAGGACTTTATCAAAAGCCTTCTGAAAATCCAAGTATACCACGTCCATCGATTCCCCTTTATCAATTCCGCTAGTAACATTCTCAAAAAATTCCAACACGTCCTTCAATTCATAAATCCATGTTGACTGTGCCCAATCAGACCATTATTATTCAAGTTTTCATTTATCACATCCTTTAGAATAGACCCTAGCATTTTTTCAACGATTGATGTAAGGCTAACAGGACTGTAATTTCCTGTTTTCTCTCTCCCTCTCTTCTTAAATAGTGGGGTGACATTTGCGACCTTCCAATCTGCAGGAACCGCTCCAGAATCTATAGAATTTTGGAAGATGATCATCAATGCATCCATTATCACCATAGCCACCTCTTTCAACACTGTGGGATCAGTTCTTGGGGACCTATGAACTTTCAGCCCCATTAATTTCTCCAATACACTAATACTCTTTTCCTTCAATTCCTCATTCCCCCTAATCCCTTGGGTCTCTAATTCTGGGAGATTTCTTGTATCTTCCTCAGTGAAAACAGACACAAAGTAATCATTTAGCTTCTCTGCTATTTCTCAATTCCCTATTATATATTCTCCTGTATCTGCCTGTAATGGACCCACATTTGTCTTAGCCAAACTTTTCCTTTTTACATAATTATAGAAGCTTTTACAGTCTGTTTTTATATTTTTTGCTAGCTTTCATTCATATTCTATTCTCCCTTTGTCAGTTTCTTCATCCTCCTTTGTTGTATTCTAAAATCCTACCAATCCTCAGGTTTACTATTATGTCTGGCAACTTTATAGGCCTTTTCTTTTAATCTTATACAATCCTTAACTTCCTTTGTTATCCATGGTTGACTGCCTTTTCTTTTGGGGTTTTTGTGCCTTGAAGGAATGTATAGTTGCTGTAAACTAATATTTCTTCAAAGACTATCCATTGCCAATGCACTGTCACACCTTTTAATGTATTTTCCAAAACCACCTCAGCCAATTTGCCCCTCATACCTTCATAATTTCGTTTGTTCAAATTTAACACCCTGGCTTCAGATTGAACTAACTCACTTTCAAATATAATGTAAACTTCTATCATTTAATGGTCACTCATCCCTAAAGGTTCTTTTACAGCAAGGTTATTAATTAGCCCTTTATCATTACATAATACAAGATCTAAAATAGCCTGTTCTCTAGTCGGTTTCTCAAAATATTGCTCTAGAAAACCATCCCTAACACACTCCAGAAACTCATCCTCCACAGCATTAGTGCTCATTAGGTTTACCCAGTCTATATGCAGATTGAAATCACCTATGATTACAGTATTACCGATGATACATGCTTCTCTAATCTCCTGATTAAAACCACGCCCCCCACCACCACTACTGTTTGGTGGCCTTTAAACAACTCCTACCAATGTTTGCTGCCCCTTGCTGTTTCTTAGCGCCACCCAAACAGATTCCACATTTTGTTCTTCCGATCTGAGATCCTGCCTTACGAATGTACTGATCCCATCCCTTATTATCAGTGCAACATCACCTCCTTTTCCTTTTTGCCTGCCCTTCCTAAATGTCGAATATCCTTGAATATTCAATTCCCAGTCTTGGTCACCCTGTAGCCACGTTGCCATTATGTCAATTAAATCATACGCATTTACCTCTATTTGGGCCTTTAAATCATCTACCTTGTTGAGAATGCTGCTTGCATTCAGATAGAGTGCCCTTAACCTCATCTTCTTGACATTCTGCTTTCTAAGCCTAGTTGATGCTCGCCTTTGTTTTGCCTGCCTTCTAATGTCGCTTGCTACTTTTCTACCTCCGTTACCAGCTTTACTTCCTTCCAGTTTGAGCTACCCCTCAGATTCCCATCCCCCTGACAAGCTAGTTTAAACCCTCCCCAACAGCACCAGCAAATCTCCCTACGAGGATGTTAGTTCCGGTCTTGTTAAGGTGTAGCCCGTCCATCTTGTACAGGTCCCACCTGCCCCAGAACCAGTCCCAATGCCTCAGAAATCTGATGCCGTCTCTCCTACACTAATTCTCCAGCCATGTGTCCAATTGATCAATCCTCCTATTCCTATGCTCACTAGCGTGTGGCACTGGGAGTAATCCTGAGATTACTGCTTTGGAGGTCCTGCTTTTTAATTTCCTTCCTATCTCCCTAAAATCAGCTTTCAGGACCTCATCCCTCTTCCTACCTATGTCATTGGTACCAATGTGGACCACGACCTCTGGCTGTTCACCCTCCCCCAGAAGGATGTCCTGCAGCCGCTCTGTGACCTCCTTGACCCTGGCACCAGGGAGGCAACACACCATCCTGGAGTCACGTTTACTGCTGACGAAACTCAATCTGATCCCCTGACTATTGAATCCCCTATCACTATTGCTCTTCCACTCTTCTTCCTCTTCTTCTACGCAGCTGAGCCACCCGTCGTGCCGTGGACTTTGCTCTGGCTGCACTCCCTTGAGGAACCATCGCTCTCACCAGTATCCAAAATGGAAAAGTGATTAACAAGCAAGATAGACTTAGGGGACTCCTGCACTGCCTGCCTGATTTTCTTCAACTGCCTGGCGGTCACCTATTCCCTCTCTGCCTGCATGCTCCTAACCTGCGGTGTGACCACCTTTGGTTAAGGGATAAATGTTGGCCAGGACATCAGGAAAACTCCCCTGCCTTCCACAACTAATGTCATGGGACGTTTATTCAGCTGAGCCAATGATTAATGTTTCATTTAAAAGTAGGCACCTCTGATAGTGCAGTACATGCACAATACTGCATTGAAAGGTCAGCCTAGATTATGTACTTAAGTCTCTGGAGTGGGACTTGACCTCACAAACCTCTAACCCTGAACGACAGTGCTACCACTGAGCGAAGGCTTCCACCTATGGCGTGCTATTTCATATCATATGTAAAAAATATAAAGCAGAAAGTAGCTGTCATCCTTTAGTGAATTACATTATAAGAGTCTTCTGAAACTTCAATGATGAAAAGTTACAACCAAAACATTAACCTTGCTGTTTTACATTTACTGTAATTTCCAGAAATATTAATTTTTATTTGATTTGTTCATCAGAATAGCTTTTTCGTTATCTTTTGTTGTAAACATATTCTGCATTCAATGTTAAGCTGTTTTGTTTTCTTTTATAGATTGGAGAATTTGTGTACTGTCTGGAAGGAACTGGCTGTATACCGTTGCCTTCCACTGGACTACAAGTGTTCAGTCCAGGTGCAATACAGAACCATTGTGCAGTTTCAGGTACAGTGGCTTTTATTTTCTGGCAGCATCTGTTCAATAACAACTGAGAAAATAATTCTTGTCGAGTTCAATTATGATGTGAAAACAAACAGGGAATGAAATTCATCTTGGGCCATCACGCAAAACTGGCAAAGTCATTGGAAAAGAAAATCGGGCAAAACGGGCTGGTGTCATTGAGTCGTACAGCATAGAAACAGGCCCTTCGGCCCACCGCGTCCATGTCGACCATAATGCCTATCTATACTAATCCCACCTGCCTGCATTAATTCCATATCCCTCTATGCCTTGCTCATTCAAGTACCTGTCCAGATGCCTCTTAAATGTTGCTACTGTTCCTGCGTCCACCACCTCCTCTGGCAGCTCATTCCAGATACCCACTATTCTTTGTGTGAAAAATTTACCCCTTTGATCCCCTTTAAACCTCCTCTCTCCTACCTTAAATCTATGCCATCTAGTTTTAGTCATCCCTACCATGGGAAACAGACTCTGGCTATCTACCCTATCTATGCCTCTCATAATTTTATATACCTCTATCATGTCCCCTCTCAGCCTCCTTCGCTCCAGGGAAAACAGACCCAGCCTATCCAATCTCTCTTTATAACTCAAGCCCTCCAAACTAGGCAATGTCCTTGTGAATCTTTTCTGCACCCTCTCTAGCTTAATCACATCTTTCCTGTCATTCGGCGACCAGAACTGCACACAGTACTCCAAATGCAGCCTAACCAATGTTACGTACAACTGTAACATGACGTCCCAACTCTTGTACTCAATGCCTCAGCCGATGAAGGCAAGCATGCCATAAGCCTTCTTCACCACCCTGTCTACATGTGTTGCCACTTTCAGGAAACTATGTATTTGCACCCCAAGGTCTCTCTGCTCAAGAACACTCCCCAGGGCCCTGCCATTCACTGTATATGTCCTGCCCTGGTTTAACTTCCCAAAATGCATCACTTCACACTTGTTTGCGTTAAATTCCATTTTCCACTCCCTTGCCCACTTTCCCAGTTGATCTATATCCTGTTGTAACCTTAGACAACCTTCTTCACTGCCTACTATACCACCAATTTTGGTGTCATCTGCAAACTTACTAATCATGCCCCTTACATTCACATCCAAGTCATTAATATATATGACAAACAACAGATGGCCCAGCACCGATCCCTGCGGCACACCACTGGTCACCGGCCTCCAATCTGAAAAACAACCCTCTACTACCACTCTCTGCCTCCTATCAGCAAGCCAATTTTGTATCCAATTTGCTCGTTCACCCTGGATCCCATGTGTTCGAACCTTCTGGACCAGCTTACCATGCGGGAACTTGTCAAAGGCCTTGCTAAAGTCCTTGTAGACAACGTCCATCGCCCTGCCCTCGTCAATCCTCTCGGTCACCTCCTCGAAAAACTCAATCAAATTCGTGAGACATGATTTCCCACGCACAAAGCCATGCTGACTATCCCGAATCAGACCATGCCTTTCCAGATGCATATAAATCCTGTCTCTCAGAATCCCTTCCAATAACTTTCCCACCACTGATGTAAGGCTCACCGGCCTGTAGTTCCCTGGCTTATCCCTGCTGCCCTTCTTAATTAAAAGCACAACATTAGCTATCCTCCAGTCTTCTGGTACCTCACCCATGGCTAACGATGATACAAAAATCTCTGCCAGGGCCCCAGCAATCTCCTCCCTTGCTTCCCATAGCATCCTCGGATACACCTGGGGATTTATCCACCTTAATGTGCTTCAAAACCTCCAACACCTCCTCCTTTGTAATGTTGATATGCTCAAGGATATCGGTGTTCTGTCCCTTGACCTCACTAGCTTCCATGACCTTCTCCACGGTAAATAAGGACGAGAAATATTCATTTAAGACCTCGCCCATTTCCCGTGGCTCCACACATAGATTGCCACACTGATCCTTAAGGGGACCTACTCCCTCCCTAGCTACCCTTTTACTCTTAATATACTGATAGAATCTTTTAGGATTCTTCTTTATCTTATCTGCCAGGGAAATCTCATGGCCCCTTTTCACCCTCCTAATTTCCTTCTTAAGTGCAGTCCTACATCCCCTATACTCCTCGAGGGACTCACTCGATCCTAGCTGCCTATACCTGACATATGCCTCCTTCTTTGTCCTGACCAGACCCTCAATATCTCTCGTCAACCGAGGTTCCCTAAACTTACCAGCGTTGCCCTTCCATCTAACAGGAACATGCCGGCCCTGAACTCTTCCTATCTCACTTTTAAAAGCCTCCCACTTGCCAAACGTCCCTTTACCTGTAAACAGCCTCTCCCATTCAACTTTTGAGAGTTCCTGTCTGATGCCATCGAAATTAGCCTTCCCCCAATTTAGGACTTCAACCTGAGGACCAGTCCTATCCTTTTCCATAACTATCTTGAAGCTAATAGAGTTATGGTCACTGGTCCCAAAGTGCTCCCGCACTGACACATCAACCACCGGCCCATCCTCATTTCCTAACAGGAGGTCGAGTGTAGCCCCTTCTCTAGTAGGGCCATCCACACACTGGTTCAGGAAACTATCCTGGACACACTTAACAAATTCTTCCCCATCTGATCCCTTAGCACTAAGGCAGTCCCAGTCAATATTAGGGAAGTTAAAATCACCTACAATGACAACCCTATAATTCCTGCACCTATTTGTGATTTCCCTACATATATGCTCCTCCACTTCCCTCTGACTATCCGGGGGCCTATAGTATAATCCCATCAAAGTGATCACCCCTTTCTTATTTCTAAATTCTACCCATATGGCCTCGCTGGACATTCCCCCTGGGATATCCTCTCTAAGTACTGCCGTGATGTCCTCCCTAATCAATAGTGCAACTCCTCCTCCTCTCTTACCTCCACCTCCGTCACGCCGGAAAGATCGGTACCCCAGAACATTGAGCTGCCAGTCCTGCCCATCACTGAACCACGTTTCTGTAATAGCTATAATATCACAATCCCATGTACCGATCCATGCTCTGAGTTCATCTGCCTTACCTGTAAGGCTTCTTGCATTAAAGTAAATGCAGTTTAGCCGACCAGACCTTCCACGGTCCCTGTCCTGCCCCTGCTCGGCCTGCCTACTGGACTTGCTTGCTTTAACCTCTACATTTGCCTCAACTATCTCATCTGAGAGACTACTACTTTGGGTCCAACCCCCCGGCAAGACTAGTTTAAACCCTGCCGAGTAGTGCTAGCAAACCTCCCTGCAAGGATATTGGTCCCCCTCTAGTTTAGATGCAACCCGTCCTTCTTGTACAGGTCACCTCTGCACCAGAAGAGATCCCAATGATCCAAGTAGCTGAAGCCCTCCCGCCTACACCAGCTCTTCAGCCACGCATTCATTTGCCTAATCCTCCTATTCCTACCCTCACTAGCACGTGGCACAGGCAGTAATTCTGAGATTACAACCCTAGAGGTCCTGCTTTTTAACCTTCTGCCTAGCTCCCTATATTCACTTTGCAGGACCTCATCTCTTTTCCTGCCTATATCATTAGTACCAATATGGACCACGACCCCTGGCTGCTCACCCTCCCCTTTCAGAATGTCCTGCAGTCGGTCCGAGACATCCTTGACCCTAGCACCAGGGAGGCAACATACCATCCTGGAGTCTCGTTTGTGGCACAGTGGTTAGTACCGCAGCCTCACAACTCCAGGGACCCAGGTTCGATTCTGGGTACTGCCTGTGCGGAGTTTGCAAGTTCTCCCTGTGACCGCGTGGGTTTGCGCCGGGTGCTCCGGTTTCCTCCCACAGCCAAAGACTTACAGGTTGATAGGTAAATTGGCCGTTGTAAATTGCCCCTGGTGTAGGTAGGTGGTAGGGAATATGGGATTACTGTAGGGTTAGTATAAATGGGTGGTTGTTGATTGGCACAGACTCAGTGGGCCAAAGGGCCTGTTTCAGTGCTGTATCTCTAAAATAAATAAAAATAAAAACCGCCTATCTGCAACCCTTACAATAGAATCCCCTATCACTATAGCTCTTCGAACCCTTTTTCTCCCCTGCTGTGCAGCAGAGCCCTCCATGGTGCCACTAACTGGCCATTGCTGCTTTCCCCTGGGAGGTCACCCCCGCAATAGTATCCAAAGCTGTATATCTGTTTGAGAGGGGGATGGCCACAGGGGACTCCTCCACTACCTGCCTGCGCCTACTACTCCGTCTGGTGGTCACCCATCTCTTTTCTGCCTGTGCAGCCATTACCTGCAGTGTGACCACCTCACTAAACGTGCTAGCCACAACTTCCTCAGCATCGCGGATGCTCCACAGTGAATCCACCCACAGCTCCAGCTGCGTAATGCGGGTAACCAGTAGCTGCAGCTGGATACACCTCCTGCACACATGGTCATCAGGGTCACTGGAAGCGTCCCTGATTTCCCACATAGCACAGGAGGAACATATCACGAGGCTGAGCTCTCCTGTCATGACTTACCCTTAGATTAATTAGTTACCCCCTTAATTAAAAAATACTAATTATACTAGGGGCCTTGTTCTACCCACATCAATCCAAAGTCCTTAAAAAAAAACACTTTAGTAGTACTGACCTTATCACCAGAGATTTTATTTTCAACAAAAAAAACTTACCCCTTTTTTTAAAAGATATTCTAACAGCTGCTACTCACCAACCAATCACCTTGCAGCTCTCCTCTGATGTCACTGTTGGCTTTTTTTTTCCAAAACTCAGACGTGCTGCCGCTGCTCTTTTTAAACACCGCTGGTTTCATTCAGTCTCCTGCTTACCCGCTGCCTTGCTCTTTTTAAACACCGCCGGTCTCACTCAGTCTCCTTCTTTCCCACTGTTGCTGCTCTTTTTAAACACCACCGGTCTCACTCAGTCTCCTTCTTTCCCACTGTTGCTGCTCTTTTTAAACACCACCGGTCTCACTTAGTCTCCTTCCTTCCTGCTGTCGCTGCACTTTTTAAACACCACTGGTCTCACTCAGTCTCCTTCTTTCCCGCTGTCGCTGCTCTTTATAAACACCGCTGTTCTCTCAGTCTCGTTCTTTCTCCCTGCCACTGCTCTTTTTAAACACCGCTGGTCTCACTCGGTCTCCTTCTTTCCTGTTCCCGCTGCACTTTTTAAACACCGGTCTCACTCAGTCTCCTTCTTTCCCGCTCCTGCTGCTCTTTTTAAACACCGCTGGTCTCACTCAGTCTCCTTTTTTCCCACTCCCGCTGCACTTTTTAAATGCCGCTGGTCTCACTCAGTCTTTCCCGCTGTCGCTGCTCTTTTTAAACACTGCTGGTCTCACTCAGTCTCCTTCTTTCCCGCTGTCGCTGCTCTTTATAAACACAGCTGGTCTCACTCAGTCTCCTGAGTGATTGGTGATCCTGGTGATTCACTGTTATATGTTTTACGCTGCAGCCCAGGGTTACTTTTTACCCCATAGTATATTCTTTATCACTTGAGATAGATCAAATTTAACTTACTAAAATATTTTTGCTACACGTACTGTATATAATGTAATTTTGTTTTGCAAGTTAAAGTGCTTGTTATTTTAATATTTGCAAATGTGCAGGAACGAGTTGTATATTAAAGTGAAATATCACTTGATATAATATACAAGTATTTTCAAAGTGATTCCCAAAAAGCTAAAAAAAAAGGTAGCTTTGTATAATTTTCGAGAGGAAATATTCCTATTTATTTCTAAAAGCAGCCGCATGGAGACAAATTGTGTTGAGTTCCTTAGCCAGAGAAGACCTATGTGCATGAACTATCCAGTTATCCTGTCCTGTTAGCAGCCAGTGAGATGAGTGGGTATCTTTATTTACTTAGTTCTGGATGTTCAAAGCTTTGGGACTAGCTGGAACTTCAGTGCCTTAAAATTACAATTCTATAGTGTATGTTTTTATAGAGAGAGAGAGAGAGAGAGAGATACAGCACTGAAACAGGCCCTTCGGCCCACCAAGTCTGTGCCGACCAACAACCACCCATTTATACTAATCCTAGATTAACCCCATATTCTCTACCGCATCCCCACGTTCCCTCAATTCTCCTACCACCTACCTACACTTGGGGCAATTTACAATGGCCAATTTACCTAGCAACTTGCAAGTCTTTGGCTGTGGGAGGAAACCGGAACACCCGGCGGAAACCCACGCGGTCACAGGGAGAACTTGCAAGCTCCGCACAGGCAGTACCCAGAACTGAACCCGGGTCACTGGATCTGTGAGGCTGCAGTGCTAACCACTGCGCCACTGTGCCGTGTGCCGGCTTTAGCTCAGTGGTCACTTGGTGATTTAAAAAAAAAGTAACTTTCTGGTTTTCAACTGCTTATCAAATTCTAGATATCTTGTAATAATCTCAGTGAAAAAAAAATAATTGTTCCTTCACTAAGCAAAGCTTCATGGCTATTAATGTTTTAATGTAATATTAATTAAACAGCCATAACTGATAACCTGACTGTGGGGAAGTGATTGCTGACAACAATATTTAGGTAACAATAAGCTGCTTGAGTTTAACGGCTGCATTTTATGTAACTAAGTATTAAATGATTTCTTTATAATCATTATTCATTATTCTCTCCACAAAGATATATTCATTTTCAATAAATCAAAATCATTATAAGCCTCTTCACAACAAACTGAATACATTAAAATAATTGTCATATGTTAGTGAAATCTGGTGACTCTTATGCCTTAAGTATCAATTCAAAGAGGTGGGATGTAAGTATAGTGAACAGACTGGATTCATGTTTAACTTTCATTTTAAATAATCCATCTACAGAGGAGAAAGTATGGATTTATATAATGCTCTGTTGTTTGCTATCCATTCATTCCTTCATTGGAGCTGAACAGTTGCTTCTAAATTAATAGCATTAATAATTTAAAAAAAAACGAATTCAAAAATAAATTTGGTATCATCAGAAATTGACCAGGTAAGAGCATCAGAGAAAAGGAAAGGCCATTCAGCCCATCAAGCTAATTTCTTTCACTGACAATATACTTTTTATTCTATCACATAAGGCTCTGAAAATGTCTTTCTGTGTCAAAAAGGTAAATCAAAGGAAACTGGGGAATATCTATCTGACCTCATAGCCCAATTATCCATTTTCTTGTCATGACATTGCCACGCATAGTCTGGTATGGGATAACCGGAGGAAAATTGACTCTTACATGTTGTAAATTAGGAGGACCAACACCATCATCTTTGGCCCTGTCACAAATCACACTCCTTGACACTGATTCCATCCCTCCTTCCTGGACACACACTCAGGCTCAATTCAACCATTTGCAATCTTGATATCCTGTTTGACCCAGAGTTAACTTTAAACCCTGATTTGTATTCATCACCTAGATTGTTCAATTCCACTGCTGCAAAATTGTCCTCCTTCACTCTGACCTCAACTACTCTGCCATTTAAACCCTTGTACATGCTGTCTCACCTCCAACTTTCCTTTTGCTGGTCTCCAACCGACATAAACTCCAACGTTTTAGATTTTTTTTTTAGATTTAGAGATACAGCACTGAAGCAGGCCCTTCGGCCCACCGAGTCTGTGCCGACCATTAACCACCCATTTATACTAATCCTACACTAATCCCATATCCCTACCACATCCTCACCTGTCCCTATATTCCCCTACCACCTACCTATACTCGGGGCAATTTATAATGGCCAATTTACCTATCAACCTGCAAGTCTTTTGGCTGTGGGAGGAAACCGGAGCACCCGGAGGGAACCCACGCAGACACAGGGAGAACTTGCAAACTCCCCACAGGCAGTACCCAGAATTGAACCCGGGTCACTGGAGCTGTGAGGCTGTGGTGCTAACCACTGCGCCATCCAAAATTGTACCACACGTATCTTGTCCATTGTAATTACCCATCATCCTTGCCTCTATTGACCTATATTGGTTCCTTTTCCCCCATGCATTCAACTTAACATCTTTGTTATGATCTATAAATCCCTCTACAGCTTCAACTGCTACAGTCTCCTCAAACTTTATACCCACTCAAAAGTTTTGTTCCTATGATTTCAGCCTTTTTTGCAACTTATCTCCCTTAATCCTACCACTTACAGATTCCTCAACTGCTGACTTTACTGCTCTCTGGAGCTCCCTCTCTAGATCTCTCTGCTGCTCCAAATCTCTTTTCACCTTTTAAAAACCGCCTCAAAATCCATCCTCATAGGTGGTTTTTGGTAAGCCCTCCTAATCTCTCTCTTCAGGACTTAGTGTTGGTTTTCCTTAGCTTATTTGTGAAGTGTATTGGAACCTTTTTTTGCTAAATAAATGCAAGTAATTGTTATAGCAAAACTTGAATCTAGACTGCTCCACAGAGAACTTTAGATGGGACCATTTCTCGGCAAAATTATATGGTCATCCTATATGCTCTTCCTTGCAAACTTCCATGGACATTTGGAAGATACGTTTCTTGAAAAGAGGGATTGACAGGTGTGATGAGGAGGTATAAAGCTAAGGTTAAGATCAATTTAAGACAGGCAGATTTGTTGGGCCACTGATTTTTTTTTCTGTTACTGAAGTTTTCTAAACTTAGATTTCTATAACATTCACTAAGAACTCTACTTTGTTTAAAAAAAGATTTTTTTGTTGTTGTAGGTAACAAGAAAGCAGCACAAATTATTCTATACTATAGATGTAATAACACTCATACCTTTGATCAAGAACTGAAAATCCCATTGGTCAATGAAGCCAGAGAGAAAGCTCTGGCAACTGTAGGACAGCAGCAGATGTCGCAAACGGAATACAAACGCAGAAAGATCGCTGGAACACTGGAAAGCAGCAGTGTCCGAGCTTCAGTTGCAGCTGTTGGCCCTTGTTGCACCCAGGTAGGAACATCTGTCATGTTATCACAAAACACTTCTCAGCTCTAAAGCTGTTCATCTTGAAATGTTAACAGCATACTGGTGAGCAGGAAGAATAGTAGACATTTTTGACAACAGTGACGGTGGGGTGGGGTGCCTGTTACAGATTGTTTGTGGAGATCTACTACTTTTTGTTCCCTACAATCATTGTAGATAGCTCTATAGTGTTGTTCTGATCATCTTAGCTAAGTTCATTCAATTACACCTTTCTAAATAAAACATGATGCTCAATTTTTTTGTTACTTGAGTGAAAAAATGTTATTAGGTTTCCAGCACTGTGGATAGACATGATGGATATTTTTCTTTGAGGCATAATACAACTTCCTCTCTATTCTCTGTGGTATTTTCAATTTATAACTCACAATTTATTCCCACAATTAACATTAATGCCCAATCAAATGACTTATTAATGAAGAGAAATTTTGGGAGTGTTGTGCTATAGTATTTCTCTCTTCCAGATTGACACCAAATGAGTGTAAGGACTCTATTAATGCTCATAAACTGCTGTTAGTCGTAGAACAGCTTGGTTTCTGGCTGCCTCAAGATAGGATGCCCATGAATTCACCACTGATGCACTGTCTGTGTTGATTGTCATCAATTGGTGGCACCTTTCACAGATTCACCTGTGGTCTGTGGTGAGATTGAGTAGTTTCTTTGTTACCAGCCAGTGTTGTTAAAAGGTCGATGTTGACAAATATGTACATAGATTGACTTACATAGACTAATGTTGATGACTGTTGTAATCCCATTGTAACCAGCAATTGCCATGTCCTCAGAAGGACCCTGATAATCTGAGGGATCACAGAATTTACAGCAAGAAGGAAGCCATTCAGTCCATTGCACTAGCTCTTCAACTATCGATTCCATTTCCATTTACTTTTTATATTTTTGACTTTTAAAGTATTTGTCCTATCCCTTTGAATTTGCTATGTCTGTGTCTTAATAAGTAATAGTGGTGAAGCGTTTCATGTTGTGTGCAATAATTTCTTCTAATACTCCCCTTCATTCTTCTACTGATAATTCTAAATCTGAACACATCCAATTGAAACAACCTTTCGCTGTTTACCATCTCAAAACCTTTCAGATTTTGGAAATATGTTATATGCCTTCTTAAAATTCTTTGTTCCAGTGAAAAAAAGCCCCAGTTTTTGGAATCTTTCTTCATAATTAAAAGTTCTCATTCCTGGTATCATTCCAGTGACTCTTCACTTTATCCTTTCGATTGCCCGATTGCTCCTACTGTAATGGGGTATCATGAACAGTGCCCAAAATTCCAAAATGCTCTGGACTAAGTCTGTGCAATTGTGGTGTCAAATTTTTGAATGAGTAGTATAAGTACCCAGTTAAGGTTTAATCTTGCAGCTGGCCTAATGAGCGATATAACAAATCTGATTAGCAACTCTTAAAGGAATGTGCCCATTTAAAGGTAAGTGATGCCATAGGGGGCAAATAAAGATTCAAAATAGATTACTGATATTTGTCAGCTTTTGCCAAGGTTGTGGGATGGCAGGATGGTGGCTGGTGGGCGGGGGGAATAAAATGCCAAGCAAAAATACGAGGATGGGAACTCCATTTATAACCAAACCACAAAAGTGAGTCTGTGGACAAGTGCCAGAGTTACACAGCATGAAATCTATTGTTTGAGAATTTTAAAATCAGGACACATTGGACCGGGAGCCAGTGTAGGTCAGCAAGCACAGGGGTGATGATGAATGGCACTTGGTGCAAGTTAGGATACAGGTAGTCGAAGTTTGGATGAGCTCAAGTTTCTGGAGGGTGGAAGATGGGAGGCTTGCTAAAGTATTTGAATTGTCGAGTCTAGAGGTAACAAGAGCATGGATGAGGGTTTCAGCAAAGATGGACTGAAAGAAGGGCAGAGATGGGCTATATTGTGGAGCTGGAAGTTGGTGGTCTTTGCGATGGATATGGCATTTGAAGCTTAGCTCAGAGTCGGATAGGATGCGGAAGTTGCAAATAGTCTGGTTCAGCCTTCGACGTTGGCCAGGAGAGGAAGGAAGGGATGGAATTAGTGATGAATGAATGGAATTTGTGGCTGGGACGGAAGACAATGGGTTCTGTCTCCCTAATATTTAATAGGAAGAGGTTTCGATTGGATGTTGGACAAGCACTTTGACAGTATAGAGACACTGAGACAAGTGGTGGTGTTGTGGAGCTGGGTGTCGTACATGTGGTACCTGATTGTGGTTTCAGATAATGTTGCCAAGGGGCAGAATGCAGATGTCAATTAACAGGGGGCTAAGAATAGATCTGAGGTGGGGGTTTGTTTACAAGGTGGGGCAGGGAAGAGAAGCCATTGTTGGAGATTATTTGGCTCTCTCTGGATAGCTAAGATTAGAACTAGGCAAGGGCCATTGTACTCAGTTGGGCATTGGAGGAATGTTGTTGGAGAAGGATAGTGTAGTTAACCATGTCCAGGCTGCGGGCAGGTTGAGAGAATCATAATTGATAGTAAACCAAAGTCACACTCACATAGGATGCCATTTGTGACTTCGATTAGGGTTGAGACAGTGAAGGAAAGCTGGAGAGGTTCAAAGATGGAGTAGGAAAGATGGACATGGATTTGGGAACTGACAACATGTTCATAGATTTTGTAGAGGAAAGGGAGGTTTAACATGGGGCAGTGGTTTGCAAGGACAGTGGGGTCAAGTTTTTTTGTTTTTGAGAAGGGGGATGATGTGGCAGATTTGAAAGGGAGTGGCCTAGTACCTTAGGAGAGGGAACTGTTTACAATATCAGCTAGCATGGGACCAGAAAGGAATGTTGGGTGGACAGTAGTTTACTGGGAATAGGATCGAGAGCAAAGAAGATGAGTCTCATGGACAAGATAAGCTTGGAGAGGACATGAAGGAAGATAGAAGAGTGTCTAGAGGAAAATGAGAGTTCTGGGCTAGGGCAGGGGATCAATGAGGGCTGTTTGGTTGGTGGGTAATGGGAAGGGAGGGATACAGCAGAAGAAGCTGATTGAATAGTCTCATTCTTGGTGACAAAGAAGTCCATGAGCTCCTTGCACTTGTTGCTGGAGGGGGGCAGGGGAGAGGGGTTTAAAGAGATGGTTGGTAGTGGAGAAAGAAGTCGGGGATTATTTTTGACATTCCTGGATGATCCTTGAGTAGTGAGCAGTTTTGGCAGAGGAGGAGAGGTGGCTCCGATAATACTTGATGTGGTCCAGCTAGATCTGGCGATGCATAGCTGAACAAGTTGTATGCCATAAGCATTCAATTCTACGTCCCTTGGACTTTAAGAGAGCAAAGATGAGGCCCAAATGAATTTACACTTGAATGTCTATTTTATAGGGCTGTTTTATCAAAACAGCTGGACCATTGATGAGAATTTTTTTTTAATTTTTTCTGTACTATGACAAAAGAGAAAAGAAAAAGTTAATATCATAAATATAGAATTCACAAAATGTTTCATTTTGTTGTGAGAAAACTTGTGAATATAGTTCATATAGATATTCCAAATGATTTATAATAAATGACTTTATTTGAACAGAAAAAGATGCCTCTCTCCACTGGAACAGATTGCACAGGGCCAAAAAATATTGACTACACTGTAGAAGTATCCATGCCAAAGAACTTTGAAAGTCCAGATAAAATATTGATTCCTGTATCCCAAGTGCATAGGGTGAATTCCAAGTCACAGCAGACATGTGGAAGTCTGAACTTGAGTGAAATGGGTAATGTATGAAATATATTTTGCCACTCAGGCTTATTGTGTGGATTATTTAGACAATTTACTACATAAATTTTGATCTATAATTACTGGATATCAATTACTATTTACCATTTATGACATACAAAATAAATTTACTACGGAAATGGAATGCTTTAGTTATATTTTCATGCAGTAGTTTTGTTTCTAACTTTCCTCATGGGCAGCATTTAAAAGGCTTAACCATGTGCAGTGGAAATTATTTGTAACAAATTGGCATGGATTGAAAATATGTCCTGTGTTTCAATGAATTCATCTTGCAACTGGAAGTGTTGTTTTGACAATTTTCATTGAAATACCTGCAATTTTTGCTTTTTAATTATGTAATTCTCATAAGACCTACATTCATGTAAGTAATACCATTTTGTTTATTTAATTCATGATATTCTCTGTTCTTGTAGTATTAGCTTTATGTAAACATCTTCACTTGTGGTATTATTCACTGATTACCTAGATGCACAGAACACGTGTTAAAAAACAATACACAATATTTTATTATCTTAAAATACTTGACTTTTTGCTGCATTTGCTGCTTATGTTCTCTGCATATCATGATTGCATTTATCAATGGTTGGTAAGTGAACTTAATTTTATTTCTTTTCTGGCATCTCAGCTACCACAACAGTTTTAGAAGAGTTTAGTTGCTTTAAACTACTGTCAACAGCTTTATTGGATTTTAAACTCAGCAGTTTAATTGACTCATTAAGGCTGTTTAAATTGTTCAAATGTCATAAAGTAAGATCTTAAACCAGTGTCTCAATTTTTCTCCAAGAAACTTTATACTAATCAAAGGTAGGAAATAAAAATTATGGTAGTTTTTAATCATCCTTTTGTGACTCAATCATGGACAATGCTGTGCTAGACATAGTGAGGGTGAATTCTTTGCGAAGCGGAGTTTCGATGGTGTAGTGTAGTGCTTCCCCCTGTCCTCTCTGTGCATGCCCTGGTCAAATTCATTATAGCTGCATGGCAGGCTCCTGCTGAGATTCTGCCATCAAGAGGGGAAAAAGATCCAAATCCTGATGGTGTTGCATCAGGGTTGCCACTATATCGCCAAAATAGGCGGTGAGGAACATTAAAGTGACAGAAGCTCCTCCCCCCATCCAAAAAATTGAAAAGAATGCCCCTATTAAAGATCTTAGAGAAGACTGAGTCCTTCAGCAGGTAAGCTTCAGCTGCCAACTGGATGAAGAAGCTGGTGCTACAAAGCCCTCTCCTCCCATTTGGGGAGCTCTGAGGATGTCCTGCAGCTTCTTGGGGTCTATCACCATGTGGAAAGTGGTGCTAGGATCCAGAAAGCGCGTTAATGCGGTGGGTGGGAAAGGAGCAGGCAGCAGCAGACCCAGCGGTGACAGGGGTGGAGTTAGGGAAATCCTAGTCTGGGTAGTAAGTGTAACCTTCTGATATTCTCCATTGTGACTTCACCTGATTTCAGATGGCTCGTGGAGAATAATTCCCTCCATTGAGTTATAATATGATATTTATAAAGGGCAGTGTCGGTTCAAGTGTGAATTGAATCTTCACACTATGTGTGGTTCTTACAGTAGAATTATTTCATGTGGTAGGTGAGAGTGAAGTTCAATGATGAGTAATACGCAGCAGGTTGCAGAAGATGAGAGCACAGGCAGGTTTGCAAAAGCTAATAGGCACAGACCAAATGTCCATCAAAGGCCTAGGCTTATAGAATCATACAGCACAAAAGGAGGTCATTCTGCCCATCATACCTGTGCCAGCTCTTCGTAGCACTACTACTCACCTACTCTTTTTCTATGGAAGAAAAATGATTCATTAGCTCAATGATTGGAGAAATATTTCAGGAGTCTGAAAACCTTTTAACATTGTCTTAAGGCCTTATATTAATTTTATTTTACCTATTTTAGTTGTTGCCTCAATAAATAAAAAATAAAATCAGTGCAAATTTGATCCACCATCAAGTCTTTCAGATTTATCTGTCCAGTGCAAAGCCAGTATATGCAAAGGACCCAGTACTACTTCTCATGGTAAAATCTTTAGCTAGGACTACATATTCTCCTGTGTTTCAAGATTGCAATCATTTGAGGATCACAGTCTCCAGCATATATTAATTTATGCTGTTGAGGCAGGGCTTTCCAGAAGTCATAGTGGAAGTGAAAGCCCTCGTCCAGAATTATGGAACCCTCCCTCTATAGCTGCCTGTTGGTTTCTTTTACTCACCAATGGCAGAAAGCAAGTGAAACTGTTTCCAAATTCCACAGTCACATGAAATGCAAAGACAGAGTGATGAATTGAGAAAAAGAAGAGAAATATAGAAAAACAGATGAATATATTAATATATGCCCCGACAAACAAATTTCTCTGCAGCACCTGTGGAAGAGCCTGTCACTAGAATTGGCCTTTATAGCCACTCCAGGCGCTGCTTCACAAACCACTGACCACCTCCAGGCGCTTATCCATTGTCTCTCGAGATAAGGAGGCCAAAGAAGAAGAAGAAGAATATTAATATGTATAGGCTGTCCTCTATAGTCCATGTAATAGATGCAGCTTTCCCCTTTGAACTAAATTTATGGTTTTGGTACAAGTGGGCACCTCACATTTACAGGTCATATCCAGGATTTAGCTAATACTGACAACTCTACCTTTCAAGTTACAGCAGCACCTTCCATCACTTAGGACCATTCAAAATCTATTACATGTGGCGTCCTGTTTGCTGCTTCATTAACTCAGGACCACTGTTTCCGAAGACCTGAAGGTTAGGTGAACATACCTTCCCTTCTCAAAGATAATCTTCTTGGCTAGTGAATGAAAAGATTGTTAGAGCTTTTCAAAAAGCATAGAAACAGGAGTAGGCCATTTAGTTCCTCGAGCCTGCTCCGCCATTCAGCCCTCCAAGCCTGATCTGCCATTCAAGTAGGCCGTGGCTGATCTGTACCACAATTCCATTTACCTGCCTTTGATCTATATCCCTGATATCCTTGTCTAACAAAAATCTTATTGATCTCAGTGTTGAAATTTTCAACTGAGCTAGCATCCACAGCTTTTTGGGACAGAGAATTCCAGATTTTTACTTCTCTTTGTGTTTAACACTTAATTTCTCTCCTAAATGGCCTTGCTCTGATAAATTAAAGAGAGAAAGCAAGGCAAGGCAAGAGAGCAAGGTAGCAATAAGGGAATTGATAATCTGAGTGTGGCAGGAAGGGACAGAGTATACAAACTTAAGCATGCGCCAGCAGATAAGGCTAAAATGACAAAATTAAATGCACTCTATCTGAATGCACACAGCATTCACAAAATGGCAGATGAATGAATTGACGGCACAAATGGAAGAAAACAGATATAATCTGATTGCCATTACGGAGGCGTGGCTGTAGGGTGACCAAGGCTGGGAACTGAATGTCCAAGGATATTTGACATTTAGGAAGGATAGGCAAAAAGGAAAAGGAGGTAGGGTAGTGCTGTTAATAAAGGATGATATCAGTACATTAGTGAGAGAAGATCTTAGATTGGAAGATCAAGAATCAGTTTGGGTAGAGCTAAGAAACAGCAAGGGACAGTAATCATGGGGGACTTCAATCTACATATAGACTGGGTAAACCAAATTAGCACAAATGGTGTGGAGGATGAATTCCTGGAATGTATACGAGATGGTTTTCTAGAACAGTATGTTGAGGAACCAACTGGAGAATGGGCTATTTTAGATCCGGTATTGTGCAATGAAAAAGGGCTAATTAACAATCTCATTGTAAAGGACCCTCTAGGGAAGAGTGACCATAATATGATAGAATTTGACATTAAGTTTGAAAGTGATGTAGTTCAATCCGAGACTAGTTCTTAAATCTAAACAAAGGAAACTATGAAGGTATGAGGGGCAAATTGGCTGTGGTAGATTGGGAAAATACATTAAAAGGTATGATGGTAGACAGGCAATGGCTAGCATTTAAAGAATTAATAAATAGTTTACAACAAATTTACATTCCTTTGAAGCACAAAACCCCAACAGGAAAGGTACTCCAACCATGGCCAACAAGGGAAGTTGAAGATTGTATTAAATCAAAGGAAGAGGCTTATATAAAAAAAAAAGTAAGCCAGAGGATTGGGAGGATTTTAGAATTCAGCAAAGGAGGACCAAGAAACTGATAAAGAAAGAGAAAATAGAAGATGAAAGTAAACCAGCAAGAAACATAAAAACAGACTGTAAAAGCTTCTACAAGTATGTAAAAAGGAAAAGAAAAAGATTAGCAAAGACAAACGTGGGTCCATTACAGGCAGAGACAGGAGAATTTATAAACGAAATAACAGAGAAACTAAACAAATACTTTGTGTCTGCCTTCACAGAGAAAGATACAAAAAACCTCCCATGAATACTAGAGAACCATGGGACGAGCGAGAATGAGGAACTAAAAGAAATTAGTATGAGTAAAAAAGTAGTACTGGAGAAATTAATGGGACTGAAAGTTGGTATAGCCCCTGGACTTGATGATCTACATCCCAGAATGTTGAAAGAGGTGGCCGTAGAGCTAGTGGTTGCGTTGGTGGTCATCTTCCGAAATTCTATAGATTCTAGAATGGTTCCTGCAGATTGGAAGGTAGCAAATGTAACCCCACTATTTAAAAAAGGAGGGAGCGAGAAAATGGGGAACTACAGACTGGTTAGCCTGATATCAGTCGAAGGGACAAGCTAGAATCTTTTTTTTTTATTTTTTCATGGGATGTGGGGGTCACTGGCTAGGCCAACATTTATTGCCCATCCCTATTTGCTTTTGAGAAGATGATGGTGAGTTCCCTTCTTGAACGGCTGCAGTCCTTGGGGTGTAGGTACACCCACAGTGCTGTTAGGAAGGGAGTTCCAGGATTTTGACCCAGCAACAGTGAAGGAACGGTGATATAGTTCCAAGTCAGGATGGTGTGTGGCTTGAAGGGGAACGTGCAGGTGGTGGTGTTCCCACGCATCTGCTGCCCTTGTCGTTCCAGGTGGTAGTGGTCGCGGGTTTGGAAGGTGCTGTCAAAGGAGTCTTGATGAGTTGCTGCAGTGCATCTTGTAGATGGTACACACTGCTGCCACTGTGCTTCTGTGGTGAAGGCAGTGAATGTTGAAGTTGGTGGATGGGGTGACACTCAATCAAGCTGTTTTGTTCTGGATAGTGTTGAGCTTCTTGAGTGTTGTTGGAGCAGCACCCATCCAGACAAGTGGAGAGTATTCCATCACACTCCTGATTTGTGCAATGTAGATGGTGGACAGGCATTGGGGAGTCAGGAGGTGAGTTAGTCGCCATAGAATTCCCAGCCTCTGACCTACTCTTGTAGCCGGAGTACTTATGTGGCTGGTCCAGTTCAGTTTCTGATCAATGGTAACACACAGGATGTTGATAGTTGAGGATTCAATGATGGTAATGCCATTGGACATCAAGGGAAGATGGCTAGATTCTCTCTTATTTGAGATGGTCATTGCCTGGCACTTGTGTGGCGTGAATGTTACTTGCCACTTATCAGCCCAAGCCTGGATGTTGTCCAGGTCTTGCTGCATCTGGACATGGGCTACTTCAGTATCTGAGGAGTTGCGAATGGTGCTGAACATTGTGTAATCATCACCGAACACCCCCACTTCTGACCTTATGATGGAGGGAATGCCATTGATGAAGCAACTGAGGTACTGCAGGGATCAGTGCTAGGCCCCCAGCTATTCACAATATGTATACATGATTTAGATGAGGGAACTAAATGTAATATCTCCAAATTTGCAGATGACACAAAACTGGGTGGGAGGATGAGTTGTGAGGAGGAGGCAGAGAGGCTTCAGGATGATTTGGACAAGTTGAGTGAGTGGGCAAATGCATGGAAGATGCAGTATAATGTGGATAAATGTGAGGTTATCCACTTTGATAGCAAAAACAGGAAGGCAGATTATTATTTGAACAGCTATAAACTGAGAGTGGGGAATATGCAACGAAACCTGGGTGTTCTCGTACACCAGTCGCTGAAGGTAAGCATGCAGGTGCAACAGGCGGTAAAAAAGGCAAATGGCATGTTGGCCTTCATTGCGAGAGGATTCGAGTACAGGAACAGGGATGTCTTGCTACAATTATACAGGGCCTTGGTGAGGCCACACCTGGAATATTGTGTGCGGTTTTGGTCTCCTTATCTGAGGAAGGATGTTCTTGCTATAGAGGGAGTACAGCGAAGGTTTACCAGACTGCTTCCTGGGATGGCGGGACTGACATATGAGGAGAGATTGAGTCAGTTTGGATTATATTCGCTGGAGTTCAGAAGAGTGAGGGGGGATCTCATAGAAACCTATACAATTCCAACAGGACTTGACAGGGTAGATGCAGGAAGGATGTTCCCGATGGTGGGGGAGTCCAGAATCAGGGGTCATAGTCTAAGGATAAGGGGTCAACTTTTCAGGACTGAGATGAGGAGAAATTTCTTCACCCAGAGCGTGGTGAACCTGTGGAATTCGCTACCACAGAAAGCAGTTGAGGCCAAAACATTGTATGTTTTCAAGAAGGAGTTAGATATAGCTCTTGGGGCGAAAGGGATCAAAGGATATGGACGAAAGGGGGAACAGGTTACTGAGTTGGATGATCAGCCATGATCATAATGAATGGCAGAGCAGGCTCAAGGGCCAAATGGCCTACTCCTGCTCCTATTTTCTATGTTTCTATGTTTCTAATCGGCGAGCATTGTTGTTAGCTCTCCTGACTGTACATCTTCAGCCTTACCAGATATAAAATCAAACAAAACATGTGGCACATAGTTGTTTTGCTCATCAGTGGACTCATCACCAATAATTGCTAAAGACTCACATGTGTTAATCTGAGACTTAATTTTATCACAATGTGCAGCAAAAAGCTTTGGTAGGAAGTTTATCTGCACTTGGCAAGCAACCACCAGTTTGCACATTACGTTGAATTAATACCTGCAGCTTTGGGTGATCTCGTTTATCCAATGGTATGTTTGGGCTTGTGGAAGCATCCACAAATTTCATTGTAACCAACTGACAATTTTTTGAGCCCTCTGTAAACTTCTTAAAAAGAGATGAAATCGTTGCTTGTTTTTTTGCATGTTCGTTTTCCAGCAGTGCGGTGTCAGATACTCTCTGCTGCAATGGCTTTCAGGCTCCAAGTGGTGCTGAACCATTATCCGTTGTGTGTCAGCCAATGAAACATTGCAGCTTGTACAACAGTATTTTTTTTTTATTCATCCATGGGATGTGGGCGACGCTGGCCAGGCCAGCATTTATTGCCCATCCCTAATTGCCCTTGAGAAGGTGGTGGTGAGCTGCCTTCTTGAACCGCTGCAGTCCATTTGGGGTAGGTATACCCACAGTGCTGTTAGGAAGGGAGTTCCAGGATTTTGACCCAGCGACAGTGAAGGAACGGCGATATAGTTCCAAGTCAGGATGGTGTGTGACTTGGAGGGGAACCTGCAGGTGGTGGTGTTCCCATATATTTGCTGCCCTTGTCCTTCTAGTTGGTAGAGGTCGCGGGTTTGGAAGGTGCTGTCTAAGGAGCCTTGGTGCATTGCTGCAGTGCATCTTGTAGATGGTACACACTGCTGCCACTGTGCGTCGGTGGTGGAGGGAGTGAATGTTTGTAGATGGTGTGCCAATCAAGCGAGCTGCTTTGTCCTGGATGGTGTCGAGCTTCTTGAGTGTTGTTGGAGCTGCACCCATCCAGGCAAGTGGAGAGTATTCCATCACACTCCTGACTTGTGCCTTGTAGATGGTGGACAGGCTTTGGGGAATCAGGAGGTGAGTTACTCGCCTCAGGATTCCTAGCCTCTGACCTGTTCTTGTAGCCACGGTATTTATATGGCTACTCCAGTTCAGTTTCTGGTCAATGGTAACCCCTAGAATGTTGATAGTGGGGGATTCAGCGATGGTAATGCTGTTGAATGTCAAGGGGAGATGGTTAGATTCTCTCTTGTTGGAGATGGTCATTGCCTGACACTTGTGTGGCGCGAATGTTACTTGCCACTTATCAGCCCAAGCCTGGATATTGTCCAGGTTTTGCTGCATTTCTACACGGACAGCTTCTATACCTGAGGAGTCACAAATGGTGCTGAACATTGTGCAATCATCAGCGAACATCCCCACTTCTGACCTTATGATTGAAGGAAGGTCATTGATGAAGCAGCTGAAGATGGTTGGCCCTAGGACACTACCCTGAGGAACTCCTGCAGTGATGTCCTGGAGCTCCGATGATTGACCTCCAACAACCACAACCATCTTCCTTTGCACTAGGTATGACTCCAGCCAGCGGAAGGTTTTCCCCCTGTTTCCCATTGACTTCAGTTTTGCTAGGGCTCCTTGATGCCATACTCGGTCAAATGCTGCCTTGATGTCAAGGGCAGTCACTCTCACCTCACCTCTTGAGTTCAGCTCTTTTGTCCATGTTTGAACCAAGGCTGTAATGTGGTCAGGAGCTGAGTGGCCCTGGCGGAACCCAAACTGAGTGTCACTGAGCAGGTTATTGCTACGCAAGTGCCGCTTGATGGTACTGTTGATGACACCTTCCATCACTTTACTGATGATTGAGAGTAGACTGATGGGGTGGTAATTGGCCGGGTTGGACTTGTCCTGCTTTTTGTGTACAGGTCATACCTGGGCAATTTTTCACATTGCAGGGTAGATTCCACCATCGGCATGCAGAATTTGCCTTCCAATTCTTTCGCTCAATGTGCTGCTGTAATGGGTTTGGTCATTTTTGATTTGCTTATTCTGGCATTCTAACTTGTCTGCTAATACTTAAGACTGCTTCTCTAAAAACTGCACTGAAAATCCTCCGTCATCTACCAGTCAGCAAGTTGAGCCTTGTGTCAATCACTATAACATATGATGTTTGCAACATGCCCAGCAATCAGTAAGGTGAACTTTGTGTCAATTAATAAAATGCGCAAAGTTCACAAAATGACCAATTTCATGGAGGACCTGAATTTTCATGGTCCCTGACGCATTTTTTAAAGCCGTGTATTTGGTAGGGTTCTAATCATGAGGAATGAAGCTTAGCAGTGTGATTGTCATGTGTTATGCCCAGTAAAGGCATGTCCTATTCATAACGTTAATCATGGACTATATTCAGCATAGCATCTTCTGGAACTGAATTTTCCTTTTGCTTCAAATGGAGATTAAAAGTGGACATGGGCTGCAAAGATGGCCACTGAAGGTTAGCTGACTTTTGGCTTGTGTATTCAAGAACTGACTCACTGTCTGAAAAGACAGAATAATACCTTCCAGACTAAGGTGTCATCAACACCCATCCTGAAACCATAGGGAGACATTCCTGAATTGAATGGTTTTCTCCTGAAACAAAGAAGGTGATTGTCTTAACCCTCCTCAGGATGAATGTCTTGGACCAATAAACTGGATGAGGCTAATCAACCTAGACCCCCACCATATTTGGAAAAGGAACTGTGAGAAGTCACATGGTCGGGCAGTCATGTTGAGCTTCTTTTAAAAATCTTTAAAATACAGACTGCAGTAAAAAGCAGAAAGCAGACAAGGCTTAAAAGAACTGAAGGCTGTAACATCTTAAAGTCTCCAAACCTGCTCCCTTTCAAGTCCACCATACAGAAAACCAACCTCCTAGTAATAAGTCTACAAGCAACTAACTTCATGACCTGCTGAAAATCCATCTCTTCAAGAGAATCCTGCAACAACTTGGATATACAACTCCGGCTATCGAATCCACCTAACTACATTTCAGGAGTGAAACCGCCTTCTTTACCGGGCCAACAACGCATGACTTTTCCCCAAGATGAGCCAAATCACGTGACTTATGAAATATTCCTTTGCTTACAATTTGTTAAATTGCACTATACTTTTCAATGGCTTTCTTTCAGAGGTGCGTGGATGTGAGTCGTGAGTGAGTGACATAGCTTTAAACTTTCGAGTTGAACGTGTGAATAAAAAAAGTCCTCTTTATTTAAACCCATGAAAAGCCTGCTGCTGGTTATTCAAATTGGCCATACACTCAGGGGTTAAGGAAGACACACATCTCTTCCTTGTCAAAAACACACTGATTACTGACAGTAAAGGGAAAAGTACTGGGGTTTCACTTCTCTCTCAATTCTGTCCGTAACACATGTTTGATATGTAGTCTTTCAATGTCTTCTTTCAATGTAGTATACTGTATTCGCTGCTCACAGTGTGGTCTCCTCTACATTGGGGAGACCAAGCGCAGACTGGGTGACCGCTTTGCGGAACATCTCCGCTCAGTCCGCAAGCAGGACCCTGAGCTTCCGGTTGCTTGCCATTTCAACACTCCCCCCTGCTCTCATGCTCACATCTCTGTCCTGGGATTGCTGCAGTGTTCCAGTGAACATCAACGCAAGCTCGAGGAACAGCATCTCATCTACCGATTAGGCACACTACAGCCTGCCGGACTGAACATTGAGTTCAATAATTTCAGAGCATGACAGCCCCCCACTTTACTTTCATTTTTAGTCATTTTTAGTTATTTTTTCTTCCTTTTTTTTACATTCCTTTTTACATTTTTTACAATTTTTTTTGCATTTATTTCATTTCATCTTAGTTTGTTCAGTTTGCTTACCCACTGTTTTTTTCAGGTTGTTTTTCTTCAGGTTTGCACTTGCTGCTGTTCAATATTCAGTATATTCACACCTAATCTGTACTAATGCTTTGTCTTTCAACACACCATTAACATATTGTTTGCCTTTGCTCCGTGACCTTTTGGTCAGCTATGTGGCCTGGTCCAATCTGCACCTTCTCCTTTGTTATCTCTTGCCCAACCCCCACCTCACTTGTTTATAATCTGTGACTTTTCTAATATTTGTCAGTTCCGAAGAAGGGTCACTGACCCGAAACGTTAACTCTGCTTCTCTTTCCACAGATGCTGCCAGACCTGCTGAGTGAATCCAGCATTTCTTGTTTTTGTTTGATAAGTAGTGTCTTAGCATCACGACCTATTACCTTACCAAGGCCTTCTGATTCCCTATGACCCTTTCTTTTATAATGCACCAAAACTTCTGAATTAAATTCTGTCTTGGATGGTCTTATATGATGCCTCAGAGCTCTCTGAATTTTCTCAGACACCTCAGCCTTCATGAAAGCCCATCTCCCTGCATGTAAAGCATTCAAATCGTCAGATAAAAATTGAATTAATTGTAGTACCTTCTGGAGCAGGAGGACTATCGCTCAGCATTGAAGGCAATTTGGGATTTTGCCCATAGACCAATTGATAGGAACGATAGCCTTTAACCATCTGGAGTGAATTCTTTGCATAAACTGCCCATGCCAGGGCGGTAGTCAACTTGCAGTTGGTTGATCAGCTAAACTTTTGTGCAGCATTTCATTGTTCACTGCATGATTCCTTTCACAGAGCCCATTGCTGAAAGGACTTACACCTGCGGCATTCATGACCATAATGTTCATGTTATCACGCGCGTGTCTGAACTCGTTATTGGCAAATACCTCTCCATTACTAGTCAGAAACTTCACTGGTGTTCCAAGTCAGGTCCCTATCCTTTTCTCCACGATTTTGTATATAATCACCCTTTTGTCTTTGTTATATATTATTGTAGAAAGACTAAGGGCTGAATTTAATGTGGCCTTCAAAGGTGGGTATGGTGGCGTGGGGGGACGGTGAATTGCATCACAACTGTTTGCCTGGCATCATGAAGTTGGTTCCGGATTTTGTCAGTGGCGGGAAAGCACAATGGCAGCATTGCTGCCGCAATGCAATGGAAGTTATTTTAAATCGCTGAAGTGCTGATTTACATGTATTTAAATATAATTAATTCTGATTTAATGATCGGTGCTTGATTCTGTGAATGGCAGGCGGCACCCACGTGCGTTCGGATTAATGTCTATTAAAATCTGGCAGCACCGAGGCGTCAGACCACATTTCCACGATGGGTAAGCAGCGTTGAGCATGACTGTATAGGGGAAGAGAGGTGTTTGGAGGCCATTGCGGAACTGTATTGCTTTGCAAGGGGGTCCTGAGTCCTGGGGGGGCTCTGCAAAGGGGTCGGGGTCCTGGGAGCTCTGCAAGGGGGTTAATTGTGGGTTTGGGGTGGGGCAGTATAGAGTTGACAATTTGCTGTTTAATGGATTTGGTCGCTCACAGTGCTGGAACAGAGGGTGGACCATCACCAAGGTTGGGCTCTGAGGTCTGCCGAAAAAATTGACAGATTCTCAGTTCCCAAGACAGGGTCGTCTCTGTATCGACAGCGCTCTGGAGGCCCATTGATTACCTGGCATGGATGTCGTATGCCCTGTATTTCTGGACCCCCGTGATGTGATGTGGCACCTCCGACGGAGAGAGAGCCAAGAGGCAGCTGCACCTGTCTGTGAAGCTCCATGACAAGAGCAATAGCAGCTGGCTTTGACAAGAAGTGTCCACCAGTGCCAGACAGTGTACCGGACTCGGATTAGCTACCTCCACATGTCCAAACACCACTGTCAGAGATTACTACGGCTCTCCAGGGAGGCTGTTACAAACTCGCGTGCCCTGCTGCAGGATGCGTTGTGACCTATAAGATTTGGGGGTCACCCTATGCCAGTGGTCCTGAAAATCACCGTTGCATTAAACTTCTACACATCTGGATCTTTCCAGGGATCCACCGGGGACATGTGTAGGGTCTCCCGGGCAGCAGCTTACCACTGCATCAAGGAGGTGACCAATGCCCTATTCAAGAGGGGTTGCAACGATGTCCCCTGATTGCACACATGTGGCCATCAAGGCTCCCATGGACCAGCCAGCAACCTTCATCAACAGGAAGGGCTTCTATTCAATCAATGTTCAATTAGTCAGTGACCACTGAAATGTTTCCTGCAGGTGTGTGCCCGCTTCCTGGGAAACAGCCATGATGCCTACATACTTCAACAGTCCCAGGTGTCACAGCTTTTTAGGCCCTTCGCTCGTCTTCAGGGATGGATTCTCAGGGACAAGGGCTATCCATTGAAGACATGGCTGCAAGGCAGCAGAGGAGAGGTACAGCAATTGCCACGTCTTTAACCGAGCAACCATCGAGCTGGCCTTTGGGTCACTGAAGATGAGGTTCAGCTGCTTCCATCGATCCGGTGGAGCCATGCAGTATGTCCCGTTGAGGGTCTTGCATATTGTGGTGGTCTGCTGAGTGTTGCACAATCTAGCACTGCAGAGGTGGGGGGAGACCCTACATAACGATGGGATACTTGAGTGACTCTCATCCACCGACAAGGAGGATGCAGAGGAAGGCGAGGGGCAAGCAGCATGGATGTTGGAGACATGGGACTGGAGACCAGACAGGTTGAGAGATGCACAAAGTTGGCAAGAGACAACCTCATAATTGCACATTTTCAGCCACCCTGATATCCACTCACTGAGAATGCAATAGAGGCTCACCTTCAGGCATGAATACTGTCGCCTCCTTTCCATTTGTACCCCCTGACGTGCCACGAGTTGCAATGCGTGCTAGTGCCCATGGGAGAACATATGTTAATGAGGAATCTCATCACATTGGCATGTTAATGAGAGCTGTGGTCACATTGGCATATCCCTAAGGGGGAAGGGGGAGATCAGCAGCTCACAATTAAGGCATAATGGCACATGTCTTTCATACAATGAAGTCTAATAATATGAACAAAGGATCTTTTAATTATTTTGCACTAAATATATATGGGGCTGGATTTTACCAGGGTCATGGCGGGGGGGCCCGGAAAATACTTCCAGGAGAGGCCAGCCACTCTCCCTGACGCTGGGACGGCCTTGCCCCATTTTACTGGTGGTGGCGTGACCTTGGAGCGTTCCCCCCGCTGCTTGGCTGGGGCACCCAAACTTAAATATTCGAAGTGTTACTTACCTTGCCTCTCAGTCCACAGTTCTGTATTTTCCTGTGAACGGGTGTCTCTCACGTGCCATCCCATTCACGACTAAGAAAAGCCAACGGGGCAGCAGAAGTAGCAGCCATCTGAGTCTGTGCAGGTAAGTCTTGCGAGATGGGTCTAAACTCTGCATATGTGTGTACGGAGGGGGAATGGCATTACCAGGGGCACAACTCTGCAGGTATGAAAGAAGGTGGGAGGGAGGATGGTATTAGCAGGGGCACAACTCTGCAGGCATGAAGAGAGGTGGGAGGGAGGATGGTATTAGCAGGGGCACAACTCTGCAGGCATGAAGAGAGGTGGGAGGGGGATGGCATTACTGGGGGCACAACTCTGCAGGTATGAAAGGATCAACTGTGTACCCTCCCTCCGAAAAGGGGGGTACTCTGTGCCATTGAATGCTTGTGTGAATGAAGGAACAATGGCACTCCAGGAATCTATGTGTGGGGAGGGTGCCATAAATGGTAGGCATGTAAAGGTAATCTGGCTGCTCAGCTAATCTATGCAGCTTCTACAATCTGAATGTGGTCATGTTGTGCCACTCTTAGTGGAGGCTAAGATGGGCAATGCCATGCCACACCACATAGTTGATGCATGAAAGCACCTGATGTAAGAGTCAACATCAGTCTCTGCCCTGTGAGGTACCTTCGAAGAAGTGAAGGAACCGAGTTTAATTGCAACTTGAAGACGGGGATGGTACACCCTATAATCATTGATTCACTTGTCGTGAGGAGCCATATGCGCCGCAGGCAAAACCAAGAGGCAGGTGCAGCCCATGTAGAAGCCCCAGGTCGTGAGTGACAGCAGTCCCCGAGGACAACTTGCCACTATAGTTTGCCGCGCATCTACAGGTCCCGCATGACAGACCTGCAGATGTCTGAGCACCAATGCCAGATGCGACTATGGATGTCCAGAGAGGCAGCGACACATCCCTGTGCCCTGCTCAACGAGGACCTACAGCCGATGGGCTTCAGTGGACATCCTGTGCCTGTGGCTCTCAAAGTGACAGTGGCTCTCAACTTCTAGGCCTCTGCATCATTTCAGAAACCCACTGGTGATCTATGTGGGGTCACAAAGTCAGCAGCATACTGCTGCGTCAGGGAGGTCACTGATGCCCTGTACCGGAGGGCTGGTGACTATGTCCACTTCAGGATGGACCCTGAGAGCCAGGCCCAGAGGGCTATCGGATTTGGCTCCATCACAGGTGCAAGGGGTCATAGACTGCATCTATGTGGCCATCAAGGCATCCGCCGGCTGACCAGCTGCATAGCTCAGCTGAAAAGGCTTCCACTCCCTCAAAGTACAGCTAGTATGTGACCACCATAAGCGCTTTATGCAAATCTGTGCCTCCAGGTAGCTGCCATGACGCCATCCTCCTGTGCCAGTCCCAAGGGGTCTTTGCTGTTCACTGAACTGCCTCAGATGGAGGGGTGACTTCTTGGAGACAAGGGCTACATGGAGACATGCAGACATGGCTCCCGACACCAGTGGGAAAACCCCACCATTGATGCAGAGGAGAGATACAGCGCCAGCCATGGAGCTACAAGAGCCACCATTGAGCAGGCTGAAAAAGCGTTTCTGCTGCCTGGATAGAACGGGTGGTGCCCTGCAGTACAAGCCAGAAAGGGTAGCTGGTATCGTTGCTGTTTGCTGTGCTCTGCACAATTACGCCTTGGACGATGAGGACACAGAGGACTTGCAGCAGGAGAGGTGCATGGGAGGACAGCGAGAATCCAGGCGCTGCACGCAGGGTGAGCAGCGAGCAAGGGATGTACAGCAACGCCTTATTGATCAACAGTTTTCCATGCCATAAAGACCACCATGTGCTCTGCAAGCCACACAGCACCCTCATTTACCTGTTGTACAGCAGTCCGCATCTGCAACATCTTTGTCTCCACCATTACTAGCAGCAGCAGACTGACCGCGTGGAGATGCACATGAGTAATACCGCCATGGCAGTGATGCTATACCATACATTGGCAGTTCTGAAAGGCCAGTGATGTAAAGGGAGGTGGCACAATTCATTCACACAGTAAAAGCAACACACATGTTAGCGAAGAACCTTCAGTGATTTAACGTTTTACAGTGTAGTGTCACCCATGTTTATCTATTTGTGTAACAGTGTTTTTCTGAAATGCTTGTGGGTGCTCCTTTGTAGTGCCGCCTCTGTGCTAGCAGTCTGATTGGAGGAAGGCTGCTGATCAAAGTGTCCTTTGGCTTTGGATGACGTCGGCAGTCTTCCTCTGTACACATGAGGCCTGGAGGGCCCCGGCTGGCTGAGGGAATCCTGCGTCAGCGCATAACTCTCCTCTAACATCGTGGCTGCTGGAGCTTAACTCTCCAGCGGAGGGGTGGAGGGGCTGGTGTCCACATTGGAGTGACCTTGAAGGGGGACCCCAGATATGGCGCACAGGCTCATCTCCTCCATCTCAAGGCTCCTTTGAATCTTTCTGCTCTCCTGGGAAGGAGCAGGGGCAGGGACAGTCTCCATTCCCCTGGATCTCTCTCACCTTGCCACTGATTTGTGGATCTGATGGCCCGGAGAAGGATTGCAGTTCAGCGCGTATTAATGGAATCTGGCTCACCAGGAGGGCTACCATCATCTCCATGGATGAAGCCATGTGCTCAACTGCCTGGGACGTAGCAGCTGTCATGGTCTGGATGGACTCCCCATCGTCCACTCAAGGCTGCGCAGGGCCTGCAGCATCTCCATCAGATATTGCCATGGCTGCTGCTGCAGCTCCAGCATGCCCTGTGATGTCGACAACAGAGGGTCATCAGTAGCCTTGGGCTCAGCATAGGCCTGACCATTCACAGCCCTCCGACTGTCAGGGGCCTCGGCTTTCTCAGTCTCAGTCAGCTGCTTGGGTGTGTTTGCAGTGCTTTCACCAGCTTGTGACCCAGACTGTAAGGCAGACCGGATTCCAACCGTGGTGACTGCATCTGCCCCGGTGGAAGGTGCGGGAGTGTCATGGGACGCTGCTTCCTCGGAAGATGTCTCTTCCTCAGAGGTGCGGGAGGAGTCCTGGGCCGCCATTGCTGACTCAGAACGTTGACCTGCAAGATACAATGAGAGGAGCACACTGTTAGTCTTTATGGTGAGCAATTGACGATTATGACAGTATTGTCTCAAACAGTACGATTTTTACAGTGATCATTGTGTATATCAAATGGCTGCATGTTCACCCAGGAGTCCAAACTCTATGTTACCGACTGCACGGTCCAAATGTGTTGCAGCCAGTTCGAGGGCCTCCTCCTCAGCTTGTGTCAGCGTTCGCATACCTGGCACTCCTTCACCAGTCCGACTCTCCTCACGAGTATTGTGGGCCCTCTTTGCTTGGAAGAGCCAGGAGGCAGAGGTTAAGCATGGCAAGGCAACAACCTGACACATGTCACAAGAGGGGTTCTGGGCCCAAAGGTGGGGAAGGCTTGGTCTGCACTACTGAGTGAGCCACTCATGTCGGTGCTTTGAGCACAGACAAGGATGAGCTCTTTCATACTTTCTTCCATTCATGTCACGTCATTCCTCCCTGCCCAACCTCCCTGTCTTTCACATGGCAGTGGCACACATGTGTCACTCTGTGTGGGGACACCCAGGTTCGGTGGGGCCATGATACAAAGTGCCACTTACTTTTGCGGTGCGAAGAAGATCGTTCTCCTCTTCCGGCATTAGATCCATTCACGCTGGATGGCCCCACGGCCACTGGCCTCCTCTGCCACCTCCAGCCAGGTTGCCTTGGTCAGGCAGGAGGGCCTCTTCTTACCATCGCTGGGAAAAAGGACAACCTACCTTGCCCACAGCCTAGAGGAGAATGAGCAAGGAGGTATCGCTGAACTGTGGGCCAATCTGATGCGCCCTCTTCGGATTTTTGTCTGCTCCATTAAATGCAAAGGTTATTCCGCAGTCTAACTGCTCTAACTTCTGCTGCAAGGTTTTTTTTCCAGGTTTTTAACATTAATGCAGGACTAGTGAGGAAATATGTGCTGTTGTACTAGTTTTTCATACATGACAGATAGACACAGATATAGGTGTTGGCGATCACTTTGCTTCTGCACCAATTTATCATAATTATTGATTTAATATTTCAGGTTTTCAATGCAGCTACAAGAGAAACATATTTTCCTGGTTCTTTGACAAATAGTTCTAATTCTAGTTAGAAGTATTTTCAAATACAATTTCAATGCAAAATGAGTACAGATTCCAAATTAGTTTGCAGCTTTTTACATTCAGGAAGTGAAAAGCCCATAATATGTTGATATTATTGAATGATGCTTTTATTTCTGAGAGAGTATTTTCCTTTTCTGATGTAATTCAATCTCGCTTTCACGTATGTGAAAAATTAAGATTATGCACCCAGGTGTAGTAGCCCTACAGGAAGAAAGGTTGCACTTGGGTGGAGGAAGAGGATCTCAACTGCACAGGACACTGGGACAAAGCAGAATAAATATTTGGCAGTTGGCAAGAAGCAGGTGCTGGGGCGCTTTAAATAGGGCCCCAGCATCTGCTCCTCAGCCGACCTGACACCGATCACAGCGCTGGATGTCCCACCCGCCCCCCACTCCAGCCACGTCATTTGGGGGGACGTTGCGTCAATGTTAATGAGTCTGGATACAGCAGCGGCTCCACGAGGGGTGCTCCGCCCGCCTTTAAAGCGTGTGGCCGATCTCAGCAGCTCGCTAGTAAAATTCAGCCCATCGTATACCCGTGAGACCCGAATTATGGCTATGTGCTCTTCTTAATACGTTTGTGGGTGCTCCTATGCAGTGTGATCTTGGCAGCAGCAGCTGGGCTGGAGACAGGCTGCTGATAAGGCTGCCCCTTGGCGGGTGTCCTCTGGCTGCCTGAAGCCTGGAAAGTCCCGGCTGCCTTAGGGTGTCCTTGACTGGTGCAGGACTCTCCTCAGGTATCGGGGCTGCTGGAACTGGGCTCACTGAGGAAGGGGCTGAGGAGCCGGTGACTACATTCAGAGCGCCTGAGTGGAGACCCTAGATGTGGCTGTCAGCCTCTCCTACTCCCTTTGAAGGCTCTCTTGAGCTTTCCTGCTCATTAAAGAAGAACCAGGAGCTGCAGAAGCCTTAGGGCTCCTGTTGCTTCTCTTGCCTTGCCATTGCTGCGTGGGGCTCATGGCCAAGCCGATGGTATTCATGTATCTATGGGATCTGGCTCTCCATGAGGATCGCCAACCTCTCAATGGAGGAAGCTGTGCACTCACATGCCTGAGACATGGCAGCAGTCAAGACATGGATGGATTCCTCCATCATCTACTCATGGCTATGAATTGCCTCTGGCAGATGTTGCATTACCTCTTTCTGCAACTCCAGCATGTCCTGTGCTGTGAACTCCAGAGGCGTCATCATCCTGGGGTTCAGCATGGGCCTGGCCACCCACAGTCCTTCCACTATCGGAGGTTTTGGCTGTCTCAGTCTCAGACAACTGCTCAGATGCAAGTGTGGTGTTCTCACCAGCTTGTGATCTTAATTCTAATGCAAGCAGGTACCTACTGAGGTGAAAGTATCTGCACTGGTGGAAGATGCAGGAGAATCATGGGACGGTACATCCTTTGAGTGGTCCTCCCCTTCCGAGGTTGACAGTTATCCCCCTGTGGCTGCAGTCTCCTGCCAACGGCTACTGGCATGAGACAACACAAACATATGTGGGTTAGGCTGTGCAGATCTCACGATGCCAACCATCCATAATGTGGGTGTCCAACATTGATGTGCATGACGATGTGAGGCAATTCTCACTTTCTTGCACAAGGACTCCAATCTACCCATCCGATATTGTGTGGCCACCCTGGGTGCCTGCCAACTTCAATGCCTCTTCCTCGGCTGAGGTGAGCGGACGTTGTTCTGGGAGCCCTCCTATTACGAGCCCTTTTGTCCTGCAAGAGGAAGGATGGAGATGGAATAGAATGGCACAGAGATCAACATGATAGTTTTGCTCATGTCAGCCCCTTTTCCCCTACTGGGGAATCTGATGTATCCCCATCCTGACACTCGCTGTTAGGGAGTTAAGGGGTGTGAGCAATGAAGGAAGGTGGCCTGTGGCTGGGAGGCAGCCATGCATCTGTGAGGAAGAGATAAAACCTTAGCCCCATCAGCCAACGTCATAGCGCTGCTACCCTCCCCATGTCATGCAATCGTCTTCATAGTCGCATGCAATGCTCAGCAAGACAATTGGTATGGAGCACTCACCTTGGCAGAATGCAGTAGGTCATTGACCCTCCTCCTGCACTGGACCCAGTTGCGCTGGGTGACACCATGGCTGCTAACCTCCTCTGTGATCTCCACCCAGGCTTGCTTGGTCAGGCGGGAGGACCTCTTCTTGCCATTGCGGGGGAAGAGAACCTCTCACCTTTCCCTTGCAGCCTGGAGGAGAATCTGCAGGGAGGCATCACTGAACCATGGGGCCACCCTGTGTCTTGCCTCAGCCATCGTCTTCTGCCCTCTCGGGGGAAGGGGGATACAGGACCCAGACAGACCGAATTGTAGGCTGCACAAAACTAACAATGAATCCAAAGCAGGGGTGGATGCAAGGCTGGCAGGCCTTTAAATATGGCAGCATCACCTGTTCTGAAGTCATCCGAGGCAGTAAGTAATGATTCACCTCCTGCCCCCAACACGTGATTGGGGGAACCGTGCCTCCCCTGTGTGAAATGGTCACCCACTTTGTAATTGCGGTGGGGCGGCTGCCACGTGATGAACATGAACGGCACCCTTTTCCAGGACTGGCAGCATGCTCATTAAATTCAGCCCTATTTGTGCTTTTATTTCATCCGTTATGAAAGCTAACTTACCAATTACCAAGTTAGATAGGGAAAAGCTATTTAATTTCCCAAATGATTGGTTTTAATTTCTTTGAAGAGGGTGCTTCACAGAAAGGATAACACAGGCACCTATTTTGTATCTGTGTTTTATGTGAAGAATGTAAAAGATAACATCAAGAGGCATGTGAAGCACAACTAGTTAATATCCTTGAAATTATTCTGCATCATCTGGAGTGTTTTACCACCTCTTTGGTGAGACACAAAATGTAAGTCACACTAGTTAATCTCCCATAGCACTGCTCATAAACAAAAGTGCTTTCCTAAAATAGCTGATAATGAGGTCACTTCTGCACAAGAGTTTCCATAAAACACACTTGATATTTTGATAGAAAATGGCAGGTGTCTGGCTCAGTCTTACAGAGGGAGTTCTCTGCAATATAGTCTGGTGGGAATTTCAGGGTCTTGGTGGTGTGCTGCATGATGTACAACTTTGACTTAAAAAGAAACATTTCCAGAGAATGAAGGTGCCCAGGGGCAATTGGAGAATGAGGCATCAAGCAGATGAGCAGCAGCAGGATTAAGAGATTCTGAGGAGTACCCTTGCTGGCTTTAAGATTTTTTCATATCAATATAAAGTATTGCTGGATCTGTTAATGGTATATGAACCAACATAGATAAGAGAAATAGTTGTAGGAGAGCATCTACACAATAGTGATCACAACATAATAAGGTTTAAGATGAAAATTGAGAAGGACATAAGAAAGAAAAAGACCAAAGTAATAAATTGGAAAAAAAAAGATTTTTAATGGGATAAGAATGGAAATAGGGAAAAAAACTGGAATAATTTACTGACAAACAAATAGAATAGCCGTTTAGTAGTATAGAACTTGAGTATTTCTGAAAGTAGAGACATTTTGTCGAAGCTTTTCGTCTTGTACTCAGGACAATTCGCAAGAATACCAATATAATTTGAGCAACAGGTGAGCTAACTGTTTCACGCTGCTACCATGCAGTAGCAACGCCGTCAAGCCAAAAAGATGTTCTGCCTATCACACAAATTAGTAATGTGATATGTGAATTTCAATGCCAGTGTGATGCTAGGTATATAGGTCGTATGTCCCAAGGACTGGCGGACCATATCAAACAACATGTCCCTTCTGCTGTTCGCAACGGGCAAGGCACTGTGTACCCAACCAGCCCATGCTTGCAAAATTCAAAACACAGTTTCCAACATTCGATGCAATTCCACGATTGGACAACGTTTGCTAAATAATCCTCAGTGTGTTAAGAATTACGCTGACAACCAATTTAAGATTGCCTAGTGGCCTACTCCTTCTCCTAATTCATATGTTGGTAATGCCTTGAAGAAGTAACAGAAAGGGTAGATAAGGGTAATGTTATAGATGTAATATATTTGGATTCGCCTATGCGGATAGAGTGGAGGAATGGGAATGACTGGATTGCACTACAAAGACTCGATGGGCTGAATGGCTGTCTTCTCTGCCATAATGACTATGGGCTGAATTTTCCTACCTGGGTCCCAATCCTGCTGTTGGGAGGAAATGTCAGTTGGGAACCCACAAATGCTGACACCGGGAACCAGAGGGCGATTTTCGTGGAGGCGGCCACTTAAGAATGGAGGGCGGGATCCTGAGGCTGGAGGGTCATAAAGAGACCCTCGCACTGAAAGATCGGCAGCTCCACCATCAGAGGTAGGAGCTGCCAATGTAGGTAGGGGAACGCGAGGGTGCGTCAAGATAGAGGTGCCTTCTGAAGAATTTTTCAAAGATTAAACTAAAAAGTGGCCAAGGTGCCAGACCATCATTGTGAAGGGGAAACCTTCCACAAGACAACCTGTGGTTGCAGCTGTGGCCCTCTGTCAAGCACAGTTGACAGGGTGGGAGGGGGGGGGGTGGTTGTGGTGGTGAGATAAATTTAATTAGGCATCAATAGCTTCTCAGTCTGCTGCCGTGATGCCACCTCAAGCCATCGGCTGGGCCTCAGCCTCTTTTTTCCAGACAGCTTCTGATAAGTGCCCTCAATGGGCAATTTAATTGGCCTAATGGGCTACCTACCACTGGCAAGCAGGTAGTCATCATCCCCCAACACGCCCCAATCCAGCCTCAATGGAAATTGCCCAGAAGTGGGCCTGTAGCAGCAGACTATAGCAGATGCCTACCAGTAGTGGGAAATTGCGGGCTTGCTGGCCTCCACTCCTGCCTCCACATCCCCCATCATAAATTCAGCCCCATAACTATGAACCTCGGTTAGACCACACTTTGAATGCTCGAACAGTTCTGATCGCCATATTATAAAAAAGATACGGAGGCAATGGAGAAGGTGCAAAGAAAATTTGTTGGAATTATACCAGAACAGAGAAGTTATACCGATTGGGAATGCTTGAACAGGCTGGGGCAGAGAAGACTGAGGGGTGATGTGATAGTGGTCTTGAAAATTATGAAGGCATTTGATAGCGTATCACAGAGAGGATGTTTCCACTAGCAGGGGAGGCCAGAACCAAGGACCATAAATTTACTGAGCGGGTGGTTAGAATGTGAAACCACAAGGAGTAGTTGAGGCAAATAACAAAGGGAAGCTAGATGAACACGAGGGAGAAAGAATTTGAAGGATATGTTGATATGTTAGTGTTACGACCAGGTGAGAAAGGTGTCTAGGAGTCCCTCTCAGCCATCACCTGGTCTTACCGTAACAGGGTTTAATTTTAAACACACCGTGTTTTTAGCTCCCCCTTGGTGAATCCTTGTTTACTGCTTTCCAATTATAAGGCAAAGAAACCAGCACAAATAAGTTTTCTTAGGTTTAAAGAAGAAAAGTTTGAAATTTATTCAACTTAAACTCTAATTTGGTTAACGCCTATGGATACACTATGCGCCCACGCTAGCAAGCATACACAATATACACATGCAGATTGAGACAGAACAGAGCAGAAGAAATAAAGTGGAAAAGTTTGAGGCAATATCTGGAGAGTTCTTGTTACAGTTCTTCGAGCTCATTGTAGAGTCCGTGATTGTAGGTAGATCTTGCTTTTCGTTGGGGCCCAGTATTCTTCTTAAACTTGTTCACTGTAGGAGACATTTCTCTCTTGGGGTTCATGTGTCTTCAGTGGATTCAGGGGCTTGTGAGAAAGAGATGGGAGAAGACAGCAGAGATCTTCTCAGTTCAGGAGTTCAAACTGGACAATTCAGAAAAACCCAGGTTGCCAAGCAGGTTAGTCATGTGACTAACTGGTCTGACCACACCTTGGATTGAATCACTTTAGCAGTCTCTGGAATGCTGTTCTTACACATGATATCTGGTGATCAAGGCCCATTGTGGATTGAATGTGTCAGGGAATGGTCCTTTGTCCTTCTAATCATCATCTGTTAATATGCAGATGTCTTTTCCAGCCATGGCTGATCTGTTTAACAAGTCCTTTCGTCACTCCAGTAACAGTTTAAAATCAATGTTCATGACAAAATTAATGTGCCTCATTCTTGGCAGGTGGAGGCCTAGCATGACAGTTAGATGAAGAGGGTGAGAGGAGGCTCATATGCAGCATAAACACTGGCATGGGCCTGATGGGCTGCATGGTCTGTTTCTCTACTGTAAGTACTTTGTAGTATAATATGGAAGTCTAATTGATAGCTGGGCTCTAGGCAACCATTTACAAACATTGTTGCAAAGTGTACAAAAGTCTCTTTCATCCATGTAAGTTATTAGATTGATTAATATCCTCTAAAGAGGATATTTTAATCCTTCGTTGACTGATTTCATCTTTATTGTTTTCCAAGTATTTGTGCCATTAGTAACTTAATGTTTTTATTGTACATAATTGACTATTGATTTTAGCCTGAAAATAAAGATCTTGAAATCTGGAAAAACAAAATACAGCAGATGCTGCAAATCTAAAATAAAAACTGAAAATGCTACAAAATACACAGTATGACAGCAGCATCTGTGGAAAGGGAAACCAAGTTAATGTTTCAGGTCATTGACCTTTCATCAGAACGTTTGGAATGAATATTACAACAGTAACAGAACTGTAGGGAAAATGGTGAGACCTTAAACGGATGCCAATTGGGATAAAATTAAGACAGAACAGAGAAACAGTATAATTAAATCTCACATTAATCCTTGACATATTCATTATTAAACATTATAGTAACTTGCTGTTCATCAATGGAGACAATTTTGGTTTGATGGGACTGGTTGTTTGCTGTTGGGGTGGGAAACAGAAGTTGGGACCATTCCCGGAACCTGAAACTGCTTGGGGGAGGGGGAGGGAACAGAAATGGGCCTCGAGTTTCACCGGGGTTGGTGGGGGGGGGGGGGTGGTGGTGGGGGAAGCGATCACTTAATTATGATGGAGGCGGGTTTGGCAGCCAATTAATGGTTGCAAGGATGGGAACCAAGGCGGGCCAATTCAAGTGCGGCCCCAATGTGGCTGGCTTTTCGCTGCTGTAACTGCACAGTGAAGGATCATGGAAAACTTCGTTTCCACAATGTCTCAGGAGAGTCAGAGGCCTACAATGTGGAGAGCAACCGCTCAATTTTCAGAAACGGACCTGGAGGTGATGCTGAAGGTCATGAGGGAGAGGAGGGAGGACCTCTCCAGAGGGTGGCAGGAGGAGTTCACCCTCCCAGACCAAGCAGGCATGGCTGGACATCGCTGCCACTGTTGCAGAAGCATGGTCGGAAGAACCTGGATCCAATGCAGGAAAAGGTTCAATGACCTGATACACTGTGGCATGGTGAGTGCTACTCCCAACCCTTAGGACAGGCCTCTGGGTATTCACCCTCCAGAAGACACAACAGCTGAGGAGCCTCAGGGCACATGTTGCTTCTGAACATGGAAGAAGTGTGTGCCCAGGGCACCTACTGACCCCTCAGAATGGCTCAGAGCCATAGTACTGCTGTGGACCTGTCACCATTGATACACGCACCCGCCAATGAATGAGCAGTTACCATTGGCCATAGAGGACAGCAGTGCCTTATCACACTCTCTTTCGTCCTTGTGGGAGAAACAGGCACATAATGCCTGAGAGAGGGCCCAAATGGGTGGAAGGGTCCCTTAGTTTCAGCTCATCACACCAATGGAGGAGGGAGCAATGGAAATACCCAATATCGCAGAACACAAGGAAGTTGGCTATGGCAAAATGGGCGCTTATGATGGAGATAGTGATTAGAGAGGGCAATGCACTCATTATGTGGGTGCCTTGTGCTCCACCCTGTCCGACAGCATACCAAACACTGAGTAGCATTGGGAAGCCTTCGCACTGCAGAGGCCACTGCTCTCCAAGGCTAGCTCTTATGATCTCTTCCTGTGTCTCCCACAGATGCAGACATCCACCCAAGGAGACATTTTCCCTTTCAATCACTGGGCCAAGATGACCAGCAAAGCTCCACATTAGCACCATCAAACCTTACAAGCGCACTGTCCACCAGCGCACTTACAGTCACCTTGGTGGATCCTTGCACACGTTTAGATAGGGTGGCACAGGGTAAGAAGCATGGCACTAGTGTGTAAGAGGAGCTACCAGAGGCAGAGGCAGCTGTGGGCAGTTCCCTCAGAGGAGGGAGAACAGACACAACTTTGCTCAACTGGGCACAGGTGCAGGGCCTCAGGAGTTTCTACCTAGACCAGCAGCTGCAGATGTGCTCCCACATTTTGGAGTTCCCTGAGGCAGTACGGGTCATGGGCAGAGAATGTAAGAGTTCATCCAGCTCATGTGCACCATGATGGTTCAGGGCCTTGAGCACATGAGCTCCTCCATGGAGAGAGTGGCCAATCTCATGGAGAGCCATATGTGGCAGCACTCGGAGCACATGCAGGAGCAGTGCACTGACGTACACAAGATCCAGGCCACACCATGTAGCTTGGACCAGTCAGTGGTGCTGATGGAGCAGAGATGTATGGAGGGTTGACACTTGCATCCCAGCTGGTGCTCCCCTCCAGTTATTCGGAGCACCAGCCAAGGGCTGAGGATGTCACTGAGGAGGATGAAGGTGCCACCCTTCAAGGGGCGCCTTCATCATCTTCAGCCTCTGCAATGATGCAGGTGCAGCAGCCTCTGGGGATTTCCCGACGAGCACCGCTACGACGAGGACAACCACCACGTGCATCTCAGCTGAAAGTCGAGACAAGTCAGCAGACTGCCTCCACCTCCACTGAGGCCAAAAAAGTGAATACTGCATAGAAGTGGCCGAGCACAGAGGCCACTGCATCGTGCGGAGCACTGAGTGGTTCACTGGGTTGTCTTCTTCCTGTAACTGCGCCATTTTCTTTTCTGAGCACAATGTAAGTAATGACACTTGAAGCCACACATATGAGACTCCTTTTATTGATGGGGAGAAAGGAAAACAGGTATAAGGTGGTACAGGAGATCAAGGGTTCCTCAATGGTGACAACAAAACCTCTGGGCAGAAGTTCTTCCTTCATTGGCGTTGAGAGTTTACATGTTCTAAGTTGCATTTTCAATGTAAGTGTTAGCACAGGAACCTCAGAGTGAGTTCCATACTATGCCATTCATCTTGGCTCAGAGGGGCTCAGTTGAAACGTTCCTGAATCAGATGATTTATGATATTCATGACATCCTGATTAAAGGCCTGCTTGGGTCTGCAAATGAAACCCGACCCGAGCCCGACAGAACCACTTCCAATCCTAGCCGGACCCGTTGCGAGTCCTTCCATTTTTTCCTGCGCCCGACACGACCACCGGAATAAAGTTGATTATATTAAAGAGGTTGTGCTCTACCTTGGATGGAATCGCTCACTGCAGACTATTGCAGAATGTTTCCCGCCTTGACATCCTGGCTGTCACTGTGTCCGACCTGGCCTTACCCGAGCCGAGCCCGAATGCCGGATCCAGAAGAGCGACCCAACTCAACCCGAACCCTACACATGTCGTCAGGTCCTGTCGGGTTCGGGTCAGGTAGCCATGCTCTAATTCTAATGGGACTTGAGCCCCGCACTGTGCCTGGCCACCTCCCTTTGCAGCTGGAGCACCTGGGTGTTTTGCAACCTCCCCCTCTGCCTGCTCAATGGTGGTCCTGGTGAGCAGATGTCTTTGGTTGTATCACCTTTCTCTGAGTCTTTTGTAGAAGGGTGAGGAGCCATCTCTTCAAGGGATATCCCTTGTCCCCTAGAATCCATTCATGGACTTTGGGAGTTGGAGTGGCAGCTTGGACTGGCAGAGGATGAAGGCAACTCGGCAGCTGCCAGGAAAGTGAGCGCACACATGGAGGAAGCTCATTGTGATCACAGACCAGTTGAATGTTCAGGGAGTGGAAGCCCTTCCTGTTGATGAATCTCACTGGGAAGTCACTAGGTGCCTTGATGGCCATATGGTGTAATCGATGATGCCCTGCACCTGGGGGAATTCAGCAATGGAGATGAAACCCACTGCCCTCTGTGCCTGCGAGGCTCCATCTGTCATGAATAGGGTACTGTCCAACTCTGGCAATTATTTCATCAGTAACCTGCAAGATGCAGTGGCGTGCTACTGTTTGCGAAATGCCACCAAGGTCCCCAGCTGATCCTGGTAAGGAGTCAGAAGTGAAGAAGTTCAAGGCCACAGTGACTTTGACAGCTACTGGCAAGGCATGACAACCAGTGCTGCGAGATGTGAGGTCTTCTGCGACAAGGGCACAGATGTCAGTGACAATCTGTCTGGAGAATCATAGTCTCCCATGGCATTGGTTCTTGGTCATCTCCAGGTCGCCCTGTCTTCACTAGTAGATACTATGCTGAGTTTATGGCCTTTATTTCCTTCCTGCCCCTCCTTCCTCTCCCCTGCCCTCCTGATGCCTGGGGCTTCATCCTTCCTGGGGAGGGTGTTGCTTCTCATCGCCACTGGGTCCAAAATCTGAGAGTCATGCCCCCATTGCCAGATGCTTCCTTCCTTGTGCTCAGGTGGCCATCCAGTTGTCCTTGGCAGTCATGCCCCCTGCTCTTAATGCCTCCATGATGCCAGATGGGTGATGAAACCCTGCACTGCCTGAATGCTTACTGGTCACTTTCCCCGCCACCTGCGCTGCACTGATGTTTGCCAGTGGCCATGTCCCCCTCAGTGACATTCACCCTTTTATAGGGCCCAGCTAATTCCCTGGGACGGCCATAGCTGACTGCCACTATGTACCTGCCTCCCTTCACCTAGTCTGCCCCAGACAGAACATGCAGCCTGTGCGCCCCTGCAAAAATCACAACCTCCCCCATTAGCAAGCTCTTAATGAGCTCCTTAACCAGCTTAACTGGCCATAATTAGAGACTGGGCGGGATCGTGGGGCTGCCGCCATCCAACCTGGTAAACATGGCTGGCGTTGGGATTGGCTTTGGGAACCAGCACGTCGGCCAACACCGGTATTTTGGAGCACCCCCACCCTGCCTCCATTTACGCACCCGGTGGGACCTGAAAATCCAGGCCAAGGACCTTGACATCCAAGAGGTCGAAATTCTAGATAGACTTAAAGTACTCAAAGTAAATCCCTGGTTAGTAATTATTCCAGAATTCCAATAGATGTTAAAGATGAGATTTGTGTAGTACCGGCCACTATCATGAGGTAATCATTAAATACCAAGGTGATATTGCTGGATTAGAAGCAAGCCAATGCAGTAGCCATATTCGTAGATAGGGACAAATCTAACTTGGGCAACCACAGACCTATTAGCCTTGCATTAATTGGTAAAATAATAGAATCAATTATCAGGACCATACTTTAGGATTACCTATATGATAATCAGTTAATAGAAACCATTGGGACTTTAGAAGCTTTTCCTGGTCAACCTCCTTGCCTTTTCAGGAAACAACTTGCCAAGTTTTCTGTGATGTACCCACATTTTCAGGAAACCTTGAATAAAGTTCCTTAGCAAAGGAACATGCAGAAATTGAAAGCAATGGAAAGTCAAGATAGAATCTGGAAAAGGCTAAGAAGTTGGCTGAAGGAAAGGAAGCAGTGGGTACTTGTTGATGTTGGGCTGGGTGTAGTATTGATAGGAATGGATAAGGAATTAGCACTGGGCCACTACTATTTCTAATTTACATCAACAATTTGTATTCAGAAATTCCGTGCAAATCTTTTAAATTTACAAGTGATACTGTTAATACTAAACTGTGGAGAGAAGCGGCTGTTAAGTCTGATGAAGCAGCCAGGAATTTACACATTTGTTTCAGAATCTTAAGATATTTTTAAACTTTCGGACTGGCCAGATGGACTGCAGTGGTCCTTTACAGCCCTATACATTTGTATATTTCTAACAAACATCTGTGCAAACAACATAGATGCTGCTTTTTATATTCTTGCATTTCTTCATTTAAAGATCAGTGATTTATGTTACATAGGAACAGGAGTAGACTGTTCAGTTCTTTGAGCCTGTTCCAACATTCAATGAGATTATGGGCTGATAAGTACCTCAACTTTGATATATGCCTTTGCTCCATATTCCTTGATACTCTTGCCCAACAAAATCTATCAATCTCAGTATTGAAAATTTTAATTGACCCAGTCTTTTGGAAGTAGAGCATTCCAGAGCTCTCCTACCCTTTGCATTTAAAAGGTGCTTCCTCATTTCAGTCCTAAATGGCCTAGATTTAATTTTAAGATTATGCCCCCCTCCCTTGTTCTGGATTCTCCCACCAGAGGAAATAACTTCTCTATATCTATATTATCAAATCTAAAGGGGGTGCAGGAGCAGAGGGACCGAGGTATACATGTGCATAAGTCATTGTAGGTGGCAGGACAGGTTGAGAAAGTGGTTAATAAAGCATACAGTATCCTGGGCTTTATTAATAGGGGCATAGAGTACAAGAGCAAGAAAGTTAAGTTGTCTTTTCTCAGCCTCAGCTGGAGTATTGTGTCCAGTTCTGGGTGCCGCACTTTAGGAAAGATGTGAGGGCATTGGAGAGAGTACAGTAAAGATTCATGAGAATGGTTCCAGGGATGAGGAATTTCAGTTATGAAGATAGATTGGAGAAGTTAGGACTGTTTTCCTTGGAGGAGAGAAGACTGAGAGGTGATTTGATAGAGGTATTCAAAATCATGAGGGGTCTGGACAGAGTAGATAGAGAGAAACTGTTCCCACTCATGAAAGGATCAAGAATGAGAAGGTGCAGATTTAAAGTATTTGGTAAGAGAAGTAAAAGTGACATGAGGAAAAGCTTTTTCACACAGCGAGTGGTTCAGCTTTGGAATGCGCTGCCTGAGATCGTGGTGGAGGCAGGTTCAATTGAAGCATTCAAAAGAGAATTAGACAGTTATATGAAAAGGAAGAATGTGCAGGGATATGGGGTAAAGGCAGGGGAATGGAACTGAGGGAATTGCTCTTTCATAGAGCCAGTGCAGACACAATGGGCCGAAAGGTCTCCTTCTGTACTGTAATGATTCTGTGATACTGTGAAATCGCTTCATCATTTTAAAGACCTTGATTAGATCACCCCTCAACTTTGTAAACTCAAGGGAATAAACCAAGTTTATGCAAGTTATGCAGCTTAGTATTGTATTAAAAATAGTGTGCTCTTCAATACCACTAATAATTTTACAGTACCTTATTTAACCTTTAATCATAAAATATATTTACTACAGCAAGCTCAATACCTGACTGTAGATCGTTTCAACAGCTCAATAGATTAAGAGTGCACATGTATCAGCAAGGTCACATACATTTTGAAGGAACTGTAGTATGAATGTAAAGTGTCCTTGGTAGAGGGAAACCTTTATGAATGTGTATCCTTAATCATATTTGATTGAAGTACTTGTCTGATTATATATTTAGGTCGGTAAAATTATATGAGTTTTTTTGGAAAATAGAAAAGCTAATCAAAGAAAAAAATGTTGACCATCGAAGATATTAAAACAAAAGATCATGACCTTGCCTTTTTCAAGGATTTCACTTTCAGCTTTCAGGCACAACTGATGAGTTATGTGTTATTGTTTAATTTACATACAGAGACCATCCTTCTGTAACAGAGCATATGTGCTCTGATGATTTTTATTCTTCTGTCAGTCACTAATTGTTTGAGACTGCATCTAAACAGTAGAGAATTTAGAAGTTGAAGATAGAAATTAAGATTCCAGTCACCAGCTTTATTTCTAGAATATGTAGTCCTGGTGACTGTTGGACAAATAAAGTCTGTGTTATTAGTTTCACAGGCCTTAGCGCTGTTGGTCGACTAAAGAGCTGAGTGCACTTTATGCAGTGATATGCAGTGATATGAGAGGAGAGGGCATGCCCTCCCCTCAATAAGGCTGAAAGTAGTGTTAGTTAGGCCATTGCAACATATTATTACATGTTTGTTAATATCTGCCACTTTGGTAGCTGTCATGATTCCTTTTTTTTGGTAATTGGAAGTCTGGGTGGCTGCTCAGGAACAACAATTTTCCCCTTTCCGCTCTGGCTTATGATAGTGATGCCCAAAAGCTGAACAGCAATATAATAATGCTAACACCACCCATCAGCAACATGGTAGAGCAACAGATTGAGTTGTTGAAACAAAGGTTCCAAAACTTCACAGATTATTTGGTGGGAGGGGTGGCATATTACAACCTGACTTATTGAATTCTTTGAAGAGGTACAGAAAGGGTAGATAAGGGTAATGTAGTGGATATAATATATTTGGGTTTTCAAAAGGCTTTCAATATGGTTCTGTATAGTAGACTCATGACTAAAGTCAGGGGACAATAGCAGAATGGATAGCAACTGGCTATGAAACAAGAAACAGAGAGCAGTGCTTAAAGCTAGTTATCCAGACTGGCAAAAGGTGGGAAGTGGTGTTCTGCAAGGATCAGTGCTGGGACCACTGTTGTTCACTATTTAAATAAATGATTTGGACTCGGGAATTGTAAGTACAACTTCAAACTTTGCAGGTGACACCAAATACACAGGAGGACTGCAACAAAATACAGGAATACAGTAATAAACTTGCAGGATGGGTGTGCAATTGGCAAATGAAATTCAATATAGATAAGTGTCAGGTGGTGCACTTTGGTAGAAAGATTAAGGAGGCCTCATACTCCTTGGAAATAAGTGTCTAAATGGGTTAGAGGAGCAGAGGCATCTGGGAATACAGATACACTAATCGCTAAAAGGTCAATAAGGCCATAAAAAAGCAAACAAAGCACTGGGGTCTATTTCATAGAGCATAGAACATAGAACATTACAGCGCAGTACAGGCCCTTCAGCCCTCGATGTTGCGCCGACCTGTGAAACCATCTGACCTACACTATTCCATTTTCATCCATATGTCTATCCAATGACCACTTAAATGCCCTTAAAGTTGGCGAGTCTACTACTGTTGCAGGCAAGGCGTTCCACGCCCCTACTACTCTCTGAGTAAAGAAACTACCTCTGACATCTGTCCTATATCTATCACCCCTCAACTTAAAACTATGTCCCCTTGTGTTTGCCATCACCATCCGAGGAAAAAGGCTCTCACTATCCACCCTGTCCAACCCTCTGATTATCTTTTATGTCTCTATTAAGTCACCTCTCCTCCTCCTTCTCTCTAACGAAAACAACCTCAAGGCCTTTCCTCATAAGACCTTCCCTCCATACCAGGCAACATCCTAGTAAATCTCCTCTGCACCTTTTCCAAAGCTTCCACATCCTTCCTATAATGCAGTGACCAGAACTGCACGCAATACTCCAGGTGCGGCCTCACCAGAGTTCTGTACAGCTGCAGCATGACCTCGTGGCTCCGAAACTCGATCCCCCTACTAATAAAAGCTAACACACCATATGCCTTCTTAACAGCTCTATTAACCTGGGTGGCAACTTTCAGGGATTTATGTACCTGGACACCAAGATCTCTCTGCTCATCTACACTACCAAGAATCTTCCCATTAGCCCAGTATTCTGCAATCCTGTTACTCCTTCCAAAGTGAATCACCTCACACTTTTCCGCATTAAACTCCATTTGCCATCTCTCAGCCCAGCTCTGCAGCCTATCTATGTCCCTCTGTAACCTACAACATCCTTCGGCACTATCCACAACTCCACCGACCTTCGTGTCATCCGCAAATTTACTAACCCACCCTTCTACACCCTCATCCAGGTCATTTATAAAAATGACAAACAGCAGTGGCCCCAAAACAGATCCTTGCGGTACACCACTAGAAACTATACTCCAGGATGAACATTTACCATCAACCACCACCCTCTGTCTTCTTTCAGCTAGCCAATTTCTGATCCAAAGCACTAATTCACCTTCAATCCCATACTTCCGTATTTTCTGCAATAGCCTACCGTGGGGAACCTTATCAAACGCCTTAGTGAAATCCATATAGACCACATCCACGGCTTTACCCTCATCCACCTGTTTGGTCACCTTGTCAAAAAACTCAATAAGGTTTGTGAGGCACGACCTACCCTTCACAAAACCGTGCTGACTATCTCTAATGAACATTCTTTTCAAGATGATTATAAATCCTATCTCTTATAACCTTTTCCAACATTTTACCCACAACCGAAGTAAGGCTCACAGGTCTATAATTACCAGGGCTGTCTCTACTCCCCTTCTTGAACAAGGGGACAACATTTGCTATCCTCCAGTCTTCCGGCACTATTCCTGTCGACAATGATGACATAAAGATCAAGGACAAAGGCTCTGCAATCTCCTCCCTGGCTTCCCAGAGAATCCTGGGATAAATCCCATCTGGCCCAGGGGACTTATCTATTTTCACACTTTCCAAAATTGCTAACACCTCCTCCTTGTGAACCTCAATCCCATCTAGCCTAGTAGTCTGTATCTCAGTATTCTCCTCGACAACATTTTCTTTCTCCACTGTAAATACTGACGGATAGAACTGAAAGCAGAGAAGTTATATTGAATTTCTATAGAAATGTGCTTAGAAACATTGGGCTGAATCTTCTGTGCTCGCCGCCGATGTTGACGACTGGCGAGAAAAACGGCGGCCCGCCCGTGCGGGCTGCATGTCGCAAAGCTGCTGCAATCTTTCGTTCGGTGCCTTATTTAAATAACCAGGGCGGGCCAGCCTCCTGATCACATGGAGAGGGCTGGTTGTCTGTCCCCGGCAATGGCGTCAGCTGCCTTGGCGCAGGTGCAGATGTCATTTTTAAAGGGCTTTGAGCCCTACCGGTAAATTTAAATATTTAAAAATAAAGCACGTAAAAATAAATAAAGACATTTCTTCTGCCCCTCTCCCATCCCCCAATAACAATAACATTAATTATTTTCCTTCCCCCCCCACCCACCTGCCTTGTTCATCTGACCTTCTCCCCCCACCCCCCCAAAACTGCATAAACTTTGACCACAAACCCTTCCCGCCATCACCTACACTAATGATGTTACTTTGACCCTGTTCCCCCCCACCCTGCCACCCCGGCCCCTGGCACTGATAAAGTTACCTCCTCCCCCCTCCCACCAGTGTGGCGCCTCGTTTTCCCGGATGGGGATCCGAAGGCACAGTAGTACCGGCCACCGGGCCGAAGATCGCAGCAGGACATCAGGCGATGACCTAAGTATCATTAATTCATTAATTTTAATCTATTTAAATATTCAAATGGGGGTTCTGTTGCCGTGCGGTGGGGAGCAGCCGCCACCAGGCTTCGCTGCCGCTGGTAATATTGGGCCGGGCCCTTCCAGCATCGGGGTGCGTGGTGGCCCTCTCCAGGAGGAATCTTCAGCCCCCCCCACCCCACCACAGACCCCAACGCCTGGGGAAGAACTAAATCCAGCCCAGAGAATGGTCACAGCACAGAAGAAGGCCATTCAGCCCATCGTGTCTGTGCCAGCTCTCTGCAAGAACAACTAACTTACTATCACTGCTCAGCCTTTTCCCTGTAGCTGTGCAAATATTTTTTTCTTTAGTTAATTCTTCAATTCTTTTTTGAAGGCTTCGATTGAATCTGCCTCCACCACACTCTCAGGCAGAGCATTTCAGATCCTAACCACTTGTTGCATAAAAACGTTTTTCCTTGTGTCGTCTCTCGTTCTTTTGTCAATCACCTTAAATCGGTGTCCTCTGGTTCTGGATCCTTTGGCCAATGGGAACAGTTTCTCCCTATTTATTCTGTCCAGACCCCTCATGATTTTGAACACCTCTATCAAATCTCCTCTTAATCTTCTCCAGGGAGAGCAGTCCCTGCTTCTCCAACCTTCTCCGACGTTACTGAAGTTCCTCATCCCTAAAACCATTCTTTTGTGAATCTTTTCTGCACCCTCGCTAATGCCTTCACATCCTTCCTAAAGTGCAGTGCCCAGAGCTGGACAAAACACTCCATCTGAGGCCGAACCAGTGTTTTATACAGGTTTATCATAACTTCCTTGTTCTTGTACTCTATGCCCCTATTTATACAGCCCAGGATCCCATATGCTTTATTAATCGCTTTCTCAACCAGCTCTGCAACCTTCAATGATTTGTGCACATGTACCCCAGGTCTCTCTGCTCCTGCACCCCTTTTAGAAGTATACCCTTTAATTTATATTGCCTCTCCTTGTTCTTTCTACGAAAATATATCACTTCACACTTTCGATCACACTTGGAGTATGTTTAAGAGTTCTCCCTATTATAAAAAGTATAGAGAAGCACTGGAGAAGGTGCCAAAAAAGATCTACTAGAATGATACCCGACTGACAGGTAGTACCTATCAGGAAAAATTGAACAGGCTGGTGCTCTCTTCTCTAGAAAAGAGAAGACTGATAGATTGTGAAGGTGTTTGTTAGGCTGGAGGTAAGGAAGATGACTCCACTTTCAGGGGAGACCAGAACTAGGGGTTGTAAATGTAAGGTAATCACCAAATAAATCCAATAGGGAATTCGGGAGAAACTTCTTTACCCAGAGAATCATTAGAATATGGAACTCACTACCATAAAGAGTAGTTGGGGCAATTAGCATTGATATATTTAAGGGGAAGCTACATAAACACATGAGGGAGAAAGGAATAGAAGGGTATATCAACGAGGTTAGATGAAGAAGGATAAGAGGAGGCTTGTGTGGAGCATAAACACTGGCATAGACCTACTAGGCCGAATGGTCAGTGTCTGTGCTGTAAATACTATGGATGCAAGTGTTAGCAAGATCATTGTGGTCACTTCCTTCTTGTACAAGCTTGCCATTCAATGAGACATTGCCATGGAGCAGTTAATAAAGGAGGCTCAGCCAATACTTGTGACAGTGAAGATACTGATTCAAAAGCTGAAGAAGTGTATACTGAGCCTGACTTACAGACAGGAGGAGACTTAATGGCCTGGACTTTGTGGTGGTAATAATGGTGAAACTGTCAGGATTCACAATCATTACTCCTCTGAAACTGACAGCAACTTCTGGAGTCTGCACCTATGTAGTTAAACATGGACATCCAGAAGGTGTTGTCAGTGATTCTACACTTTTCCATTGGTGGGTAGGGAGCTGTTGAATTCCTTGCAGAGTGCAAATAATTAGAAAACTCTGAACTGATGAGAATTTCCCTCTTACACTATAATATTGCTGTCAACCACCCCACCCCCCAAATGTTACACCTTGCAAATGAGGTGTAACTGGGTTTTTAAACATTGTAATAAATCATAACTACCGCTGGTCCTGGAAAATTAATTTTATGTTTGTGTAATGTTAAGTCTTTCCATTCTGATAAAAAAGTCATTTAATATAATTTTTTAAAAAGTTTGTTTATGATATTTCAGCTTCTAATGGCCCGGATTTTGCGGTCAGTGGTGAAGTAAGGGTGTTCAGTGTTGACCTCAATGAAAGCCTCCCTGAGAGTTCTAGCGACTTCTGCGGCAAGAACTTTAACTCTCTCTATGTGCAATTGATTGGAGCATAGCTTAATGGGGATTCCCTGTGCAAACTGCAGTGATGTCATCAAAGCTGGCCAAGCAGCCAATCACAGGAAAGAATTGTCATAGCCAGCCAAACAGGAAATGAAAAGCACGTATAATCAACTCGCTTTTTTAAAAAATAGAGTGGAGAAGAAAAGAATAGGATAATAGATACGAGGTTAATGCAGAAGTTCAAATATCATCACTTTAAGAAAAAAAATCATTACAAAATCAGTAATTAATCATAATGGAGACTTTTAACAACATTCTATAAATATAAAATGATTTTCTCAGGGCCACATTGGTTGTTCAGCAATAGCTATCACTCAGATTGCCATTAAAAGCTCAGTTACATCACATTGAACATTATGGGGTTTCTACCTGCAATATGAGAGCAGAAAAGGGGAAGTTCTCACTAAATCAATTGATTTCACTAATTGCTGGCTTGGGGGTGGGAGCAGTCCACAGACTGCACAATGCAGTAAATGACAGACTGCAACTTGAAGATTTCTGTGTTAACCTGCGCTTGTGCTCTGAATCCTAAAGTTGTGGTGAGATTTAGAGGGGCAATGATGGTGAACGCTGACAGTTTGCTGTTAAAAACTGTGCACATTCCATACCAATATGTATGTCCGAATCATTTATTTTGCTGTCTGTAAAATTTATTAAATGGTGAAGGAATATCATTGCATTTTACTTTCTGGTTTGCTGTCTGTGAGAATTCTTCAATGGGATTAGCTGCTTACCCTGCTTGATTTAGATTTAGATTTTTTAGATTTAGAGATACAGCACTGAAACAGGCCCTTCAGCCCACCGAGTCTGTGCCGACCATTAACCACCCATTTATACTAATCCTACACTAATCCCATATTCCTACCACATCCTCACCTGTCCCTATATTCCCCTACCACCTACCTATACTAGGGGCAATTTATAATGGCCAATTTACCTATCAACCTGCAAGTCTTTTGGCTGTGGGAGGAAACCGGAGCACCCAGAGGAAACCCACGCAGACACAGGGAGAACTTGCAAACTCCACACAGGCAGTACCCAGAATTGAACCCGGGTCGCTGGAGCTGTGAGGCTGCGGTGCTAACCACTGCGCCACTGTGCCGCACTGTGCCAACATCATGTTGTTGCTGACTGTAAAACCAAAGCCTTAAATTAGAGTCATAGAGTCATTTACGATATAGAAGTCCATGCTGACTCTCCATGGAGCTATTCAGTCTGTCCCACTCGCCTGCTCGATCCCTGTAGCCCTGCAAGTCTATTTCCTGCAAGTGGCAAATTTCCTTTTGAAGTCACTGATTGTCTCCACTTCCACCACCCTTGTGGGCAGTGAGTTCCAGGTCATTACCACCTACTGCTTAAAAAAATTCTACCTCATATTCCCCCTGCATCTCTCACCCAAAACCTTCAATCTGTGTCCCCTAGTCCTTGTACCGTTAGTTAATGGGAACAGTTTTTCCTTGTCTAACTTATCTAAGCCTGTCATAATCATGTACATTTCTATTAAATCTCCCCTTAATCTCCTTTGTTCTAAGGAGAAAAATCCCAGTTTTTCCAACCTAGCCTTGCAACTAAAATCACCCATTTCTGGAATCATTCTAGTAAATCTCCTCTGCACCCTCTCAAGGACCCTTACATCCTTCCTGAAGTGTGGTGATCAGAACTGGATGCAATACTCAAGTTAGGGCCTAACCAGAGCTTTATTAGTGTTCAGCATAACCTCCCTGCTTTTGTACTCAATGCCTCTGTTTGTGAAGCCCAAGGTCCCAGATGCTTTACTCATCACTCTCTCAATATGTCCTGCCACCTTGAAAGATCAATGCACATGCACCCCCAGGCCCCTCTGTTCCTGCACTCTCTTCAGAACTGTGCCATTAAATGATCTCATTGATGGCACCTTCTCTTAGATGTCTATGCCAATGTTGCTACATTTGTGCCCAACAAAATGACACAATACCCATACCTTTTCCCTCAGCCTTCTAATAGTTACTGTTACCACAATTTCATTTGTTTTTATGGTGTGATCTATGCATGAACAGTGTTTCTTACCTGAGGAATTCTTCTTTCATAAATAGTATGGATTATATTAAAAGTAATTTACAATATCTGTCAGATTACACTATATGCCAGGATAGTAAAGTTTTTAATTTAGCCTTATAGTTGTGCAAAAATAAGGGGCAACATGTGTTGAAAAAGTAGGGGTTTGTGAAGCTAGTTTGATGATTAATGTTCTGAGTGGGTGGTGTGAGGAAGGCAAGTTAAAATAAGGATGTCAGTTGCCCCCACCGATCCTGTTTCCTTACGGGTATGTCCTCTTATTAATTTCCTCTTTTCAGCAGGTGAACAGGAAACATATAGGTAGGAATTGGGGCTCAGTTTTAAATATGCAGATCGAGTCTGATGATATCATTCAGCTTTGATCTGCAAAATCAACCTGAGGCCTGAGGCCTGAATGGGGGAGGCTCCTGACTCCCCAAAGCTTGTTCACCATCTACAAGGCACAAGTCAGGAGTGTGATGGAATACTCTCCACTTGCCTGGATGGGGCAGCTCCAACAACACTCAAGAAGCTCGACACCATCCAGAACAAAGCAGCCCGCTTGATTGGCACACCATCCACAAACATTCACTCCGTCCATCACCGACGCACAGTGGCAGCAATGTGTACCATCTACAAGATTCACTGCAGCAACACACCAAGGCTCCTTAGATAGCACCTTCCAAACCTGCGACCTCTACCACCTCGAAGGACAAGCGCAGCAGATGCATGGGAACATTACCACCTGCAAGTTCCCGTCCAAGTCACACACCATCCTGACTTGGAACTATATCGCTGTTCCTTCACTGTCGCTGGGTCAAAATCTTGGAACTCCCTTCCTAACAGCACTGTGGATGTACCTACCTCACATGGACTGCAGCGGTTCAAGAAGGCAGCTCACCACCACCTTCTCAAGGGCAATTAGGGATGGGCAATAAATGCTGGCATAGCCAGTGACACCCACATCCCATGAAGGAATTTTAAAAAAGGAAGAAGTGTTGGCTCTCTGTCAGGCAAAACTTGCTAGGAGCTGGATCCTGGACCAGAAGAGAACCAGCAGGTAAATTGAAAAGTTATTTTTCATGGGCCAGGAAGGGCAGGAGTGCTATCTCACTCCCTCTTGATCATGGCCTTGTTCACAGCTCTTTCTGCAATCACCTTCCAATTGTGGCCCTGAACCCCAAGCCCCATTAACTGCCAAGGACCTTCTCCATGGTCTCCAGTTTCGGCCTCCTCCCACTTCTGACCATTTGCCAAGCTGTCGATCTGGCTGGCTGCTGGGCAGCAGACTGCATCAATAGCAGGGCCTCCACATCCCTGTCTTGCCAGGTTCTTCAGCTGATTACTCTCCCGCAATTTCCCTACCTCCCCATTAATATCGAGCCATAAACTGTAGTAGAATTGTGGTACTTCAATGTAAAATATGAGAATCCCGTTTTAAGAATAGTTGATTTTACTTTTAGCCCACAATTCTTTGGACCTGATAAAATATGCAATTCCTTGCAATAGCAATCTCTTTGTGTAAAGAGAAAGAAAAGGCCACAGTAGCTATCAAATTTTAGTGCACCATTTGAATATCAACAAAAATTTTTTTTTAAATGGCTTGTATGACATTTTAATAGTAATTTGTTGCTTGGGGTGTGGATTCAACATGTTCATGACCATTAAACTGCATTTAAAATACAAGTGCCTTATTTCCAATTAAATCAGTTTTGAAGTAGTGTTTTGCAAATTATAGCTGACAGTTGTGATAAGAGCCTGCATGTGATGTGCATTTGGTCACTCAATTCATTTTTCAGTTATAAGTTCACGCTATATAAACTACCGTATATTTCAACTTTGATTATCTTTGATTTATTATTCCCCATATACTAATAAACAATCTAAATTGACAACAGTACAAAGCTATACACTGTTCCTTTATGATGTTTTGTGGAAATACTAATTATGTAATTCTCCTTTACCAGTCATCTCAAATCTTGAGCTACTTCTTTAATTTGTTTTTCCCTGCAATTATCCCAAGTTTCAGGCTTGAGTCTCTTTGGGCCAGATTTCCATGGAGCTGGTGAAGCATCTTGTGGCCTCTCCTGTTAGTTAAACTTACAATTGCTAATTCACGTTTTAAAAATGTTTTTCCCACAAAGTTTCTGGAAGTCTGAGCTGATAACAGTGCAGTGAGCCCAATGGGGCATCTGGGACCCTGCTAAACAATGGAACAAACAATATATTTCCTTAACCAATGAGGTTAAAGAATTGTGAAATAAATAGAGGAAGGACTGAGGAGGAGAGTGAATTAGAGTGGGTGATTTCAATGTCAAATCAGGTACAGAAAGCAAAATAAAGAGAGGAAAGAAAGATTTAATTAAGAGAGAGAAAGGAACAAAGACAAAGTAAAAAAAAAATCTTAAAATTTCCTTTAAAAAATCTAAACCTGAAAGAATGACACTCCACATTTATAATTGTTTATGGGCACGAGAGGTCGGTTGGCAGTCATTAACAATTGTCATGTTAAGAGGGCACTTACTCTAGTGATGAACTTAGCTTCCTGAGGTGAGTTCAACTGAAAATAATGTATAAATGCAGCAACTTCATGAAAATCAGGGGCAAGATGCTGTTTTCATGAAGCTAATGGCAGAGCAGCGCAAATTGTCCAGCAACTTGTGGCAAATCACAATTCGTGGGATAGTTCTTCCTTGTTACAAATTGCTGGACAATTTGCGCATTAGTACTGGCGTACGTCGTTCACACTGTTACTTTTCTTTCTGCAAATTTTAGCCCTTTGTGTAAAGTAGCTAAGTGATTTATCAAGAACCATTTATTGCTTGTGTTTCCTCTTTAAAACAGTTATTTGAAGCTTCTTGTTCAAATAAAACCTAGTATGTTTCAGCAATGCTTCATCGAAAACACTTGCAAATTTAAGTTTATGTCCCCAATGGGTTGAAATTCTGCATAGTCTGGTACTGTGGTTTTGAGCATTAGATGACACAATCTGTTTTTGCTGACATCACAACCTTAGCCTGAGTTTGTTTAAAGTGTTTCTTGTGGATCAGTTGGTAGCACTCTTGACTCTGAGTTACAAGGTTCTGGGTTCAAGTCCCACTCTAGGGCTTGAGCGTAGACATCAAGGCTGACCCTTCAGGAGGGTACTGTACGGTCAGAGGTGCTGCCTTTTGGATGAGATGTTGAACTGAGGCCCCATTCTGCCTCATGTAAAGATCCCATAGTGTTATTTTGAAGAAGAGCAGGGGAGTTATCCCTGGTGCCCTGGCCAATATTTATCTCTCAATCAACGTCACAAGAACAGATTATCTGGTCATTATCACATTGCTGGTTGTGGGAGCTTGCTGTGTTTCCCTATGCTACAACATTTCAAAAGTACTTCACCAGTACAAAGTGCTTTGAGAGTCTAGTAGTCTTTTTTTTGGTTCATGCCAGAAAAGTTGGTGAGTAACAAAAGAAATAAAATAACCAAGCTAATCATTTATAAAGGAGAAAAGCACAGAAACTTAATAAGAAAACTGAGAGACATAACTTAGACAACAGACTTAAGAAATATTATGGAGATGTAAGAATATTTGCCATCTATCAGGGTCTGTGAAGAACCTGAATGAAGCAATGCACTTGTCAGGCAAGCCCCCCACCTACCAAGACTGAGGCACCCATTATTTCACCACATGAACATTAAAACTTAAAATTACAAGCCCCTGACTGGAAAGACATTTTTGTATGGTAACTAGCAGTGTTGGAACAAAAGGGACCCAGTTGTTGCTTCCCCAATACACAGAAGATGTGGTCAAACCAGTTTTAGTCACATGACTAGCTAGTTAGAGTTTTTTTGAATTTCCAACAAAGGATTTGAACACAGACAAAGCCATGTGATCATGGAGTAAAGATCGCTCCTGGAACTGAAGAAGCAAGAATTACCTACACGTGAAACTCAACGAGAGAAAAGTTTCCTGCATGAACAAGGTTTTAAGAAGACTACTGGGCCCCAATGAAAGCAAGACTACTTACAAAAGGACTACAGTGAGCTCGAAACAACATAACAAGATATTGCCTCAAACCCCTCTCTACTATATTTTCTGCTCTTTTCTGTTCCTATCTGCATATGTATAACGCGTGTGCATGCTAGTGTGGGCGCGTCGTATATCCATATACGTGAACTGTATTAGAGTTTAAGTTTTAATAACATTTCATCTTTCCTCTTTAAACCTGAGAAAGCCTGTGTGAATTGGTTTCTTTGTATTATAACTGTGAACAAGGATTCACAAAAAGGGGAGCTCAAAACACAGCATGTTTAAAATTAAACCCTGTTACACTAAGACCAGGTAAAGACAGCAAAATACCCCTGGACAACTTTCTCACCTGGTCGTAACATACTTAATTCATTTCCAAAAATAAAACATTCATTAACAGTTTTTGGAGCTGTTGCAATTGGTAGGTGTTTTGTATTTTGTTGATTGGGACTGATATGAAGACTTTGCTAGTGGACTGATTGCATCACATGTACAATGATTGAACTAGCCTCTTTTCTGCTTCTAAGAGAGAATAATTATTACTTGTTACTGTCTGGTGAAATTTGCCTGTCTCACTGCATTGAACACATTGGCTGCTGGTTGGGGGAGGAAAAATGAGGTTGCGGCATTCTTTCACTATCCCATCCCATTTCAGCCATGATCGTGGAAAAGAATCCAATTTTGTGGAACTGGATTGTACTAACTGGAAAGTACCAAAAATTATGTGTATAAATTCAGAAATGCTATGATCTATGTTGATAATTTTCAAAATTATTAGCATTTTACCGATTTGTCCAATGTTATTGTAACTTGTATTTTTGTGCTTTCGGTCCTTAACTATTTTGACTATTAAATATGTTTTTTCCTATTTTGAATATTTTGCTTAAGATAAAAACCAATGTCTGCCTTCACAGCAAGTTATTACATTTCTGATAAAAGCACTGGAGTATTGTGCCCTGTTCTGGTCACCACACTTTAGGAAGGATGTGAGGGTTGTTGAGAGGCTACAGAGGAGATTTACCAAAATTTACCATGCATGAGGGATTTTAGCTACAAAATTTGGTTGGAGATGCTGGATTGTTCTTCTTGGAGCAAAGGAGGCTGAGGGGAGATCTGATAGAGGTGTACAAGATTATGACAGGTTTAGATAAGGTAGACAAAGAAAAGTTGTTCCCATGAGCTGATCGCACAAGGACTAGGAGACAGAGATTTAAGGTTTTGGGCAAGAGATATGGGGGTGGGGGGCGGGGAATGTGCGAAAGATTTTTTACGCAGCGAGTGGTAATAACCTGTAACTCGCTGCCAATGAGGATGGTGGAAGCGGAGATGATGATTGATTTCAAAAGGAAATTGAATAGGCACTTGCAGGAAATGAACTTGCAGGACTACGGCGTAGAGCAGGGGAATGGACTGACTGGATTGCTCGACAGAGAGCCGGTATGGACTCAATGGGCTGAATGGTATCCTTCTGTGCTCGAATGACTGTAAGAAATTTCATGAATATATTTCATGAAAGTAAGTAACATTGAGGTTATGTTGTGGTTATGTTGTGGAATACTAGCATATGAGCTCTTAATGAATTTATTTATTTTGAACCAGTTAACATCTTTGTTAGAATACCAGAGGAAGATTTGAAAGAACAGACAGAAAAAGATTGCCTGATCCACTGAGTATGTACCATTCAATAATGTTGCAACGAAGCAACTTGGCTCCTAATACTTCCCACGCACCAGTAGCCATTTCTTGGAAGAAGCAAAAATAAACAGATATAAAAAAAACCCTAGTCCAATTCTGGAATATTCTAGTCCCATTTTCCAGCACTTGGCCCATAGCCTTGTATATTATGGCGTTTCAAGTGCTCATCTAAATACTTCTTAAATGTTGTGAGGGTTCCTGACTCTACCACCCCTTCAGGCAGTGTATTCCAGATTCTAACCACCCTCTGGTGAAAACATTTTTCCTCAAATCCCCTCTAAACCTCCTGCCCCTTACCTTAATTCTATACCCCCTGATTATTGACCCCTCTGCTAAGGGAAAAAGTCTCTTCCTATCTACCCTATCTATGCCCCTCATAATTTTGTATACCTTAATCATGTCGCCCCTCATCCATCTCTGTTCTAAGGAAAACAACCCTAGCCTTTTCAGTCTCTCTTCATAGCTGAAATGCTCCAGCCCAGGCAACATCCTGGTGAATCTCCTCTGCACCCTCTCCAGTGCAATCACATCCTTCCTATAGTGTGGTGCCCAGAACTGTACACAGTACTCCAACTGTGGCCTAACTAGCGTTTTATACAGCTCCATCATAACCTCCCTGCTCTTATATTCTATGCCTCAGCTAATAAAGGCAAGTATCCCATATGCTTTCTTAACCACCTTATCTACCTATGCTGCTGCCTTCAGTGATCTATGGTCAAGCACCCCAAGGTCCCTCTGACCCTCCGTACTCCCTAGGATCCTACCATATTGCCTTGTTAGTCCTACCAAAGTGCATCACCACACTTCTCAGGATTAAACTGCATCTGCCACTGCTCCGCCCATCTTACCAGCCCATCTATATCGTCCTGTAATCTAAGGCTTTCCTCCGCACTATTTACGACACCACCAATTTTCGTGTCGTCTGCGAACTTACTGATCATACCTACTATATTCACGTCTAAATCAGTAATGTACATTACAAACAGTAAGGGTCCTAGCACTGATCCCTGTGGTACCCCACTGGTCACAGTCCTCCATTTGCAAAAACAACCCTTGACCATCACCCTCTGCCTCTTGCCACTAAGCCAATTTTGGATCCAATTTGCCAAATTGCCCTGGATCCCATGGGCTCTTACCTTCTTAACCAATCTCCCATGCAGGACCATATCAAAAGCCTTACTGAAGTCTATGTAGACCACATCAACTGCTTTACCCTCATCTACACATCTAGTCACCTCCTCGAAAAATTCAATCAAATTTGTTAGACACGATCTCCTCCTGACAAAGTCATGCTGACTATCCCTGATTAATCCCTGCCTCTCCAAGTGGAGATTTATCCTGTCTCTCAGAATTTTTTCCAATAATTTCCCAACCACTGACATTAGACTCACAGGCCTATAATTACCTGGTTTATCCCTGCTACCCTTCTTGAATGATGGTACCACATTTGCTGTGGTCCAGTCCTCTGGTACCTCTCCTGTGGCCAGAGGATTTGAAAATTTGTGTCAGAGTCCCTACAATCTCCTCCCTTGCCTCACATAGCAGCCTGGGATACATCTCATCTTGGCCTGGGGATTTATCCACCTTTAAGCCCGCTAATACAGCTAATACTTCCTCCTTTTCAATAATCTGAACAAGTATATCACAATCTCCCTCCCAAATCACTACACCTACATCGTTCCTCTCCATAGTGAACACAGATGAAAAGTAATCATTTAAAACCTCACCTATGTCCTTCGGCTCCACACACAGATTGCCTCTTTGATCCCTCAAGGGCCCCACTTTTTCCCTGGTTATCCTCTTTCCCTTAACATGCTTATAAAATGCCTTGGGAGTTTCCTTTATCTTGTCTGCCGGTGACTTTTCATGTCCCTTCTTCGCTCTCCTAATTACTTTTTAACGTACACCCCTACACTTTCTATATTCCTCTAGGGCCTCTGCTGTTTTCAGCGCTTTGAATCTGCCATAAGCCTCCTTTTTTTCTTTATCCAATCATTTATATCCCTTGACATCCAGGGTTCCCTTGATTTGTTGGTCCTACCCTTCACCTTTACGGCTACATGTTGGACCTGAACTCACTATTTCTTTTCTGAATGACTCCCACTGGTCTGATGTAGACTTTCCTCTAAGAAGCTGCTCCCAGTCTACTTTGGCCGGATCCTGGTTTATCATATTGAAATCAGCCTTCCCCCAATTCAGTACTTTTATTTCCAGTCCCTCTATGTCCTTTTCCATAACTACCTTAAATCTTACAGAGTTATGCTCCCCCATTGATATTTAACAGGTCTACATTTACTCTGCCCTCCAGACTGACTTAGCTTCTCTTCTATATTTGAATGTACATCACCCCTTACTGTACTTCCACTCTGTATCCCGTCCCCCTGCCAAATTAGCTTAAACACCAACCCCCCCCCCCAACAGCTCTAGCAAACCTCCCAATAAGGATGTTGGTTCCATTCCAGTTCAGGTGCAACCTGTCCATCTTATACAGATCCTACCTTCTCCAGAAACAGGCACAGTGATCCAGGAAACTAAAGTCCTCCCTCCTGCACCATCTTTTCAACCATGCATTCATCTGCTCTAACCTCCTATTCATATACTCACCAGCCCATGGCACCGGAAGAAACCCAGAGATTACAACCTTTGAGGTCCGACTTTTCAATCTGCTGCCTAGCTCCCTAAATTCTTTTTGCAGGACCTCATCCTTCTTTCTAACTATGTCATTGGTTCTAATGTGGACCACGACCTTTGGCTGTGCACCGTCACCCTCCAGAATACTCTGTACCTGCTCGGTGATATCCATGACCCTTGCACCAGGGAGGCAGCATACCATCTTGGAATCACGTCTGCGACCACAGAAATGCCAGTCTGTTCCTCTAACCACAGAATCCCCTACCACTATTGCCCTCTTTTCCCTATTTTCCATCCCAGCACAGCTGAGTCACCCATGATATTCCGGTTATGACTCTCGGTGCATTCTCCAGAGGAATCCTCTTTCCCATTGGTACCCAGAACTGAATGCCGGTTAGAAAGTGGGATGTCCTCTGGGGACTCCTGCACTACCTGCCCTGACTTCCTTGTTCATCCGGCAGCCACCCAGTCACCCCCCGATTGTGCTTGCCTAGGCACCGGTTTGACTACCTCCTGAAACGTGCAATCCATGTAGTCCTCCACCTAATGGATGCACCACAGTGACTCCAGCCGTCGTTCGAGCTCCGAAACCTGAAGCTCAAGCTTCTGCAACTGGAGACATTTTCCGCTGACATGTTCGCCAAGGACACATGGCATGTCCACAACTTCCCACATTGCACAGGAGGCACATTCTGCTTGGCCAAGTTGCCCTGCCATTACTTAACTTTATAATGAAAACTTGCTCATTGAAATAACGTACTAGCTATTTACAATCAGCTTTTATCCCCTGCACCTTTGAGGCTGAGAAAGAAAAAGTCCAAAGAGCACCTTCCACCACCCCCAGCCAGCCTTTCATCTGATCTGACCTGACCTGAAATGTTCACTCTACTTCTCTCTACACACATGCTGCCAGACGTGTTGAATATTTCCACCATTTCTTGTTTTAATTCACAACTACCGTCTGTTTCCTGCCACTCAGTCAATTTTTATCCATGCTGCTAATATCCTCTTTATTCCATGGGGAAATTATGTGATACTTTATCAAATACCTTTTGGAAACATAGAAAATAGGAGCAGGAGTAGGCCACTCGGCCTTTCGAGCCTGCTCCGCCATTCATTCTGATCATCCAACTCAGTAACCTGTTCCCGCTTTCGCCCCATATCCTTTGATCCCTTTAACCCCAAGAGCTATATCTAACTCCTTCTTGAAAACATACAATGTTTTGGCCTCAACTGCTTTCTGTGGTAGCGAATTCCACAGGTTTACCACTCGCTGGGTGAAGAAAGTTCTCCTCATCTCAGTCCTGAATGGTTTACCCCTTATCCTTAGATTATGACCCCTGGTTCTGGACTTCCCCACCATCGGGAACATCCTTCCTGCATCTACCCTGTCAAAACCTGTTAGAATTTTATAGGTTTCTATGAGATTCCCCCCTCACTCTTCTGAACTCCAGCGGATATAATCCTAACTGACTCAATCCCTCCCTCATACGTCAGTCCCACCATCCCAGGAATCAGTCTGGTAAACCTTCGCTGTATTCCCTCTATAGCAAGAACATCCTTCCTCAGATAAGGAGACCAAAACTGCACACAATATTCCAGGTGTGGCCTCACCAAGGCCCTGTATAATTGCAGCAAGACATCCCTGCTCCTGTACTCGAATCCTCTCACTATGAAGGCCAACATACCATTTGCCATTTTACCGCCTGTTGGACCTACATGCTTACCTTCAGCGACTGGTGTACGAGAACACCCAGGTCTCGTTGCATATTCCCCTCTCTCAGTTTATAGCCGTTCAGATAATAATCTGCCTTCCTGTTTTTGCTACCAAAGTGGATAACCTCACATTTATCCACATTATACTGCATCTGCCATGCATTTGTCCACTCACTCAACTTGTCCAAATCACCCTGAAGCCTCTCTGCATCCTCCTCACAACTCATCCTCCCGCCCAGTTTTGTGCCATCTGCAAATTTGGAGATATTACATTTAGTTCCCTCATCTAAATCATTAATATATATTGTGAATAGCTGAGGTCCTAGCACCAATCCCTGTGGTACCCCACGAGTCACTGCCTGCCATTCGGAAAAAGACCCATTTATCCCTATTCTTTGTTTCCTGTCTGCCAACCAATTTTCTATCCATTGTAATACATTACCCCGAATCCCATGCGCTTGAATTTTACACGCTAATCTCTTATGTGGGACTTTGTCGAAAGCCTTCTGGAAGTCCAAATAAACCACATCCACTGGCTCCCCCTCATCAACTCTGCTAGTTACATCCTCGAAGAATTCTAGTAGATTTGTCAAGCATGATTTCCCTTTTGTAAATCCATGCTGACTCTGTCCGATTCTACCACTGTTCTCTAAGTGCTCTGCTATAAAATCTTTGATAATGGACTCTAGAATTTTCCCCACTACCGATGTCAAGCTGACTGGTCTATAATTCCCTGCTTTCTCTCTACCTCACCTTCCCCTCCCTTCCCCGTCAGCATTCCAAAGGGATCGTTCCCTCCGCGACACCCTGGTCCACTCCTCCATTACCCCCACCACCTTGTCCCCTTCCCATGGTACCTTCCCCTGCAATTGCAGGAGGTGTAATACCTGCCCATTTACCTCCTCTCTCCTCATATCCAAGGCCCCAAACATTCCATTCAGGTGAAGAAGCGATTTACTTGTACTTTTTTCAATGTAGTATCCTGTAGTCGCTGCTCACAATGTGGTCTCCTCTACATTGGGGAGACCAAATGCAGATTGGGTGACCGCTTTGCGGAACACCCCTACGCTCAGTCCAAAAGCATGACTCCAAGCATCCGGTTGCTGGCCATTTCAACACACCCCCCCTGCTCTCGTGCCCACATCTTTGACCTGGGATTGCTGCAGTGTTCCAGCGAACATCAACGCAAGCTTGAGGAACAGCATCTCATTTACCATACAGCATGCTACAGCCTGCCGGACTGAACATTGAGTTCAATAATTTCAGAGCATGACGGCCCCCCCACCGCCCCACTTTATTTTTTTTTAAGTTATTTTTTCTTTTTTCTTTTTTATTTGTTTATTTTATTTTAGTTTGTTTACTTTGTTTCTACTGTGCCTATCCACTGTTACTTTTCATGTTTGTGCTTGGGGCCAGGGCTGTTCATTTTTCTGTCAATTAACACCCTTTCTCGCTACTAACACTTTGTTTTTCACCACACCATTAACATACCGTTTGCCTTTGCTCCATGACCTCCTGATCAGTTATTCTCTGTGACCTTGTCCTAGCAACACCTTCTTTGTTATCTCTTGCCCCACCCCCGCTTTACTTGCTTAAAACCTTTGACATTTCTAATATTTGCCAGTTCTAATGAAGGGTCACTGACCTGAAACGTTAACTCTGCTTCTCTCTCCGCAGATGCTGCCAGACTTACTGAGTATTTCCAGCATTTCTTGTTTTTATTTCTGGCCTGTGCAGGTCCCATCTCGCCCAGAACCGATCCCAGTGTCCGAGGAATCTGAAACCCTCCCTCCTGCACCATGTCTCCAGCCACGCATTCATCTGCTCTATCCTCCTATTTCTATTCTCACTTGCGTGAGTAATCAGAGATTACTATTTTTGAGGTCCTGCTTGCTAGTTTCTTTCCTAGCTCCCCAAGTTCTGCCTGCAGGACTTCATCCTCTTTTTACCTACGTCGTTGGTACCAATACGGACCTCGATTGCCGACTGCTCACTCTCCCCCCTCAGGGTACTCTGCAGCTGCTCGATGGCATCCTTGATCCCGCCACCAGGGAGGCAACATACCATCCTGGTGTCCTGTCTGCGGCTGCACAAACGCCTGTCTGTTCCCCTAACTATAGAATTCCCCGTCATGATTGCTTTTCCAATATTCCTCCTGCACCCCCCTGTATAGCTGAGCCAGCCATGATGCCATGTCTAGACTCTGGCTGCGCACCCAGAGGAACTATCACTCTCACCAGTATTCAGAATGGAATACTGGTTGGTGAGTGAGATGCACTCAGGGGACTCCTGCACTACCTGCCTGGTCCTTCTTGACTGCTTTGTGGTCAACCACTCCCTCTCTGCCTGCTTACCCTTAAACTGTGGGATGACCAAATCTATAAATGTGCTATCCATGAAACTCTCAGCCTCGCGGATGCACCGCAGTGACGCAGTTGCTGCTTAAGCTTTGAAATCCAGAGTTCGAGCTGCTGCAGCTGACAACACTTCTGCACATGTAGTTGTCCAGTATCGTGGAATTCCCAATTACAGCAGGATGTGCTCTCCATCATTCTGAGCTGCCCTGCCATATGTCTATTTATTAGACTATTAAGCTTACTACTTAAGGACTCACCAGCTACTCACTGATCAGTTGCTCTCTGCAATGAGAAGCTTTTTTTGATGTTGTCTGATGCAACATAAATGAGATGCATGGAGTTCAGGTTGTTTGAAGATCTCGTATCAGATTGCGATTATGCAGGTCTCTGGTGCTTTCCTTGCTGCTGTTGCAGCGCTGCTGCACCCGTCTTTTGCGTCCTACTGTGGCTTCTGGCTGCGGCTTCGGAGCAAGAATTCCTGCATAGGCAGGCCCAGTGCCCTTTTATACTGCACCCCTTGCACACATCTTGAAATGCAGGGAAATTACAGCATGAGCGGGACCAACCACACTTATCACACAGCTTGCTTGCTCTTTTCGACCTGGTTATGGTGCCAATACTGTTGCAGATGCTGTTGTCCAGCTGCAATGGCTTTGTATTTTCTGCCATCTTCCAGCAGTGCATCAATTCTGTGACCTTTCTTTTTCCCCAAGAGGCCTTTCTGAAACGCTTCAATGGGTGTTGATACGATCACCAGCTCCATTATTCGGTCTGACAGCTCAGCTTCTGAGAAGTCGCATTCGTTGCCCTTGCTATGGCATCTGTTTATGAACTGGTCTATCGATTCATGTGGTTGTTGCCTGCAGGACATCAATTCCAGGCGGTGAATTTGAAAATTCACTCTTAATCTGAGCTGATCTGCCAGCACTTTCCATAGCTTTGTGGGATCTTTCTGGTCCTCTTCTGATACACCTAAGGTATTGATTCTGTGCAATCCCTCATTTCCAATCGTTATCATTATTTTTAGAGCTTGCTTCTCTGGTTCTACCATCACTTGGTCTGTGAAGCATAACTACATTCTCTGTTTGAACAGTTGGAACTCAGGTAGGATATCCATGGTTTTCAGGTTCATGCTGGGAAACTTGGAATTCATCTTCCTGCTGTTCTTTTGCTTTAGCACTTGTTTTAAGAGCCTGCTTTAAGAGCTGGTTCTGTGACTCGGTACTGTTTCTGCAAGAAACTGCCTTGGCTGATTTGATTAACAGCAACAGCTTGTCTGTTTGTCCAGCTTCCAGCACTAAGCCTGTTTGTTTATACAGCTGTGCAATAGGTATTTCAAGAGCCTTTTTTCTGCTAGTGTGTTTATACAGCAGTTCAGTAGCCACTTTTTAAGGCTCGAGTGGTTTTATGAGTTTTTTTAAACTCAGGCTGAGTGAACGAAAGCCCTTCATGCTAGAGTGATTTAATGGGGTTTTGTTTTATAGCTTCAGCTGTGAGCTGCGTGAATGGAGGATTCCCACACTTTTTTCTGTCGGGCACTTTCTGTAATGGCGCAGACCTGATCAGACTGGGAGGGGAGTTGGGTCTTCTCCATTTTTTTTAACAGAAGCTTTGACAAAGATCAATTTTTAGCAACTTCAGAGCTTTTGGAAAAAAAATTGATCTGCTGAAGGACTTCGAAGCTTTTCTTTTTCAAAGCAGTATCCCTCGCCCATCGGCTGAATGACTCACCCGATTTCCTTGTAGCCTGTTGTTCAGTTCTGTCTTCTACAGCTTGAGGTAAGCGTTTTCTTCTTTCCTTTTTGGGCTAGTTTTTTTTTTTTTACTTTTTCTCTTCCAGCTGTAGGAAGGTAGTTTTTAAAAGCTGTTCTGTGGTCTTCAAACTTGGATTTGTTTCTTCTCACCACAGCTGCCACCATGCAATGAGAAGCTTTTTTAATGTTGTCTGATCAACATAAAATGAGATGCGTGGTGTCTAGATTTCAAACAGGTTTATTAGTAGCTAACTATTATATATAATGCAGAGCTATTTACATGACTTGCCTCCAGGTATTGCAGTAGCAGAGTGAGTCTGACATGTAGTCACATGACTACATCCTGGTACTTGGCTCATTAGCATTCTAAGATCTTAAAGGGACAGCACTCTTAAAGCAAACACACAACACTCCCGACCTGCTTTGCACTGCACCTGGCTGGCTTCACATTGCTCCCGACCTGCTTCTCACTGCTCCTGACCTGTATAATAATGATCGTGGTCTACTTTACACTGTTCCAATCCTGGTCTGCTTCACATTGCTCCCGAACTGTGTCACAGTGATCCCAACCTTCCTCACACTGCTGCGATCCTGGTCTGCTTTATAATACTCCCAGTCTGCTTCACACTGCTCCAATCCTGGCCATGTACAGAGATAGTATGACCCTATTTGTTTTGTATTGTATCATCCTAGCTATACATCCTAGTACTTTATTTGCTTTTGCTACAACTTCTTGACTGTGGTCATGGACCTTTTGGAATTCATGCACTATAGCACCCAGATTTTTCCTTTTCAACAGACTTTAATTCAGAGTCCAGAATAGCATACACATGCTTGGCAATAGCCCTTCCAATATGTATCACATTACATTTATCAATAATACGAGCCTGTTTCCCATCTGGATTAGATTGTGATCCTTTCTTCTCTTCTGAAACCAGCGTAGGCCATCGTGTCATTCACAAACGTAAAGACATTACCAGATTGCCACCAACCTGATGTATATCATGAAGAGTAAGTTCTAACACAGATCTTTGCATGGCACCAATAGTAAGTGGTTTCAATGTTGAGCTGCTACTATTAATGACATCTTTCTGAGCACAGGAATGCAACCAATTCTCTATCAAACCCAAAATCTGCAATCCAGTCTCACTGGACTCTATCTTATATAGAAGCTTATCATGAGACAACTTACCAAAAGCTTTCTGAAAGTCCAAGCATACAATTTCTACAAGGCTGCCTTCATCCTTCAGCCTGGTAACTTCTTCAAAGAGTTCAACTAGGTTGGTGAGATGTAACCTTTTCCAGAAGCCATGTTGCGTATCCCCAATAATTAATAAAAATATCTGGAATTGAAAGCTAGTCTCAGGAATAGTGCCATGACACTATTATTGATTGTCGTGAAGACCCATCTGGTTCAATAACGTCCTTTAGGGAAGGAAATCTACTGTCCTTACCTGGTCAGGCCTACGTGCGACTCCAGACCCAGAGCAATGTGGTTAATTCTTAACTGCCTTCTGAAATGGCCTAGCAAGCCACTCAGTTGTCAAGGGCAGGTAGGGATGGGCAACAAATGCTGGCTTTGCTAGCGATGTCCACATCCCAAGAAAGAATAATAAAAAAAACTAATAACACTGTTGAACTAGCTTCCTTCTCCTTGTAAGCAAAAATTTAGACAGGAAGACCATACACTAATAAATCTAGCCTGAGATCTATGAAAAGAGTATATAATTCTCTCCAGCTTTTCATGATCACTTTTTCCGTGCTGTATGAGAAGATATTTGCTTTTCTGAAGCAGTTAGAAATCAAATATTACTGTTCTGAGCACATCCCCTTCTTAACTTTTAGATACAAGGTACGTCAGATGTATTTAATGATTCTGTAGCGGTCTTCCAACCCGCATGGTGGTGCTGCTTTTATAATCAATAGCTGTAAATGTTTATATTCATACCAGTTAGTAATTTTCTGTTCCAGAGGAAAAGTAACAAACATTAAAGAAATCCTTAAACAACCCTACAGAATTTTGATGATAAGATGAAAACTTATTTTAGCTTGTCGAAATTGAAGCATTCAGTGTTGCAGTAATTTTTTTTGTCTCGCATTGCTGCAGTTTCAAATGTAATCTGGCCAGCTGCCAGATTTGGTCTGAAGTGCTCTTTGTTAATGTATTCAGTGATGTTCTCATTTGTAATTACTGGGAGGATTCATTGGTGTGTAATGGACAATTCTGAGTTGGTAATCAATTGTTGGAGTATACACTCATTAGTGCTTATGCAGCAGATTTAGAGCACCCTGCTCTTACCTTAAGAGAATGCTGTGAGTTCCCCTTCAGAACTATTGATCTATACTTCTAACTCTTGCTGGATGTAGTTAGAATAAATTCAATGTTTGAGGGGTGCCGTACTGTGGCCCATTTAGAAAGAGGATATTCTTCGAGTTTATATACATTCCTACAATCAGATCCAGTTCCAACTATGCTGGAAGAGAGTGAATTGCAGGCTTGCACAATATTCCCATTGTCCCTTTTGAATTTGGCTGTGAAAGGATTTTGCTGAGGAATAAATATTCCATGTGGTAGTAAATGCTTAAATTGTAATCAGCTATCCAGGACTATGGCTTATTTTGGTTCTAAAATTAAAGCTATATTTTTGGTGTATCTAATGCATAACAGAAATGGATAGGAATAGTGCCCATACTCTTTTTCAAGATCGAGGGCAAGGGCATTATTTAATGATTGGGTCACCTAGTACTGCCCTGGCTCATTACTCCATTGTGTTGGACCACCAATGAAACAGAGAAGCAATATAATGAAGCTCTTGCCTGAACTAGAATCAACAGAACCAACCTTGGCATCTGAAAAGGACAGTTCAGGGACCTATTCAACTGTGAATTGTCACAGCTTGATATGCGACCCCAGTTTGCTCTGCAAAAAAGCCCTGAAAATAGACATCCTTGAGGAGGAAGGAGAGGCTGATGCTGAAAAACACTTCAGCCTATAAGGCAGCAAATGAAAATGCAGCAGCAGCATCTTAATCAGCAGTTGGTCAAGATCTATGAGACTCACTAGCGAAACGTTCAGTTATGAGTGACCCATCTCGTCATTGTAATTTAAATATCATGGCTATTCCCACCACTACATCCCACTTCCTCCACTTGCATGGACAAAGATAACAATCTGAGAAAGATGGAATGCGCCAATTATTAGTCTAATAATTTCTACTTTACATGTGGTCATGAAACAAAGAAATGAATAATAATATTCAATACTTCATAATGGCGCTGAAACTATTTGGTGAAGCATAAACTAAGAATTACCCATGAACGTTTGTGAGTTTAAATACTTTCTTTAGCTCTATTTTCATACTTCCTGTACTGTGGATGACTGGTTCACTCTACAATGAGCTTTTTTGGATGGAGATGATTTTCCTCACAGAGCTGCTGAGTCCTGGGGTTGACCTAGAAAAGACTACATCTCAGGGTTTCAGTCCTCAGCAAGATGTGTCTCAAGGCTTAAATTAAGAGGGCCGTGGACCCAGTGTCAGTAGGAGAGCACTTGAGTAAGAGTGATCATCGTATCATAAGGTTTAGTCTGGTAATGCAGAAAAGCAAGGAACAAAATAAGGTAGAATGTCTAGATTGGAAGAGGGTTAATTTCAATGTGATGGGAAGGGATCTAGCCAGGGTAGAATGGTACCAAAGACTGGCAGGAAGAGCTGTATCGGAACAATGGGTTATCTTTAAGGAAGAGATGCTTCAGATATAGGCTAGAAACATTCCAACAAGTCTGAAAGGTAGGGGAACTAAGAACAGAGCTCCTTGGTTGATGAGAGAGTTAGAGATGATGATGAAACAAAAAAAGAGGGTGTATGATTCATGTCAGGTGAATTCATCAAGTGAGAACTAGACCATATACAATAAGTTGAGAGGGAAGGTGAAGAGGAAAAATAAGACTGGCAAAGAGAGAACATGAAAATAGAATGGCAGTCAACATAAAAGGGAACCCAAAGATCTTCTACAAGCATGTAAATAGTTAGCGAGCAGTAAGAGGAGGAGTGCGGCCTATTAGGGACACAGAGGGTAATATGCTTAGAGGCACTGGGCAAGGCTAAGATACATAATGAGTACATTGCATCAGTGTTCACTAAGGAAATGAAGGCTGACAAAATATCGGTAGAAACAGAGAGATTAGGGGCAATGAATAGGATAAAAATTGAGAGTAGGGCGATACTAAAAAGGCTGGCTAAGCTTAGTGTTGTTAAGTCACCCAGTCTGGATGGCTTGCATCCCAGTTTGCTAAAGGAAGTGGGGATGGAGATAGTGGAAGGGCTTGCCATAATCTTCCAATCTTGCCTGGATACGGGGAAGATGCCAGAGAATTGGAGAGTGGCAAATGTGACACCCTTATTCAAGAAAGGGTGTAAGGACATCCTAGCAACTACAGGCCTACAGTTTAACCTCAGTGGTGGGCAAGGTTTTGGAAACAATAATCAGGGAAAATATCAATTGATACATAGAAAGGTTTGAGTTAATTTAGGGATAACCAGCATGGCTTTGTAAACGGCAGATCATGTTTGACTGATTCAATTGAATTCTTTGATGAAGTAACAGAGAAGGTTGATGAAGAAAATGCGGTGGATCTTGTTTATATGAATTTTAAAAAGGAATTCGATAAGGTACCTCATAAAATGCTGATTAACAAAATTGAGGTTCATGGAATAGGAGGGTTAGTCTCCAGTTGGATAAAAAATTGGCTTAAGGACAGAAAACAGCAAGGCTTAGTAAATGGTTGCTTTTCAGACTGGAGGATGGTAGACGGTGGTGTTCCCCAAGGGTCAGTGCTGGGACCACTGCTTTTTCTGCTATATATAAATTACTTGGATCTTGGAATACAGAGTAGAATCTCAAAAGTTGTTGATGACACCAAACTTGGAGGAGTGGCAAACAGTAAAGATGATATGAACCACGTGCAACAGGACATAGATAGGCTAGCAGAATGGGTAGACAGGTGGTAGGTGGAATTTAATACTGACAAGTGTGAGGTGATGCATTTTGGCAGGAGAAGTAAGGAGAGGCAATATATACTTAATGGCACAGTTCTAAAGAGTGTTCAGGAACAGAGGGACCGGCACAGCAATCCTTGAAGGTGGCAGGACATATTGAGAGAATGGTTAGTAAAGTTAAAAAGAGATATTGAGTACAAAAACAGGGAAGTTATGCTGAACCTTTATAAAGCTCTGGTTAGGCCCCAACTGGAGTATTGTGTCCAGTTCTGGTCACCACACCTTAGGAAGTATGCGAAGGCCCTTGCGAAGGTACAGAGAAGATTTACTAGAATGGTTCCAGGGATGAAGGATTTTAGTTACAAGGTTAGGTTGGAAAAGCTGGGTTTGTTCTGCTTAGAACAAAGGAGATTGAGGGGAGATTTAATACTGGTGTGCAAGATTATGACAGGCTTAGATAAGTGAGACAAGGAAAAACTGTTCCCATTAACAAATGATACAAGGACTATGAGATACAGATTGAACGTTTTGGGCAAAAGATGCAGGGGGAATAAGAAGAAGGACTTTTTTATGCAGCGGGCGGTAATGACCTGAAACCCGCTGCCCACAAGGGTGGTGGAAGCAGACACAATCAATGACTTCAAGAGGAAGTTGGATGGCCACCTAAGAGAAATAGACTTGCAGGCCTGCAGGGATCGAGCCAGGGAGTGGGACTGACTGCATAGCTCTGTGAAGAGCCGGCATGGAGTTGATGGGCCAAATGACCTTCCTTTGTGCCGTAAATGACTCTCTGACTCCTCAGCAGCCTGTGTCTGCATAATTGCTTCTACTCCTGAAAGACATCTACAGAGGCAGTCCACAGAGCTGTCTTGTGATATTCTGACCAAGGGGATGCTGAATTCTTGGAGTGCTCTCCTACAACCTCACTGATCTGCAGGATAAGGCACCTAATTCGATCACTTACTTTCTCCCAGGGCTTCAAGACGTATATTTGATACTAGATGTCCTCTTTGCCCTCTGAAATCTTGTTCTCAAGAACTCAGACTCCGGCCTGTAAGTCATCATTAAAAGCTTCCATGTGGGAGGCATTGTATGGAGGACTCCCTGTAATGAGGATTAGATGCAGATGTTCCTACAATTGCCACTGTCTCCAGGATACATTGCATTGATGGAAATCCATCTCTTATAGTGGCAGAAGATCGAAATTGGTCTTGGCCATAACCTCAGCCATGGGCTACACAGCTTATGAGAAGTCAACTGGAGCCAGCATATGCATGTGATGCCCTGCAGGCATCTTTTCTTCATTGAAGGTCACTTGAAATCATTATATACATGCCCTGGAACCAGGGGTGGATGTTTCTGGATCTGCATTCTTCCATAGCTTTTGGCATCCTAGTGTTCTATAACTCACTAAGTGCCAGTAGGGGGAGGATTATCTTGGTATATGCTTTACTGCTGAGGTGCTATGTAGCTGTACTGCTAAGCTTTCTTTCACTGTTTCAACTTGTGTTCCTTTTGCACAGATGAAAAGAATAACAGTAAGGTCTCAGGTCGTGACCTTTTATCAGAAGTTCTGTAAAGGTCATGACCTGAAACGTTGGCTGGGACTTTACTGAGCTCCTGACATCAGGCTCTGTGGTGGGGGTGGCCTGCTACGGACTCCGATGCCGGGAGTGCTGGGCCCGATCATGCTGGTGGCGGTGAGGCTCCGGGGCGACAGGACCCGGCTTTGAATCTTTAAACTAAGCACATGAATAGATTTAAGTAAAATTCACACCAATTGTACCTTCAGGCCGTGAACTTCTGAGTGGCGGCCAGCATTCACGCGTCTTCACTTATCCGTCCAGGTAAAGCAGGCACCACCGTGGTGGGGAAGGGGGGAACGTTTGATTTTTCATGCAGGGGGGCTGGGGGGGGAGCGGAGGGTGGATGGGATCAGATTTACAGTACTAGTGTAGGAGATGGTGGGAAGGGGTGACCTCTGCACTTAGTTCAGTTTGAGGGCGGGAAGGTCAAGTGTTGAAGGTAAGGGTTTTGTGGGGGGATAGGGCAAATCCTGAATTTAATTGTTATTGGGGGGTTGGGAAAGGAGAGACAGATTTTTGATCAATACAGTGACGGGTATAACTTTAAAAAGGTAAATTAGCCGACAGGGTTCGCTACCCTTTCAAAATAGCGCCAGTGCCTGTGTACAGGCAGCTGATGCCATTGCCGGTGTTGGAGAGTCCGCCCTCCCATGTGATTGGGGGTGGGGGAGAGGCCCAACCAGTACATTATTGTGGGCCACCACGAGGAAGACCGCAGCGGCTTGGCGGCCCGCACATGTAGGCCGCCATTTTTTCGCCTCCGCCGTTCCTGGCTGTGGGTGCATAAAATCCAGCCTGTTAACACTGTTTCTCTTTTCACATTTGCTTCCAGACCTGCTGAGCATTTCCAGCATTTTCTGTTTTTGTTTCAGATTTCCAGCATCTGCAGTATTTTGCTTTTATAACAGTAAGGTTATTATCGGAACATAGGAAGATAGGAACAGGAGTGAAAACAAGAAACGCTGGAAATACTCAGCAGGTCTGACAGCATCCGTGGAGAGAGAAGCAGAGTTAACGTTTCAAATCAGTGACCCTTCTTCAGAACTGGCAAATATTAGAAATGTCAAAGGTTATAAGCAAGTAAAGCGGGGGTGGGGCAAAAGATAACAAAGGAGAAGGTGTAGATAGGACAAGATCACAGAATAGCTGACCAGAGGTCATGGAGCAAAGGCAAACAATATGTTAATGGTGTGTTGAAAGACAAAGCATTAGTACAGAAAGGGTGTTAACGGACTGAAATTGAACAGCAGCAAGTACAAACATGAAAAATGCCAATACCAAACGCACCTTCCCCTCAGCATTCCGAAGGGATTGTTCCCTCCGCGACACCCTGGTCCACTCCTCCATTATCCCCACCACCTTGTCCCCTTCCCATGGCACCTTCCCCTGCAATTGCAGGAGGTGTAGACCTGCCCATTTACCTCCTCTCTCCTCACTATCCCAGGCCCCAAACACTCCTTTCAGGTGAAGCAGCGATTTACCTGTACTTCTTTCAATATAGTATACTGTATTCGCTGCTCACAATATGGTCTCCTTTACAGTGGGGAGACCAAACACAGACTGGGTGACCGCTTTGCGGAACACCTCCGCTCAGTCTGCAAGCAGGACCCCGAGCTTCCGGTTGCTTGCCACTTCAACACTCCCCCCTGCTCTAATGCTCACATCTCTGTCCTGGGCTTGCTGCAGTGTTCCACTGAACATCTACGCAAGCTCGAGGAACAGCATTTCATTTACTGATTAGGCACACTACAGCCTGCCGGACTGAACATTGAGTTCAATAATTTCAGAGCATGACGAGCCCCCCATTTTACTCTTATTTTTAGTTCTTTTTTCTTTTTTATATTTTTTTGTGTGTTTATTTTATTTCATCTTAGTTTGTTGAGTTTGCTTACCCACTGTTTTTTTCATGTTTGTACTTGCTGCTGTTCAATTTTCAGTCTGTTAATACCCCATCTGTACTATTGCTTTGTCTTTCAACACACCATTAACATATTGTTTGCCTTTGCTCCATGACCTTTTGGTCAACAATTCTGTGACCTTGTCCTATCTACACCTTCTCCTTTGTTATCTTTTGCTCCACCCCCGCTTTACTTACTTATAACCTTTGACATTTCTAATATTTGCCAGTTCTGAAGAAGGTCACTGACCTGAAATGTTAACTCTGCTTCTCTCTCCATGGATGCTGCCAGACCTGCTGAGTATTTCCAGCATTTCTTGTTTTTATTTCAGCTTTCCAGCATCGCAGTATTTTGCTTTTATTTTAGGAACAGGAGTAGGCCATTCAGCCCCGCGAGCCTGTGCCGCCATTCAATGAGATCATCGCTGATCCGTGGCCTAACTCCATATACCTGCCTTTGGCCCATATCCCTTAATATCTTTGCTTAACAAAAATCTATCTATTTCAGATTTAAAATTAACAACTGTTCTAGCTTCAACAGCTGTTTATGTGAGAGAGTTCCAAACCTCTGCCACCCTTTGGGTGAAGAAGTGCTTCCTAACATCTCTCCTGAACGGTCTGGCCCTAATTTTTAGACTATGACCCCTAGTTTTAGAATCTCCAACCAGTGGAAATAGTTTATCTTTATCTAGCCTGTCTTTTCCTGTTAATATCTTGAAGACTTCGATCAGATCACCCCTTAACCTTCTAAATTCGAGTGAAAACAGGCCTAATTTCTGTAATCTCTCCTCATAGCTTAACCCCAGTAGTCCAGGTGTCATTCTTGTGAACCTACGTTGCACTCCCTCCAAGGCCATTATATCCTTCCTAAGGTGTGGTGCCTAGAACTGCTTACAGTACTCCAAATGGGGTTGAACCAGGGTTTTGTACTGCTGCAGCATAACTTCTGTGTCTTTATACTCCAATCCTCTCGATATAAAGGCTAGCCTTTTTGATTATTTTCTGCACTTGCTCATGGTATTTTAAAGATCTATGCACCTGAACCCCCAAGTCTCTTTGGACACCCACTGTACTTAACCTCTTCCCATTTAGAAAGTACCCTGCTCTATCCTTTTTTGGTCCAAAATGGATAACCTCACACTTGCCCGCATTGAAATCCATCTGCCACAGTTTTGCCCATTCACCTAGTCTGTCAATATCTCTTTGCAATTTTATGCTATCATCTAGACTGTCTACAATGCCGTCTAACTTTGTATCATCAGCAAATTTGGATAGATGACTTACTATGCCATCATCTAAGTCATTAATGAATAATGTGAATGATTGAGGCCCCAACAGAGATCCCTGTGGGACACCACTAGTCACATCCTCCATATTAGAGTACTTACCCATTATCCCCATTCTCTGTCACCTACCAGTCAACTAACTACCTAACCATGTCAATAATTTGCCCTCAAATCCATTGGCTTCTACCTTAGTTAACAGTCTCTTATGTGGGACTTTATCAAATGCCTTCTGGAAGTCCATATAAATAACATCCATAGACATTCCCCTGTCCACTACCTTAGTCACCTCTTCAAAAAATTCAATGAGATTTGTCAGGCATGACCTTCCCGTCATGAATCCATACTGGCTGTCCCTGATTAACTGAAATTTTTCTAGGTGTTCAGTCACCCTATCCTTGATTATAGACTCCAGCAACTTCCCCACCACAGATGTCAGGCTAACTGGTCTGTAATTTCCTTGGTTCTCCCTTTCACCCTTCTTAAAAAGTGGAGTGACATGTGCAACTTTCCAATCCAGAGGGACCACTCCTGAATCTAGGGAACTCTGAAAGACTATAGTTAGGGCATCTACCATGTGCTCCCCTACTTCCTTTAACACCCTCGGATGGAAACCGTCAGGTCCTGGAGATTTCTCACTCTTTAGTTCCATTAATTTCCTTGTTACTGATGTTTTACTTACATTAATTGTATTAAGTCCCTGTCCCCTATTGGCTATTAATTTTTTCGGGACTTCTGGCAAGTTATCCTCCTTTTCAACTGTAAATACTGAGGCAAAGTAATTGTTCAACATGTCTGCCATTTCCCCATTATCAATGACAATATCTCCAGTTTCAGCTTTTAGTGGGCCTACATTGCTCTTGACCACCCGCTTTCCCTTTATGTGACGATAAAATTTCTTCTTATTGATTTTGATGTCCCTTGCAAGTTTCCTTTCATAATCCCTTTTAGTAGCTCTTATAAGCTGCTTTGTGAGCCTTTGCTGGTCTTTGTATCAATCCCATTCGGCCGGATCTGTGCTGCGTTTTGCATTTTTGTAAGCCCTTTTAGTTTTATGCTATCCCTAATCTCTTCAGTTGTCCATGGCTGTTTTTTCTGTGAAGTGAAGCTTTTTTCTCTCAGCGGTATATACTGGCTCTGTATTTCATTAAATGTTTCTTTAAATATTCTCCATTCCCTTTACCCCTCCTTCTGGGATTTCCACACACTAATATATATAATAGAATTACAAAGCATTTCGAATACAGGCTCAATCATTTTGTGTGGATGCTTATCCTCCACACCAGAAATGGTCGGTGATAGAACGAAAAACCTGCATACTTTTGAGGGAGTGTAATTTGGAGGGATTCAGTTGTGAAATTCTTTCTCAATGTTACATGCCAGAGAATAGTACTTGAACATCTATTGCAGACTTGTCTCTGTGATTCCATTACCTGGATGGCTGTAGTTGCAACATCTAGAAGCTCAACACTATCCAGGATAAAGCAGTCTGATTGATCGGCAGCCTTAAATATCATCAGCACTTTACTGGCACAGATCAACCCCCTTAAACATTCAATCTCTTCAAAACTGGTGTGCTGTGGCTGCAGTGTGTACTATCCACTAGGACACACTGCAGTAACTTACCACGGCTTCTTTTGAAGCATCTTCCAAACCCGCAACCTACACTACCTAGAAGGACAAACCTGGTAGATGCATAGAAACACCAGTACTTCCAAGTCCCATAGCATCCTGCCTTGGAAATATTTTGCCATTCCTTCATTGTTACTGGATCAAAATCCTGGAACTCCTAACTAAGGCACTTCACCACATGAATTGTAGCAGTTTACAAAAAGCTCACCACCATCTTCTCAAAGACAATAAATGCTGTACTTGCCAGTGTTGCCTGCATCCTGAGAATGAATAAAAGAAAATATGTTTGGTATAGAGCCTCCAACTTGGATGTCCTTGTCAGGTAATTGAACCTCTTTATGCATTACAGAGGTCTCCTGTTTGCCGCTGCAAATGTTCCCGACCATGGTCATTTCATTGAACCTACTAAAGTTGTGTTGGATTTGGAGGAAGAAGAAGAATGTACGAGGTGGTAGGAGAGACAGGTTCACTGGCACAACAGACTCCAAGCGTGCACCTGCAGGCAGTTCCAGTTATTTTATTCAATGACCCAGGTACAACTGCTTTGGCATATTGGAACAGATCTGCCTTTGCTACAATTCAGTAGGGAAACATCATGGTGTTATGCAGTGTACTGACAAAAGAACTGCAGACAATACCCAGTACAGGGACAGCCTGCCTGTTGTAATTATTCACCACTGCATTGAACTTTAAAGCTCATTTGAAGCTACTGTTGATGACATTTGCTAAACTGGTCCATTGTCTGCACACCAATGCATCAAGAATCTCAATGGATATGCAAGTGAGATGAGTTGAGAGTGACTGCCCTTGACATCAAGGCAGCATTTGACAGAGTGTGGCATCAAAAAGCTCTAGTAAAACTAAAGTCAGTTGAAATCAGTGGGAAAACCTCCACTGGTTGGAGTCATACTTAGCATAAAGGAGGATGGTTGTGGTTGTTGGAGGCCAATCATCTCAGGACATCGCTGCAGGAGTTCCTCAGGGTAGTGTCTTAGGCCCAACCATTTTCAGCTACTTCATCAACGACCTTCCCTCCATCATAAGGTCAGAAAGGGATGTTCACTACTGATTATAGTGTTCAGTGCCATTCTCAACTCCTCAGATAATGAATGCAGCAAGATCTGGACAACATTCAAGCTTGGGCTGATAAGCGACAAGTAACATTCACACCACACAAATGCCAGGAATGAGCATCCACCCCTTGACATTCAACAGCATTACCATTACAGAATCCCCCAACATCAACGTCCTGTGGGTTACCATTGACTAGAAACTTATCTGGATCAGCCATATAAATACTGTGGCTACAAGAGCAGGTCAGAAATTGGGAATTCTGCGGTGAGTAACTCACCTCCTGACTGCCAAAGCCTTTCCACCATCTACAAGGACAAGTCTGGAGTATGATGGGAACTCTCCACTTGCCTGGATTGTAGCTCCAGCATTTGAGAAGCTTGGCACCATCCAGGACAAAGCAGCTTACTTGATTGGCATCCCATCCAACACCTTAAATATTCATTCCCTCCACCATCAGTGCACCATTGCTAGAGTGTATACCAGCTACAAGATGCGATGCAGCAAATCATCGAGGCTTCTTCAACAGCAACTCCCAAACCCGCAATCTGTACCACTTAGAAGAACAAGGGCAGCAGCTGCAAGGGAGCACCATCATCTGTAAGTTACCCGCCAAGTCACACCATTCCTGACTTGGAAATATATCACCGTTCCTTCATTGTCAATCAGTCAAAATCCTGGAACTCCCTCCATGATTGTTCACCACAGGGTCTGCAGAAGTTCAAGAAACAGCTTACCACCACCTTTTCAAGGGCAATTAGGGGTGGCCAATTAAAACTGGCCTTGCTAGTGATGCTCATATCCCATGAATTAATTAAAAAAAACAGGAAATTGCCTTGTATCGCCCTCTAGTGGCCAACAATTAATATAACACAAATTACATCAAGAAAATTATAGGCTTGTTTAACATGATAAGTAAGTCACTGTGAGATTCTGACTTTTTAGCATTACCCCTTGTTAGTATGACGAATCTCTCTCTTTGGCCTCCTTGTCTCGAGAGACAATCGGTAAGCGCCTGGAGGTGGTCAGTGGTTTGTGAGGCAGCGCGGCAGTATGACGAATGCATGCAAACAAAGTAAACCATTACGTATTATACTAAAAGTTGTGTATATGGCAGGCACTTCTATCCAGAAGACCTTACATTTTGTGTGTATGCCAACATTTAAAATTGAAACTCAGCCCATAAATATCTATAATGGGAAAACCCTATCTAAAAATAAACATTTCCTAGACTGCCAGTAGATGGCAATGTAGTGAGGTTTTGAAATTTCTGTCCCAACTTGTTTTTCTTCTCCACTTAAGGGTAAGTACTTCCCTTTTTAAAGCTTTAACTTATGGATACATAAACTTTTATTTGGCCTTCTGCTCATGTATTTGGTAAAATTGGGTACAGTAGTGAAATCATTATGACACTGGAGTAGAAACTCAGAGGTCTCGAGTTGAAAACATGCCATGGAAAGTTGTGAAATTGAATTCAACACACCTGGCAATTTGTAGCATAGCACCAGGAAAATGATTGGCTAGGCTAGATTGGCCATCCATTTTACACCCCACCTATTTTACTTTTCATGGAAAGTAAAATTGTGCAGTGGGTAAAATGGGCGGTCGATCCAATCCTGTGGGTTTCCCGCCGGGTGGTTAAAGTTAAATTACGCTTTAATATTATCCTCCTTGCTTCTCCGGATGCTAGCTTCATAAATAATGTGCCATCACTTATCTCCCTCAGTAAATTAGTAAATTGTCCTCCCCTTCACTGGATCTGCTGAAATAATTGCCAACTGCTCCATAAACAACTTAATGCTGCAGTCAATTGTAACATTGTCAATATTTATAAAGCAACATTTTCAATGAGAAACTGTAAGCAACATCATGGGACATTTATCAGTATATATAAAATAATACAGGGGTAAATTTACGTCTTCACCGCATGGATGGTAATCTGATACTGCAGATTGCCCACCTGTTGTAGAACCCATCTAGGTTTTATTCAAAATCAGATGGTTCTATAATGGGCGGGCAAAGCACTTCACTAGATTATCACCCAAGTGGTGAAAAGTTAAATTTATTCCAGTAAGTTTTAAAATTATTTGAGCTATAATCATTTGTTTATCTATAAAAATCAGAGTAAGTAGAACAACTCAAAATTGATTCAATCTACATGCAGAAAGCTGGTAAAAACTTGCATAGTGCCAGCTTGCCCCACTATTACCTTTGAGTCAGAAAGCCATCAATTAAAGCTGCACTACAGAACTTAAGGATATATGTGGAATATTGGAGGAGTGCTGCATTGTCAAAAGTGCCATCTTTCAGATGAACTGTTAAACTGCGGTCTCCGTCTTTCTGTTCAGGTGGATGTAAAAGATCTACTTGTGCTATTCAAAGTTGATCAAGGGAGTTCTCCTGTTGCACTGGTTGACGTTTATCAACCAACACCTCCGAAGATATTATTTGGTCATTTATCTCATTTCTGTTTGTTGGATCTTGCTTTGTGTGATTTGACTCCTGTGTTTGCCTACAGAACACTGCTTACAACTCTTCAACGTTTAATTTATTGGCTGAGATGATATGAAAGGTGCTGCACTAATGCAAGTTCTTTTTTCTGGAATGTTTAAATCAACCTTTTAGTTGAGGAAAGAGATGCTTGTCTACATTACTGCTGGCATTTTAAATTTTGATAAATGGTTCAACAAAAATACTTCAGTAACATTAGCCTAGACCTTGATAAGCAAGGGGGTGAAAGGTTATCGGGGGTAGGCGGGAATGTGGAGTCGAGGTTAAAATCTGATCAGCCATAATCTTGTTGAATGGTGGAGCAAGCTCAAGGGGCTGAATGGCCTACTCCTGCTCAAAGCCTTTAAACTATAGCTTTTCTTCCACAAGCATTGTTGCTATAGGAGGAAGTCAGCAATGTTTAGGAAATGTGTGGAGATATTTTAGCTGGAAAAGATCACAGCAATTTTTGCCATGAAAAGTAAGAAACGTGTGGCTTGATTTTCCCTACGGGGGCAAGAAACAGAAGTCAGTACCGTTTCCAGGTCCCGAACCCACCCCCGGGGTGTGGGGAGCTGTCACTAACTGGGACTTTCACGGAGGCATTCCCTTAATTGGCATGAAGACAGATTCTCTGTAATATTAAGGATAGTGGGTGGGCTATTGAAGTTGGAGGATCAATCAGAGCCCTTCCAGCTTAAAAGGAGCAGCAGGTTGTGATGGAAGGTAAGTAAAGAGAGAGCACTTCAACATGGAGGCACCATCTCACCAACTTTTTAAAAACCTTAATTAAAAATGGTTCTTGCAGCCTGGCCACCACTGTGGTGAGGGAATCCCCTCTACAGAGCGGCATGTGGCTGTTCTTGCATGCAGGCAGGCAGGGAGGGCCTCCAGGCCTACTTGGATCACTGCCCCTCCCCCAGCTTGCTGCCAGGTGCCCACCTCCAGGTATCTAAACTGGCCGCTGCTGGTGCAGGAAACTGGAGGCTGACTGGAAAATTTCAATCGGTCTCCTTTAATTGCACTTAATAAGGCTCTTAATGAACATAATCAGCTACCCATCATGAGGGGGCAGGTAGCTCTGGAGGTCCTGATCTCACCACTGCTAAAATGGCCGGCGTTGGGAATGGCATCGTGAAACTGGTATGCCAGCAGGCCCCATTCTCCTCCTTTCCTGCCCCCAGCGGGCCCTGAAGATTCAGCCCATGAAATGTGATGTTGTACATCATTCAAAGGTAAATTTTGTTTCAAAATTTAATATAAGACGCATTATAAAATGTACAACTACTTTAAGTACCTTGTGATGTTTGAAGTGCTATATAAATGCAAGTTGTTTAAAAAAACAACAATATGAAACAAAATATTTCACTATTAATGGTGGATTATAGAGATTTTACTTGTGCAAAAGATCATAAATGAGCCACTTATGGCTTAAGGGTCTTACTCAAATTTGCAATAATTTCCTTAACAGACATTATGTGGTGTCTTAAAAATAATAATTTCCCAATATCCATAGAACTCCCAATTCAAAGGATCAGTATATAACATAGCAGACTGCACAATGTATTAATGTAGTCTTTAACAGTTTGGCCTAGTTTAATGTGAAGCACAGCATGTACTACAGTTAAAATGAAAACAGGAATGCTGAGGAATATTAATAGCTGCTTTGAGAAACCTAATTAATATGCACATGCTGTATTTGGCAGAAAAGTTCCACTCAGTTACATCTGATAACAACACATTTATTTTTAGTAAATCTTGAGGTATGGGATGGTAAGGGGATGGTGGCATGGTGGTAAGGTTACCGGACCCGTAATCCAGTGGCCCCAGCTAATGCTCTGGGGACATGAGTTCAAATCCCACCGTGGCAGCTGGTGGAATTTAAATTCAATGAATTAATATATCTGGAATTAAACGCTAGTGAAACTCCTATAAAACTACCAGATTGTCTTAAAAACCCATCTAGTTCACTAATGTCCTTTAGGGAAGGAAAACTGATGTCCTTACCCAGTCTGGCCTATATGGGACTCCAGTCCCACAGCAATGTGGTTGATTCTGAACTGCCCTCTGAAATGGCCTAGCAAGCCACTCAGTTGTACCAAATCGCTACGGAAAAGTTGAAGAAGAATAAAACCGGACGGGACCACCCGGCATTGACCTAGGCACCAGAAACAATAAAAGTACATTCTGCCCTGTCAGCACTGCAACGTTCTCATGAAAATCTAAGGACTGGTGCCAAAGTTGGGAGAGCTGTCACACAGACTAGTCAAGCAACAGCCTGACATAGTCATACTTACTGAATCATACCTTACAGCCAATATCCCAGACACCTCTGTTACTATCTCTGGGTATGTCCTGTCCCACCGGAAGGACAGACCCACCAGTGGTTGTGGCACAGTGGCATACAGTCAGGAGGGAGTTGCCCTGGGAGTTCTCAACATTGACTCAGGACCCCATGACGTCTCATGGCATGAGATCAAACATGAGCAAGGAAACCTCCTGCTGATTACCACCTACCACCCTCCCTCCACTGATGAATCAGTACTCCTCCATGTTGAACACCACTTGGAAAAATGTACTCTGGGTGGGGGACTTCAATGCCCATCACCAAGAATGACTCGATAACACCACTACTGACCAAGCTGGCTGAGTCCTGAAGGACATATCTGCCAGACTGGGCCTGCGGCAGGTGGTGAGGGAACCAATAAGAGGTTAAAACCTGCTTGACCTCGTCCTCACCAATCTACCTGTCATAGATGTATCTGTCCATGCCAGTACCAGTAGGAGTGACCATTGCACAGTCCTTGTGAAGACAAAGACCTGATTTCACACTGAGGATATCGTCCATCATGTTGTGTGATAGTACTACTGTGCTAAATGGGATAGATCCAGAACAGATCTAGCAACTCAAAACTGGGCATCCATGAGGTGCTGTGGACCATCAGCAGCAGTAGAATTGTATTCAGCCACAATCTATTACCTCATGGCCTGGCTCTACAATTAGCATCAAGCTGGGGGACCAAGCCTGGTTCAATGAGGAGTGCAGGAGAGCATGCCAGGAGCAGCACCACGCATATCTAAAAATGAGATGCCAACCTGGTGAAGCTACAACAGAGGACTGTTTGCATGCTAAACAGAGGAAGCAGCATGCGATAGACAGAGCTACGCAATCCCACAACCAATGGATCAGATCTAAGCTCTGCAGTCCTGCCACATCCAATCATGAATGCTGATGGACAATTAAACAACTATGCAGGAGGTGGCTCCACAAACACCCGCATCCTCAATGATGGAGGAGCCCAGCACATCAGTGCAAAAGACAAGGCTGAAGCATTTTCATCCATCTTCAGCCAGAAGTGCTGAGTGGATGATCCATCTGGGCCTCCTCCTGAGGTCTCCAGCATCACAAAGGCCAGTCTTCAGCCAATTCGATACACTCTGCATGATATCAAGAAACAACTGAAGGTACTGGATACTGCAAAGGCTATGGGCCCTGACAACATCCTGGCAGTAGTATTGAAGACTTGAGCTCCAGAACTAGCCACACCCCAAGCCAAGCTGTTCCAGTACAGCTACAATACTGACATTTACCTGACAATGTGGAAAATTGACGGGTATGTCCTGTCCACAAAAATCAGGACAAATTCAGTCCGGCCAATTACCACCCCATTAGTCGACTCTCGTTCATCACCAAATTGATGGAGGGAGTTGTCGACAGTTCTATCAAGCGGCACTTACACAACAATAACCTTCTCACTGTCGCTTAGTTTGGGTTCCACCAGGGCCAATTGGCTCCAGACTTCATTACAGCCTTGGTCCAAATATGGAGAAAAGAACTGAATTCAAGAAGTGAGGTGGAAGTGATTGCCCTTGACATCAAGGCAGCATTTGACTGAGTGTAGCATAAAGGAGCCCTAGCAAAACTAGAATCAATGGGACTCAAGAGGAAATCTCTCCACTGGTTGGAGTCATACATAGTACAAAGGAAGATGGTTGTGGTTGTTGGAGGCCAAACATCTCAGTCCCAGGACATCGCTCCAGGAGTTGCTCAGGGTTGTGTGCTGGGCCCAACCATCTTCAGCTGCTTCATCAATGACGATCCCTCCATCATAAGATCAGAAGTGGGGATGTTCGCTGAGGATTGCACAATGTTCAGTACCATTCATGACTTTCCAGAAACTGAAGCAGTCTGTGTCCTTATGCAGCAAGACCTGGACAACATTCAGGCTTGGGCTGATAAATGGCAAGTAACACTCATGCTACACAAGTGACAGGCAATGACAATATCCAACAAGAAAGAATCTAACCATCTCCCCTTGACATTCAATGGCATTATAACGCTGAATCCCGCACTATCAACATCCTGGGGATTACCGTTGACCAGAAACTTAACTGAATGATCCATATAAATACTTTAGCTACAAGAGCAGGTCAGAGACTGGGAATTCTGTGGTGAGTAACTCACCTTCTGACTCCCCAAAGCTTGTCTGGCATCTACAAGGCACAAGTCAGGAGTATGATGGAATACTCTCCACTTGCCTTGATGAGTGCAGTTCCGACAACAGTCAAGAAGCTCAAGGGGCGGCACAGTGGCGCAGTGGTTAGCACCGCAGCCTCACAGCTCCAGCGACCCGGGTTCAATTCTGGGTACTGCCTGTGTGGAGTTTGCAAGTTCTCCCTGTGTCTGCATGGGTTTCCTCCGGGTGCTCCGGTTTCCTCCCACATGCCAAAGACTTGCAGGTTGATGGGTAAATTGGCCATTAGCAATTGCCATTAGTATTGGTAGGGAAATATAGGGACAGGTGGGGATGTGGTGGGAATATGGAATTAGTGTAGGATTAGTATATAATGGGTGGTTGATGGTCGGCACAGACTCGGTGGGCCGAAGGGCCTGTTTCAGTGCTGTATCTCTAAACTAAACTAAACTAAACTAAACCATCCGGGACAAAGCAATCCAATTGATCAGCACTCCATGCACCATCTTAAATATTCACTCCCTGCACCACTGATGCACAGTGGCAGCAGTGTGTTCAATCTACAAGATGCACTGCAGCAACTCACCAAGGCTCCTTTGACAGAACCTTTCAAATCTGCGATCTCTACCACTTAGAAGGACAAGGGCAGCGGTCATGTGGGAACTCCACCATCTGCAAGTTCCCCTCCTAGTCACACATCATCCTGACTTGGAACTATATCGCCGTTCCTTCACTGTCGCTGGGTCAAAATCATGGAACTCCCTTCCTAACAGCACTGTAGGTGTACCTACACCTCAAGGACTGCAGTGGTTCAAGAAGGCAGCTCACCGCCACCTTCTCAAGGGCAATTGGGGATGAGCAACAATTCCTGGCCTAGCCATTGACGCTTACATCCCATGAAAGGATTAAAAAAAAGACTATGTTCATTTTAGACTCAACAGTCACTCAAATGTAACATGGCACATTTCAGAATCTATTACTATTTAACTTGCTATTTCATAATGAGTGTGAATAGCACTATTCTATCGGTTTATATTTATTTGTGCATAATTTTATAAACACATCTGAGTCTTTGCTTAAACCAAGGGCAACACATTCAGCTAAAATGGAATCAGCTCAACCGCCAAGGCAAATGCAATACAGTGCAAGTGTTTTGTTCTGTGGAACAAAATGGTATTAACTTCTCACAGTCTATTACTTTGCAAAATATATGGCTCTGCAAATGTTGAGCTTTAATTCTGCACTAGATGCTGTTGGAAAATGAGTGCCCAGTGCAGTGAAATAAGTAAAGTGCAGTAAACATTCTTGAGACTTTTTTCCCACTGGAAAGGCGCAGATAAAATCAGTCTGTTTTGCTGGATTCCATTATCGCTAAGAACAGAAATCCATTTTTTTACTAAAACATTGCTTTTCGCTTTGCACTTAAATCTTAAATCTAAAGCAATTGCTAGTTGGTTGTATTTTCACTAATACTTGATTTAGTTGATCTTTTGTGAATATAATGAAGAAGTTCATATCAAGCCAGATCTTAGTTGGTCTCTTGGCTGGTCTATTCCCTGTGCATAATAACAATAACTTATATTTATATAACACCTTTAATGCCATAAAAAGTCTCAAGGCATTACAAAGGAGCGAATATCAAACAAATGTAACACCAAGCCAAATAGAGAGATGTTAGGACAGATGAACAAAAGAGGTTGGTCAAAGAGGTTGGTTTTGAGGAGCATCTTACAGCAAGATAGAGAGGTAAAGTGGAAAGGAATTCCAGAGCTTAGGCCCTAGGTGGCTGAAAGCTTCCGGTTTTGTGGGGGGGACTTTTGAAGCAGGCTGCAGGACCAGGTAGGTCTGATCCCCAACTCCAGTAGCAGTCCAATTTTGGACTCTGGGGTCTTTATATGGGAAATAGGGGTCTGATGGGAGGTGGGAGGAAGCACTACTGCTCTACCTGGCCCACAAGATGTGCTGTAAAGGCACTTAGCTTCTCCCCAAAGCTGTGTTTTTTTAAAAATTCTTTCATGGGATGTGGGGTGTCACTGGCAAGGCCAACATTTATTGCTCATCCCTAATTGCCCTTGAACTGAGTAGCAGCCGATCCTTCCCTAAAGGGCATTAGTGAACCAGACAATCACCATTACTGAGACTAGCTTTCAAGTCCAGATTTTTAATTAATTACTTGAATTTAACACCAGCTGCTGTGGTGGGATTTGAAGCCACATCCCCAAAGTATTAGCCTGGGGTTCTGGATTACTAGTTCAGTGACATTAGCACTCTTGCCACCATCTCCCCTTGTCTGTTTTCACCTTCCTTCAGCTGTCAGGAATCCTGAGGCGTGGGAAACCACAGATCACAGTTAAACCTGTAAAACATGTTAAATCAGAGGCTGCGATCCTCATTAAAATATTTAAATCGCAATCCTGTCCGTTCCTTGTACTGCCCCCATTAGGGGGGTCGGGTTTGAGATTTTTAAAATTTTAACCTTTGACTCATCCCAATCCACCCATTTTCGAGTGTTAAAATCCAGCCCATACTATCAGATTACAAGAGAACTGGTGAAATGGGGAGACACATGGCTGATGAAATTTAATGCAGGGAAGTGTGGCATGATGCATTTACGAGGAAGAATGAGTAGCGACAATATAAACTAAATGGTATAATTTTAAAGGGAGTGTTGGGGTAGAGAGACCTAGGAGTTCACAGACACAAATTTTTGAAGGTGGCAGTGCAAGGTAATAAAACTATTAAGGAAATGGATTCCTTGGCTTTATAAACAGACGAATAGAGTATAAAACTAAGGAAATTATGTTAAACCTTTATAAATCCGTGCTTAAACTTCAGCTGAAGTATTGGAGAGGATTCTGTGAGACAGGATTTATGATTATTTGGAAAAGCATAGTTTGATTAGAGTTAGTCAGCATGGCTTTGTGAGGGGGAGGTCATGCCACATCTTCTTTGAAGATGTGACAAAACACATTGATGAAGGAAGAGCAGTGGATGTGGTGTATATGGATTTTAGCAAGGCGTTTGATAAGGTTCCCCATGGTAGGCTCATTCAGAAAGTAAGGAGGCATGGGATACAGGGAAAGTTGGCTGTCTGGATACAGAATTGGCTGGCCCATAGAAGACAGAGGGTGGTTGTAGATGGAAAGTATTCAGCCTGGAGCTCGGTGTTCCGCAGGGATCTGTTCTGGGACCTCTGCTCTTTGTGATTTTTATAAATGACTTGGATGAGGAAGTGGAAGGCTGGGTTAGTAAGTTTGCCGATGACACGAAGGTTGCTGGAGTTGTGGATAGTGTGGAAGGCTGTTGTAGGTCGCAACGGGACATTGACAGGATGCAGAGCTGGGCTGAGAAGTGGCAGATGGAGTTCAACCTGGAAAAGTGTGAAGTGATTCATTTTGGAAGGTCGAATTTGAATGTGGAATACAGGCTTAAAGACAGGATTCTTGGTAGTGTGGAGGAACAGAGGGATCTTGGGGTCCATGTCCATAGATTGCTCAAAGTTGCCACCCAAGTTGATAGGGTTGTTAAGAAGGTGTATGGTGTGTTGGCTTTCATTAACAGGGGGATTGAGTTTAAGAGCCGCGAGGTTATGCTGCAGTAGGGCGGCACAGTGGCGCAGTGGTTAGCACCGCAGCCTCACAGCTCCAGGGACCCGGGTTCGATTCCGGGTACTGCCTGTGTGGAGTTTGCAAGTTCTCCCTGTGTCTGCGTGGGTTTTCTCCAGGTGCTCCGGTTTCCTCCCACAAGCCAAAAAGACTTGCAGGTTGATAGGTAAATTGGCCATTATAAATTGTCACTCGTATAGGTAGGTGGTAGGGAAATATAGGGACAGGTGGGGATGTTTGGTAGGAATATGGGATTAGTGTAGGATTAGTATAAATGGGTGGTTGATGTTCGGCACAGACTCGGTGGGCTGAAGGGCCTGTTTCAGTGCTGTATCTCTAATCTAATCTAATCTAATCTCTATAAAGCCCTGGTTAGACCACACTTGGAATATTGTGTTCAGTTCTGGTTGCCTCATTATAGGAAGGATGTGGAAGCTTTAGAGAGGGTGCAGAGGAGATTTACCAGGATGCTGCCTGGACTGGAGGGCATGTCTTACGAAGAAAGGTTGAGGGTGCTAGGGCTTTTCTCATTGGAACGAAGAAGGATGAGAGGTGACTTGATAGAGGGGTACAAGATGATGAGAGGCATAGATAGAGTGGATAGCCAGAGACTTTTTCCCAGGGCGGAAAGGGCTATCACCAGGGGGCATAATTTTAAGGTGATTGGAGGAAGGTTTCGGGGAGATGTCAGAGGTAGGTTCTTTACACAAAGAGTGGTGGGTGCGTGGAATGCACTGCCAGCGGTGGTAGTAGAAGCAGATACATTAGGGACATTTAAGCGACTCTTGGATAGGTACATGGATGATAGTAGAATGAAGCGTATGTAGGTAGTTTGATCTTAGAGTAGGTTAAAGGTTCGGCACAACATCGTGGGCCGAAGGGCCTGTACTGTGCTGCACTGTTCTATGTTCTATGTATCCATTTCTGGGCATCATACTTTAGGAAGGATATCAAGGTCTGAGAGAGAGTGCAGAATGGTACCAGGGTTTTCACAGAATCACACAATTATTACAGCACAGAAGGAGGCCTTTCAGCCCATCATGTCTACACTGGCTCTCCAAATGAGCAATTCATCTTGTGCCATTCCCTGCCTTCTCCCTGCAACCCTGCGCATTCTTCCTTTTTAGATAACAGTCTAATTCTCTTCTGAATGCCTCCATTGAATTTGCCTGCACTACACTTTCAGGTAGTGCATTCCAGACCTTAGCCATTCGCTGTGTGAAAATGTTTTTCATCATGTCGCTTTTGCTTCTTTTGCCAATTACTTTAAAATTGTGCCCTTTCATTCTCGATCCTTTCACGAGTGGGAACAGTTTCTCCCTTTCTACTCTGTCTAGACCCCTCATTATTTTGAATACCTCTATCAAATCACCTCTCAGCCTTCTCTTCAAGGAAAACAGTCCCAACTTCTCCAATCTATCTTCATAACTGAAGTTCCTCATCCCTGGAACCATTCTCGTGAATCTTTTCTGCACTCTCTCCAATGCTTTCACATCTTCCCTAAAGTGCAGCACCCAGAACTGGATGCAGTACTTCAGCTGAGGCTGAACTAGTGTCTCATGTAAGTTCAACATAACCTTCTTGCTCTTGTTCTCTATGCCCCTATTAATAAAGCCTAGGATACTGTATACTTTATTAACTGCTCTCTCAACCTGGATATATATATATATATAAAAAGGAAGCTGTTATCTTCAGAGTAGAGAAGGTGAAGTGGAGATGTGCTCGAGATGTTCGAAATTATAAGGACTTTTGACAGATTAAGGATGGTAGGTGGGTTGGTAACCAAAGCTTGCAGATTTAAGATAATTGACAAAAGAACCAGAGGGGAGATAAGAGGCCTCACCCCTTCCTATCACTATAACCTCCTCCAGCCCTACAACCCTCTGTGCTGTTCCAATTCTAGCCTCTTGCGCTCCCCAATTTTAATCACTCCATCATTGTGCCTTCAGCTGTCTCAATCCTAAATTCTAGAATTCCCTCCCGAGACCTTTCCGCTTCTCCATCTTTCTCTGCTCCTTTAAGACACACCTGAAGACTTACCTGTTTGACCAAGCCTTTGGTCATCTGTCTTAATATCTCCTTATGTGGCTTGGTATTTCAAAGCACTCCTCTGAACCACCTTGTGATATTTTCCTAGATCAAAAACCCTATAAAATTACTTGTTGTTATACAAAGGTTAAAATACCTTGCAATACGCTCTGGCCCCTTCTTGCAAGAATACAATCACATATCACCTTAGAATTAAATTTAAAGCAGTTTTGGTGTAGTGTACGCTGTAACACTGGGACTTTCTTTGCTATTAGTTTCATGTCTACATTTATTCTCAGGCAGACTCCAGTTAATTTAAGAAAATGGACTGCAGAAACAAAATGTTTTTAAATGGGATATACAGGACTTAAGATGAAGTTTGTGATAAAATATAATTTGTGAGAATTGCCATAAGTCTAGTATTCTGATGTTAAGTAGCCTTGCAATATGGAAAATTAATATTTTCGCTTTTGTTTTTAGCAAATCTAGATAAAGAAGATTCAACCATCATGCCAATGAAATTTATTTCAAAAGGGCCAGGTCGATACCCTTGTCAGATTCTGTTACGGTCCTCATGTGATATACGTTTGTATAACATTACATGTGTGGTAAATCCTGAAGACAACTTTGAGACTGAGTTGGAAATTGCTGCTTCCACTCACCAATCTGCCATCAAAAATATTCCTGTGGTAAGTGTTGAAAATGTAGGCTAGATTTACCAAAATTCAACATCACTCAGCTGTTTTACTTCCTCACTGCAGAAACTAATGTATTCATTCTCCAATAGCAAATACATTCAAAAGTAGAATTCCTGTAATAGAGATTTACCATTTCAGCTCACTACCTTCTAATCAAGTAATAGTTTAGTTTGAGCATAGCAGAAATAGGTAAACCATATTGTGGGCATATCTGGAAGACTCGCCTGTTTAATCAGACAAAAAAAAAATCGAATTTCCATTAAATAGTTCATACTGTTATCACGTTATATTCTAATTACTAAAACTATTTATTTGATTTAATTGGAAGTGTACATTTTAAGTGTGAATTTTCTGAACCGGCATTGTGCGACAAATATCTTCTCAGTTCTTGCACACTTTTCAGTACAAGTCTGATTACCTATTCCAAAGTTCCAGTCCTTGCCTGTGGGAAAGATTTTATGGGATTTTTTTTATTTCATTTCTGCCAGATTCATTTATTGTTTTTGAAATTAAGGTGAAGTCTTAGAAGTCTCTAAAATGAGTTAAGAATGGTGTACATTCTGAATAGAAGAGTCTTGAAATTTGTCCTGTTGATAATTTTAGCAAAAACAAAATCCCAATTTGCCCACTTACTGGGTAAAAATTTCAACATCAGTAGGTTCCCACTCTGCAACTGTTTAAACTCATGGGGAAAAGAAAGTGTAAAAAAGATAGTGTTTCTCATAACCTCAGCACATACCAACATGCTTTACAGCCACTGAAGAACACTTGGGGCTGAATTTTATTTGGGCGTCACTGCGCTGCACGGCAGCACCCTTTAAACTTAGCGGGGTGCCCACATTCAGCGACCGGCACAGAGCCCCCACGATATTATGCAAAGAAGCTTATTAGCATCATAGCGCTGAGCTGCCCTCCCCATATTATGTGGGGAGAGGTGGGACATTTGGCGTAGTGAGAGACCTTTTGACAGTTGTGCAGCAGGTCCCGGGGCCCTATTTTAAGCGCCTCAGCACCTACTTCCTGACAGCTGTCAAAAAATACTTACCTGACTGCTGAAGAGTGGGGCTGCTGGCAATCTGGCAGCAAAGCAGAAAGTGCTGCAGAAATCCAGCAAGTCAGGCAGCATCTGTGGAGGGAGAAGCAGAGTTAACTTATCCAAATTCACAGACCTGAAAGTTAACTCTGCTTCTCTCTCCACAGATGCTGTCTGACCCACTGAGTTACCCCAGCACTTTCTGCTTTGCTGCCACATACTTACCCAGCTGTGTCCTAATGTCCTGTGAAGTTGCAATCCTCTTCTCCCACTCAAGTGTAACATTCCTTCTTATTGGCATGCCGCACCTGGGTGAATAATCTTAATTTTGCATCATTCCAGGACGTGATACTTAAATATACCATAAAAGGTATTACAGAAGTTTACAGACAACACACTGACATAAATGGGAATGCACAGGTGTCACAACAATGTAAATACGTCTTTCACTAAATGTTCCTCACCAACATGTGTGTCCTTTTCTCTGTGTAAATGATGTGTGCCAGAATGTAGTGCCAATGTCACATCCCTTTGCACTGTTGGCCCTTCAGGAGAGCCAATGTATGCAATAACATCATTGCCATGCCACCATTACTCATGAGCGTCTCCACAGGTGCAGTGACATGGACATTGGCTCAGTCAGCTGCTGCCTCTAATGGTTTACACAGGGATGCTGCAGATGTGGACTGGTGCACAGCAGGTGAGCGAGGGTGATGTGTGGCTTGCAGTGCTCATGTTGGTTCCTATGGAGCAGACAGCCTTTGTCTGAAAAGCCACTGCCGTACATCCCTAGCTCACTGCTAGCCCTGCATGCAGAGCCTGGATGCCATCTGTCCTCCCATGCATCTTTCATGTTGTAGGCCTTCAGCATCCTCATAGTCTAAGGAGGAACCCTGTTGACGTCTCTCCTCATCATGCCAGGCCTGGCCCCTATTGGGTGTGTAGTTGTGCACAGCAGCAAAGAAAGGAGCTAGCCTTTTCAGCCCGTAGTACAGGGCATCACCCTATCCATCCAGGCATTGGAAGTGCTCTTTCAGCATGACGATCTCCTGCTCAATGGTGGGTCTTGTAGCTCAGTGGCTGACATTGTATCTCTCCTCTTCAGCAGTGGTGGGTCTCTCATGGGTTTTGGGAGCCATGTCTGCAAAGGATAGCCCTTATCTCCAAGAAGCCACCCCTCCAGCTGAGGTAGTTCAGTGAGCAGTTGGTGCAAGTCCCAGGTGTTATGACAGCTGCCTGAGAAGCAGTCACAGATTTGCATGAAGCATCTGTGGTGATCACATACCAGCCTCACCTAAATTGAGAGGATTCCTTTAATGGTGACGTCGGCAGGTGGTAGCCTGGCGGGAGGCCTGATGGCCACATGAGTTCAGTCTATGAACATTACAACCTATGGTTCTCTGGTAATGGTGCCGGAACCGATGGCCCTCTGGGCCTGGCTGTGAGAATCCATCCTGAAGTGGACGTAATCACTGGCTGTCCAGTGCAGGGCATCGGTGACCTCCCTGATGCAGCGGTGCGCTGCTGACTGTGTGACCCCACAGAGGTCTCTGGTGTGCCCCTGAAAAGCTGCAGAGGCATCAAGCTTGAGAACCGCTGCCACCGTGAGGAACAAAGGCATAGGATGTCCACCGAAGCCCATGGGCTGCAGGTCATCATTGAGCAGGGCACAGAGACATGTCATCATCCTCTGACACTGGTACTCTGACATCTGATGGCATGTCATGTGGGGCCTGTAGATGCACGGCAATCAAAATGGCGAGCTCCCCTAGGGGGCTGCTGCTCACGACCGGGGGCCTCTACGTGGATCACCCCTTCCTGTTGATATTGGCTCTGGAGCATATGGATCCTCAGGAGCATAGGATCACACAATGTAGGATGAGCCATACCTATTTCCATGTGATAAATAATGTTAAACCTTCCATGTATTCGAAGGTTCCTAACAGGGCAGGGATTGGTGTAGACAGGTCCATCAGATGCTTTCATGGATCAACTATGTGGTGTGCCATGGCATTGCCCATCTTGGCCAACACTGAGTGGCACAGCATGACCACATCAAGATCCTACCAGCTGAATCGATTTCCCCCACCATCCATAAAACCTTAACGCTCCTACCCTTTCTGGCACCCTCCCCACACACAGGGTGACTAGAGTGCCATTGCTCCTTCACAAACACAAACCAACGCAGAGTGTACACTGTTTACGGAGAGAAGGTGCACAGTACCTCCCTTCAGGCCTGCAGAGCTTTCCCTCCAATGATCCTGGACCCTCTCCTTTCTCCCTTCCAGTATGCAGAGTGATACCCCTGAATATCCCCCTTCTCTCGTCCCTTCTAGTATGCAGAGTGAGACCCCTGTACTCCCTCTCCCTCCTCCCTTTAAGAATGCAGAGTGATACCCCTGTGTATCCCCCCTCCTCCCTTCCAGTATGCAGAGTGAGACCCGTGTAATCCCCCTCCCTCCTCCCTTTAGAATGCAGAGTGAGACCCCTGAAAAGAAATTTACCTTCTGTCGTGAAACCTTCTGCCTCTGAGGACCTGCCTGCTTTTCAAATCGTGAACAGGACAGTATGTGAAGGCTGCTCGTTCAGTGAAAAATCCGGAAGTGTCCATGGAGAGGTGGCGGGCTGCATAATCTGCAAAGGTAAGTACCGTTTAACATATTGTAATTAGGGTGCTGCCACCTTGTGGCGGGGGGCCCGCACCGAGGTACCCCCGTCGCCGGTAATTTGCGGCGGGCCCTTCTCAATATCGTGGGTCACGGTGGGCCTCTCCCCGCAGTATTTTACCGGCTCCCGCGCTGCAATCCGTAGTGTTGAAGGGCTGGTAAAATTCAGCCCTTGAAGTGTAGTCACTGTTGTACTGTAGGAAATGGGTCCTTTTCCTGTAATTACTCCAAATACACATAGCTGTCAGCCAAATTTACTGAGTAGTTATCTACCAACAAATGTCGTAGTTTGAGTCTGAGGCCAGAACTTTCTGAGCTGCTGCATTGCACCTTACATTCCAATTAATGGATAACTTGAGAGGCAGACTGTAATCGCATATTGTCCATGGTCTGCTGTCCAAATCTGCCACATGCAGTTTTAATTTTCCACTCTGCCATCAGATATCAAGATGATGCTGTTGTACAAGGAGCCCTTGCTTTGGGAGCAGGTTGAGGAGATGCTGAGACATTTTGAAAGAGGATTTTTTAACCATGTATGGTGCACTAAAACAGTAGATGTCACTGACTGCCCACAGGCAAAATTGTTTTAGCTGCATGCACTAATTTTAATAGAAAACACTTCACACAATGCAGGTAAACATACTTCATTAGTATGTTTAAACCATTCAGTGTGTGAAACTTGCAGTCTATCTTTTACCAAAGTTTGAAATTCTGGTTTGTATTTATCAGACAGAGGTTAGCTTACTGCAGTGTCTAGATTTTTGTCCAGCAGTTGCAAGTAGCATTTTAGCTGCAGCAGAATGATTGCCAACAATATCGATTTGCACAACAAGACGTGCCAGACCTACCCCTGCTCTCCATCTTGACCATGGTTGGATGCAGCTCACTTTTTGCCATAATGTTCCCTATTGTAGTTCTTTATTCGTTTGACATGCTTTCTTATACTGACCTGTAACAATTATTCTGATTGGTTGAGCTGACGACAATGATAGCTACACACAATGTCATTGTTGTTTCCATAGTGCAGAAATCTGGCATTTTCACCATGTTACACACCTTTTTAGCTGATAATCAATAAGCAGTATCCAAGGAAGTAAAGCATAGACATACATGTGGATAGTGATTAATGTATTGGACCACATTGCACTAAATATAAAAATAAAAATACCTATTTATGGCATTCATAGGCCAGGAAAACCTATTACCAAAGTTGGTTAATTGGTTAATTATGCATTCTACTGCAGGTTATCAGAGAGAGAAGCATTAACAGGAATCAATGGCAATTACACAAGATTAATAACTACTAAGTGAATCGTATTTCAATAGTGCTGAAATCCAGAATTTTCACCCATGTTAGACACCTTTTTAGCTGATAATCAATAAGATGTAACTGAGAAAGTAAAGCGCATACGCATTCGAGAGTAGAGACACACTCTACTTCTCATCTTACCATTTTGCCAACAAATGTATACAAAGTACATATACTTATGCCATAAAAATGAGTATTGAAATAAGATGCCCAACAACAAGGTCTATTACTCATTTTTAAATTTACTAGTGAAAGTACAAAGAGCCACATCTGGATTCCCCATTAGCCACATGTGGAAAGTGACTGATGAACAACATTGCACATTCCAGATAAATGTTGCTTTTGAAGGAATTTGTAATGTTGGGAAATAGAGCAATCAACCAAATACGGATTCATGTTATTCTTTACATTTGATTTCTAAGATTGACTTTGAAAGGTCAGTTTTGGACACTGATCTACAGATGTATCCCTTCCTTTATCATCATTATTAGATGAGAATCAACAAGTATGTAGAAGAAGCGGATAGAGGTTCTGAAATTCCATGCAGTAAGTTGTGGTAAATTTACATAGATTTGGCTGGAGTTGTACCCAGCAATGCTTTAAAATGGGATTATTATGCTAAAGGTGCTTGGAAGTTAGTGTGCAGCATTTGAGAAGCCATGTTTGCCTGGTTCCATTCTTATCTGTCCTGTCATGGCCAGAGGATCTCTTGCAATGGCATCTCTTCTAGCTCCCTCACTGCTACCTCTGGAGATCCCAAAGTATATTTCCTTGGCCTCCTCCTATTTCTCATCAACTTGATGTTCCTCGGCACCATTATCCGAAAACATGATGTTAGAATCCACATGTACGCTGACCACACTCAGCTCTACCTCACCAATACTTCTTTTGACCCCCTCCACTACCTCTAATTTGTCATACTTCTTGTCTGGCATTCAGTATTTTCTGAGCAGAAATTGCCTCCAATTAAATATTGGGAAGACCGAAGCCATTGCCTTGGTTCCCTGGCATAGACTGCATTTCCTATCCATCAACTCTATCGCACTGTCTGAGGCTGATCCAGGCTGTTCACCACTTCAGTGTCCTCTATGACCCTGCGCTGAGCTTCCGACCCCATATCTTCTCTATCGCTAAGATTGCCTACTTCCATACCCATAATACTGCTCATCACTGACTCACTTGGTTGGCTTCCAACGTTGCATCCTTCATAAACTTGAGCGCATCCAAAATTCTTGCCCATATTCGAACTTGCACCAAGTCCCATTTACCCATCATCTCTGTACTTGCTGACCTACATTGGCTCCTGATCTGGCAATGCCTTGAATTTAAAATGCTCATCCTTATCTATAAATCCCTCAGTGGCCTTGCACCACCCTATATCTAGGGAGCAGAGGATGAGGAAGAGAGGAAGAAGAAGACGTTGATGGGGAGAAGGGATGGAACTTATGTTTCATTGAGTATAAAGATGATGAAGGGAAGGAGGATGATGATGATAATGACAACAAACACAAAAAAACAGCGGAATAGTGAATGTTTAGTGGGTGAGGAATGACACTTTCCCAGTGCAAGCTGAGGAGAAGTCTGCCCAAGACTTTGGAGGTGTGGAACCCAGAACTCACGGGTGTTCACCTGAAAAGTTGAGTATGCCTAAGGATGCTTGAGAAATATTACACTTTGGTGCAGACCCTAAAGTTAATCTCTGAGAATATGTGGCAACTGAGCCTACAGCTATCATTTGTAGAACCATCATGGAAACAGCCAGAGACCAATGATGCCATTTTCTGCACAAAAATACAGACTGCAGCCCTGATGGTGGTAAGGGACAAGTAGAAACTACCCTGTGTTTCAGACCCTGGTGGCTGAGATTCAGGCTGCTGTGTGTTAAGGCTTTCAGGATAGACCAGATAGCCCTCTAATAAGTGGAGGCACAGATCCAAAGTCCAGTGGAATGGTGATAGATGGAACAGACCAACCTGTGGCTGCTGTCTCTCAGGGCATCAACAAGCTGCCTGGGCACAAGCTTCTTCCCAAGAGCCAGCTGCTGTGAAAGAAGAACCAAATCAATGTAATTAACTTTTCATCAGACAGTAGAAGACAGCCACCTCTGGTAATACTGGTCCTTAAGTTACACTTAGAATGGGAGAAAACAAGGCATGTTCAGCCACCTAGGGGAAGCACAATGTCAGGAAAGAGTAGGTTGTCTTCTGTTCACTTTGGATTTTGTGGTACTAAAACAGAATGTGCCCTTATGTCATGCTCTATTACTCAAGGTGTCGTGCAGGAAAAGTGTCCTTATTTTATGCTGATTTATCAATTAGGTAATTATTATTGGCATTGTTATGCAGGTTCAAAGAGGTCTGATGTGATTTCATGTTCTAGGATGGGTACTGGATTGAAGGATTAGTCCTTTATTTGAAGATAGGTAGAAGGCAATGGTAACAAAGGTGGAAGGTGTTAAAAAGTGAAGACTTCAGTGATCAGTTGTGATCTCATGCCCTTTGCAGGAGTCCTTGGAGTGATAGATGATCATGCTGATGCTCTCCAAAGCAGGTAGGGGCATCTCTAAGACAAGACCTTTGCGGATGGCAAGCTGTGCAAGACATAGCAAGTAACAACAATGCAAGTCATATGAGCCACTGAAGAACTATCAAGGCAGTGCAAGCACTCATTTTAAGACTGCAATGGTGCTCTTGACCACTTTGGTAGAAACAATGTAGTGCTGTACTGCTGCTTTATGCACAGCTCTAAGTGGGTTCATTATCCATGGGATCAAAGGTACACTTTGTCACCCAGAAACCATACTGACAGTATTTTCTCCCTTGAAGAGCTTTGAGAAGGTAGAATTCAGAAGGATGAATACTTGGTGAGAACTTGCAGGATTGTTTGCATGTTGTCACACACAATCTGCACATTTAGGGAATGGAAGCATTTTTATTTGCAAAGCTGAGGGAGTTCACTAGGAGTTTGCAAAGCCACTACCCTGAACCTTGGGACAGCCAGCAACTCCATAAAACTGGAGGACCCTAACTCAGTGCTCCCTTTCTGTGCTGCCAAAATGATTGAATTTCCCAACTCTCCTGAAAAGTGCATTCATCACCTGATGAAACAAATTGTTTGGGTAAGGATGTTTGTCAACATTTTAGTAGAACACAAAAATCTTTAAAGAATAATGTTCAACATGTAACACAAATACATATCTGAGATCAGCAGGTTCAGTCTAAAAATGTGATCCGAAATGGATTAAGAAACATTAAAAAGTGAAATAAAGAGGAAAAATAATAATTACAAATCATACTGGGAGGAAGGAGAAGGGACTTGTTGGATGAATATAGGAAAATACAAAACATGTTAGAAGGGTAATGAGAGGAAATCTTGAGAGATCGAGAAAAAAGCATAGCTGCAGAGGTAAAACAACAATAAAACATTCAGCACTACAATAGCAGAGGGAGGAATGTGAGAATATTAAAAGATGCAAATAGTTTGAACTGAAAACCAGCACAAAGGACTAAAAATTCTGAATGATTACTTCTTCAAAGTATTATTAAGAGAATGAAAATGCCCTTCCAAAGGAAGAATACCAAGGAAAAATTTAGAAATTTGATATAAATGAGATGGAATTTCCAGATGTGTAGAGAATCATACAGAACGGGGCTATTCGACCTATCGGGTCTGTGCTGGCTCTTTGAAAAAGCTATCCAATTAGTCCCAGTCCTCTGCTCTTTCTCCTTGGCCTGCAAATTTTTCTAATGTGGCATTATATTAAAAGACAAAACAGACACAGGCAAGTAATGACCTTTTAGTTTGACTTCAGTTCCATGTAAAATAATGAAATTGATTATCAGAAATAAGGATTTTTTAGTATTATTTATTATTATGCTCTGCCATTCAATAAGATCATGCCTGATCTGAGCTTGACCTCAACTCCATTTTCGTGCTTGTTCCCCATATAGTTCAAGAATCTGTCTATTTTAGCATTGAATATGTTCAATGACTCAGCCTCCACAGCTCTCTAGGGTAGAGAATTCCAAAGATTCATGACACTCAAAAGAAATTCCTCCTCATCTCTGTCTTAAATAGGTGACACCTTATTCTGAAACTATACTCCATTGTTCTAGATTCCTCTACGAGGGGGAAGATCCTCTCAGTATCTACCCTGCCAAGCTCTCTCAGAATGTTATATGTTTCAATAAGAACGCCTTTCATCCTTCTAAACGCTAATGAGTTCAGGGCCAACCTGCTGAATCTTTCTTCATTAGACAACTCCTTCATCCCAGGAATCAACCTAGTGAACCTTCTGTAAACTGCTTCCAATACTAGTATATCGCTCCTTAGATGGCTCCTGGGCTGGAAGCTCCCTAGGAAGCTCCCTTGCTGTTCAACTCTATCCATGGCCATCTGCTCCCATCCCTAACGTTTTCTCCCCCAATCTACCCTCTTAAACTGTTTAAATTCCCCTGGCTCTTTAAATCAGTTCATTTTAGCCCTATCTAAAGGCTAACAGTTAGTTTAGTGTATGTTACCTAGGCCCACTGCCCTCCCCCAGCCACACCTGCTCTTTGTTTTCTCAATGAAATTGATCCGGATGAAACTGATGAGCACAGCTGCCGATACTTCAATCTCCGATCCTGCTGTCTTCACCGCCCAGAGTGTCTGCAGCCACGGCGTGCGGTAAGTCCATTGAGGTGAAGAAGGAGCAGCGGGACCCGAGAGAAGTCTTGAGAAAAGGTGCCCTGAACACCCAAAAAATCCACGCAACTTCAAAGCGCCCACGGGAGATGGCTCGGAGAGCATCTGCAGCGCACTGTCGGCAATGCTGCATGCCTTTATTTAAACCACTGCAAAAAAAAAACCCTTAGCAAATGTAATCACCTCTAAGTCTGCCAAAAGATGCTTCACCTCCCGAAGGACGTGGATGAGCTTTCCGGACGTCGATGGTGGGCACTGAGGAAATGGCTTATTACCTGCACCAGCTGACACAACACGGAAGGCAGCAGTTACGGGTTATAAGTCCAGATAAATTGGCGTAGAAACTGGGCGCCACGGGTTGCCTTTGTCGGTGGGAGAGGTCATTGCACCTCACTGGACAGCTACCGCCCGCCTCAAACCGGGCAGCCCCCGGTCAATATGGTTCTGTCCCGCCACAGTCTGCCTGCTTCAATGGGTGCTTGGAGCTCAGGGTCATTGCCCGAAAGGTGGACAGATACACCGCACCAAACAACACGAAAAAAGGAAAGAAGGTACCAGCCCTTCGCTTTGCAAGCTGGAACGTCAGAACTATGTGTCCTGGCCTGTCGGAAGACCTTACACAAATCAACGATTCTCGGAAGACCGCCATCATTAACAACGAGCTCAGTAGACTCGATGTGGACATTGCAGCACTTCAGAGGACTCGCCTCCCCGCGAGTGGCTCTCTAGCAGAGCAAGACTACACCTTCTTCTGGCAGGGCAGGGATCCTAAAGAACCAAGACAGCATGGAGTGGGCTTCGCCATCAGAAACTCCTTGCTCAGCATGATAGAGCCTCCCTCAAATGGCTCGGAACGCATACTGTCCATCCGACTGCTCACCACCTCTGGTCCAGTACACCTACTCAGCATCTATGCTCCAACACTCTGCTCCGCACCTGAAGCTAAAGACCAGTTCTATGAACAACTCCATAACATCATTAGCAGCATCCCCAACACCGAACACCTATTCCTGCTGGGGGACTTTAATGCCAGGGTTGGGGCCGACCATGACTCATGGCCCTCCTGCCTTGGGCGCTATGGCGTTGGAAGGATGAATGAGAACGGGCAGAGACTGCTTGAGTTGTGTACCTATCATAACCTCTGCATCACCAACTCGTTCTTTCACACTAAACCCTGTCACCAGGTTTCATGGAGGCACCCAAGATCGTGTCGTTGACACCAGCTAGACTTCATTGTCACAAGGCGAGCCGCCTTAAACAGTGTTCAAATCACACGCAGCTTCCACAGTGCGGACTGCGACACCGACCACTCCCTGGTGTGCAGCAAGGTTAGACTCAGACCAAAGAAGTTGCATCATTCCAAGCAGAAGGGCCACCCGCGCATCAACACGAGCAGAATTTCTCACCCACAGCTGTTACAAAAATTTCTAAATTCACTTGTAACAGCCCTTCAAAACACTCCCACAGGGGATGCTGAGACCAAGTGGGCCCACATCAGAGACGCCATCTATGAGTCAGCTTTGACCACCTACGGCAAAAGTGCGAAGAGAAATGCAGACTGGTTTCAATCTCATAAACAGTCATGGATGAGCTGGACATACAGCCAACCAAATCGGAACTCAATGATGCCATTGATTCTCTAGCCAGCGGAAAAGCCCCTGGGAAGGACAGCATTACCCCTGAAATAATCAAGAGTGCCAAGCCTGCTATACTCTCAGCACTACATGAACTGCTATGCCTGTGCTGGGACGAGGGAGCAGTACCCCAGGACATGCGCGATGCCAATATCATCACCCTCTATAAAAACAAAGGTGACCGCGGTGACTGCAACAACTACCGTGGAATCTCCCTGCTCAGCATAGTGGGGAAAGTCTTTGCTCGAGTCGCTCTGAACAGGCTCCAGAAGCTGGCCGAGCGCGTCTACCCTGAGGCATGCTGTTCTCCCTTCGTCAGATACAGGAGAAATGCCGTGAACAACAGATGCCCCTCTACATTGCTTTCATTGATCTCACCAAAGCCTTTGACCTCGTCAGCAGACGTGGTCTCTTCAGACTACCAGAAAAGATTGGATGTCCACCAAAGCTACTAAGTATCATCACCTCATTCCATGACAATATGAAAGGCACAATTCAACATGGTGGCTCCTCATCAGAGCCCTTTCCTATCCTGAGTGGTGTGAAACAGGGCTGTGTTCTCGCACCCACACTTTTTGGGATTTTCTTCTCCCTGCTGCTTTCACATGCGTTCAAATCCTCTGAAGAAGGAATTTTCCTCCACACAAGATCAGGGGGCAGGTTGTTCAACCTTGCCCGTCTAAGAGCGAAGTCCAAAGTACGGAAAGTCCAAAGTACGGAAAGTCCTCATCAGAGAACTCCTCTTTGCTGACGATGCTGCTTTAACATCTCACACTGAAGAGTGCCTGCAGAGTCTCATCGACAGGTTTGCGGCTGCCTGCAATGAATTTGGCCTAACCATCAGCCTCAAGAAAACGAACATCATGGGGCAGGACGTCAGAAATGCTCCATCCATCAATATTGGCTACCACGCTCTGGAAGTGGTTCAAGTGTTCACCTACCTAGGCTCAACTATCACCAGTAACCTGTCTCTAGATGCAGAAATCAACAAGCGCATGGGTAAGGCTTCCACTGCTATGTCCAGACTGGCCAAGAGAGTGTGGGAAAATGGCGCACTGACACGGAACACAAAAGTCCGAGTGTATCAGGCCTGTGTCCTCAGTACCTTGCTCTATGGCAGCGAGGCCTGGACAACGTATGCCAGCCAAGAGCGACGTCTCAATTCATTCCATCTTCGCTGCCTCCGGAGAATACTTGGCATCAGGTGGCAGGACTATATCTCCAACACAGAAGTCCTTGAAGCGGCCAACACCCCCAGCTTATACACACTACTGAGTCAGCGGCGCTTGAGATGGCTTGGCCATGTGAGCCGCATGGAAGATGGCAGGATCCCCAAAGACACATTGTACAGCGAGCTCGCCACTGGTATCAGACCCACCGGCCGTCCATGTCTCCGCTATAAAGACGTCTGCAAACGCGACATGAAATCGTGTGACATTGATCACAAGTCGTGGGAGTCAGTTGCCAGCGTTCGCCAGAGCTGGCGGGCAGCCATAAAGACAGGGCTAAATTGTGGCGAGTCGAAGAGACTTAGTAGTTGGCAGGAAAAAAGACAGAGGCGCAAGGGGAGAGCCAACTGTGCAACAGCCCCGACAAACAAATTTCTCTGCAGCACCTGTGGAAGAGCCTGTCACTCCAGAATTGGCCTTTATTGCCACTCCAGGCGCTGCTTCACAAACCACTGACCACCTCCAGGCGCGTATCCATTGTCTCTCGAGATAAGGAGGCCCAAAAGAAGTAAGGAGACCAAAGGTATACACATTACTCTAGGTGTGGTCTCACCAACACCTTGTACAGTTGTAGCAAGAGTTCCCTAATTTTATGCTCGCTCCCCCTTGCAATAAACACCAACATTCCATTTACCTTTCTAATTATTGCTGTACCGGCTTGCTAACTTTTTGTGATTCACGTTTGAGGACATGCATTTCCCTCTGTACCGCAGAATTCTGTAGTCTCCATTTAAATAATATTTTGTTTTTCTATTCTTCTAATCAAAGTGATAATTTCATATCTTCCCACGTCATACTCCATCTGCCAATATTTTGCCCACTCACTTAACCTATCTATATCCCTTTGCAGACTCTTTTTGCTGCATTTTAAGACTCCGCTGTCAAAATAGGCGGCAGGTATAAAAAAATGCGGCCCTCACACACGGGGACCACGTCACAGTGCCGCCGCGATTTCAGATATAGTGGCTCATTTGCATGGCTCCAGCACCTGCCCCCCACGATGGTGTGGAGGGGGCGGGTGAGCCGTCGCTGGTAACGGCGTCCGGCGCCAATGTGCAAGCGCCGGCGCCATTTTTAAAGGGCTTGCAGCCCGAAAAGAGCTTTGAAATTTTTAAAGGGCCAGTAACTTTATAGTTTAAAAATATGAAGGACCGAGTCTACCCATGCGTTCTCCCACCCACCCCTTAATGGCATATCACAACATTCCTGCCCTTTTCCCCCCCGGAATACATGTATTGGAAATTTGACTTTCCCCCTCACCCCCTCCAAAGTTCAGCACCTTTGGCCTTTACCCCTTCCCATCACCCCCCGTCCAATTCGAGTCACTCTAACCCCACTCCCCCCTCCCACACAGAGAATAAACCTCCTCCCCCCCTCCCCACAGGGGTCATGCCATGTTTCCCCGAATGGGGATTCGAAGGCGCGGCATTGTTGGCCGGCAGAATAAAGGTTGTAACATGCTGGAAGAATCGCCGTGGCCTGCATGGTAAGTAGCAATTTATATATTTTAATGTGGGTCCCCTCACTGAGCGGCGGGGCGGCGGCAATAAGGTCAGTACAGGGCCTGCCGGGGTCAATGGTGGGCCTCCGCTGTACTGATCCTCATTGCACCCCCCACCGCCACCATTCTTGGCAGCGGAGGGCCTTTAAAATCCAGCCCTTTGTGACCTCCTCACAACTTACATTCCCACCTATCTTTGTATTGTCAGCAAATTTGGCTCCAATACACTTGGTCCCTTCACCCAAACCATTAATATAGATTGTAAATAGTTGAGGACCCAGCACTGATCCCTGTGGCATCCCATTAGTTACAGTTCACAAATCTGAAAATGACCTATTTATCCTGACTCTCTTTTTTCTGTTAGTTAGCCAATCTTCTATCCATACTAATATATTACCCCTAACATCATAAGCTCTTATCTTGTGCACCTTGTGGCACCTTTTTGAATGCCTTTTGGAAATCCAAAACCACTACATTTACTGGTTCCCCTTTGTCCATCCTGCTTGTTACATCCTCAAAGAACTCTAACAAATTTATCAAACATGATTTCCCTTTCATGAAACCATGTTGACTCTGCTTGATTGTATTATGATTTTCTAAATATCCTGCTACTACTTCCTTAATAACGGATTCCAGCATTTTCCCAATGACAGATGTTAGGTTAGCTAGCCTATAGTTTCCTGCTTTCGATCTCCTCCTTTCTTGATTCGAGGTGTTACATTTGCAGTTTTTCAATCTGCTGGGACTTTTCCAGAATCTAGGGCATTTTGGAAGTTTACAACCAATGCATCCGGTTTCTTTGCAGCCACCCCTTTTAAGACCCCAGAATACATACCATCAGGTCCGGGGGACTTGTCAGCCTTTAATTCCATTAGTTTGCTTCGTGCTTTTTCTCTAGTGATAGTGATTGTTTTAAGTTCTTCCCTTCCTTTCTCCGCCTGATTTTCTACTATTTTTGGGATACTTTTAGTGTCTTGTACCATGATGACAGATGCAAAATATTTATTCAAAGTTTCTGTCATTTCTTGCTAGTTTACTCTCAGTCTATTTTCTCCACCTTTACAAGTTTTGTCAGTCATTCTTTGCTGGTTTCTAAAGTTTTCCCAATCTTCTGGCTTACCAGTAATCTTCGCCGCATTGTATGCCTTTTTTTTCAATTTGATACCATCTTTAACTTCCTTAGTTAGCTACAGATGTTTCATTGTGGAGAGTCTTTCTCAATGTTTTATATCTTTGTTGAGAGTCATGGAATATTTCCTTAAATGTCTGTCACTGATTATTTACTGTCTTACCTTTTAATCTATTTTCCCAGTCCACTTTAGCCAACTCTGTCTTCATACCTTTCTAATTGCCTTTATTTAAGTTTACTACACTGGTTTCAGACCGTGTTTCTCACCATCAAACAGAATGTGGAATTCTATCCTGTTATGATCACTCTTCTCTGGAGGATTGTTTATTTTATTAGATCATTAATTAATCCTGTCTCATTACACATGACCACAGCATTTTGTTCGAAGATACTATCCCAAATACAATCTATGAACTTGTCTGCAAGACTACCTTTGCCAATTTGATTTGTCCAATCGAGATGAAGATTAAAGTTTCCCACAATTATTGCAGTATGTCCTCATTATTTCTTGATTTATACACTGGCCTACAGTGTAGCTATAGATAGGGGATCTATAGGCTACTGTCACCAGTGACTTCTTTCCCTTGCTAATTTTTATCTCCACCCAAACTGATTCTTCATCTTGATCTTCTGAGCCAAGATTATTTCTCACTACTGCACTGTGCTTTGGGGTGCACTTGAGTAAGAGTGATCATCGTATAATAAGGTTTCGACTTGTAATGCAGAAAAGCAAGGACTGATGTCAGGTAGAACAGCTAGATTGGAAGAGGGCTAATTTCAATGTGATGAGAAGAGATCTAGCCAGGATAAAATGGAACCAAAGATTGACAGGAAAAACTGTAATGGAATAATCTTTAAGGAAGAGATGCTTCAGGTACAGGCTAGGTACATTCCAACAAGGACGAAAGGTAGAGGAACAAACAACAGGTCTCCTTGGATGATGAGGGAGATAGAGATTATGATGAAACAAAAAAAGAGGGTGCATGATGCATGTCAGGTGAATTATTTAAGTGAGATCGAGGCCAAATGCAATAAGTTGAGAGGGGAGGTGAAGAGGAAAATAGGACTGGCAAAGAGAAAAATATGAGACTAGAATGACAATCAACATAAAAGGGAACCCAAAAATCTTTTACCGATATGTAAATAGTAATTGGGTAGTAAGAGGTGGAATGGGGCCTGTTAGGAATAAAGAGAGCAAGATATGCTTAGAGGCATAGGCAATATTAGAATAAGAACATAGGGACAGAGCAGCAGGAATAGGACATTCAGCCCATTGAGTCTGCTCCACCATTCAATTAGATCATGCCTGATCATTTACCTCAATGCCACTTTCCCATGCTATCCCCATATCCCTTAATGCCATTGGTATCCAGATATCTATCGATTTGATTGAGCTTCCACAGCCCTCTGTGATAGACATTTCCAAAGATTCACCACCCTCTGAGTGAAGAAATTTCTACTCATCTCAGTCTTAAATGCCCTACCCTTTATTCTGAGACCATGTCCCCTGGTTCTAGAATCACCAGCCAGGGGAAGCATCCTATCTACATCCACTCTGTCACGCCCTGTAAGAATTTTATAAGTTTTAATGAGATCACCTCGCATACTTCAAAACTCTGGAGAATACAGGTCCAGTTTCCTCTGTCTCTCCTCATAAGACAATCCTGCCATCCCAGGGATTAGTCTGGTGAACCTCCGTTGTACTCCCTGTATGGCAAGTATATCCTTCCTTAGATGACGTGACCAAAATTGTGCACAATGCTCCAGGTGTGGTCTCACCAAGGCTCTATACAATTGCAGAAAGTTGTCTTTACTCCTGTACTCAAAACCCCTTGCGATGGAGGTCAAAATATAATTTGCCTTCCTAATTGCTTGCAGCACTTGCATGCTAGCTTTCAGTGACTCATGAACAAGGACACCCAGGTACCTTTGGTCATCAACACTTCCCAACCTCTCACCATTTAAGAAATACTCTGGCTTTCTGTTTTTTCTACCAAAGTGGATAACTTCACACTTATTCACATTACATTCCATCTGCCATGTTCTTCCCCATCCACTTAGCATGTCCAAGTCCCCTTGAAGCCTCCTTGCATCCTTGTCACAACTTACATTCCCACCTAGTTGTGTCACCAGCAAATTTGGAAATATTACATTTGGTTCCCGCATCCAAATCAGTTATATAGATTGTGAACAGCTGTGGCCCCAGCACTGATCCTTGCGGTACTCCACTAGTAACAGCTTACCATCTGAGAATAACCCATTTGTTCCTATTCTCTCTTTTCTGTCTGTTAGCCAATTCTCAATCCATACCTGTATATTATCCCCAATCCCATGTGCTCTAATTTTGTTTACTAACCTCCTTTGTGGGACCTTATCAAAAGCCTTCTGATAATCCAAATACACCACATCCATTGGTTATCCTTTATCAATGCTACAAGTAACATCCTCAAAAATCTCCAACAGGTGCATCATTTCCCTTTCACAAATCCATGCTGACTCTTCCCAATCATATCATTATTTTCTAAGTGTCTAGTTATTGCATCTTTTATAACAGATTCAAACATTTTCCTTACTACTGATGTAAAACTAACAGATCTGTAGTTCTGTTTTCTCTCTCCCTCCTTTCTTAAATAGTGGGATTACATTTGCGCTGAATACTTAATGAGTTCTTTGTATCGGGGTTTACTAAGAAAGAGGAATCTGACAAAATATTGGTAGAAGCAGAGAGAGTAGAGGCAATGGATAGGGTAAAAATTGAAAGGGAGGAGGTACTGGAAAGGCTATCTATGCTTATGGTAGATAAGTCACCTGGTGTGGATGGATGGCTTGCATCCCAGGTTGCTAAAGGAAGTGGGAGTGGAGATAGCAGAAGGGCTTGCCATGATCTTCCTATCTTCCCTAGATATGGTGGAGGTGCCAGAGGATTGGAGAGTGACAAATATGATACCCTTTATTGAAGAAAGGGTGTAAGGACAGTCCTATCAACTAGTTTAACATCAGCGGTGGGTAAGGTTTTACAAACAATAATCAAGGAAAAAAATCAACAGGCACTTGGAGAGGTTTTAGTTAATTATGGAGAGCCAGCACAGATTTGTAAAGGGTAGATCATGCTTGACTAATCTAATTGAATTTTTTTGATGAAATAACAGTGAAGGTAATGCAGTGAATGTTGTTTAGTTTAGCTTAGAGATACAGCACTGAAACAGGCCCTTCGGCCCACCGAGTCTGTGCCGACCATCAACCACCCATTTACACTAATCCTACACTAATTCCATATTCCTACCACATCCCCACCTGTCCCTATAGTTCCCTACCACCTACCTATACTAGGGGCAATTTATAATGGCCAATTTACCTATCAACCTATAAGTCTTTGGCATGTGGGACAAAACCGGAGCACCCGGAGGAAACCCACGCAGACACAGGGAGAACTTGCAAATTCCACACAGGCAGTACCCAGAATTGAACCCGGATCACTGGAGCTGTGAAGCTGCAGTGCTAACCACTGCGCCACTGTGCCACCCTGTATGAATTTTAAGAAAGTGTTTGATCAAGTACCACATAAAAGGCTGGTTAACAAAATTGAGGCTCATGGTATATGGTGGGCTGTGGGGCAGGGTCTGTGTCCAATTGGATAAAAACTTGGCTTAAGGACAAAAAATAGTGAGTCATGGAAAATGGTTGTTTTTTATAACGGAGGATGGTAGACAGTGGTGTTCCTCAAGGGTCAGTGCTAGGACCACTACTCTTTTTGTACTATATATAAATGACTTGGGTCTTGGAATACAGGGTAGAATTTCAAAATTTGCCGATGATACTGAACTTAGAGGAGTTGCAAACAGTGTGGATGATATGAATCGCCTGCAACAAGACATAGATAGGCTAGCAGAATGGGCAGACAAATGGCAGGTGGAATTTAATACAGACAAGTGTGAGGTGCTGCATTTTGGCAGAATGGATAGGGTGAGGCAATATAGACTTAATGGTGCAGTTCTAAAGAGTGTGCAGGAACAGAGGGATAGGGATCTTGAGCTTCATAAACAGTAGGCATCGAGTACAAAAGCAGGGAAGTTATGCTGAACCTTTATAAAGGTCTGGTCAAGCACCAACTAGAGTATTGGATCCAGTCCTGGTCATTATGAGGGTCCTTGAAAGGGTGCAGAGGAGATTTACCTGATTGGTTCCAGGGATGGGGGATTTTAGTTACAAGGTTAGGTTGTAAAGTTAGGGTTGTTCTCCCTGGAGCAATGGAGGTTGAGGGGATATTTGATAGCGGTGTACAAGATTATGATAGGCTTAGATAAGTTAGACAAAGAAAAATTGTTTTGATTACTGATGGTACACATAGGGGACACAGATTAAAGGTTTTGGGCAAGAGATGCTAGGGGAATGTGAGGAAGAACTTTTCTCACAGCGTGTGGTCATGACCTGAAACTCACTGCCCATGAGCTTAGTGGAAACAAAGACAATCACTGATTTCAAAAAGAAATTGGATGGACACTTGAAGGAAATAAACTTGCAGGGCTATGGGGATTTGGCCAGGAAGTGAGAATGACTGGATTGCTCTCTGGAGAGACAGCATGAACTCAATGGGCCGAATACCCTCCTCCTATGCTGTAAATGACTCTATTAAATGTAACCAACTTGCTTTGTATGGGGTAGCTACTGCCTGATCAACCTCTTTGATCTCTTTCAGGAAGTGACTACTCAAATCAATTGGCAAACCCTACAATGTTGAGTACTGTAGCTACTAAAAGGCTTTTGATAAGATTCCAAGCAATATGAAATATCAGGAGCAAAATACTGTGGATGCTGGAAATCTGAAATAAAAACAGAAAATGCTGGAAATACTCAACATGTCAGGCAGCACCTGTGGAGAGAGAAACAGAGTTAACATTTCAGGACGATAATCTTTCTGATGCAGGGTCATTGACCTGAAATGTTAACTCTGCTCCTCTCTCCCCAGATGCTGCCTGATCTGCAGAGTATTTTCAGCATTTTCTGTTTTCACATTGCACATGAAATATCAGGATGTGGGTGAAGTACTGAATAGGGTGCCCTGGGTTCAGAATTCTTGAGATATTCAGAATTCTGGAGATACTCAGATGCAGTTATTTTCAATCTGCATCCATTCTATTTCTGAAAGTTTTCTTTTGAACTGGTGGCCAGAGGCTGTCTAGTTTTGCATCATCAGATGGGAGGTAGGAGAGATAAACTTGGTAAAGTGTTTAACATAGTTTATGCAGGTAATTCATTGAACCAGCTGACAGACCATACTCCATCAAAATGTATCTCCAGGATGACCCACTCTAAGATACCAGAAAGACTACTCCAGAATATGAGGGTACTTTCATTTGATAGTGACTTTCTGTCAAGATCTCTTGTTCAAGCTTGTAATGATCAAAAACTGTCTCAATTATCAAGATAAACAAGATTTCTCAAAATTACACAGTGAGAGCTAACTTAATATTTTCATATTTAACTTGGCTAGAAGGTACAGTCATGTTCTATAAAAAGGGTTATCTTCAGAATGCCATATTTTATAAAGTTCTTACAATTAAATATGGAAGTTTCAATGATCACATTACATTTACATAATCCTATTTTATACAGTATTAGAATTTAAGTTAAGTAATTTTGCTGATGTTAAAAAATAGAAAGAAGTTAATGTACCAAAATGAATTAATTCAGTAGATAACTGGATTAAGCAGAATTGTTTTGAGTATAGTTAATTAATCCAACTACAATACATGCTTTAGTTTCAAATAGAAATTGTTTTCTTATTTAAACTGTATAATTTCTTCAGCCACTGGCCAAGGCTTTCTGTCCCCTCCCCCAATCCCACTATTGTGGGATATCTTAGAGGGGGCAGCATTTCCATCTACACCCCTGACCCCAGCCATATTTTAAGCCTTAGGGTAATTAACAGGAGGGAGCTCCAATTTCTGTCAAAGCGTTGTGGCTGGCATGGTGCCCATTAATCAAAAATACTTTTTACTGTCGAAGCTCTTTTACCTGATGAGTCTGTGCAAAATGCCTGCACAGTCTCCTTTTCCAGTTCTGGTCCAACTCCCCTTCTGTAAAACTCTTGAACACTGAACACCAGGACCTAATAGGGGACCTGTATGTCCAGTGTTCCTGCAGTGCAAATGGCAGGAAGTGTGGTGGTATGGCTTTAGTGTTACCCCCGATGAACTAGCCAGTGGAAAGCAGTAGGGAGTCAGGAATACAGTGAATGTATCTTCAAATTGCTTTTCACTGACAAAGAATTGACAGAGGGGAGGAGAATAATATAGGCCATCGTCTCCAGCTTTTTGCAGAAATATAGGTTTTGTTTTTTACTTTTATTTCAGTATGTGAAATTCTGAAATGTGAACACAGCAGCCTACAAGTATTAATGACTTACCAAACTACATTTTAGTCACCATGTTCTTAGCTATTATGGAATATTTCTTCTCTAATAAAAGGCACCAAGAACCCCACCTGGTAAAACCTGGCGGCCTTTTTGCAGGCTGGGGTGGGGTGGGGAGGGGGCCCTCCCCTGAAGTCCCAACACCTCCAATGCACAACACTCCCCCTTCCCCCCAACTGACCCCCCCCCCCCCACTCCCCTTGCCTCACCAGCGCCCAACCGATTGTCCCTGGCGAGGCCAAAAAACCTTACCTGAGTTCTGTGGCTGTCTTTCCTGTTGCCTCCGATGGCTGGGTATAGTCCCAGCATTTGTCACCACTCCCAGTGGCGCTGCTGGACTAAGAGCTGCCAGCCCACTGATTGGCCAGCTCCATTAGGCGGGACTTCCTGCCTCAAGGAGGCAGGGAGTCCCGCCCAAGACCATTGAAGGGCCCGGGGAGCGAACAATCTCGGCTTGGCTCCCTAGGCCCAGCGGAGGCGGGCTTGGCACCGACTTTTTGGCTGGTGGGCAGGGCCTCTGGTCCAATGTAAAATTATGGCCGTTGTACAGCAAACATTTCTAAATGGCAACTAAGCGAAAAGAATTCTAAAACTGACATTGTACATAATTTGTTTTTCAGCATAATGAGACCCAAGAAGAATGGAAAATTAAAGCTGTTCTGGAAGGGAAGGACTTCTTTGGTCCATCAATGCTGTACATACAGGCTTGCGAAACAGCAATGTACCCATTAATGTTCAAACCAAATTTTGAGTGTGTGACAATGGTAGGATGTCTAATTGCTTTTGTATGTTATATTGTTGAATACTTGATAGGCTGTGTAATATAAAATTATCGATGACAGGCCATTGCTCATGTAAAATCAGTACTTCCATATTTATTTTCAGTATTCTGTGTTTGAAATAATAATCAAGAGGGGAGTCATTGTGGAGTTACTGCAGATAGGAAGTAACCTACTAAGATATTAGAATTTTCATTGATGCTATTTCAGGTTCATATGACTGAAATGTGGACTACTGTTGGCAAATGGGGAAGAAGTAGTATCTGGCCAGCAGTTAAGGTGGTAGATGTATTTTAACAGAAAAATTTTTTAATTGCTAGCAAGCACATGAATTGAGTTGTTTCAAGGGGGAGAGTGAAAAAAGAAACTTGGGCACTCCAATGTTAAGGACTGTTTTTTGTGACTTTTACCACTGCACCAGTTTTGACAGAAAAATTAGAAGAGTGTGGCAACACTCCAATGCTACTCTCCTCTAATGCTACTCCCAATTAACATAATGGGGACCATTTTCATGTTGCATGTAAATCAGACAGGCGGTGAAGCATTACATGGTGGCCATCAGGAAGAGTGAGCAGAGGCTGTTTGCAATTTTCATGGTTGGCCCTAATTTCAGTTAGATTGGCAACCTGCCAACACTAAATGCATCCCCAATTCAGAGGGCATTCCCATATATATTCTTAACCCTGTTTGTAACTTGGGCAGGGGTCATGAGGCATTAGTCGAAGCAAGTTGCAAACTATACTGACCTTAGCAGATAGGGTGTGAGAGATTTTAACTCCCAGGCCTCATCTGCACAGATTTCCTCAGTCTCCTGTCCAAAACTGATGGGAGGCAGCTAGGGGATGAGATGCAATATCAGACAGAAGGAAGCTAATACCAGGGACTGACACTCAGGTAAGTCAGTGGCTGGGAGTGGGTTCGGGAGGATTTCATGATTGGGGATGGAGGAACCATGGGGCAGGAATATTTAAACTTTACTTGTGGGGCCGGAGGAGCAGCAAAAAAATGTAAAACCTCTTCCCGGTTGGCTTTTTGGGAAAGCCTTGGTGGCTTCACCACGCAGAGTTCTGGTTAAAAACCATTCTGGTCTTGATGACATCATTTGAGTCTGATCTACATATTTTAAGAAGATTGCTGCAGTATCTGGCAGGTGCCCCTCTTGCCTGCTCAGCAGAGCAGATTAAAATAGGGACCGTAGGAAGACAGCGGGCCCTCAGCGTTAAGTCCTAGAGGTAATCTTAACTGCTCCCTCTTGGTATGCGTTGAGCAGGCATATCACCTCTCTTATAATGAAAGCAAAACAGGAGCAGGACCAGAACAGAGGCATGAAGGATAAGGCTACACCAAGGCAGAAGCAGAGGACTTCAACCAAATTCTACAGGGTTCATTCGGGGCCTTGCCTCACTTATATTGGTAGAATGGCACCATCAGAGTTTTGGGACTCCCACTAAAATCATTTGAATCCTTTGATGTTTTTAGTCTCTAAAATGTTACAAATGTATAAGTTGTTAAAGTGCATTAATGAAACATGTGAGACTGCCCATGCATTTTTGTATATGTTGCAACCTGTACTTGAAAATGAAGGTCCAGTAAATGCCCAAGATATCTGTTACAACCGTGATTTCCAGTATAGACATGGACAAAAATAAAATGGCCTCCATACAAATGCCACAGAGAAGGTTAACATAGAAACATAAGAGCAGGAGAAGGCTATTCAGCCCTTCAAGCCTATTCAATTAGATCAATGCTGATCTGCACCTCAAATCCATTTACCCACCTTTGTTTCAATGGGGCGAGCTGGGGAAGAATGTTAGATTAATAATTTCATGCTTAAATGGCCTAGCTGTAAAATCATAGTTCTAATTGTAATTTTAATTGATGCACAGCAATGTGGTTGACTCTTAACTGCCCTCTGTAATGGCTTAGCAAGCCATTCAAGTTGTCAAGAAGGTGGGTGATCACCACCTTCTTGAGGGTAATTCAGGATGGGCAATAAATTCTGGCTTTGCTTGCGACACCCATATCCTGTGAATTAAAAAAAAACAAGATGATGCCCTGTGGGAGTAAGGATTCAACGTGACTATACCAATTGGCAAGTTGGTTTACTTTATTGAGAAACAAAAGACAAATCCAGGTAGCAAGCTATTATAGATTCAGGTAGCGATTTACAGAACAACTCGAGCTATACACTTCCTGTGTTGCAGCTGGATGTCGGACCACACTGTGTCTTTGTTCAGTCCTCTGTTCTCTTCTACCTTCTTCTGTATCCTTCTTCTCCTGTCCTGACTTTTCTCTCCGTCATGCCAGTTATTGCAGACTCTCTTTTATCTCTAGGTGGTCCTGCTAACTTTTGTCAGAGCACCTATCAGAGGTACCGCTGTCCATTTCTAATCCAATTATTGTGATCTGTGTGTATCCCCTCTGACTCAAGTCATGTACATTTTAACAAGCTTGTGCTCCCTTTTGTTCTCCAGTTTCTTATCTTACGATATGTCTCACCATGTGGTTACACAACCTCAGTTTCTGCTTACACTGTAGTTTTAATCTAATCAACTACCTGACATGATTTCAACCTAATCAACTGTCTCACTGTGGTTTCAACCTAATCAACTGTCTCACTGTGGTTTCAACCTAATCAACTGTCTTTTCACTAACAATACTCTAGCAGCTTCACCATAATTTTCATGCAGCTTCTAGCTTGATACTTCTCCCATAATTCCATTACTTAGCATATCCAAGCATAAAGCACGTTATACATAGTTCAATAATCTTGTTCTGTTCTCTTGTTCTGGATTTCCACACTAGAAAAAGAAACCTCTGAATCATTGATGCAATGGTGCTAAAGTATATAATGTTAAAATTTCTTGCTAATGCTTTAGTGACTATGTCAGTACAGTTTGGTAAGACTTGAATTCTTTTAGCATCTTTCACATCCTCAGATCCCAATGTGATTCACAGTCAATTAATGACTTGATTTGTAGTTACTGATGCTTTGTAGGCAAACTTAGCAGAAAATTTTCACATTCATAGAAATAGGAGCAGTTATTCTATTTTAAATATTAAGTGAGGGATAAACGTTGACCAAGAGAATTCTGTCCAATTCAAGATTGAACCTGAGATCATACTGGTATGCATGGATCAGCTATTCACTGGATAAACTTGCTGGACCATCAGGGGATCTTATAAATTAAATTTAAAGTATTTCTGACTATTTACTTACAGTTTATGCTCCAGTCTGTAAGTTGTGACATCAATGCAGTGCATATTGAGTCTGTGAAACACGATCTGTTTTATACGAACAAGCAAGGTTCATAAAACTTCCCTGATCAGTCAATAAGTTTATCTGGTGCAGTGCAGTCATACACACAGATCAAGATGATGTCAGGGACATTTATCTGTGTTCAGTTAGCTGAATCTAGTCAGAGGGGCAGTAGAGGCACGATGTTTCGTCTCAACATTATGGGATAAGAGAGGGACATTTGGCCAGGATTTCACCTCTTGATGCTGTCTAGAAATTCCTGCACATTTGTAGATGTCAATGGAAGGCAAGTTAGGCTGTTCCCATAGTTGAATAACCTAACCAAGCTTTCTCTCGAGGCTCATGCATGACTAATGCCTACTTGATAAAAGTACACTAAGGTCATCAGTCTGCACAAAATCAAACCCCCAGAAGAGGTCAGTGCCTTTCAGAGAGGCTGGGGGTGGGGGGAAATGAGAGAAATTTAGCAAGAATAGTACTGTGTCCAGTTCTGATCATTGAAACACAAGGAAGAGCCACAAGACAATCCCTAGTGTTGGAGGACTGATTTTCATGGAAAGATTGAAGAAACCTTGAAAGGAGGCAACAGAAGTAATTTTATACAATGTTTACAAAGGTTGTAAATGGCGTAGAAAGCATAAATACAGAACACTACTTCGAACTAAATCATGACAATATGCCAAGTTTCAAACTAGTTAAAGGTAACTTTAAGGACTGAATCCAGGAAATGCTTTCTCACACAGAGTGATGAACACATGGAATAGACTTCCTTATAGGCTAGAGGCAGCAAAACCCTCAGAATCATTTAAGAAACAGTTGGACATGGTGATGAGGCAACTGTCGGTTCTTTCTGGATGGATGAGAAAATGTGGCCAGAATGATCTTCCTCATTAGTTAGAAAGGTCATCACTAACCTATAATTAATTCCTTATAATTTGTTATTTTTAGCATACTCTATTCATTACAAATTATATGGACACATTTGCTGTTATTTGCATTATGTAATAATCATTAAACTATGCTGAGTTGCCTGAATCAGAACTTTACTAATGTTGCTTAAACATTTTGAGTTGTACTAAGATGATCAGTATGCAGCACCTCCTAGAATGCTCATTTGCTAACTGAGCTTTAAATGCATTGCAAAGGAATGACCGTTAGACAGTGAAACCGGCCCCTACTATTTTTAACACTTAAGTTTCTTTTGAACTTCCTCCTTATTCACAGGGTAAACTTGTCCTGGTGAATGAAACAGATGGTACTGAGCGTATCATCAACCTCAAAGGGATTGGCAAAAAGCCTGTAGCAGTGGATCATGTCAGGATAGACTGCCAAGTAAGACAGATTACAAGGAAGGTCCTAATGGTTCCCAATTATACACAAACCAGGTTAACATGTAAGGTAAGAGAATTCAGATTTTACAACATTAAGCTTGATTTCCTTACCAAAATGAGCTAATACAAATTATACTGTATTAAAACATCTATTTAGCCAACATCAATTTAACACTCAATTACTTTAACAAATTGCAACTACAGGGGCCATTTTAACTCTTCTCCTGATTGGCGTAAAAGAAGTGGGTAACCGAGTATCTACATTTCCCACTCTGTTTTTGCCAATCTGCCAATCTAATACCGCTGGTTTTGTTGATGGATAAGGCTTTTGCTTGTCTCTGGCAGAACCTTATTAATAAATGAAAGACCTATATCAGACCTGATGGAATTTTAACCGACTCTCTGAGTGAGGTGCTGGCTATACCTGCCTGCCAGGTAAACATGTCGGGAATCCAGTGAGACCCACTATAGTAAATTTTAAAGTAAGTGCTCTGCCGGGCCCCACAAGGAAAATCTGACCTCTGCTATCACAGTTACCCCCATCTCCCGGCAGCGAGACCCTGCAAATTAGACTAATTTTACTGCCAGTGTCCTCCATCTGATGCCAGTGAATATCCTCTGGAGCTCCCAATTTTCATCTTTCTCCACCCAACAGCTGCTGCTTTCTCTGGAAATGGCTGATGAATCTTTATATTATATAACTGCCGAATTCAAGCAAGTTAAAATCTTTTGGCCCTCTGACCCACACTCCTGTGCGATTCCCACCAGGGGTTAAAATCAGCCTTATATATACCCTGTTGATTTAAAGAACAAACTGTTTTGCAAACAAATCCAGTGTCTTAACTAAAAACAAGAAATGCTGGAACCACTCAGCAGGTCTGGCAGCATCTGTGAAAAGAGAAGCAGAGTTAACGTTTCGGGTCAGTGACCCTTCTTTTATTTCAGATTTCCAGCATCCGCAGTATTTTGCTTTTATTTCAGTGTCTTAACTAGGTCAGTTAAATCGGATTTTTTGTGTGTGACTGCCCAAACACTCTCATAACCATAATTTCTCACCCACGTAAAGTCAAATTAAGGGAGGTGTTACAGCATTAATAACTGGATCAGTATTTCTCAGGATTTCAATTCTGGTAGCATTTAATGTAAAACTTTAATAGAATTCTCCACTTTTGATTTTGCTATCTTTCTTACTTGTTGGTTTTTGCATATCTGCAATCATTTTCAACTGGAAGAGTGAAAGAAGTAGCTGTGGATTCTATACAACTTCAGATCAATGTAACATAATCCAAATTAAGGCTTCAATAATTCCTCAGGAGCAATCCATTTTATATGGCTGCAACAAAAAATTACCTAAATTCACCAGTTCCTTGACTTATTATTAAGTGGCAAATGGTCCCAAAAAAGGAAAGGATTCTGTTCCCTTGAAATAATTGAGAAAAAAATTCTCCCATTTCCTCTTCACATGCGGGTTGAACAAAGGTACCTTGCTAGAGTGGTCTCCCATAAAAAAGGTCCTAATATGCTTTGCAAATGGAGGTAGTTAAGGGAAATAAATGCTCAACTGGGAGGAAAGGATTACAAAGTGTTCCAAAAGCTTCATTGAAATATTGGGTTTGGAGGTGTTTTTTGAAGATGAAGAAACAAGTGGAGGAGCTTAGAGAAGGAATTCCAGAGAGTAAAGATGGTATTGGATGCTTGACACTTCCACTTTCGGGGGGGGTAATATTCTCGGGCAAGGGGGAAATGGTCTGTGTGCATGTGGGGAGTTAAATCCCCTGAAATTGACGTTGGGTCAGGATCCCGACATCATCTCATCCTCCACTGGGTTTCTATAGGGTGGGATTGAAGGCGAGTGGGCACCCACTTGAATCTAACATGGAAGTTAGTCGGGTAATTAAAAAGCCAATTAAGAACTGTTTTAATGTTAATTTCTGGATTTCCCAGCCCGGGAACCTGTTTCCCAACCAGTCAGCAACTCGCCAGGGTCACCGAGGTGAGTGTACAGTTTGGCAGAGCTTCTTCACTAAAACTGACAAGCTGGGAAGGCTTTGATCAGTTACACTGAAGAGCTCCAGCCATGGCCATTGAGAGACTGCTGTTCAAAGCATTTCTTCTCTCAGAGAGTGCTTTCACTGCTTGACAGGTGTTTGCCAATTTGTTAGAAGGCACTTCACCTGTCTAGCACTTCACTCACCTTCAACTGCACTTCTTTGCTGCCATACCTCATCACGGCAGCTACGCCTTGCATCTCTGATGAGGGGCAAGGGCAAAAGCCAGACCACTAACAACAGCACCAGAAGCAGCACCAGCTTTCTTGTTTTCAGTCGCATGCCCCTCCATAGGGAAGTGGGGATGGACACAGCGATGCAGCTGGAAGGAGGTGAGAGCCGCAATACAGGGTCTACATGCAGAGAATCATTTCTCTTGTCATGTCTAAGCACCAGTGCCTCAGGGAGCTCAGACGCTCATGGCAGGTCACTGCTGACATCTGCAGCCTCCTGGGACAAAATATCCTAGTGGAGCAAGTGGGCACGCATTGCCAGTGGCTGACAAGGTGCCTGTCACTGGGTGGCCACCACTCCCCACCCCATGCCCCCGCCCCCGCCCCCGCCCCGCTGGGTCTTTGTCTCTACCTGTCACCAAGTTCTGTGCTCTCTTTTCTTGCAAGGAAGGAAAGCAGAGAGGTGTGAGTATATGTAATGGCTTGTGTGGAGAAGAGGGAAGGACACTGTGAGGCATGGGTGTGAAGGAGCAGTAGGATGAGGTTGAGTGCGAGTGTTGGCTGCGCAGATGGGGAGACAGGAATGCAACGAGTTTCAAGCTGTCTTGTCCTGAGGAGTGCTGTGCAGATAAATGCTGGGCAAGTCAAAATGTGGGGTTTGGCACCTGAAAGTGTTATGTTACTCTCCTTTCCCACCTTCCTGAGGTCCTGGGCCCTCAGTGCACTGTCTCCAGGTTGGAGGGAGCACACCTCTGCTGCTCACTTCCTCAGCCACTTCCACCCACACCTGCTTTGTTAGAGGGGTTCTCCTCCTCCTTTCCTTGAGAAAGCTCACTTCACTGCAGCCCGTCAGATCCCGCAGCAGGACCTCTAGGTAAGAGTGAGAGACCTGAAGAGCAGTCTTCCAGGTCTCCTTTATATTCTTGTGGTTTCTGCAGCCTCAAAAATGCAAGTGCTGGTGAGGCCTTGTAACCAATGCCATGGTCTCTTTAATTAGAAATCTTTCCTTTCACAGAATCTAAGTGTCATCCCGCCCTCCCTTCCCTAATTGGTTGGGAAGCCTGGAGATGTGATGCTGATGCCTTGGATGGGTTAAAGAGCCTCAGCTAAGTCTGTCCATTAGTAAATTGAGTTCCTAACCAAAAATTATACCCCTCTGCGTTCCAGTAGGGACTAAGTCCAGAAGTTTCTGCCCTCAGTCTTTAACATATGTACTAGCCTATAAACATTAATGGAACAGTAAATGGGATGTATTTAAACTTGCTAAATTGGTATTAACAGCCTTAGAATAGGGTTGGTAGACTTAATATCCATTAATGCCAAAACTTTGCCTGCAACCAAAGCACCTGTATGTTTCAAGCAATAGGTCTTTTTTCAAACATACAATCAGGGTCCTATGACATACATAGGATCCCAATTGCCATTTTTAGGAAAGAACTGGTAATACTGTGCTCTCCAACAAGTTTTACTGGCAATAGAGCTGAAGATGTTCTGAAAAGTTAAGTTTTAAATTCTTTTATCAGGCCAGAAAGCATGAATGCGCATTTGGGACCTATGACACGCCAGTTCTATTTAAATATGAACTGGGCCTCAAAATGGCTCCAGCTAAAACAGGCATATTGCTGGTGCATTGAAGTTAAAATTGACCCAAATGTTTTCTATTTCGGTAATATTCAGATGAGCTGAGGTGTTAAAGGTCTAATGTGTATCATTTAATTTAACAACGTCTGCTTTACACTGTTCATATATAAACACCCAAATTGTTCCAAATTTCAACTAGTCTATGCTGTAGCATAACTTGACAACTGATTCACTGCATTCAAATACTCTCTTTAAAAAGTGTCACAACTTGGCAAACTAATGTTTATATGAAATGATATACCTTACTTTGTTAAAAGATGTACAACCAAACATTTGTATTTCCAGGTTGTATCAGACTTACTAATAGTGAGTGGAGAACCATTTTTTACCTTAAAAGCTGGACAAACTGCTCCATATTTACTTAATATCTTACCATGGAAACGAGGGAAGTTCACAGGTAAGACCACCAATTAAATAAATGTGTAGCTTTGAATAATTTAACTGAATTCTTCAAGGAAGTTATTAAGTGAATAAAGTAATGAGTGAATGTGGCGCAATTGAACTTCCAAAAAGAATGTGAGGACGAAAGTCAATGGCTTTACACGTAATTTGGCAGTTTCAATATAGGGATGAGGAGTAAATGGGTATTTCTCAGATTGGAAATATGTAGGTAGTGGCATGAAACATGGATTTTTTGTGATCTTTTATTTTCCATCTATATAAAGGAATTGGGCATCCGATTTCCAGGACTGGATTGTGCACACATTTATTCGCACATTTTCCCGATCTTTCTGATTCTCTTAATTTAAGTAAATGTAACTATATTGTTTTTAGTGTCTTTGAGTACCTTATTTAATGTCTTTTTTGAAGGTGTCAGCCTCTCCCAAAACCTTGGACTTGGTGGTCCTTTGAAATTATGCCGTGAATACCCAGAATCACAAAATCACAGAATTGTTACAGCACAGAAGGAGACCATTCGGCCTGTCATGTCTGCACTGGCCCTCCGAAAGAATGATTTACTTAGTGCCACTCCCTGCCTTCTCCCTGTAGCCCTGCACATTCTTCCTTTTTAGATAACAATCCAATTCCCTCTTGAATGTCTCGATTGAACCTACCTCCACCACACTCTCAGACAGTGCATTCCAAATCCTAACCACTCACTGCGTGAAAAAGTTCTTCCTCATGTCGTCATTGCTTCTTTTGCCAATTACCTTAAATCTGTGCCCTCTGGTTCTTGAACCTTCACCCAATGGGAACAGTTTTTCTCCATCTACTCTGCCCAGACCCCTCATGATTTTGAATACCTGTATCAAATCTCCTTTCAGTCTTCTCTTCAAGGAAAACAGTCTCAACTTCTCCAATCTAGCTACATAACTGAAGTTCTTCATCCCTGGAAATATTCTTGTGAATCTTTCCTGCACTCTCCCTAATGTCTTCACATCTTTCCTAAAATGTTACCATCAGAACTGGACGCAGTACTCCAGTTGAGGCCGAACCAGTGTTCTATACAAGTTTAACATAACTTTCTTGCTTTTGTGCACTAGCCCTGTTAATAAAGCTTAGGATGCTGTATGCTTTATTCACCACTCTCTCAACTTGTCCTGCCACCTCCAATGTCTTATGTACCTATACACCCAGGTCCCTCTGTTCTTGCACTACCTTTAGAGTTGTACCGTTTATTTTATATTGTCTCTCTGCATTCTTCCTACCAAAATGAATCACTTCACACTTCTCTGCATTAAATTTCATCTGCTACTTGTCTGCCCATTTCACCAACCTGTCTATGTCCTTTTGAAGTTCTACACTATCCTCCTCACAGTTTCGTATCATCCGCACATTTTGAAATTGTACCCTGTACACCCAGGTATAGGCCATTAATAGCTATCAGGAAGAGAAAAGGTTCTAACACCGACCCCTGGGGAACTCCACTACAAACCTTCCTCCAGTCTGAAAAACATTCATTAACCATTACTCTCGGTTTCCTGTCACAACCAATTTTGTATCTATGTTGCTACTGTCCCTTTATTCCATGAGCTATAACTTTGCTCACAAGTCTGTTGAGCAGCACTTTATCAGGTCCACTGGGAACATCACTGTATACTTCGCTCATGTCCATAAAACTACAGTTTCCCACTACTCTTTGCTTTCTGTCCCTTAACCAATTTCATATCTATGCTGCTACTGTCTCTTTAATCCTATGAGCTTTAATTTTGCTAACAAGTCTATTACGTGGTACTTCATTAAACATCTTTTGAAAGTCCATCTACACAACGTCAACCTACTCCATTACTTCAGTAAATATGATTCTCCTTTAACAAATCTGTGATGGGTATCATTTATTAACCTATGACTTCCAAGTGATAATTAATTTCATCTTGAATTGTTGTCTCCAGGAGTTTCCCCACCACAGACTTTAGGTTGACTGGCCTGTAGCTTACCAGGTTTATCCCTTTCCCCTTTATTGAACAGGGATGTAAGTAATATTTGCAAGCCTCCAGTCCTCTGACACTACTCCCTATCTAACAAGGATTGGAAGATTGTGGCCAGAGCCTATGCGATGTCCATCCTTACTTCCCTTAGCAATTTAGGATGCATCCCATCTAGATCAAGTGACTTTTCTACTTTGAGTGCTGCCAACCATTTTAGTACTTGCTCTTTATCTTTATCCTATCCAATTTCTCTACTACCTCCTCCTTTACTATGACATTGGCAGCATACTCTTCTTTCGTGAATATAGATACAAAGTATTCATTTAGTACTTCAGCCATATCCTCCGCCTCCATAAGAATATCACTTTTTTGGTCCATAATTGTTGGATCCCATTAGTAACACAAAGAGAGACGAAGTCTGACTGTAGCTTTAAGAAACTTTATTGCAGTACTTCTTGGTTACATCATCAGCAAAGCAAACAGCAACAACACCTGGGCTCTCCTCTCCTCTCCTGCCTGCGATGGGAAATCAAGCCTTTCTTATAGTTCTTCATACACATCAGTGACACCCCCTTTATGTTTCCAATTGGTTTACAAACTCTGCAGTTTCTTGGTGTCATGGCCTGATTGGGGTACTGCCTTGTCAAGCAGTTTCTTATCCCCCTATCTCCTTGGACCGTTAGGCTGATTGCTATACAATGGGCTACTATTATACAGCCTGCAGCTGTCCTGTTAGTTTTTACTTGTTAGTCTACTTCTACTGATAAGCTGTCTGTGCAGCCCTGAAGCTATGAAGTCATTTCTGATAAGCTGTCTCTGCAGCTCCGAGGTTAGTTTGTTAGTAGTACATGATTGATTAATTATTTCACCTTAAATGTCCCCATATTATTCTGTTCTCGAAAATTCTGTTCCCACAATAATTGACCCCAGAAAGCATGAAAATTTACTAATTGGTCATGTATTTACATATCCCCTAATGTTTCTGTTTCACTTTCAGTTTTTCTCTCAGAGACACAGAAATGCTCAACATTCATGTGCTGGGAGGTGGTAGGGTGGGGGTAAGATCTGGAAATCCAGCAATTCCAAACCAAAGCTGAACCAGAAAAAAACTAGGGAACCCGCTGAGCAGCTGGAAATAGTTCATAGTTTTTAATGAGCCCTAAAGGAGCATTCCTGCTTCTTCTGCCACCACAAAGAAAAACAGAAATTCTTTTAGTGGCTGTTTTATCAGCAGTCTCTTTAAGACCACTCAAGCCCTAGTACCAGTGGGTGGATCATGTAAAATGTACCCTCTGCCCACTATATTGTAAATTACAAATGGGGTCCTACAACTGATGTAGGACTCGATTTATATAGTAACGTGGGTTTCCACCTGTTCTGGGCCAGAACTCTGGTTGCCCAATTGCAGGCTTGCCTGACGGCTGTTCCAGACATGGACATGTAGTCAATGGATGGGTGATTTTTTTAAATTTTCAACTGCCAGATACCACATCTCCTAACATAAGGAGGTTGAGCAGCAGCTGAACATGGGTTTACTTCCTATAGCGCCTTGAGATATTGGATTGATGGGATATCTAATGCAAATCTCAATATTGAGATTATAGTGGAAATATGCAAAGTTCATCTCTGGGAGGTAACATAAGTGAATTAAAATATAAGATGGTTCCAAAAGGTTATGTATTGATTATTGGAAAGTCAATGCAGTAACTAAAACAGACGGGCGGCACAGTGGCGCAGTGGTTAGCACCACAGCCTCACAGCTCCAGGGACCCGGGTTTGATTCTGGGTACTGCCTGTGCGGAGTTTGCAAGTTCTCCCTGTGTCTGCGTGGGTTTTCGCCGGGTGCTCTGGTTTCCTCCCACATCCAAAAGACTTGCAGGTGATAGGTAAATTGGCCATTGTAAATTGCCCCTAGTATAGATAGGTGATAGGGAATATGAGATTACTGTCGGGTTAGTATAAATGGGTGGTTGTTGGTCGGCACAGACTCGGTGGGCCGAAGGGCCTGTTTCAGTGCTGTATCTCTAAATAAAATAAAATAAAAATAAAATAAATAAATGTAAAAATGACTAAGTAAGGCATTGAAAATGCAACACAATAAGCCTCCAAAATAAATTGGGAGGTACATGAGAGAAACAGGTAAGAAAACAGACAAGACAACCCAGTGAGAGATAGTATTCAGAGCGGAGGGCTCTGTAATGTTGGAAAGGGAGAATGTCCTTGCGGGGCCAAAGATTTGGCTAGAGTTCAGAAGCAAAAAGGGTGTAATCAAGTGACTGGGGGTATTGTGTAATGAGAAAGGAATAATTGACAATCTAGTGGTGCGAGACCCCTTGGGGATGAGCAACCACAATATGATAGAATTCTGCATCAAGATGGAGAGTGACGTAGTTCATTCTGAGACTCGGGTCCTGAATCTTAGTAAAGGAAACTACGAAGGTATGAGGCGCGAGTTGGCTCTGACGGATTGGGAGATGTTATTTAAAGGGATGATGGTGGATAGGCAATGGCAAACATTTAAAGAGCACATGGATGAACTGCAACAATTGTTTATCCCTGTCTGGCGCAAAAGTAAAATGGGAAAGGTAGCCAAACCATGGCTTACAAGGGAAATTAGAAACAGCATTAGATCCAAGGAAGAGGCATATAAATTCTCCAGAAAAAAACAGCAGACCTGAGGATTGGGAGCAGTTTAGAATTCAGCAAAAGAGGACCGAGGGATTGATTAAGAAGGGGAAAATAGAGTACGAGAGCAAGCTTGCGGTGAGCATAAAAACTGACTGTAAAAGTTTCTACAGGTATGTGAAGAGAAAAAAATTGGTGAAGACAAATGTAAGTCCCTTACAGTCAGAAACAGGGGAATTTATTATGGGGAACAAAGAAATGGCTGACCAACTAAATGCATACTTTGGTTCTGTCTTCACAAAGGAGGGCACAAATATCATAGCAGAAATGTTGAAAAACACAGGGTTTAGTGAGAGAATAGAACTGAAGGAAATCAGTATTAGTAGAGAAATGGTGTTGGGGAAATTGATGGGATTGAAGGCCAATAAATCCCCAGGGCCTGATGGTATGCATCCCAGAGTACATAAGGAAGTGGCCCTAGAAATAGTGAATGCATTGGCGGTCATCTTCCAAGATTCTATAGACTCTGGAACAATTCCTACAGATTGAAGGGTAGCTAATGTAACCCCACTATTTAAAAAGGGAGGTAGAGAGAAAGCAGGGAATTATAGACCAGTCAGCCCGACTTCGGTGGTGGAGAAAATTCTAGAGACCATTATCAAAGATTTTATAGCAGAGCACTTAGAGAACAGTGGTAGAATCGGGTAGAGTCAGCATGGATTTACGAAAGGGAAATCATGCTTGACAAATCTGCTAGAATTCTTCGAGAATGTAACTAGTAGAGTTGATGAGGGGGAGCCGGTGGATGTGGTTTATTTGGACTTTCAGAAGGCTTTCGACAAAGTCCCACATAAGAGATTAGTGTGTAAAATTAAAGCGCATGGGATTGGGAGTAGTGTATTGCGATGGATAGAAAATTGGTTGGCAGACAGGAAACAAAAAGTAGGGATAAATGGGTCTTTTTCCAAATGGCAGGCAGTGACTAGTGGGGTACTGCAGGGATTGGTGCTAGGACCCCAGCTATTCACAAGATATATTAATGATTTAGTTGAGGGAACTAAATGTAATATTTCCAAATTTGCAGATGACACAAAACTGGGTGGGAGGGTGAGTTGTGAGGAGGATGTAGAGAGGCTTCAGGGTGATTTGGACAAGTTGAGTGAGGGGGCTAATGCATGGCAGATGCAGTATAATGTGGATAAATGTGAGGTTATCCACTTTGGTAGCAAAAACAGGAAGGCAGATTATTATCTGAACGGCTATAAACTGAGAGAGGGGAATATGCAGCAAGACCTGGGTGTTCTCGTACACCAGTTGCTGAAGGTAAGCATGCAGGTGCAACAGGCAGTAAAAAAGGCAAATGGTATGTTGGCCTTCATTGCGAGAGGATTCGAGTACAGAAGCAGGGATGTCTTGCTGCAATTATACAGGGCCTTGGTGAGGCCACACGTGGAATATTGTGTGCAGTTTTGGTCTCCTTATCTGAGGAAGGATGTTCTTGCTATAGAGGGCGTGCAGCAAAGGTTTACCAGACTGATTCCTGGGATGGCGGGTCTGACGTATAAGGAGAGATTGAGTCGGTTGGGATTATATTTGCTGGAGTTCAGAAGAGTGAGGGGGGATCTCATAGAAACCTATAAAATTTTAACAGGACTTGACAGGTTGGATGCAGGAAGGATGTTCCCGATGGTGGGGGAGTCCAGAACCAGGGGTCATAGTCTAAGGATATGGGGTAAATCTTTCAGGACTGAGATGAGGAGAAATTTCTTCACCCAGAGCGTGGTGAGCCTGTAGAGTTCGCTACCACAGAAAGCAGTTGAGGCCAAAACATTGCATGTTTCAAGAAGGAGTTAGATATAGCTCTTGGGTTTAAAGGGACCAAAGGATATGGGGCGAAAGCGGGAACAGGTTACTGAGTTGGATGATCAGAATGAATGGCGGAGCAGGCTCGAAAGGCCGAATGGCCTACTCCTGCTCATGTTTTCTATGTTTCTATCCTATAGCCCTCCAAATAGCGAGGGAGAGAGATAGAGGACCAAATCTGCAGGGAAATTACAGAGATGTGCAAGAACTATGGAGTAGTGATATTGGGGAGAGGCGTGAGGGGGGTGCTTTCATCACCCAAATATCGATTGGGATAATGTTAAAGGGTAAGGATGGGGAGGAATTTCTGAAAAGTGTTCAGGAGAACCTCCTTGACCTGTATGTTCTCGGTGCAACTAGGAAGGAGGCATTGCTTGATCTGGTGTTGGGGAATGAGGTGGACCAAGTGTGTCTGTGGGGGAACACTTGGGTAAGAGAGTTCATTGTTTCATAAGGTTTAGACTAGCATTGGAGAAAAGCAAGGAATAATCTAAAGTAGCGCTTCTAAATTGGCATCTTCAATGGGATGAGAGGGGAATCTAGTCAGGGTAAGATGGAACAGGAAAAAGGGTAATGGAGCAATGGGTGGTCTTTAAGAAGTAGATGTTTCAGGTACAGGCTAGGTACATTCCAACAAGGGTGAAAGGTAGGGGGAACTAAAGCCAGGGCTCTTTGGATGACGAGGGAATTAAAGAACAGGATGAAACAAAAAAAATAGGGTATATGATGCATGTCTGGTGAATTCTCCAAGCGAGAACCAAGTGAAATACTATAAGTTTAGAGAGAAATTGAGGAAGAAAATAAGACTGACAACAAGAGAATATGAGAATAGAATGACAGTTAACATAAAAGGGAACTCAAAAATCTTCTCCCAGCATGTAAATTGTATGCGGGTGGTAAGAGGCCGAGTGGAGCCTATTAGGGCCAAAGAGGGTGATGTATGCTTAGAGGTGCAAGGCAAGGCTTGTATCGGTATTTATTAAGGAAGAGGATGCTGCCAAAATATCAGCAGAAGCGGAGATGGTAGAGGTAATTGAATGGCAGGATGTACTGGAAAGGCTGCCTATGATTAGAGTGGATAAGTCACCCGGTCTAGAATGCTTGCATCGCAGGTTGCTCAAGGAAGTGGTGGCGCAGATATTGGAAGGGCTTGCCATTATCTTCCAACTTTCCCTAGATAGAGAGGAGATATCAGAGGATTGGAGAGTGGCAAATGTGAGACCCTTATTCAATAAAGGGTGTAAAAACATTCCTAGTAACTACAGTCTGGTCAGTTTAACATCAGTGGAGTGTAAGATTTCAGAAACAATAAGAATTGCAGAGAGTCATAGAATCGTTACAGTGCAGAAGGAGGCCATTCGGCCCATCATGTCCACACTGGCTCTCCGAAAGAGCTATTCCCTCAGTTCCATTCCCCTGCCTTCTCCCCATAACCCTGAACGTTCTTCCTTTTTCATATAACTGTCTAATTCCCTTTTGAATGCTTCAATTGAACTTGCCTCCACCACCCTCTCAGGCAGAACATTCCAGACCTTAACCACTGTCTGCATGAAAAAGTTTTCCCTCAGGTCACTTTTGCTACTCTTACCAAATACTTTAAATCTGTGCCCTCTCATTCTCGATCCTTTCACAAGTGAGAACAGTTCCTCTCTATCTACTCTGTCCAGACCCACTTGATTTTGAATACCTCTATCAAATCACCTCTCCGCGTTCTCTTCTCCAAGGAAACCAGTCCTAACTTCTCCAATCCGTCTTCATAACTGAAATCCCGCATCCCTGGAACCATTCTCGTGAATCTTTTCTGTACTCTCTCCAATGCCCTCACGTTTTTCCTAAAGTGCGGCACCCAGAACTGGACGCAATACTCTAGCTGAGGCCGAACTAGTGTCTTCTACAAGTTCAACATAACTTCCTTGCTCTTGTACTCTATGCCCCTATTAATAAAGCCTGAGTCATTGTATGCTTTATTAACCACTCTCTCAACCTGTCCTGCCACCTTCAATGACTTATGCACATATATACCTAGGTCCCTCTGCTCTTGCACCCCCTTTAGAATGGTACCCTTTATTCTATATTCTCTCACCGTGTTCTTCCTCCCAAAATGAATCACTTCACATTTCTCTGCATTGAACTTCATCTGCCACCTGTCTGCCCATTCCACCAATTTGTCTATGTCCTTTTGAAGTTCTACACTATCCTCCTCACAGTTCACAATGCTTCCAAGAGAAGATGAGAATAGAATGGCAGTTAACATAAAAGGGAACTCAAAAATCTTCTATCACCATATAAATTGTAAGCGGGTTGAAGAGGTCGGATGGGGCCTGTTAGGGACAAAGAGGGTGATGTATGCTTAGAGGTGCAAGGCAAGGCTAGAATACTTAATGAGTACTTTGTATTGGTATTTACTAAGGAAGAGGATGCTGACAAAATATCAACAGAAGTGGAGATGGTAGAGGTAATTGAACAGCAGGATGTGCTATAAGGGAACATATTAACAGGCATTTGGAGAGGTTTGAGTTAATTAAGGAGAGCCAGCACAGATTTGTAAAAGGCAGATCATGCTTGACTAATCAAATTGATATTTTATGATGAAATAACACAGAAGGTTGATGAAGGGAAATCAATGGATGGTGTCTGTATGGATTTTAAGAAAGCATTTGATAAAGTACCGCATAAAAGTTTGGTTAACAATATTGAGGCTTATGGAATAGCAGGGTCAGTGTCCAATTGGATAAAAAATTGGCTTAAGGACAGAAAACAGTGAGTCATAGTGAATGGTTGTTTTTCAGACTGGAGGATAGTAGACAGTGGTGTTCCCCAAGGTTCAGTGCTAGGACCACTGCTTTTTATATATATAAAAATGACTTGGCTTTTGGAATACAGAGTAAAATTTCAAACCGGGTCAATGACACCACACTTGAGGCAGACAGCGAGGATGATACAATCAATTGCAACAGGCCATATATAAGCTAGGCAAATGGGCAGATGAGTGGCAGATGGAATTTAAGACAGAGAAATGTGAGGTGATGCATTTTGGCAGAAGGGAGAGGGAGAGGCAATATTGACTAAATGGCACAGTTCTAAAGAGTGTACAAGGACAGAGGGACCAGGGGGTTCACATGCATTGATCTTTGAAGGTGGCAAGACATACTGAGAGAGTAGTTAGCAAAGCATATGGAATTTTGGGCTTCATAAGTAGAGGTATTGAGGACAAAAGCAGGAAAGTTATGCTGAATTTTTACAAAGCTCTGGATAGACCACAACTAGACTATTGTGTCCATCACACTTTAGGAAGGATGTGAGGGTCCTTGAGAGGGTGCAGAGGAGAGTTACCAGAATGGTTCCAAGGATGAGGGATTTTACCTATGAGGTTAGATTGGAGAAGCTGGGCGTTATTTGCCTTGGAGCAAAGGAGATTGAGAGGAGATTTGATAGAGGTATACAAGATTCTAACAGGTTTAGATAAAGTAGACAAGGAAATGCTGTACTCATTAGTTGATGGTATAAGGACTAAGGGACACAAATTGAAGGTTTTGGGAAAAGATGCAGGAGGGATGTGAGGAAGAACTTTTTTTATGCAGTGTGATAATGACCTGGAACTTGTTGCCTATGAAGGTGGTTAAAGCGGAGATGATGAATGATTTCAATAGGAAATTGGATGAGCACTTGAGGGAAATAAACTTGCAGGACCATGGGAATAGAACGAGGGAATGGGACTGATTGGATTCCTCTATAGAGAGCTGGCATAGACTTGCTGAATGGCCTCCTTTTGTACTATAATGACTCTATGACTGTATCTGCTCCTAGCAGCTGAGGTTGCCCATTACCTCTTCCTGTTCCTGAATTTGATTTTTAACTTGGTTGGGATACCAATGCTTTTTAAAAGGTGATGCCATTTTAGAGAGGGGAAGACTTTTCAGCGTAATGTTTATCCCCATAAAACCTGGTTTATAAAAAGTCTAGTTGGCTGTCCACTCACTTTGATGTGGAAAGCAGCTCATTGATCGCTGGCATGTTTTATCCCTCAGTAGAGGAGAAATGTTCAGCTTTTTTTTAATGGCCTCGTTCCAGCCAGTTCTTAAACTGAGCAGGAATTTGACATCCTTCATGCTGCTTGATGTTTATTTCATTGATGAAAAGCACATCAAAGTTTCAGTACTGGGTCTGGTAATCTTCCCTCAGAGGAATGTTCCCCTTTAAATAAATATCAGCACTAAGATCAATTTATCTAGATCAATGTCAAATAGAATTTGGGGTTTGGCTTAAATTTCGACTAAAAGCAACAACAATATATAATGTCAGTAATTCACCCAATTAAAAATAATGCTTTGTTTAATAGTGCATCTGTTACCTATTTGTTTCAGGTGTAATCTCATTTATGGTTGAAGATGAAACACAGCAACAACAGCAGCTGCCCGAGTGCAGTAGCTCAGTGGAAAAGTCAGATGGTGAACAGCCAGTAACAAATGTGACATCAATAGCATGTGAAGCAATTGGGGATGCAAAGTCCGGTATGCTTTTTATAACCAGTAATTGTAAGCTGCAGCATACTATTTGTTTTTTTTTTAATTGACAAAATTTGGGCGTCACAGTGGCGCAGTGGTTAGCACCGCAGCCTCACAGCTCCAGGGACCCGGGTTCGATTCTGGGTACTGCATGTGCGGAGTTTGCAAGTTCTCCCTGTGTCTGTGTGGGTTTCCTCCGGGTGCTCCGGTTTCCTCCCACATGCCAAAGACTTGCAGGTTGATAGGTTAATTGGCCTTTATAAATTGCCCCTAGTATAGGTAGGTGGTAGGGAAATATAGGGACAGGTGGGGATGTGATAGGAATATGGGATTAGTGTAGGATTAGTATAAGTGGGTGGTTGATGGTCGGCACAGACTCGGTGGGCCGAAGGGCCTGTTTCAGTGCTGTATCTCTAAACTAAACTAAACTAAAATTGCTCATGCTCTATCATAGTTGATCATTTACAAGCTATCATAGTTTCAAACAGATCATTGAAAAATTGTGTGGACTGTGGCACTGTTTAGAAATGCAACAAAAGATTAATTTAATCCTTCAAGCAGGCATATCAAGCCCTTTGGGTATAAAAACTAACTGTACAAAGCTACCTTTGAGCAGTTTTGACTCTGACTGAAATACTGCAGTGTTAGAAAGGGTATGTTACCACAGACATCCAAGCTTTTTATTCTTGTTGAATGTCATGTCAGTCAGGTTTCCAAAAGCTTTAGGATTCAACATTAAATTAATACAACATGCTTGGATTGGAAGTAATAACACTTCCAGCTGGCTGAAAGTGGTTTCTTAAAATTGGTAGACCATGCTAGCTTTTACAATTAAAGAGTACATTTGACTTCATGAATACACATGACACAAACTTGCCTTATGGAATGTTTGATCCTCCTTATTTCCTTTGCGATTAGTGAGTAGAATTAGACAGAAACTGTTTCAAACAGGTTTTTTGGTGCATTTAAAAAGTTAGTGGGGATTATGGAGAAGCACCATGTGATGTTACACTAACCTATACAGTCCAGAAGTTTCCAGGTTCATCCAGTGAACTATGCTGAGAAATGTTAGCATTACTTTTGGCTTAGGTATCCCTGAGATATGGAGCACAAAAATTTAGCCATTATTCTTATCTTGTGAAGTATTCCGGTAAATGTGGCAGCATGAGGACAACAAAGAAGTTAGTCAGACTGTTCTACAACCATTTGAGATCTCTGCACTCCACATCTGACGTATTGTGTACACTTTTGGGCACCGCACCTTAGAAAGGAAGAAATTCTGATTCACCAGAATGTTGTTTATTGTTTAGAGATACAGCACTGAAACAGGCCCTTCGGCCCACCGAGTCTGTGCTGACCATCAACCACCCACTTATACTAATCCTACACTAATCCCATATTCCTACCACATCCCCACCTGTCCCTATATTTTCCCTACCACCGACCTATACTAGGGGCAATTTCTAATGGCCAATTTACCTATCAACCTGCAAGTCTTTGGCATGTGGGAGGAAACCGGAGCACCCGGAGGAAACCCACGCAGACACAGGGAGAACCTGCAAACTCCACACAGGCAGTACCCGGAATTGAACCCGGGTCGCTGGAGCTGTGAGGCTGCGCTGCTAACCACTGCGCCACTGTTACTGGGGGTCCAAGGGTTATATTAGGAGGAGAGGAAAGATTACATAAACATAAATTAGTCCTGTATTCCCTGGAAGAAAGGAGATTTTAATGCATGCGGCACTATTGCTGATTGCATGGGAGGTGCTGTTGTGATGTCTAGAAACCCGCAAGAACAGGCTTCCCAAATGTCCTGCACAATTTAACTGCAAGGAGCCTTTCAGTGGGGTTCCTGCCCACAGACAGCCTGATTGACATGCTGGAGGCCTTTGAGGTTAAACGCCTGCTTGACAGGGTTGAAGCCTATGAGAACTGATGTTTTGGAGAGTGGGAGGGATTGTGGGTGGAGCAGAAAGATCCCGGTTTGGGTGTCAGGTAGTCATGGGGGGTCGTATGGTGGTTGGGGATGGCAGTTAGTAGTTGGGCTGGGGGGAGCAGGCGAATCATGGTGGGGTGGGGGAGATGGTCTTCATTGTAGAGGATACAAGTAACATCCCAGAAATAATTGTGAATCAAGAGTTGAAAGGGAGGGAGGAACTTAAAAGGCCTCTTCAGATTGAAAAATAACGAATATTGCTCAGCTATTCAAGAAATAAGGAAGACAGAAAGCAGGAGACTACAGGCCAGTTAGCTAAACATCTGTCATAGGAAAAATGCTGGAATCTATTATTAAGGAGGTTATAGCACGTCATTTAAAAATCTCAATGCAATCAGGCAGAGTCAATATGGTTTTGTGAAAGGGAAATCATGTTTGACTAATTTATTAGGGTTCTTTGAGGAAGTAACAAGCAATGTGGATAATGGGGAACCTGTGGATGTGGTGTACTTGGATTTCCAGAAGGCATTGGACAAGATGCCATGTCAAGATTACTAACCAAAATAAGAGCCCATGGCATACATGGTAACATATTAACATAGATAGAGGATTTGTTAGCTAACAGGAAACTGAAAGTAGGCATAAATGGGTTGTTTTCAGGTTGGCAAACTATAACTAGTGGAGTGCCGTGGGGATCAGTGCTGGGGCCTCAACTATTTACAATCTATATCAATGACTTGGATGAAGGGACTGAATGTATGGTTGCTAAATTTGCTGATGGCATAAAGATTGGTAGGAGAGTAAGTTGTGAAGAGGATATAAGGAGTCAGCAAAGGGATATAGATAGGTTAAGTGAATGGGCAAAGATTTGGCAGATGGAGTATAATATGGGAAAGTATGAACTTGTACACTTTGGCCGAAAAAATAGTAAAGCAACATATTATTGAAATGGAGAGAGATTGCAGAACTCTGAGATGCAGAAGGAGCTGGGTGTCCTGGTACATGGAACACAAGCAAGTTAGTATGCAGGTACAGCAAGTGATTAAAAAGGCAAATGCAATGTTGTCGTTCATTGCAAGGGGAATGGAATATAACAGGAGAGCTGTTTTGCTGCAGTTGTGCAGGGGATTATGAGACCACATCTGGAGTATTGTGTACAGTTTTGGTCTCCTTACTTAAGAAAGAATATAATTGCATTGGAAGCAGTTCAGAGAAGGTTCATTCGACTGATTCCTGGGATAAGAAGGTTATCTTATGAGAAAAGGTTGGACAGGTTGGGTCTGTATTCATTGGAGATTAGAAGGATGAGAGGTGAACTGATTGAAAAATATAAGATCCTGATGGAACTTGACAGAGTGGATTTTGAAAGGATATTTCACCTTGTGGGAAAGACTAAAACTAGGGGGCACAGTTCAAAAATAAAGGGTCTCCCAGTTAAGACAGAGATGAAGAGAATTTTTTTCTCTGAGGGTCGTGAGTCTGTGGAACTCTCTTCCCCAGAGAGATGTGGAGGCAGGGTCATTAAATGTTTTTAAGGCAGAGGTAGACAGATTCTTGACAAACAAGGGAGTCAAATGGTATCGGAGGTAGGCAGGAAAGTCCACAAACAGAGCAGTGTCATGCAGACCCTCACCTGCCAAGAATGAGGCCTATTAATTTTGTCATATGAACATTGATTTTAAACTGTAGCTGGAATGAAGAAATGACATGTTTGAAGATCACCAGACACTGGGCTGGAAGAACATCTAAGAGATGCTGCTTGTGGAGACAAAGGACTATTATTCCCTGCTTCAATTAACCCAAATAGATTTTGATCACCAGACATTGAAGGTGTAAGGAATCACATTCCAGGACCTGCTAATATGATTCAATCCACAAAGCCAGGACTGGCTAAACCAGCTGGTCACATGACTAACTGGCTGGTCCAGATTTTTTGAACTAGCCACAGGACAGTTTGACTTCAGAAGGCGGTTCGCAACTGAAGTTGAAACAAGGAAGCCACTCTCTCTCTCTCTCTCGCGCTTTTTCCCAAGCCACTGGACCCATGGAAGACGCGTAAACCTCAAGAGAGAAAAGACTCCAACATCGAAACAAGTTGAAGCATGAACGGGGCCCCAACGAATAGCAGGACTTACTGGCAACCAAAGACTCCACATTGAACTCAAACTAACTAACAGATATTGCCTCAAACTTTTCCCCTTTATTCCTTCTACTTTTTCTGTCCCTGAGTGTGTGTTTGTCGTGTGTACATGCTAGTGTGGTCGCGTCGCATATTCGGAGTCGTTAACTGGATTAGAGTTTAAGATTAATAAACTTCCACCTTTCTTGTTTAAATCTAAGGATACCTGTCTGATTTCTTTATCTTACAATTGGAGCAGTGAACAAGGGTTCACTGAGGGAGAGCTAAAAACACGGTGTTTTAAATTAAACTCTGTTACGGTTAAATCAGGCAAAGGCTGAGAGGGAACCCCTAGATCCTTTCTCACTTGGTCGTAACATCAGCCATGATCTTATGGAATGACGGAGCAGGTTTGAGGGGCCGAATGGCCTTCTCCTGCTCCTAGTTCTTATGTTTGCATGTTTACTGGCTAGCTTGTTGGGTCTGGTGGAAGTATTCTGCTCTTCCTGTCCCAGAGCAGTGTTGTAAAGGCACTTAACTTTCGCCTCCTTTAAGTTGCCGAATTACCTGGCTGCATAGGGTTAAAAGTAGAATCAATGTTAAAATGAAGGCATACAGGCTCATCATAATATCTAAATGACAAGCCCACTTCCTGTAAGCGAGTTGTTCCCCTGACCCTCGTCCTACCTCTATTAAAACTGGAAGTGGTAGGTTTGAGGCAGGTTGAGTTCCTTTTTCAGACTTCATACATTTCAACTTCTGACAAAACGCCAACCCACCCATTTTTGAGAGTTAAAATTCAGCCACATGTTATTAATAGGCTTTGACAGTGTAGATGAGATGCATTTCCTTGGTCATTATCAATTTAATTTTGTATTGCAGGGAAATGTAATAAAGGATATCTTTTCATAGCTTTTACTTAGGGCCACTGCAAAACAGTCCTGTCATTGTGTTCCCTCTTTTGCACAAACATCAAATCCTCCATTTACAAGCATTTGCTTCACATCCACAAAAACCATGACTCTCTTTTTGAAAACATTTTACATTTCATTCTCCAAGGCATCCCCCCACCTTTATCTTAATCCATCTGTACTTTTAACATCAAAGTAAATAATTCTTCCATCAACAAAAATATGTCTTCCTGATGTTTGCCAGCACTCTTCCTTTGGTATGCCCCTGTAAACCTAGTCTCATTTTTTTCACATTGCTCCCTGAGTGGCAGGATGTTTTGCCATCCCACAGTGGCAGTTTGGGAAGTTAAATTCAATTTTTTAAAAATCTGGAAATATAAAGCTAGCACTAGTAAAAGTGACCATGAAGCTGTCAGATTCTTGTAGAAACCCAACTGTTTCACTAGATTACCTTAGAGAAGAAAACCTGCAATCCTCACCCAGTGGCTCCAATCCCACACTGGCACGGCCCACACTGGCACGGTTGACTCTTAACTGCTCTCTGAGCAAACTAGCTAGCCAATCAAACCGCTAGAAAGAAACAAAAGAATAAAATCAATCAGGACACTGCAAAGGTACACCCAGCCTGACTGACCTACAAAGTCCTCCTCACTAACATCTGGGACCTGTTAGCAAAGCTGGGTGAGCTGTCTCACAGAATAGTCAAGCAACAACCTGGCATAGTCATATTTAGAGAATCAAACCTATCAGCCAATGTCTGAGACTCCTTCGTCACCATTGCTGGTAATATCCTGCCCCACCTCCTCAGACAGATCAAAGCGATCCCACAACTAACAGATGGAACTTCCAGTAGCGAATGCTGGTGGACGATTAATCAACTAATGGGAGGAGGAGGGGCCATGAATATCCCATCCGAAATGGTTGTAGAGTCCAGCGAGTGAATGCCAAAGACAAGGCTGAAGCATTTACAACCATCCTCAATCAGAAGTGCTGGTCTTCCTCAACTTCATCCTGAGGACCCTACTTCACTGATGCCAGTTTTTAGTCAATTTTAGAAACGGCTGAAAGCACTGGAAACTGCGAAGTCTACGGACCCAGATATGTGCTCAAAAACTGAGCATGCCCTTAACATCAATACTGGCATCTACCTGATAATGTGGAAAATTGCCCAGAGATCAGATATGTCCTGTCCACAAAAGGACAAATCCAACCCAACCCTCACCATACCTAATTAATTAATTAAATGCATTAATTAAAGAAGGTGGTCCACCATCACCACCTTCTGAAAAGCAACTAGGGATGGCCAATAAAATGCTGGCTTTGCCTGTGATACCTACAAACCAAGAATGAATTGAAAAAAAAAATTGGCCTTTTAAATGTAAATGTTGCATAAGTTGCGAATGTTTGAAGCATTAATTTTAACTATTTTTTTTATTTGTTCATGGGATGTGGGTGTCACTGGCAAGGCCAGTATTTGTTGCCCATCCCTAATTGCCCATGATAAGGTGGCGATGAGCTGCCTTCTTGAGCCATTGGAGTCCATCTGGTGCAGGTACACCCCACAGTCCTGTTAGGGAGGGAGTTCCAGGATTTTATCCAGCGATACTGAAGGAATGGCAATATATTTCCAAGTCAGGATGGTGTGTGACTTGGAGGGGAATGTGCAGACGGTGGTGTTCCCCTGTGACTGCTACCCTTGTCCTTCGAGGTGGTAGACGTCACGGGCTTGGAAGATGCTGTCAAAGGAACCTTGGTGAGTTGCTGCAGTGCTTCTTGTAGATGGTACACACTGTTGTCACAGTGCATTGGTGGTGGAGGGAGCAAATGTTTAAGGTGGTGAATGGGGTTACAGCCAAGCAGACTGCTTCATTCTGGATAGTGTCAAGCTTTATGAGTGTTGTCAGAGCTGTACTCATCCAGGCAAGTGGAGAGTATTCCATCATACTCCTGACTTGTGCCTTGTAAATGGTGGCCAGGCTTTGGGGAGTCAGGGGGTGGGTTACTTACTGCAGAATTCCTGGCCTCTGACCTGTTCTTGTAGCCACAGTATTTATGTGACTGCTGCAGTTCAGGTTCTGGTCAATGGTAACTCTCAGGATTCAGCAATGGTAATATTGTTGAATGTTAAGGGGAGATGATTAGATTCTCTCTTGTTGGAGATTGTCATTGCCTGGCACTTGTGTGGCATGAATGTTACTGCCACTTATCAGTCCAAGCTTGAATGTTGTTCACATCTTGCTGCATGTGGACATGGACTGCTTCAGTATCTGAGGAGTTATG